>NC_133542.1:84897732-85505399 GCF_048773025.1 Camelus bactrianus | reverse complement strand
AGAGTAAACGTTCGTATCAAAATGACCAGCTGCTGACACTCTTTCTTGGGGTCCCGAGCCCCCCAGACAAAAAGAAGAGAAACAAGAGCTCAGGGGAGCTCCTCAGGGGAAACAAAAGTTCAGTGAAATTTGGCAAGCCTCCCTATTCCCAAATGATTCCCAGACGATGGGAAATTTGGAAAGTGGTCAGTGTTGAAATCTGGATACGTGGGCCTGGTTTGCAAAGCCAATTCCTCTCCTCCTTCCATGACATGTGAAGGTGAAAAATACGGAGTTGGGGGAATGGTGTTCATCCCTTGCCGTTAACCCCGCTTAAAGAAGCTTATCCAGACAGGCAGGGCTGTACTTTACCCGACTGATGCTGAAAGATGACCCACGTTCAAATCCCAGCTCTGTCACTCACTGGTCAGGTGACTCTGGGTGGGTTACTCAACTTTTCTGTGCCTCAATTTCCTCATCTGTAAAATGAAGGTAATAATAACAAGATTTCCTACTTCCTAAGTTATTCCAAGGATTTACATAATCCGTGACACATTATTTTAGTGCTCAAAAAATGTTAGTTATTATCTAGCGCTAGTGGTGATGGGAATAAAGATCTTAAAATAAGAAATTTTTCTTCCCTCGTTTCATCCAGTCCAACATCTTGGGAGGCCTTTACTATGAGGAGATTCTCTCTTAATTTAAAGACCCTCAAAAAGCTTGTTAGATAATTGATCATTGAAATCAACCCAGGATTAATACATTGGAAAAATCCCTATATCACACAACTAAAAATTATCTCTAAAGTCTGTCCCTGGTTGTATAAGGTGAAGTGCATTGCTTTTCTCACCTAAGCTGCTGGTTATATAGAAATTCTCGCCCAAAGGCAAATTTATCAGGGTTTGAAGTAAAGGTTTAGAAACAACAGGTCTACATTTTTATAAGTTTCTCCATTAACAGTTGAAATGCCAAGTAATTCCCCATAATGGATACAGGCTAGAGAACACCCTTATAGTAAGATTGATTAGTGTGGCTCATTGTATTTTCCAAAGATGGCCACAGCAACATTCCCTAGTGCATGTGATCTTTCTCCTATCAGGAGAGATGCCATGTGATTTCCAAGGTTAAGTCATACAAGACAGTATGGCTTCCTCCTAGTTTTCTTTGGGATGCTCGTTTTTGGAACCCCACCACCGTGCTGTGAGGAAGACATTTAGAGAGGCCAGGAATAGGTTTCCATCCAGCAGCCCCAGCCAGGGTCGCAGGCAACAACTGCAATCAATTGCCAGACATGTAACTAAGCAACCCTTTAGATGATTCTTGCTCTAGAGGCTGAATTGTTTCCAGGCATTGAGTCTTCCTGAGTCCCCAGACATCATTGAGCAAAATAAACCATCCCACTGTGCCCTTTCTGACCCACAGAATCTGTAAGCATGAGAAAACAGTTGTCATTTTATGCCACTAAGTTGGGGCATCTCTTGTTACACGGCAATAATAACTGATACAGCTAGCAAGCATGACTGTCTCACATTCAAGTAGATTAGTGTTTAATGTTTGTAAAATACCTCCCACTTTGCTGAAATCATAAGTTCCACAATGAGGTACTTATTCTTTAGGCTTAAAGTTTCACCCCTTTTGAAACACAGAGTGGAGGATAGTAAGAAAGAAGCCCAATGTCCCAATCCAGGAGCTACCAACTATTAATGGTATGATTTTGAGCAAATCACTTAATATGTGGGTCTTATGTTGCATCCCTTCCCTCCAGATCCAGTCCCTACCCTTCTCCCTCCCCACCCCCAATTTAGTATCTCAGAAGATTGACCTTTTGAATTACATCAATGAGCTTTCAGTTGGATATGATCAATAGAAGGCACCAGCAGAAGACCCAGAAGACACTAGGAGAATGAAGTTTGGGTATGCATTCCACAAAGGAGAAAACATCTTTGTTTTTCCTCTCAACCCTCTGTCTATCTCAAATAATTCTGATCACCAAATGTGTGGGGAGATTCTCCCACACCCAGCTGGGTCTCCTAAAATTTAACTCAATTCTGACCTATGAGCATCAGATCCCACAGGTTAAGGGCTCAGTCCCTCAAGACTGCTCCCACTTCATATGCCAAATGCAAGTCCAGCTTGTTGCCTGGGCTTCTGACCAAATGATCATAAATCAGATATTTCCACAACCCCTTCCTCAAGTTAGATCGTTTGCTAGAATGACTCACAGAACTCAGGAAAACAGTTTACTTACTAGATTACCAGTTTATTATAAAGAAATACAACTCAGGAACAGGCAGATGACAGAGATGTATAGCTCAAAGTATGTGGGAAGGGGTGTGGGGTTTCCATGCCCTCTGTGGGCATGCCACCTTCTGTGGGCATGAGCACTTCCACATGCTCACCAACACAGAAGTTCTCTGAACGCCATAGTTCATAGTTTACATTTATAGAGGCTTCGTTACATAGACATGATTGAGTTAATCGCTGGCAATTGGTGATTGAACTCAGTCTCTACCCACCTTCCCTCCTCAAAGGTTGAAGAATAGGGCTGAAAGTTCCAGCTCTAATCACATGGTTGGTTCCCCTGGCAACCATCCCCCATCTTTAGGGGCTTTCCAGAAGCCACCTCATTAACTTAAACTCAAGTATGGTTGAAAGGGGCATATTATGAATAACAAATGACACACTTACTGCTCTTATCACTTCGGAAATTCCAAGGAATGGGAACGAAGATGAGCTATATATTTCATATTGTAAATCACAGTATCACATTCCTCTCTCCCTCTTTATGGATGGCCACAGCCTGGCAGCATCTCTCAGCTGAAGGTGGCAGCTCCTCTAAAGCAATGTTTCTTACACAGTTCCTTTCCTCTCTCTCTCTCTCTCCCCCCACCTCCTAATATTTGCTCCCTACCCAGCCCCTTCAGGCCTTAAGGTGGTAAAAGCACCCCTCTATCACTAGTTCTGATGACTTACCTACACCCTTCTAGACGATTTTACTTTTTTCTTTTAACCTTCCCACACACTTGCAAACAACTTCTCATATTGCTCTGTTGTAACTTCCATATCCTTCCTATCCTGACAAAGAGTTTTTGATTCTTCATTGTATAAGAGAGATTCTACCCATCCAGCCTGCTTCCTAGATCAAGCAAGATAATCTGTATGACAGAGTCTCAGTCAGGTCCAGTCACAAAAAGACAAAAGCAGAGCCAAACAGAAGCACACTGAGTATTTCAAACAGAGAGAATTTAATAGAGGGAATTGATAACACCAAAGTCAAAAGTCTGAAAGAGGAAAAAGAGGATACCGAGTAACTCAGATAACAGTAACTGCAGGGCTGCAGGAACCAAAAGGAAGAGGTGATGTTTCTGGGAAATGGATGCTCAGAGGGGGATCCCTGCGTGATTAATGTTCAGATCCCTGAAGAGGGCTTTGTGGGGCTGGTGCTCAGATCTTTACAGGCTGCCTACTGGTTGGTGCTGTCTGGCTAAAGCTGCTCTCTCTGCAGAGTGATAGTAACAAAAATGCAAACAGGAAGGAGTTTCCCCAGCCCCTTCCACCTCCTTTTACGCTCCCAATTTGCCTCCCGTTGGCCTACTCGGACACAAAGCCAGCTGGCATGAGTGCCTTAGGGTCTGAGTCTGAAGCTTCCCAGATCATCATCACAGATCAGAGTACAAAAGGTGGGCTTAGGACTGAAACATACCAGCTAAATAATCAACACATATAGGTAGCATTAAAACGTTCTGTATTATGGCTATTATTGTTACCCATAATTGAGAAAATAGAAATATATGTCTGCGCCTTAGAATGAATAAACTTTCTTAGTTTTACTCTCCCAAAGATCTCCAGACCTGAGTAAAATTGGGGAAAAAAAAAAAAAAAGGTGGTATTCTAGGTACTATATCTGTGACATAGGCCCTCCAGCTTCAGGAAGATGTTGAGTCCTGGTCCCTTATGGCCAATGCAGATGTTGGTAAAGAAAGCAACGCTGGCTGGTGCATCAGCTCACCCGGACTATCTGATGTTGGCATTCTTCTTGAGGTAGTCCACATAGCGAGTCAGGAGTAGCTTCTGAAATTTGCTGCTGTAGAAGACCCACGACGGAATCAGGCTCAGAATGCTTGCCTTTAATAAACCAAAGCATGAGTGAGAGAAAAGAAGAGCATGGAAGTTGCAATAAAACAACTCAGTTTATATTCATCATCTTCAAAAACGTATTTCTGACTGCTGAAGTTGAGTCCCAGTGTCTTTTACGTAGTTACTAAAGTTTAAAGATCTTGTGACACTTTCTTAGCAAACAAGGTTTTCTCAGGAACCAAAGCAGTCACTTGCTGGATCAGCTGTGGGGAAATTCCAAATTAAGAGAACTCTGTCCATGGTAACACCCTCCTTCCTTCTTTCTCTTAGTGAGCACTTTCCCTTCCTGGTGCTTAACCTCCCAGTGTCTTCATGTTCTTTCTACTAAGGTTCTATTCAAATGAGATTTCAGGAAAGAATCAGGAATGCTTTCCACCACCTGACACAATGCCTAAGGCATGGTAGGGGCTTGGCAAATACCTGAATGCATAAAGGAGTTAATGAGTGGGAGAGCAGCCAAGATGGTGGAGGAGGAAGATTCTGAGTTCACCTCCTCCCACGGGCACACCAAAATTACAGCTACTTACAGAGCAACTGTTGATGAGAAAGATCTGAAGTCTAGCATAAAAGATCTTCTATAACTAAAGATATAAAGAAGAAAAACAAAGAGATGGGGGGGTGGCACAGATATGCTGTGTAGTCAAGAGCCATACCTCTGGGTGAGTGATGCACAAATGGGAAGATAATTACAATTGCAGAATTTCTCCCCAAGGATCAAGGGGTATGAGTGAGTCCTACATCAGGCTCCCTGCACCAGGAAGATGAGCCCCCAGAATGTTTGTCTTTGAAAGCCAGCAAGGCTTACTTTCACTAGAGCCGGGGGGGCCTTAGGAAATAGAGATTCAACTTTTAAACACAAAATCTCACATGCTCCAGGAGCTAGGATAGAAGCATTCATTTGAAAGGATCCTGAGTCAGACCCATTTGCTGATCTTGGAGACCCTCCTAGAAAGGTAGGAGGCAACTGGAGCTCACCCTGGGTCACTGAAGAAATCAAAGGAGAAATAAAAAACTACCTGGAGAAAAATGAAAGTAAAAATACAATGATGCAAAATCTATGGGACACAGCAAAAGCAGTTCTAAAGGGGAAGTTTATAGTGATACATGTCTACTCAGGAAATAAGGAAAATCCCAAATTAAAAAAAAACTAACCTTACACCTAAAGGAACTAGAAAAAGAAGAACAAACAAACCCAAAGTAGTAGAAGAAATCATAAATATCAGAGCAGAAATAAATGACATATAGACTAAAAAAGCAATAGAAAAGATCAATAAAACTAAAAGCTGGGTCTTTCAAAAGATAAACAAAATTGATAAAACTTTAGCCAGACTCATCAAGGAATAAAAAGAGGATCCAAATCAATAAAATCAGAAATCAAAAAGGAGAAGTTACAACCAACACCACAGAAATAAAAAGAACCATAAACGATTGCTGTGAACAATTACATGCCAATAAAATGGACAACCTAGAAGAAATGGACAATTTCTTAGAAACATACAATCTCCCAAGACTGAACCAGAAATAGAAAATATGAACAAACCAATTACCAGTACTGAAATTGAATCAGTAATTTAAAAACTCCCAACAAACAAAAGTCCAGGACCAGAAGGCTTCACCGGCCAATTCTACCAAACATTTAGAGAAGAGTTAACACTTACCCTTCTGAAATTATTCCAAAAAATTGCAGGGGAAGAAACACTTCCAAAATCATCCTATGGGGCCACCATCACGCTGATACCAAAACCAGACAAAGACAACACACACACAAAAGGAAAGTACCAACCAATATCACTGATGAACATAAATGCAAAAATTCTCAACAAAATATTAGCAAACCAAATTCAAGAATCCATTAAAAAGATCATACACCATGATTAACTGATATTTATCCCAGGCTGCAAGGATGGTTCAATATCCATAATCAATCAATGTGATATACCACATTAACAAATTCAGAATAAAAACCATGTAATCACCTCGACAGACGCAGAAAAAGCTTTTGACAAAATTCAACACCCATTTATCATAAAAACTCTCCAGAAAGTGGGTGTAGAGGGAACATATCTCAATATACTAAAGGCCATATGTGACAAACCCATAGCTAACATCATACTCAATGGTGAAAAGCTGAAAGCATTTCCTCTAAGATCAGAATAAGACAAAGATGTCCATTCTCACCACTTTTGTTCAACACAGTATTGGAAGTATTACTAGCCACATCAATCAGACAAGAAAAAAAAAAAAAAAGGAATCCAACTCGGAAAGGAAGAAGTAAAAGTGTCACTGTTTGCAAATGACATAATACTACACGTAGAAAATTCTAAAAAGGCCCCCCCCAAAATGTTAGAACTCATCAACAAATTCATGAAGTTGCAGGAACAAACTACTATATACAAAATAGATAAACAACAAGGTCCTACTGTATAGCACAAAGAACTATATTAAATAGCTTGTAATAACCTATAATGAAAAAGAATATATATACATATGTATTATATATAAAACTGAATTACTATACTGTACACCAGAAACTAGCACAACATTGTAAATCAACTATACTTCAATAAAAATAAAGTTGCAGGTTTTAAATTAATATACAGAAATCTGTTGTATTTCTATACACTAACAACAAGCTATCAGAAAGATAAATTAAGAAAACAATCCCATTTACCAACACATTAAAAAGAATAAAATACCTAGGAGTAAATTTAACTAAGGAAGTAAAAGGCCTGTGCTCGGAAAACACTAGGACACTGATGAAAGAAACTGAAGATGACACAAACAAATAGAAATACACCATGTCCCTGAGTTGGAAGGATTAATTTTGCTAAACTGACCATACTACCCAAGCCAATCTACAGATTCAATGCAATCCCTATCAAAATAGTAGTGGCATTTTTCACAGAACAAGAACAAATAATTCTAAAATGTGTATGGAGACACAAAAGACCTGGAATGGCCAATTGTGAGAAAGAACAGAGCTGGAGGAATCATGCTCCCTGACTTCAGACTATACTACAAAGCCACTGTAATCAAAACAGTATGGTACCGACACAAAACAGACACATAGATCAATGGAACAGAATAGATAGCCTAGAATGAACTCATACTTATATGGGCAGTAAATCTACGACAAAGGAGACAAAAATATACATTGGGGAAAAGACAGCCTCTTCAGTAAATGGTGTTGGGAAAACTGGACAGCTACGTGCAAAAGAATCAAACTGGACTGCTTGCTCACATCATTCATAAAACATAAACTCAAAGTGTTTTAAAGACTAAAATATAAGACTTGAAACCATAAAACTTCTAGAAGAAAACATAGACAATACCCTCTTTGACATCAGTCTTAATATTTTTGGATATGTCTTCTCAGTCAAGGGAAACAGAAGCAAAAATAAACAAATGGGACTACATAAAACTAAAAAACTTCTGCACAGCTAAGGAAACTATCAACAAGACAACAAGGCCACCTATCGAGTGGGAGACGAATATAGCCAAGATTTAGCTCATAAGGGGTTGATGTCCAAAATATACAAATAACACGTACAACTCAACATCAAAAAACAAACAACCTGATTTAAAAATGAGCAGAGGATCTGAACAGACATTTTCCCAAAGACATACAGGTGTCCAACAAGCACATGAAAAGATGCTCAACATCACTAAACATCAGGGAGATGGAAATCAAAACCACAAGAGATATCACCTCGCACCTGTCAGAATGGAGGAGTGAGCGACTAAATGATGAAGGCCCCAAGTTCCACGTGGACTCTAGGGTAGGTGCTCCATTCCCACCTCAGTTCCTGCCCCCAGACTCCTCAGGGGTGGAGAGGCTCTGTCTTTGTCTCATTGCTTGCTTGTTTACTGGTTGATTCCATTTGATTATCTATAACTTTAGATTCGAGGATCTTTCTAAATCCTGGCAAATTCAAAATTGGTTTTTGTGGTTTTAATGATTTATGTGCTTTTCTTCGTTTTCTCTTTTGCTTCACTGGGCGCAAAGACTTTGTCCTACTCTGTTCCTGGTATCTGTTGGCCAGTAGAGATTAGAATTTGTTACATAAGAAGTCAAAAGAGAAAAGTCAAAACATTTTTTCAACTTTTGACATTTAGATCTGGATTATGTAGCCAAATAAGTCTTCCAGGCCATGCTGTTGTCTCTAGAAAACATTTTCTAAATGCTGATGGATTCCATCTAAAACATTAGTATCCCAGAGGACTAAAATTACAGAATTCTCTTAAGGGGTGGAGAGGGCGTGTTACCCACTGGAGGTAGCTTAACCCCTCTGAGATGAACAGGATGTGGCACTGGGAAAGCACACAGAAACCCTGTCCTTTTTCTGTCCTGGAGGTAGTGGGAAGTGGACGAGAGAGAGATGGGGAGACATAGCCAGACGTGTGTCCTCTGATATGTGTGTTCTCTGCGCTTAGGCTGGAAGTCAGGGGCTGGAGGACTGGCATGAAGGATAAGGAAGGGTGATAAGTAATTAAGGGTGACACTAAGGGCGAAGGAGGGGTTACTGCCCCTGCTCTCCTGCAGTGCGACCACAGAACATTAGCTCAGCATGACGAGGTTGGTGCTGAGCTCTGGTTTGCCAGCACCCCTCAGGTTCACACTGGTGCTGATTCAGAGCTGAGAGTCAGAGGGCCTCTGGGAACCAAAGCTGCAGGTGGGCAGCTGGCCTCTGGCTGGATGAGGGAGGTAGCGGAAATTCAGGGGTCTGCAGGCATCAGTAGCTGGCGAGTCTACTGGCTTAGCCAAAAGGACTGAAAGTCATCCCTCTCACTCCCCACAGACATAAACCAGCAAAGTGGGGAACCACCAGGTAGATGAGGGACACCAGCCACACACACTTAAGGACCAGCAGGAGATCACGGGGGCTCTCATCCCCAGTGTCATCCTAGTGAGAGAGGCAGGAAGAAGGGACGCTCCCAGAAACACTGAACATTTTTCTCTAAATAATGGACGGCACATTTCCTCAATCGGCAGTTTAGATGATCAGACCAAACTAAGTTTAAGACATTCTACTAATTTGCTTTCCTGCCATGCAGCAAGTATAACCTAAAGAGAAACCAGATCAGCAACGGGCAAAACAAAGCTCTTCTATTCTTTCTGCATGTCCACTTTGCAATGTGAGTCCAAATGGTAATTTTGCCCATTGTTGCGAATCAGCAGTAAATGGGAGCAAGTAATCGACCAAGACGATGCAGGATCTCTTGCCAGAGTCTCAGTACTGAGTTCCAAGGAGGTAGCTGAATGCTTTGGGAAGATTTAGTGCATTGACTCGTGAATCCCTCCAGCATCAGAGAGAGACAGAGACAGAGAGAGAGAGAATCCTAACTCCCACCGAAGAAAAGCATATGAGGCAGAGGAGAAAGCTGACCATGGAAGGGAAGGAAAGGTCTGTCTAAGATTCTTTGTTAATGCTGGAAGCAGAACCACCCTGACACTCTGTTTGTTCTCAGTATCAGCATGCAATACTCAAGTCTACTCTTGTTTCAAGTTTGTGTTTTTTTTTCTAAAAGCAGCCCAGGGATGGTAAGGGCTCCTCGTGCCAGATGCCCCGAGCCTTACTCCCATGTTTGATGGAGTTCCTGGTGTGCAAGAACCAGCTGGTCCTTGCTCACGAGAGTTGATGGTGAAGCCTCCTTCTGAATTCCCCTGCAGCGACAACATGCTGGTAGCTTAAACATCAGTGTGGGGAGTACTTACCATGGCAATAGCAAATGTTACCAGAAAATAAAGGTTTTTTTTGTTGTTGTTGTGGGGGAAGGTGATTAGGTTTTTTCTTTTTTTTTTTTTTTTTTTTTTTTTTTTTGGTTTTTCAACAGAGGCACTGGGGATTGAACCCAGAACCTCACGCATGCTAAGCATGTGCTCTACCACTTGAGCTATACCCTCCCCCTGTTTTGTTTTGGGTTTTTTTTTCCTGGGTACTTAAACATTTACTGACACAGAGGGCCAGGGAAGTCGACAGCCCCTACAGGGAAGCTCGCTGTGTCTTGGCCTGACCCTTCCAAGAGCTCTGGGAACCCCCTTCCTTTCTGAGAGGAGAAGTGAGGCAGCCAAGGGTGCGGATGGCCAACTTCGGAGTTAATCTAGGTGAGCACTCAGGCCTCCAGTGTCTCCTTGCCCTTGCTGCACACGCCTTCTCACGGGCTGTGTCACCCTCCGCAGCAGCCCTCGGCCATCACTCTCCTCGCCGCGATGGAGAAAGGCTGAGGGCTCCAGCAGCAAGGAAGAGCCAGCTAAGTAAGCCCTGCCTGCCTGTCCTCACTTGCTTCGAGAAAGGTGAATTGATCAATCACCAAGATTTCATGGGCAAGGCAGCCACACGTTTCCTCTCCACTCGTGACGTAACTCAGTGATTCTTTAACAAACTCATCAGCGGTCTTGGTTATCATGTTGGTATTTAGATACTTTGTCATTGGGGTTGAAACAGCATATGGAGTCAGCACCTATAATGGGAAATAAAGACCATAAGGCAGGAGCCATCTGCCCCGCCCTGACAAATTAACGCCCACTTTGCCATCCTTCATGTTCCAACGCGGTTCTTTTTGTTTTAATTGAAGTACAGTCAGTTACAGTGTGTCAGTTTCTGGTGCACAGCACAGTGTCCCGGCCATGCATATGCATACATATATTCGTTTTCATGTTCTTTTTCATTAAAGGTCACTACAAGATACTTACTCTAATTCCCTGTGCTATACAGAAGAAATTTGTTTTTTATCTATTTTTATATATAGTGGTTAATATTTGCAAATCTCAAACTCCCAAATGTATCCCTTCCCACCCATTTCCCCGGTAACCATGAGATTGTTTACTATGTCTGCCAGTCTGTTTCTTTTGTAGATGAGTTCATTACTGTCCTCTTTTTTCTTTTTTTTTTTTTTTTAGATTCCACATATGAGTGATATCATATGGTATTTTTCTCAACTCTGTTCTCCTATAAAAGACCCTAAATGATAACAGAACAGTAACGGGAGTAATAATAGCACAGAGCTGGGAATCAGAGAGGCCAGTTTCTGGCTTAACTTTGCAACTAACTCCAAATGAGGCCTTGGCCACACAACACCAGCTGGTTCAAATGCACTTAGGGTGACCGAGGACAGAACACGGTCCCCAGGCTTCGAAAATGAAAATGCAGGACACGAGTTGTATCTGAAGCCAAGACAAACAACGGGAAAAAAATCAGTTTAATTATATCCCAGGTATTGAATGGGATATCCTTATTCTCAATAGATTATTTGTTACCTTAAATTCAAATTTAACTAGATGTCCTGTATTTTATCTGGCAAAGCTATCTCCGAGGTTTATTTCTAACATGTGTAAGCAAAGTTGGAGCAATTAAAAGTGCTTTAAGATTCCCATTTTCCCCCTTCAGTTAGGAGCCAGGAGTGGCACATATCTCATAGTCTTGTCTGTCCTGGTAAGAAAAATAAACAACCACACATTGTACCCTGCAAAATCCAATGCCTTGTTTCCACCGGTGGCCTCACCACCTTGTGGCCTGGCAAGAGGTTTCATAGTGGGGTTTCTTACCTTATTCCCAGACCAAGAGACCTTGGCATCTTTAGGGGAAAAAAAAATCCTTGCTTGTTTTCTTCATTTTATTTTTCATACCATCACTTATTTTTCTCATCATGTTTGAAATGATGCTATTTTATAACTGAATCCAATGTATGACTCAATCAATTTATGGGGATTCAGGGTTCCTCTTCTCAAGGACTCAGAACTGTTAACCTCACCTGGATAATGATTCCTTTTGCTTTATACTCCGCTTGCAGGGCCTTGGAAAATGTGCACATAAAAGCCTGGAGCAGAAAGGAGAAATGCCTGAAGACCTAGAACTTCAATCTCCATCACAGCCAACTTAGATGTCAAAAGGCACCACACAGAGTTTATCTGTTTTACCTTAAAATGCAGCAGTTCGTCTTGAAGGGAGTTAGAGCTTCATTTCTTGGTCTAGGAAGAGCTCCCTCAAGGAGCAGGAACATACACTTTGCGATAAACACATACCTGGGGCCACTGCATGTAGGTACCCCACCCAGCGGCAGACCCCCTTGTCTAGAACACCCCCTCTTCCTCAGGTCTGTTTTTATGGCTACGGCGAGAGGACATCTGGTCCAGGAAGGAAGCTACAACGTTCCTTGCTGGCAGGAGGAGAGCAGGCCATCCAGGCAAGGAGCTGAGTGGGGCTGGGGTCTCACAGGGGCTGCCCGGCTGTGCCAGGCATCAGCAGATCCTTTTTGTGATCTGCTCCCAGGCACGGGCTGACTAGCTCCGCTCTGTACCTAGAAGAGTTCCTCCAGGCAAATCTGTCCATCAGCTTGCCAGATGATCCAACGGAAAACGCTAACTGGGAAAGCAAGAGGAAGGAGACGGAGGCTTGGACCACATCTGTCACTCACCTTGGAAGCCGAATACGTGGCATACAGAGGCCAGGGAAAGAGGGCCATCCCAGAAGAGATGTTCAAGATGAGACCCTTCTGCCTAAAAGGCAAAGAAACCAAGTGTCAATTGCTTTGCTGCCCGATTACGCCTTGAGAAGGAAGGAAATGAAGGAGCTCATGTGAACGCTGGGAAAATTCCATCAACACCTCTAGGTTTCCGTGTGTGTTACACGTTCTGCTTCCAAGACCTTGGAGTGGGACTCCCTCTGCATCACAGGCTACCCCGCCACAGTGATGTCACCCAGCGGTCAGTTGACAGCAAGGGCTTGACTGGAAACCGGGGTCTCTGCTGCAACGAAGACCCCCACCAAAACGCAGGGAACCAACTCAGCTCAGATACGACTCAAGGGGGGAGGGAGCCTTCTCTCTCAAATGTGACCACATGAGCTCAAGGTCCCTTCTGATAACAGGACAGATGTCAGGTGCAGAATCCTGTCTTGGGTGGAATTTGACCGTCCATCATCTGCTCACACAGGCGCCCCCAAGCAAGCCTCTGGGGTCCTTACTTCCCCTTTTGAAATTCAATATCCTTATTCCTTCCCAAATAGATGGATTCAATCCAGAAAAAAGCCAAGAAACTGCCAATTAGAACACAGGGCCCAGCCCCTCCTTCCACTATGATAGAAAACTATCAACCATTTGCCTTTAATGAACACCACCTGAGAAAAACCAGCCCCCAAATGGGCATTGTAACAGGGTGATTTCAAACGGAATAAATAAGGACACTGATGGGGTGGTGATTTTTACCCCTAAATCGGAGTATTCGTTCTGACAAGAGCTGAAATGTGTAATAACAAAGAGATGGTCTTGGCCTCAGGCCAACTTCTGAAGTCTCTTTTAGACTCACTATGAGTTAATTTTTTTTTTTTTTTACGAGATCAACATACAAAACTCAATTGGATTTCTATATGGTAACAAAATTAAAACACAACACCCTTTGCAATTGCTCCAAAGAAAATGAAATTGCTCGGGTATAAATTGAACAAAACATGTACAGAATCTTGTGGACTAAAAATTGCAAAACACTGAGGGGAAAAAAAATCAAAGAAGATCTAAGTAAATGGAGAGATACTCTTATTACTTCCAGCCTTTTATCGGAGTTTTTTGGGTTTTTTTTTTTTTTCTTTCTTTCTTTTTTTCCTGTGTTTGCCTCTCTACCTCCACTTAAAGGTAAAGAGGGCACAAGAAGAAGACATTAGGGGCACCTAACAATGCCATGTTTCTTTTTTTTTTTTTTTTTTAATACTACGAGTTAATTTCTTTAATACAATGTCTGCTGAAACACACATTTTCTTTTCTTTTCCTCCTTTCAGTGTATGCTCACATTTGACCTTCAAATATGCTTCTCTGTTTGCAAAACTGGCCTGGTCCAGAATGTCACACTTTCTCCCATAATCTCCCTGTCCTTTCATCATAGTTTTATCACTCCTGAAAGCAGCAGTGGGTGAACCTTATCCCCCCAGGTCCCCAAGTCAGCTGACTGCCAGGCCAGGGAGACCACACATCGCTTCACACTTTTTCAAGGAAAGAGCTTACCTTGATTCCATGTGTTTCAGAATCAGCTGAGTCATCTGCAAGAGAAGGCCAAAGGTAAGCCTTGACAAAGGAGCTAAGCTGCAATGGGAAGAGGGTGCGGGAGGAAACTGGAGAAAGGTTTGTTTTTTTTTAGATGGCCTTGAAAATCTGCTGACACGCATTGGAGGTAATTCTGACAACACTAGAGTCTGGCTGGAACCCACAGGAGGCAGCCTTGACAAATGGCAAAAGCTTCAGAGGCCTCTGGTTTCTTCTGCATAAAACTGAAGTCTTCCTGGAAAATGAGGGCAGTGAAAAATTATGGGAATTGGCCAATGGCTGTAGGCCCAACACCAAGTCCCCCCGGGTACTCTTCGTTCTGGGAGACGGGCCAAAGTAGACGGGCCACTGTCAACCCCGCCCATGAGTTAGAATCAGGGGCTGTCAGGACCTAACAAGTGTCCATGAGCATCTCATTTACAAGGTATGAGATGGAGGATGTCTCCTCAGTTTAACAGCAGCCTCATTAGCAGCCTGAGCTCCCTAGTCACAACGTGTCTGTCTGTCTGTCTGTTGGAATCACAATAGCGTTGAGATGTCCCTCCGCATCCTAACCTACTGGCCCTGGGAGAGGTCCTCCTGACAGTCCTAGAGGTTAAATAGTCTGTTAAAAGAGCTTTACATGGCATGATTATAAGGCACCCATGCTAAGAATTAAGAAAGATGCAAACCCATGGAAATGTCCTTAGAAACGCAACTGAGTGGAATCAGGCCCCGTCTTGGGAGCAGGGCTGAGACAGAGAGGATCCAAAGGGATGGGGAGGGGCAGAGAAACAGAGGTGACCGGGGACCAAAAGGCAAGCTTTGCCTGTTTCTTCACGCTGCCTGGGGCCCCACGGCAGCTTCTCAGTGGGCTCCGTCCCTGCCGTCACCCACGCGTCCTAGGCCAGGAAGCCCATACTGGGGGCCTCCAGATAATGCTGTCACTGCTCTGGAGCAGCGGCAGGGGTGAGAGTGGTGGGGGCTTCCTAGAACCCACAGGGCTGCCTCCGGGAACCCTGGATTTTGAGGGAGGTGAGAGAAGGATGTGGATGAGAGCTCGTCTGCACCCTTCCCTTGCTCCTCCCAACTTCATCAAGGCTGTAACTGGAGCACTGTTGGGCAGAGTGTCTCAAAGTCTCCCAAAAGCCTGACTGGGTGACTGATCCCAATTAGACAACACTGGACTTTGTGGGTCCCTGTCTCAAAGTTTCTAGCTTTTAGTCTCATATTCCACCTTCCCTTTGTCCTCATACTCATTCTCCCATCTCTGCTCTCGATAGAGGAGTCTAGTGTTTCCAGATGATTCCTTTGGAATAATTACATGATACTAGTCATGCTTCCAGCCCACGTAACCAACTTGGACATGGCGTGCTTAGAAGCCAAACTTCCATTTGTTTTCTTTGTTACTTAAAAAACTTAATGTCTACCAATGTATGAAATAAATTTTTTTTTCAGAAAATCAAAGCATTTCTCTGCTAAAGGAGTCAGAGGGTTGTCAAATACATTTGGGAAACTCTGTGATCAAACGGATCAAGACAGGAAGATCAATGTATACATTCACGGAAAAGATTTTAGTAGTAAGGCTGCAGACACAGTGCCACCATATAAAACTTACAATTACATCAGCTGGAGATTTTTAAAAGGCATTGATTGCTCAGCCTAAAAAGAATGTGTGTACCAATAAAAAAAAAAGAGCAGGAAACTATGAAATACTAGAATACTTACAAAAAAAACAACCAAGGGTGCAAATAATTTTTGTCAGCTCAACTTCATGCACCTGAAAATAATTTTTTTTTTTTTTTTTGGTCTGCTCAGCATCCATCCCTGCTTTTGATATTGATAGCAAACAATTTTCTCCTGGGAAACCAGTCCTCTGCTGCTAGTCCCCAGATGAGGGTCCCGGCTCTGTGAAGTCAGGGATCACACCTGATTCATTGCTGAAGCTCCTCTGGACCTTCCAGAGTGGTCATGAGGGCTGCCATGTGCGGTAGTGAATGTTGTGTACTGAGCAAGCTGCCCAGCTAGGAGGGTGAGCGCAAGCTAAAAGCACAGGGTTCACTCACGAGCCACTTAGAGGGCTGTCACCATTCAGAGGAAAGGGAAGCAGGTTCATCTACTCACCAGTCACGGGGCTAAATCTGCTCTTAAGCTGCACCTTTTTCCAAATTGTCTGCCGAGAGGGGGCGCCTGTCTACTATTCACACAAAGGATAGCGTAGGATGGCTTCGCAGCAGTCATGCCTATAAATGCTCACGCAGTCCACTCAAATCAAACGACTTAAGTGCCGACATACCTAACACATCACATAACCCCAAACTCTAAATAGCAGATCAAGAATCTGAAGTTCAAGGGAGTTCAATAGCACGCTCGATGCTGTCCAACTAATTGGTAGCTGAGCTGGGTTCAGAATACACATGAACTTGAACTTCAATTCAGCAAATATTTTCAGAGCAACAAGAGTCCATAAAATCCAAACCATACCCTTTGTCATTTTTCCAAACAGAGCGAGCTTTCCTTTCTTGGCAAGACTACAATCAGAAGAAAGTATTAATATTTTTAAGTTGCTTTGGAATGCTCAGTAATTTCCGGCATCATCAGGTCTAATATGTTCTGACTTATGACAAAACTGAATGCAAAGATAAGATTCAGGTGCTAGGGAGAATGAATCCATCACTGTATTTTCTTGATGAAAACGGGGTAAGACGATTAAGAGGCTACTACATGGCCTCTCAATCAAGTGTGGTTCAATTATCAAGAATTCTGCATCTCCGGGAAGGGGCCGATTCTCCTGAGTTGCCGAATTCCTGCAGCTACTACAGTTTACTGTATTGAGCACATATGTTGATCACTTACCTTCACGACGGAGGTGATGTTACAATGGATGAGTCCCTGCAAAATAAAGAATCCCAACCGTGAATCAGCCAGATCATTTGAGAAATTCTCTTGAGAAGCAGTCAGTGCTAAAGAACCATCGAGTGGGCAGCGCTGTGTGTCTGAGCGGTTCCGTCACTCACCCAGCCTGCAACGGAGGCTGCTGGTTGATATTCAGCAAATGAGCACTGGAACTGGGGAACTTCTGACATGATTCTCTAAGCATGTGGTCATAAAATTTAGGGAGGAATATGGGCACGGTTTTTCAAAGGGAGATGTTCATTTCCAGCTGACCGAAGAAGATGTGGGTCCAGAGACCACAGCACAGAGATTAGAAAGGCGAATGGTTGTATAATACAAGATAGAGGTTCTGGGCTATGGAGGCCAGGTAAAGAAGCTACTAGAAACACAGAGAGGGGAAAAGGGACAGATACAGAGACAAGCACAAAGGCAGACGTAAATAGAGAAAGAGAGGCAGGAATGGAACCTGCTTACTGGAGAGACACAGACTTGTGCCAGAAATAGGGACCATGGGGTCGGACGTGTGGCCAAGAGGAGCTTTGGTGAGGATGCTCAGCCGTGTCTGAGTAATCCGGCATTGTATGTCCATGCAGTAGGCTCAGGGCTTAAATAAGACCACAGGAATACTTGCGAGATTGGAGAATAGAATAATCCGCCTGAGGAAGAATCAAAATATAGTGCCTTCAAAGGCTATTAAATGCACAGTAAATTTACTCAGGACCAGCAGTGGCGTCCTGAATTTACTTGCTGAATTTACAACACCCCCAACCACAGAGTGTGTATTATGGACTTCGCTCACACTGAAAGCTGAACAAATCTTCTTACCTGGGAAGACGAAGAAAGTCAAAGAGTTGAATCGCACTGAATCCACAGCTGTGAATTTGTTAGGCAGAATTACCCACTTATAAAGCAAAGTGCAGAGTCCCAAAAGACTGGGACAGTAGCAGGTAAATTTTGACGCGTGCAGAGGAGGGAAGATGTCCTTATCCTAGAGACAGTCCTGAACCCTGGTACCCTTAACTGTGTATCAAGTAGTAAGGCAAAAAGAAAGGGAGACCCCCCCAGACATCCTTCTGGAATACAGACTTTTGGCCGCACTCCCATTACGCCTTCCCAGCCATGGTAATTACTCAGCCAGGGACCCACCCACAGACGAGCACGTGCCTACCTGGATGTTATCCGGTGTGTTAAGGAAACGGGTCGGGAGAAGGTCTGGCAGCATTCCGACATTGTTGACTGACCCAAAGAGGCAAAGCAAAAAGGTGTCAGAAAAGCCCTTGGCAAACGTTCATGGAAAGCCTTAAAAACTGTCATAGTCAACCCAGAAATTCTTCTCTTGGGAAGTTTCCCTAAGGAAATACGTACAAAAGATTTATATACAGAGTTGTTCACTGCAACGTGATCTGATGACAGTGAGGAAATTGGAGGGAAAAAAAAAAAACTGTGGTCCAATAATCCAAAGCACATAAAATGAATCACGATGTGGTCATACGGTGGAACTTAATGCAGTCGTTCAAAACTATGACTGCTCAGAATTTTAAAGAACATGGGGAAACATTCATGATATATGGCTTTTTTTAAATGTTGCAAAACGATATGTAAGTTTAATCCTGATTTTGAAAATATGTGTGTATGTACCTGGAAGGAAATGTACCAAGATGCTATCTTAGGCTGTCGGGATTTTAAGAAATTCATAATTCTTTTTTGTGCTCATCGGTTCTTTCCAGTTTTCATGCAATGATATATTTTCCACTTTTATTAGTAAAAATTGTAATTTACTAACTTAAGTTCAGCAGGAAGTTTCAAAATCAAATCTTCCTTCAACATACAATAGAAACACGATACTGTGTGTATATGGTTATAAAATAGATTTTCTATTAATTGTCACAGAAAAAAAATCATATCTTGTTTCCTGAGTGAGAAAGTCAATTCTCAAACAACCACACTGACTCTCTATTTCATGGATCATTGCATCATATTTATTTGCTAAATTAATTCCTCTCTGTTTCCCTCTTCCTGCCAAATGTCAATATCAGTCCAGTGAGAGAAAAATAGTTTAAATTAGGGAATGTGATGGGGAAGGTTGAAATATGTAGATTTACTACATTCCAAAGTCATATATAAATTTGCTAATCTAGTAAAGCCTCTTGAAGAATGGAGCTTTAAGATTTGATTTAATGGTGTAGCTGCCAGTCATGGGTGAAGTTTAAGCGACCGTACAATCAAATTATCACCAAGATAATTGTTTCGCTGATCCCTCACAACAACCTTTACATTTTACCACTTACTTACCTAAAATTCCGATTTCTAAGCCTTTAAGGTTTTCTTGAATATACTCGTAGATGTCATCTTTGGTAAAATCTGCTTGTATAATCTTCACGCTACTCCCTATGGTCCACTCTGCGTTAGAGACAAAGGTTATTTTGTAACCAACAGGAGTCCACATTCCCTCTTGCCCACCACGTTCCCCCAGTGCTTCTGCACTACACCTGACAAGCCATCACCTTAATTGGAAACAAGAAGCAGCCTCGGATAAATGCTAGGATGTGCTGAAAGATTTGTGAATGACGGTTTCTGTGTGATTCCGAGAGTTACTACAGTGACAAGTAAAGGCATTAAAACAGATTTAGTGCAAAGGTTTGCAAAGTGGGGTCCCCAGAGCACAGCATCAGCATCCGTGGGAACTTGGTAGGAACACAAATCTCAGGCTGCTCCCCAGACTTACTGACCCAGGAAACCCTGGGAGTGGGCGTGGTGATCTGTTTTCACACGTGCTCCCGGTGGTTCTGGTGCCCTTGGACTACGGGCTGTAAGAGCCAAGTGTGATGCCTCTGCTCAATGTGTGTCAGGTCCCCTCCACATAGACACAGGCGCCCTTTGTATTTGTTCAACACTTTGGCAATGTATAAAACATTGACCTACCACGATACCCTTTTTAATCATCTCTATAACCTTGCAAAGTAGATTTTAGCCCCATTTTCCAGAGGACAAAATTAAGGCTCAGAGAAGCTTACTAGCTTGCCCAAGAGCACTCACACGCTGCTCCCTCCAACTTCGATACCCTTTCCACTATTCTATGTGAACTTGCCTTGTGCAGGAGCTTTGGGGCAGATATAAAAGCAACATGCAGATTTCACCAGCTGCCACCTGCCCAGCTTAGGAGTTAGACCCAATATTTCCAGGGCAAGTGATCTTTAGGGATAGTTTGCGAGTGGAGGCTGCTTTTCAAAAACACTACTTGCCTTTCAAAAGGATGATACAAAGTATCCTTTAGCACTGTAAGGGAAACACTGAAGAGGTCCTAGTCCTGGACAAAGTTATTTCTGATAGCCAGACACAAGAACAAAAGCAGAATTCATTGGTTCAAGGGCACTGAGCCTCCTCGGTGTGATTGCTCAGCCTCACGCCTCCCACATCCATCTCCTATCCCAAATCTCCCCCAGGGAAATAAGGCTGCCCTGTAGACAGTCGGCCACAGTCTTCACCAGCCTTCATAGTTGAACTAATTCCTTTGAGTGAAGGTGTCTATTAATTACTAAATTAAATCAATAATGATTAAAATTCAAATGCCCAGAAAGGGATACATATGATGCTCATTACTAAGAACATTTCAGAGTTGTTCATAATAAAACATTATAACAGAATTGCTGTCTCTTAGGGTTGTATAGTGTACAACCTTCACAACCGTACATGGCAGCCCTGGATCAAAAAATTTTTTTAATCTAACAACCACCAGCAAGCATTGTCCCTCACCCTACTACAAGGAGCAGGGATCTGGAGAAGTAAAGCCCCAAACACAGATCCTGCTTTTGAAGGGAGGGGCAGAGGCAACCAGGCAGCTGAAGCCTCTGGATGAAGGGGTCTGATTCCAGAGATCAAAATACCGACCAAACAAGAAAGTGGACATATTTGTGGGGTGAATCTGTTCCTGCTTCATGCAGCCCAGAGAATCATTGGTGAACTAAACTAAAGTGAATTAAAGCCACTTACATCCTGCACTGGGCTTTGTAAACTGGGCTCCCCACGGGAGGGCTGGTTCCCCTGGCTCCAGAGAGCACATGCAGGGATGCTGACAGATGCCTCGACAAGCGGGACAGAAGCAGACTTGGCTGGCAGACTCCCCATACGGCACCTTCATTTCTTGGGGACACTCACCAATGTCCGCAGCAATGGCCTGTAGCTTTTCCAGTGTCCGGCTGATCAGCACGACGTTAAGTCCCTGTCTTGCTAACTGGGGGTGGAGATGGGAAAACCAAAACAGACAAAGATGATAAGCAGACAGGGAAGCCTTGTCTTACAGGTGAGTTGGGGCATCGCCCACTTGGTTGAAGGGTGATGTGCTTGCTTGTCCTGAGTTTAAGTGTGCAGAATGTGACCGAGGTTTCTGGGTTATGAGTGAAACAGCCACACTGGGCCGGGCTAACCGTGACATAATAATAGTTTATTTGTGTGTGTTTATTATGTACTAGGAACTATTCTTCTAAGTGCTTTTTTTTGTACAGAGCCACGATCTGAATGCCCTCCCAACTGAAGCACCTGAGGTCGGAGGCGTTGGAATTCAGAATCTGGATGTTTCCCTGAGATCAGGAGGCACTCTCCTCGAAACGGACACTGCCTCGACTCACGGGGGCTGGGCCACAGCGTGTGGAAGTGGTGTGTGTGACCACGGCACAGGGGACAGGGAGACACAGTGTGCTGGGCCGTCAGGGACAGGCCGGGACCCCTCACACCATGAATGCTACAGGTGAGAAAAGAGAGAACTTTCCCGAAGAAATGCCGCATCTTTTTCTATCTTGATTTATTAAACTATACTATTAAATGCACAAGTACATTCTCATTGTAAAAGATGTCCCTAATGTCCCTGCGGCCCCATTTCCCCTCCCACTGCTGGGTTCCCGCTGTTTTTAGTTTGGTGTTGATTCTTTCTGACTTTTTCTCTGCATCTATTGTAAGCATCTATAAATGCCTGCAGAAGTGAAAGTTTGATTTGTGGGGCTTCTTTTCTTTTCACATTTTATAGATGGCATTTTACGTTTGTCTTTTTAACTTGATGATGTGTTTTATCTCTAAGTATTGTGTTTATTTCCATGTCGTCAGCCACTTGCCTTTTTCATTGCTTTGTACTGCTCTATAATTCACTTTCGTGTGAGTGTTTAAGTCATTTTCAAGTTTTCCAATTACCAATATTGCTATAGGGAGAAACTTTCTGTATCTTTGTATATACGGGTGAATTAATTCCTTGAGTAGATAGACAAGGAGAAATGGAATTGTTGTGTTAAAAGGTAGATGCGTTTCAGGGGAGAGGGCATAGCTCAGTGGTAGAGCACATGCTTAGCATACACGAGGTCCTGGGTTCAATCCCCAGTACGTCCTCTAAAAATAAATAAACCTAATTATCTCCCTCCAAGACACACACACACAAAAAAAGGTACATACTTAACCAGGAAGAGACACACATCATTTCTGCTTGATTTCATGAGCCACACGGCCCCACCCACCTGTAAGGGGAGTCTGGGAAATTCCCTGCCTGGACAGCAGCTTACCAGGTACAACTCTATACAATGGAAGGAAGAGTAGGGACCTGGGGGACATTCAGTTGTTCCTACTGTCCTCTTATCATTTCTAGGATTATTTCTATTCCTTCTATTGTATTTTGAGTCATTCTTGAGGTTAGTATTACAGGCACAAGGAAGAAATAAAATATATTGGAATTCCAGGAAACAACACTTCATTAATGAAAACGTGAACATTGTAATGATAATAATAATAACACACAAAACTGCATATGCTATCAATGCACTTTGAGAAAAGCATGATTACCTACTATCCATCTAGCTAGCTAGCTACAGAGCAACAAAGAGCCTGAAGGAAACACGCACAGACGCTGCTCACACTCCAGCGACTCTCAGCCCCATCACATCCTCTCTTTGTTTTTTAATGCCCATTAATCTTCTTGAAATGAAAGTTACAGATGTGTCCCGCTTACACAAATAATTTTTAAAATCAGTATATGCCCTAGCTATAATGTAAAAGATAAATATAAGGAAAATAGCTTATAATTTTCTTATTGTTTTAAGTATATAAATACTTATGATGCAATTACCTTACAAAGTAACCGCACCCTCACAAATTCCTAAAACAACTCCTAAAAGGGAGATACTGCCACTTTGAATATCATTGTATTTTTTTTTAAAGGTAGCCGGGGGTGAGATTATGATTTTTAAATTTCCTTTTTTTTTTTTTTTTTTTTTACTTTTTAAAAAAATGTTTTAATTGAGGTATGATTGACATATGCCATTATATTAGTTTCAGGTGTACAACCATGGTTCAATATTTGTATACATTGTGAAATTACCCTAAATTTCTTCTGTTTTAAATAGAAAATTATTTCTTTCATAAAAGAAGGTCAATTCCTTTTCTAATTAGAAAACTAGTGCTTGGGGTGGGCATCATGTGAGTCTGATGTTTTAATAAAAGGGGAGGAGAAAGTCTCCAACAACACAACGTACCTCGAATGAATAAGCTTTTCCAATCCCATCTCCGGCTCCAGTGATCACTGCAAAAAGCGGAAATGGTTGTAAAGGCTAGAATTCATCCCTAAGGCCCTCTTTCTCACTGGCTACATTTCCTTGCAGACTGACCCTCTAGGATACTTAATATTCCAGAGCAGCGCCCTCCTGCTTTCCAGCCCCACTCTGTTCATCTATGAAGTGTCCAGCCTTGACTCCCTTTACTAATTGCTCAAAATGAAGCTTTGGGCGGGGGGGGAGGCTGTGGGAAACACACTCCAAAATGAAACCAAAAACCTCAGCTGGGGAACATTTTCTGCAGAGCCCATAAGGGTTTAGACATTTCCAAGCCTTAGTTCATCCAGGGCAAGCGGTGTGGCTTATCTCTACCCACACGCCCACTTGGCGCAGGAAGGACATTTCAAAGTTCCTCCTCCAAGTCAAGTTCTCCCCACTTCCTAGGGGGAGGTGGGGACCCTCACAGAGCCCATGGGAGATAGAGAACAAAGGACAATACAGAAATGCAAGAAAAGGATGCAATGGAATGAAGGGACCTAAAGAATTTGTGCTCACTAACTCTGATGATTAATAGGTGACCATCAGACAGGTCTTCTAGACCTTTTTTAGCCAATAGCACATACATATTTAATGACTGAGATCTAAACCCCATTCGTGGGAATGTCAGAATTTCAAAATGCTCTACAATTCAGTCTAGACGTATCTGCAATTTTCCCTTGGACCAACAATCGAAGGATAACACTTTCTTAAAGTGTGTGCAAAAGCTGTGTATACATTTAACTTACGTGAGAGTGAGAACAGACCGAATTGTACAAGCTTCAAGCAGCACCCTGGCAGAAGCACCTGCATTTTAATAATTACAAATGATTCTCTTTGTTCATTTGGGTACTTTTATGTGACTTCACGCGCGATAGAGGTGCTATGCTCAGGGTTCCGTGGTCTTCGGCATCACCTTCCCCTCCATTACACCCACTCCATCCTCAAAATCCCCCACTACGGGGCCTCAACTATGGTTAAGATGAATGAGTAAGTAGCTGGCATCTAAGGCGAGCTTAACTTTCTGCCATGCACAATTTTTTTATTTTTCATTCCCTTAGACTTTGTTATTTACAAGTTAAATTACACAGCAGCTTTACACAGCTTGAGATGGAAAGGGAAGGGAAGGGGAGAGGAGGGAAGGGGAAGGGAGAGGAGGGGAGAAGGGGGAGGAAAAGTGAAGCTGTCTCTGAGGCTCTTGGTCACCTCCACCTCCTCCGTTTGTGTGCACAGCATATAATGCAGCAACCATCACTGGCCGTCGCTGATAACTAAGGAAATTAATGGAGAGGAAGTCCTTGACCCAATCAACGTCACGGTGCTAAAAATGATGACGGCACGATTTGAACCCAGGCTGTCTGACTTTGGGGCCACAAGTCCATAAAGAATACCAGCGCCACCATTAAGAAATCAACCACACATGGCCACATGTGAACTTCTCTTGGAATCTGTGTTCTGAGAAGAGCTTCGGGCTGATGGGCAGAGTTCTAAGCCCCGTCAGTGCGTGGGCATTTGAATCTGTGTGGAACAGGGCATTTGGATCCAGAACATTCAAGTTCAAGCTGCTTAGCAACATCATACTGCCCGGAGAGGAAGGGATATTCACACACATCCCGTCTCTCTTTCTCTTTCTCTGTCTCTCTCTCTCTTCAAATGTAACAAGCAACAATCAAAAAATGCATTTTTCCCACCCCGAACAATTTTCATATAATCATTTCTTTCTTTCAGATGCTGAGGGTGTAAGGTTGCCAGCTTTAGCAAATAAAGACACAGGATGCCCGGTTAAATTTGAATTTCAGGTGAACAACAGAGAATGTTTTCGTGTAAGAATGTCCCACAAAATAGTTGGGATGTCATGAACTAAAAAATTATTCCTTATTTATATGAAATTCAGATATAACCGAGTATCCTGTATTTTATTTAGCCTGACATTGTATTTCTAAGGCCACTTAAATTCTTTTTTTAAGTTATTGGATTTTGGGGGGCCCAATTGTAATGTAAAACCTGGCAGTTGGAGTTTTGGGTTTTTTATTTTTGTAATGCAGGTGCCTGATGGATGCTTTGATTGCCAGATGAGGCAGCCACTTCAAAGAGGCATGTACTTCAAAGGATTATTTCTTAATTATTATTAATTATTTCTATAAACACTATGGGCCACCTGGCTAGTTAATGAGTCAGGCCACCGCCTCCAAATGAGGCTCCTCTGTTTTAAAAGTCTTGGTTGATTTCAGTAACTGACCATTTGGGTTCTTTGTTTTTCCTCTTCCTGTGCTTTAAATAAATTCCCAGTTATTTTTTAAATTCACCAATGAAGAATGAGCCTGTGAAACCCTAAGCCCCAACCTCAGAATAGAATAAAAGCAGAACCCCAGGCCCATTCTCTCTCTCTCTCTCCCCGCCCATGACCTTGCTGTGTGGCACCAGAGTGCTATGCAATTTCCAGGTCCTGTAAGTAATAAGCCTTTTTTTTTTTTTTTAAGTTTCCTGATGGCTACTGCTGAAAGGCATCTTGCAAACACAGAAGAACCAAAAGGGCCGGCCCAACTAAAACATCAGTTAGTGACAGGCTGAGACCAGCACATAACACTGAGTTGGAAATGCAGCCTTGGCACTTCATTCAAGAAGATGCTAAAATCATAGCCTCGTGCCCTTCACCTCAATTAAACCCAGTCATGAGGCTGAAACTCTGCAGAGCAGTTCTAGGTGATAGATCCCATTGGGAGGCAGCAATTAATCAATCTACTTGGGACCCAAACCAGACCCAGATTCTGTATCTAACCGTCTTTAAACACATGTCTCCATAGAGATCTTTATTGCCTGGAGTTTGTATTACCCTCCCTTCATGAAAGGGCTTGGAGAAACTTTTTTAATAAAGTGAATTTAAATTATTTGGATATCAGAATTTGGAAACACCCTTTAACAAAATGAAGGCACCCTGGGGCTTTTGAAAGTCTGGAGAAGAGGATGCAAAAATTTCTGCAGCATCTATTATCTGTACCGTACGAAATTCCAAAAAGAGGAAAACCCAGCTAATGAGGACAAGTGCACTGATAAGAACTCAGTCGCATTGTCCCCGAATTATTCTCCTGATGCCTGACATCTTGTTTTTCAGACAACCCTAATTTCACTCATGCTGTCCAGCGCCCCACCTCAAATTAAAATCACCCAAAGGAATTATATCTTTGCTCTCAAAGGGAAAAGATGCAATATATCTTTTGAGACCTAAATAATAATACATAAGAACAACGGAAAAAACGGGAGATGGGAAGTTCTCTTTACCTGCCCACTGTCCCATGGACTTCAAGAAAGACCTTGGTGAAACTTTCCAGAAGTGCAGGAAAATGTGTTTGGAGAATCGCACACACTTCCCCAGGAAGACCAGGCACACCAGCAGCCCTACGAACATGAAGAATTGTTCCAGAAGCTCCATCAGGACGGCACCACAGCAAGATGCTGTTTCAGACCTGGTCCAGCCCGCACAGCCTCCGAGGGCACGTGGGGCTGCCCTGGAGGAGTGTCTGTCCCCTTCGGGAGACACTGGGCACATTCCACCCTGTCACTGTTTCGAGGCATTTAGATTAGAGTAACTTCTTTACACAGTCCTCTGATTCATAGGCTTTTGATAAAATAGTCTTTTTAATAATACTGTTGGGCTTTTGTGACCACAGGGGAGTTGGTGAAGAAGTGAAAGGTGGACAGGAAGAAAGATAAAGCCTGGACAAAGAAAAATGGCAGCGCAGAGTCCCCTCCCTGAATTTGGAAGCCAAAAGGGATATACGGAAAATGTATGCAAACTCCTGTAAGTCACTCATTCACTTATTCAACAAATATTTATTGAAACAGGCGGCATTGCTGTTTGAGGCATTGGGAGGAGCATATTATAGTAAACAAGACCAGTCACAGTTGTAGGGGAGCTGAGAGTCATAGATGATACGCAGATAAATAAGAATGTCAGATATCAGTGCCACTGATGCAGGGAAAACGGATGTGGGGTGTGAGGAGGGCTGTGTCCCAGGTCTCCGTTGGGTCCCTTCCCCATCAGGTGTGGGTCCTTGGCTTCGTGCAGGAAAGAATCCAAGAGCGAGCCACAGTTGAGTAAAGGTAGATCTATTTAGAGAGATACATACTGCATAGAGCGTAGGCTGTTTCAAAAGGTGAGAGAGAGGCCACGAGGTGTGGGGATTGGGTGCTCAGGTTAGAGTAGAAGTAGGTACACACTCCACAGTTTTTATGCCAGTTTTTATGGTCTCAGTAGCTTCACATGTTAACAAATGCGAGGACCATTCTAACTACCCCAGGGAAGGGGCTGGGATTCCCAGGAATTGGGCCACCACACACTATTTGACCTTTCATGGTTAGCCTTGGAACTGTCATGGCACCTAGGGCATGTTATTTACTATGCTAATATATTACAGTGAGCACATATTGGAGCTCAAGATCTACTAGAAGTTAAGTCTCCCGCCATCTTAATCCTCAGGGCCAAATGGGAGTTGACTCTTCCACCATTTTGATGTTAATTGCTGCATCATTCCTTGAATGGCTGTGCCCTGCCCACTTCCCTCCTGTCTCACCATGAAAAAGTGCTATTGAGTGACTTTTCAGAGTGACTAGTAAGCAAACACTTTAGAGAGGCTGTTCAGGAAGGAATTCTGTGAAGAGGTAATATTCTGAACTGAAATCGGAGTGAAAAGGAGACAGCCTGACAAAGGCAAGTTTCCTCCTCCAGGCTGAGGGAACAGCTAGTACAAATGCCCTAACGTGAGAAGGTGCATGTATTTGAGAAATAAACAGCACTACACAATAAGGAATTGGTCTGTAGAGATCAAAGGAAGGGAAGAATAAAGTAAGTTGGAGGCATCGGGGGGAGCCAGATACTCCTGGTGAGGAGTTTGGACTTTTTGAGCAACAGGAAACCACTGAAGAGACTTAGCCGTGGCGTTACATAACCTGAGTCACTCAGATGCTGGGAGAAGACAACATTTTGGAGGTGGGGATGGAGAGTGGGCATGACACTGAAGCAGGGGGAGTGAGGGGACTATTCGAGATCTTGTGGTAACCTATAATGAAAAAGAACACGAAAATGAATATATGTATATATATTTATGACTGAAGCATTATGGTGTGCAACAGAAATTGACACAACATTGTAAACTGGCTATACTTCAATTAAAAAAAAATACCTAGAAACAGACAAAAACAAAAACACAATGATCCGAAAACTTCTGGGATGCAGCAAAAGCAGTTCTAAAAGGAAGTCCATGGCAAAAAAAAAAAAATAAGCTTACCTGAGGAATCAAGAAAAATCTCAAATAAACAACCTAAACTTACACCTAAAGCAGCTAGAGAAAGAAGAACAAACAAAACCTAAAGTTAGTAGAAGGAAAGCCATCATAAAGATCAGAGCAGAAATAAATGAAATAGAGACTAAAAAGGCAAAAGGAAAGATTAGAGAAACTAAGAGATGGTTCTTTGAAAAGATAAACAAAATTGACAAACGTTTAGCCAGACTCATGAAGAAAAAAAGGGAGAGGGCCCAAATTGATAAAATCAGAAATGAAAAAGGGAAAGTTACAACTGAAACCACAGAAATACAAAGGACTGTAGGAGACCATACAAGCAAATAAACGCCAATAAAATGGACAGCCTAGAAGAAACGGACAATCTCTTAGAAATGTACACTCTCCCAAGACTGAACCAGGAAGAAACAGAAACTATGAACAGACCAATTACTAGTACTGAAGTTGAATCAGTCATTTTAAAACTCCCAACAAACAAAAGTCCAGGGCCAGATGTGCATGTTGGCTTCATTTCAGACAAGCTAAACTCTCTGTCCCTCAAGTTATTCCTATAAAATGGGATTGTTAATACTTCTTACTTCACAGGGCTATTGTGAAGATTAAATGAAATAACATTAATAAAAATGTAGGTGACTAAACAGCGCACTCCCAATTTTCTTTTAGATACGATGATTAGTAGAGAAAAGTTTATAAAGATGTGCACCAAAATGTCAACAATTTCTGTATATTGAGGTGGTGGGATTTATGAGCTTAGTTTTTGGGGGTTTTTAGCTTGTATCTCTGTGGCTTTCTATATTTTAAGAAATTTCCACAATGAACATATATTACTTTTGTAAATAAAAATCATGAAGTCTGAATTAAAATTCCACCAAACCATTAAGAACCAGCTGAGATGATACTTCCTTCATTAAAACTTTCCAGATTTTCCCATTGGCAGAATCAAGGCTCAGCTGAGGAAAGGTTCATTCCAAGCTCATTCACACGTTTGTTGCCAGGATTAAGCACCCCCCACCCCGCCCCCACCCCACACACAGCTGTTCCTTGCCCCGTGGGCCTCTCCACAAAGCAACTCAAAAAACGGCGGCCTGTTTCATCAGATCAAGCAAGTGAGAAGTCAGAGAGACAGAGAAAGACAGAAGCCACATTTTTTTGTAACCTAATCTTGGAAGGACCTTCCCATTACTTTTGCTGTTTTCTATACATGAGAAGCCAGCCCACATTTTAGGTCCAGCCAACATTCCAAGGGAGACGATTACACAAGGAAGTGAATATAAGGAGGTAGCATTGAGATCCATTTTAGAAGCTACCTACCACATGTGCATACTATATGACGCCAAACCTAATCTTCAGTAAAATAAACCAGAACACTGGTTTTTTGGCAGAGGTGCAGTGATTGGTTACGGTCACAAGGAACTTCTATGTAATATGAAGATGTTCCATATTTTGATAAGTATGTATGTTTATGGGAATACACCTTTATCAAAACTCATTCTACCATACACTTAAAGCCGATGTAATTTACTGAATGTAAATTACACATCAATTTCCTTTATACCTCAGTTTTAAACAAATTTTATCCTGTGGTTCTTTTTTTAGGGGGTGGATAACTCAGTCTTCTATATTACCAGAAATGGATGTGGTAATTCATTTGTGTGTTTGGTTTTAGACCAAAGTTCCCACCTTTACTTTTCAAAATCAAAAAATGTATTCAACTCCACTTAGTAGGTTAAGAAATTGCATGCCAATATCTGGCTATGAATTCAGAAAAGATTTAAAGTAAATTTGTATTTTACTCTCACTGGAGTACGTCGGTGCATTTGCAAATTAAATTCTTCAATGTGGAGACATGTTATTTTTTCCAGTCTACATGAGCTGTTTTCCTCCACTAAAGAAACTCAATTGAGTGATGTTATTACAGCAACAAACATTAACTCCAATGTAGTACTTTTAAAATACATTATTTTTTTGTCTTTTAAAAGTTTTATTATATATTTTATTTTAAAAACAACTATATAAGCTGGAAAGCCATCATGAGTATACTTACATTAGCAAATTTTTTAAATGTTTGATTTTTTATTGAGGTATAATGGACAGAAAATTATTTAGTTTTAGGTGTACAACATAATGATTCAATATTTGTATACATTTGCTGAACAATCACCACATTAAGTCTAGTTAACATTCATCATCTTACATCGTTACAAATTTCTTTTTCTTACAGTGAGATCTACTCTCAGCAACTTTCAAATATGCACCACAATGTTATTCACTATAGTCACCATGATGTACATTACATCCCCATGACTTATTTAGTTTACAACTGGATGTTTGCACCTTTTGATTCTCTTCATTCATTTCACCCATCCCTACCCTACGCCTTTGACAACCACTAATACGTTATCTGTAAATACACTTTTTTATGATTTATCTTTTTATTTTTTTCCCCTTAACAGAGGCACTGGGGATGGAACCCAGGACCGCGTGCATGCCAAACATGTGCTCTACCACTGAGCTCTACCCCCTATCCCCCAAATACATTATTTTCATAGCACAGTAAATAGTAACAAAAAAATTTCCCTGCCACGTGTATCTCTATGGAGACAAAACAGTTCAAGAACTGGACCCCCAGAAATGGGGTCAAAAAACACAAATGGCAGCAGTTGAGGTAGACCAGCAATATTAACTAACGCAGCCAGCCAGGCACCTTAATCTCTATTCTTTCAACACAGGCGCAGAGTAGGTATAATTTCTATTTTCACAAACAAATACAGTCTTGAAACTTCGGCTCTCTTGATTCAGCTTTTATTTTCCTGCTATCCTCTTAACTCTGTTTTAAGGAAAACACGACTGATGAATAGGGTGATGTGCAGCCGTATTACTGTGGTCTTGTCTACATTCAAACGAAAAGAAATGATACATTTTTGGTTAGGGAAAATCAAGATGTAGTCTTTCCCCATCCAAGTTTACCAGCCCTCTAAACCCTATGAACGCCAGGTTAGGAACTTTTGATACTGAAATTACAGTCTGGACCAAAAGCCTGGGGTGGTGTGTCTCAAATCACGTGGGTTAAAATGCAGATTTTGATTCAGCCTGTGCACTCTGATATTCTGCCTTTATAACAATCTCCAAGTAATGCTGATGTTCTGGTCCAGGTATCACACATTTCAGAGGAAAAGTTCTGAGGCTTATCATGGGAGACTTCACCTTGGAGTGGTCAGAAAGCACACGAATGGCTTCCCTGACCCTGGAAGTCCCCAGAAACAGCTTGGGGTTTCTGGCTTCATCCTAAAGGGGCAGCTTTCTTTCTCTGTGTGCTGCAGTATCTAATGACAGAAAGGAAACTTGGAGATTCTGAGCTGCTGGGCGCCCTCATTGTCCCCAAAGCCACGACAGAGTAGCAGCGACTGGTCAGCTAAATGCACAAGGACACACATCCATTCACAGAAAACAAAAATTACTCCCTAGTCTAAATCAGCTTCTGTTCTTTGAGCAAACTCAACTGTCACAAAACTCCAGTGCCCTGCGCTTGTACTGATATACTTAATATATAGAAAAAATATTAAAAACGGCAGAAAAAAGTCCAAGTTAACAAATGTCACTGCTATCAGCAGTAATAAGTGAGCAAACTAATTTTCCTTGTCCCACCCAGAATGGTTTTTATGTGTGTTTTTTGTTTTTTGTTTTTTTCAGTAAGAAAAAAATCCGGCGACCTGGGGCACTGGCTGCATTTCCTCTTCAGCCTCCTAGGAGCTCATGGGTCCCTTTTCACCATCTCTCTACATCCAGCATTCTCAACTATCCTTAATTCAAAAACTAGATTGGAGCTCCCATCAACCCCACCCCTCGGGAGTCCGGGTCTTTAGAGAAATAGCAGAAATTGCCAAGTTTCAGCCCAGCTCCTAGAGTGCTGCTCTTATGGTGCCCTCTGTTGGCCACATGTGGAAGCAGCCAAAGAAGCCTTTCCGTGCTGGTAAAAAAGAAAGGATCATTTAAGGCCAAGTTAGGTATTTGATAATGCCATTTGCAACAACATGGATGGACGTGGAGATTGTTATTCTAAATGAAGTAAGCCAGAAAGAGAAACAAAAATACCATATGATATCACGTATATTTGGAATCTAAAAAAAAAGACACAAACGAACTTATTTACAAAACAGAAACAGACTCACAGACACAGAAAACAAACTTGCAGTTACCAGCAGGATAAGGGGGTGGGGAGGGATAAATTGGGATTTTGAGATTTACAGGTATTAAGAACTATATGTAAAACAGATAAACAATAAGTTTATACTGTATAGCACAGGGAACTATATTCAATATCTATCATGAAAAAGAATATGAAAACAAATATATGTATGTGTACGTATGGCTGAAACATTATGCTGTACACCAGAAGTTGACACAACATTGTAAACTGACTGTACTTCAAGTTAAAAAAACTGGGGAAAAAAAAAAAAAGAAGGGTATTTGAGGTGATTGCAAAAGAAAAATATATAAATGAGGACCCTCATCCCAAGGCATCCTGGCCATTAAAACAAAACTCACCATATTAAGACTTTTGAAAAACATAAAAGCATTTTCATTCTAAGAATGAAAATTAGAAAAAAAGTGGGTTTTTTGGGAAGAAAGCACACCTTCCGTTTCGTCACTAGAAAACAATGAGGAGTTGATGTTTACACTTTTCGAATCTTAGCATTTTTGGTCTCTGAGTTTCAGAAATAATGCTGATAATCCAAGAGAAGGTGGTTACATGGCTTAGGAGCCCCAAATACTCGAGAAGCCTTGAAAGTAAACCGAAACAATAAAGAACTCCTATGACTCAACAACTAAAACACAAACAGCCCAATCCAAGACTGGGCAAAGGATTTGAACAGACATTTCTCCAAAGAAGATACATAAACGGCTTACAAGCACCTGTGAAGATGCTCCGCATCACTAATCATCAATGAAATGCAAATCAAAACTACAATGAGTGGGGAGGGCATAGCTCACCGGTAGAGCGCATGCCTAGAATGCACAAGGTCCTGAGTTCAATCCCCAGAACCTCCGTTAAAAAATTAATTAATAAAAACCTAATTACCTTCCCCTGCCAAGAAGAAAAAAAAAAACAAAAAACTACAATGAGCTAACACCTTACACCCATTAGCATGGCTACTACTGCCAAAAAAGGGAATAAAAGTGTCGGTGAGGATGTGGAGAAATTGAGGCCCTTGTGCACTGCTGGTGGGAATATAAAATGGTGCGGCTGTGCTCCACGTGTTACTGCGCAAAACAGTAAGGAAGCCTAATGACGGGGTCTGGAGAGCTTCCAGGTGGGTCAGCCCACTGATGTGCTGGGAGGGTGGCGCCCCTGGACCATTTCCCACATCCCTTGTCTTATGCATTTCTTCCGTTTGACTGTTCCTGAGTGTTACGCTTTATAATAAAGTGGTAGCAGCGAGTAAGGCACTTCCTTGAGTTCTGTGAGCCACTCTAGCAAATTATTAAACCCGGGGAAGAGGGTGTGGAAACCCTTGGTTTATGGCCAGTTGGTCAGAAGCACCAGTCACAAGCTGGGACTTGGGATTGGCATCTGAAGTGTTGGGGGAGGCAGTCTCGGGGGACTGAGCCCTTAACCTGTGGGGTCTCCACTAAGTGCAGTTAGTTAGAGTCAGAATTTAATTGTAGGACCCACAGCTGGTGTCCAGAGAGTTGGAGAGTTGCTTGATGTGAGGGAAAGGTCCCACACAGTTAGGGTCAGAAGTGTTGCGTGTGTTGAGAAAACTAGCTTCCTTTTAATAATGAAAAGAATTGAAAACAAGGTCTCAAAGACACATTTGTACACCCATGTTCACAGCAGCATTATACACAGACAGCCAAGAGGCAGGAGCAACCCACGTGCCCACTGACAGATGAATGGATAAACAAAGCGTCGTAAAGCCATATGATGGAATATTATTCAGCCCTTTAAAAAGAAGGAAATTCTGACACACGCTACAACATGGATGGACCTTGAGGACATTATCCTAAGTGAAATAAGCCAAGCACTGAAAGACAAATACTGTGTGATTCCACTTATATGAGGTTCCCTGAGTAGTCAAATTCATAGAAGCAGAAAATAGAATGGTGGTTGCCGGGGACTGGGGAGAGGGAGGAATGGGGGGTTATTATTTAATGGGTATAGAGTTTCAGTTTTAAAAGATGAAAAAGTTCTGGAGATTGGCTGCACGGCAGTGTGAACATACTTAACACAACTGAACTGTACACTCAGAAATGGTTAAGATGGTAAATTTCAAGTTATGTATATTTCACAATGAAAAAATTTTTAATTTTTCAAAGTAAACTGGAACACATCGACACAATCATTCCTTCATTTGCTGCCTTGGGCCACATCTGGCTCAGTGTCTAGAAACTTAGAAAGTTAGAGCCAGCAGGGACTTGGAGATCTGGTCCCATTTAAAAAAATCAAAAACGGAGGCCACAATGGCGCGGTGACCTGTGAAGGCCTCGGAGGGTCGGCAGAGGAGATGAGACTGGAAAGAAGGGCTCCTGAATCCCAGAGCGCGGCCCCACCCTGCACCACAACCGGGCGGGGACAGGGCATTTCCTGATGAAGGTGATAGTGACCCTCTTCCCATCTCGGGCTCTGGGAGGTCAGGAAATGCACCTTGGTTAAAGTCCCCATGATCTGAATTTCCAAGGCCCCTGAGCAAACCTGGAGGGAGAAGAGGAGAGAAATAAGACCTATTAAATGTTGACAGGGCGCTCTCACTGAGTACCACTGTTTCATCAAACTCTTTTGTAAGTTTTCCCAACATGAGCCTTAAACGGAATACTACCGTCCAAGGCAGACCAAATAAATGATGTACTATTTTTTTCTGCCTGTCTAGTATCAGAATATGAGCCATGCATATAAATTATTCTTTATTTTACTTTGATGATTGGGAAAGGGTAGCAACATTGGAAGATCAAATCAAAGCTAACAAGTAACTTTCCTGGCAGTTCATTGGCTGATTTTAGTAAAATAAAGACATGTCTGTTTCACTGAAAAATAAATGTTCTCACTGGCCCTTTGCTTTGGCGGGGACCTTCGAAATTAAGGCCAAGGCGCTGATGAGAAAACAATCACCCTTACAGCATCACAGCCTTGCACCTCCTCTGAAGCACTCGCAGGACACGCGAGTGCCTTGGAAACAATCCCTTTCACCAATGGCTTATTTTGAGAAGATGCATGTTCAGCTGGTGAGGCTTTGTCCAGATACATTTCCCAGGGCGGACGATGGCTCCTGGTGCAGCAGGTGAGGTAGATTCTCTTTGCATTTTGCAGACACTCCTGTTGTACCTTAACCAGGGCGGTGAGTGGACCACAAGCAACACATCCGGCTTCACATTCCTCCATCTGGGAATGGACCGCCGTCCCCCTGGTCTGCGAGCCAGTCTGCAGCTCTGCCCCGCATTCTAGGCCTTGCAGTCTTGAGGGATGTTTTCTTCGTCCACAGTTGGTTTAGGTTTTAACTGGCTGCTTAAAGTTAAAAAGGAATATCCCAAGCCCCCTGCCATGCTGAAAGGAGAAAAAAAATAAAAAGTGACCATAAATAAATCCCACGAAGCAGTCGCTGACATCTTTATAAACACAGTCCATTTTAAACTGAAGGTAGTTACTGAGTCTGCTGTTTTACACCCTCAAATTTGTGGATTAATTGATGAGAATCAATCTTCTTATTTACAAATCTTTGGGGGCAGAAAAAGAGCCTATCAAATTTAATACAGACACTTGGGAGAGAAAATAAGGTTATTATTTAAATAAACTATGCCCAGTTATCTAAAATAGTGTCCCATGTCTGAGATCCCAAAACACCTTTTCAAAAGTATCTTTTAGTCACTCCTCCCCCAATCCCTAGTGTATGGCACTTCGATGGTGCACAGATTTAAGGAGGCGCATTCACAAGAGGAAGACACATAACGTAGGGGCTTTCCTTTCGATGCAATTCAGATCTTGACCCCTTAACTTTTCATCACACACGTCTCCATGATCCACGTGAGCGAGCAGGTCATAAAAATAGATGAACTGAATGATTTAAGTACAATTTGTCTTCAAAACTGTAATGTCAAAACACCTCCTGCTCTTTTGCTTGTATTAGCCAGGTTTTTAAATATTCCCGTTTTACTAAAATGAGCGCATTGACAAATCCCACTTACCAAATATTTAACCCGATGAAGTTTAACACCGAGAAAATGTAGTCTCCACCAACTAACATCCCAATGTAGGCGACGGACACATTCTGCAGGAAAAGGGAGAGGATTGGTGACTTTAAAAGTAAAACCTTAAGGGGAAAAATATATATATATATTGAAATCTGAAACTAAAGATTTCAGTTACTTTTCACTGTCTTGTATTACAGTAGGGGTTCGTGAAATATTGAATGAGTGGATAAAAACCATTACATACGGCTTCATAAAGAAACGAAGTAAATTAGGGCACAATAACCACAGAAACCACATTATCCACGCGCCCTTCCAGTTAGCACACAGGAAGAAGATGTAGGAGTTGAGTTGTAATCAGCTTTCCAGATCCCATCTCTTTACTATCACTGGGTAATGAATTTTAATCACATTAGCCCTAAACGTGAACAGAGTGAGGCATCTGATCAATTCCAAGCTGTCCTCTCTGTCCAGTGTATTCTCGGAGGTCCCTGGGCAGACAACAGACAGGGTCTACTGCTGAAGCATTCACTCACTGTAGGAGTTCATGTGAACACAGAAACAAAGCAACCACAGAGAATTCGGAACACCCCCAGCCTCCTATTCACTTGTGTGTGCGTGTGAGTGCGCGTACAAACACCTGCAACATAAACCCCAACCCAAGAGTTTGCTGCCTTATAATTGAGCACAGATCTGGAGTGAAAACAGTTCTTCCCAAGGATTCTCTCAGTCAAAAGGTTCTCCCAGAAAACTGTAGGCCCAAAGGGATCTTAGCCCAGAAATTTGGAATTTTTTTCAGCTATTTCACTTGGTTTTCCCAGACCATCCCTTCCACCACTCCCAATTTGAAAGTCCTAATTTGTCTCTTCCTTTTAAATTAGCAAGTTTTCCCTTCGTTGTACGGATTAGGAGAAGACATAAGAAGGGATCATCGCAGGCACAGCTGGAAATACCACAAGCCTCCATCCTTACTGCACCCCTGCCAACAGCAGTGAAGCCCAAGAGTCAATCCCCCAATTCGGTTGTGCGTTCTAAGTCTTCAGCCACTTACCTTGATGGCTCCAACCACTGCTGTCGTCAGGGGCGAATTGTAGTAGCTGCACAGAACTGTGGCGTACATCAGCAGAAACCTGGGGCAAGGAAGCAGACACCGTGCTGCGTGACAGCAGCAGAGCGAGAAGGGGCAGCAAGGGACAGACACACTGGTACTTTGAACAAATAAGAAAGAAACACAACGGTATAGCACAGGGAAATGTATTCAATATCTTGCAGTAGCTCATGGTGAAAAAGAACAAGAAAATGAATATATGTACGTTCGTGTCTGACTGAAGCACCGTGTTCTACACCAGAAATTGACACAGCGTTGTAAACTGACTAGACCTCAATAAAAAGAAAAAAAAAGAAACACAGAACATAAAGATCTTAAAACCTACATCTTAAAACATCTTTTTTTTTAACAAGGACTTGTACACCACAGGGAACTATATTCAATTTCTTGCAATAACATATAATGGAAAAGAATCTGAGAAGAAAATCTATGTATGTATGTGTGTAACTGAATCACTTTGCTAGACACCTGAAACTAACACTGTAAATCAACAACACTTCAATAAAAAATTTTTTTAGAAAAACAACAAAACAAAACAAAAATCTCCTTTTTAACTCGGACTTTTTACGGGAAAATGGTCCAGTCATGCATCAGCCGAATTTTCTACCTTAGGTGTCCTTTTCATTTTGTCTGTGCATTTCCTGTTAGTGTTTCCACCCAAACAGTTAAGGACAAAGAGATTTTTTTTTTTAAATGATCTGAAATCTTTTGTTTAACAGCTATGTTCCAACAGTGGTTTTCAGTCCTCTCTGTGCATCAGAATGACCTGGTGCACTTTTAACACGATGACGCCTGGCAGAGGGTCCCCTTCAACAGGTTAGAGATGGGGCCCCAGCCGTGTGCAGGATCAAAGATCCAGAGGTGATTCTAAAGTTCTGCCAGTGCTGAGGACCACTGGTGTCAGCAGGGAAGGATCAGCCGAGCGATTGCTGGCTTTAGACAAGGAAGACTTATATAATGGAGTCCACATGCCAATACGACTCCTGTACCCTATGACCAAAGTTAATTCAACAGGTATTCAAACTGACCGGTATATTGATACCTGTCAATTAAATGACTACAAAATCGTGACCAAGCACCAGATAAGAAAATATATATATATATACACACACACACGTGCGCGCACACACACACAGGAAAGAATGCAGAATCCAATCAGAGATCAAGAAACATATTCATTTCACTCAAGTAGTAAATGAAATTAGTCCTAAGTGGGGGACAAAATTTCATCCACTGAAATCAGGTGATTCAATGTTGAAAGAGGTAACAATCAAAACCAGTTGAGAATGAAATGAGAGACACTGCCAGGGTTCAGTACATGTTCCGTGCGATTCAGTGGGCTTGTAGATGTAATTCTTGGTGGACTTGTGGGAGGGCGCAAGCCGTGAGTCTCTCTACTCTGCCGTCTTGGCTCTGCCCCCCAAAACTGGTTGAGAATGAAACTGCAAAGATTCCGAGAGAGCATAAGATGTGCCGGATTTCAAAGCTAAACCCCAGTTGGAGGGCACGAGCTTTTGTACGCTAAGAACAGGCTCAGCCCAGGAGGATCAGGGAGACGCCTCCTGTCGCAACTCAGTGCCTAGTCCGAGGTCCAGGCCCAGTTCCTGATTGTTAGTAACAGAATCTAGATCACAGACATTCAGTCCAGGAACCGCTTTTGACCTGAGTATGTTTATTACCAGGGATGATAGAGAAAAAATATTAGAGACCACGCACATCAAGATTTTACATTAAGTTAGGGACTCAACTCAATTGCAAACAGATTCTGCAGTCTTCAGAATAACATGTATCTTTGTTATTAAGGTATTTACAACAATTTGACAACTTAAGAGAATCCAACATCTTGGCCTTTGTGGTTTGTATCTGAAACGTACAACTGATATCAAATCTGCAATTTTCATTTGAAAGGAATAAGACATTCTTAAGTCTGTACATAGTATTCAAATGTTTAGAAGAAGCTGATTTACCGCATTGCCAAGTCTGGTTTATTAGATTTCAAAGAGTTGCTCAGACTTGTAAAGCAACCTGGTCCGTTAGCTTCCCTAGGGCCTCACTAGGGCTTGGAACTGCTGGGGTGAAAAGTCAGGTAAATAAAATTTGTGAGTCCCATTTTAAATGTTTAGTTTTTTTTTTTAATTCACTAAGTTGTAAATGAGACTGATTTACAGTAAATTGTTTAAGAGATTTCAATCAGTTACACTTGAGTTAACAAACTACTGATCGAATAATGAAAGTAAATATTCTTATGGTAATACAAAAATTACTAGCTTTATAAATAGAGCAATAGCAATAGCATTTATACGTTGGCTCGAGAAAAATCTACTTTTTTATTTTTACAATTTTAATAAATTCAACATTAATTTAGAGTCCCAAGGAACTGTAAATAATCCTACTCATGCATAAAATGAAAAGATTAAAAAACTCAGCCTGATGTTGCTGGGTGCCTGCACGGCTGGGCCTGGGTAGCAAGAGCGTAGAACCCACAGCATCCCCACCCTGGAGGAGCCACGGGTCTAATAAAATGATAAAGATTACAGCTCACGGAAGGGATCCCAATTCCAGTTTCCAGGACTCGGGAAAGCTTTCTGCAGGTCCTAACCTGGAGCGCAGCCTTAAACCCAGGACAACCAGGGATGTCCTTTATGTGTATTTCTGCTTAAACCTTCCTACTGCAGGGTTCCAATCATGCAAGGCTTTCTTCATGCTACACTTCAGTGAAACCACCTTGGCCAATATCCATCTCCCGTAAGTGCGGGCGCCCAGGACACGCCCCCACCAGCTGGGCTGAGCGACGGGGAGGAGTCCCTGTCTCCGGCCTCCCGGCCTCCCGCGGGAGTCTGAACTCGAAGCAGTCCTAAGAACCAGATGGCATCTGGTCCAGGAACAGCCACCTTCCGCAGATAGAAAGGCTGCACTTCCCAGCACACCCACTGGGTGTCCCCAGAGAGGGTAACTGTGAAATCACTGGGATCAAAAGGAGTATGTCAAAACATTTTTTCTAAGAAATGTATGCAAATATGTACCTATACAATCCTTTGGCTAAGACCAAGTTTCTGAATTAAAACACCCGCCATTAAGTCAGTCCAAAGGAAACCACTTTTAACACCAAAAATGTCAACCTCCACATGACAGCTTTGATTTTAGCATCCGGGGATTAACAAAATGCAAAGACATTTAAAAGCACTGCTGTCGGGGGCAGGGTGTAGCTCAGTGGTAGACTGCATGATTAGCATGCATGAGGTCCTGGGTTCCATCCCCAGTACCTCCATTAAAAAACAAAACAAACAAACAAAAAAACCTAATTACCTCCCCCACCAAAAGAAAAATAAATAAATAAATAAAAAATAAAAATAAATAAAAAGCATTGCTGAATTCTCAGTAGCTTTCTGCCATTCCGTACTTTTAAATCATATTTACCATCTATGTACATTTGAAAAATAATGGCACATATGTGCAATCCACATTTATTCGGACAACAGATGCCAGCTGGTGTTTTTGGCTGCCAGGGCCCCAAGGGAGGGAGGTGCCCATGCGAAAACCCCTGGACCAGAACCCCTGCTCAAAGGTTTCTTCCTGTTTCTGAAAATAACACGAAAAATAACTGATTAACCCGAAGCTGGATGGCACATTCGTGGCAGTCATAAACAGAACTCAAATGACTTCGTGTACAACCTGTCGCTGGTTACCATTCTACGTACAAGCGCATATGCAAATCCAACACAAACGTTCAAATAATACAAGGCATTGTTACACTCCTTCCACCAACCACAATGGTGCCCAAGCCCATTACTCTCTGGTTTCAGATTTCAAAGAACTTCAAGTAATCTCATCTTGCCCATCTCTGGTAGGGACTCACTCCTACCCGAGACCTCAGTGGTGCTCCAGGGAAGCCAAAATCGTGGGGTAAATATGATCTCGGTTTTACACCAAGATTTGGTTTGTTGGGAAATGATGGGAACACCTGCATTCTTGAAGATGCCCAAGCAATCGGCAGAATCCTGTCATCTCCTGGACCCCACATTTTGGCAGTATCAGCAATGGTTCAAAGAATAGAACATTTTTTATGCGGTGAGTAGGGAAAATTGTTACTTTTGTGCTTCTATTAAGGAATATATTAACTGCTTCAAAGAGGCTGCTCCTGGGGCAGAAACGGATCAGAATAATTTCCTCCAGGGCTTGAGGGCTGGTATCAGCTGCTGGTGTCAATGAACCGGAACCTGTCATTTCTTGGCAAGATTTAAAAAAGACCAGCAGAGCTAGCTTTTAAAAATCTGGCTTGTCAACTTAAATTTCAAACTCATTTTACCTCTGCCTGCATTAAATTACCGTGGCTCCCACAATCCAGTTTAATGGCCTGATGCAATTTCACTCCATCATGTGCCTTATTTACAAACTCTTGATTACAAACAGCACTTCTTAAAGCTGAGTCCTTCACCACAACTCAAAAGAGAAGTTAACAGTCTGCACTTTTCACAATCCCATTGGCTTATTCACATACACTTTTTTAAGTGTTATCATTTTTTAAATTATATTTTCAACTCGGGAAAGAGGTATGATGGTCAGAAAAAGCAAGTTTGAAATGCAACTTTGAAAGCAGTGAAAATAACCACAAAGTTCTGCAGTCCAGGGTTGAGATGGGCACACGTGAACCCTGAGAAGGTCCCTGAGCAGGAACCGGAGAGAAGGCACAGTCTGAGCTCAGTGCCAACCGTTCTGAAAACCAAGGATGCGCTCAGAAGCTTAGAATGGTTTCAATTACTGCGAAGAAGCAAAAAGGACACCACTGATCAGAGTGTCCTTTGAGTGAGAAACTGTAAGAAAGCAGGATTCTGAAAAATCCACCCGGCTCAACTTGAAGCTTCCTTCTAGAGCAGTTTCAGAATTAAAACTTGACCGTTGAAGGAAAAGGAGGTGTATTAAAAGAAAAACTGTTGAAGCCATGGGCTATAGATAGAAACGAATCTGTCTGGGGTGAAAGAGGACAGCCAAACTGAACAGGTTGGCCTCAGGAAATGGAAATATTAACAACAGTTAATACTTACTGAGTATTTTCTTTGTGTCTACCACTGTACTAAGTGCTCTTAATCATTCAATCCACATAACGTCACTTTATAAATTGCTCATTATGTTGGCTCACTGTTCCCATTTTAACTATGAGGAAACTGAGGCTCCTAAAGAGATAGTAAATAACTTGTCCAAGGACCCAGAGCTAAAAAAGTGGCAAAGCCAGGATTCAAACCCAGGCCACCTGATTCCAGAACACAGGCACTCATCTGTTGGAATGATGCTGACTTCAGCATCCTCAAAAGACCCACTTACAAAATGGACAGCTACTTCGTTTTCATCCTCTTTCGAGCTGTGGAGTCTGAAATGTTAATGTTTTCATCATTTACTGATTATTTATAATTACTGTGCCTTTATGTCATTTTCATTTGCACAGTGACTGCTGATAAAACAATACAGGATTAACTTTCATCAAGATTGTGTTTGTTTTCTAGAAAGCATGTTATCAACTGGAAAAAGTGTATGGAGAGATAGACAGATGGGGTCAAGACTCTGACAAAGAAGCCCCCAGAAGTGACAGCTCACATCCAGGCACTGTCCCCCAACATCACTCGCTGCAGACGGCTGACATCAGAGGGTTTACTTCTCAGTTTCTTTCATGGAATAGCTGAACGGCAAAGTACAAGTGAAAAAAACAAAACAGAACAAAAACAGTATCTCATCAAGTTTACAATGACAAGAGGAAAAACTAAAACTTGGCTCCGCTGTTCATAGGTGAACGTGGGCTCAGGCAGGGCAAGTCGCTGGTCTGAGTTTGTGTGATATGGGTGGAAATTTTTTTTTTTTAATAGGAATGGGGGAAAAAAAGATAGTTTGACAAAGGGTAACTCACAAACACAGCTTAGTAGATTTTTTTCAAAGTTAAATGTTCTCAGTCCACAACGGGGAAAACCATCAGTAGCCTTACTGCACGTAGGCATCCAACAACAGCTGCCTAAGTACCGGGAGGGCTCAGTGCTCGCCCCTCGCCAAACCACCAATGCCTGCAAAGGACACATTATTCTGAGAGATGGCTGGTCTTGAAAGAGGCGCAGAAGTGCTTTGAAAAAGGGAGGAACTGGGTACAGAGCGATAAGGAGGCAGAGGCGGGCAGGAGTCTGAGCAGCAGACAGGAGGAGCAGGACGAGGGCGCCTCAGGGCAGAGGCCGCTGCAAAACAGAACTGTCTGGAGACTGAGCCCTGGGCCAAACCCCAGGTGAGGAGGGACACTAGCCCACGGAGCCCAGACCCTGAAAAAAGAACTGAAGCGGTCCAGCTGATGGGCACACCTGGCTATAGCCAGAGTAAAAACAATTTGTCCCTGCAGGAAGGTTTCTCAAACTCCCAATTTCAGTCCACAGGACTGACTAAGACTGAACCATATGCTCACAGATGACAGGTCACCAAATACATAAGAAAGCAATCATAATGACAGTCACAAACTACATATTTAGGCAACAAATTACATATTTGGGGGGGTGGGGGGAGTAATTAGGTTTATTTATTTAATGGAGGCGCTGGGGATTGAACCCAGGACCTCATGCATGCTAGGCACACGCTCTACCACTGAGCTACACCCTCCCCCTACATATTTAGATTTTTAAGAACTGCAAATATTAGAATCATCAGATACAGAATATGGAATAGCTATGTGTGTAATATTTAAGGAAATAAAAGGTACAGCCACAAAGATCACCAATGAGAGAATGTTAAGAATAAACATAAGTTTGAAAACACACTGTGGAGCTTTTACAAATAAAACATAAAATTGTCAAAATCAAAACTCCAGCGGGGAGAGGCAAGATAGGGGGAGGGGATTCAGAGGTACAAACTACTAAGTATAAAATAAATAAGGATACACAGCATAACACAGAGAATATAGTCAATATTTTATACTAACTATAAATGGAATATAACTTTTAATAACTGTGAATCACTACATTGTCCACCAGATACTTATATAATATCGTATATCAACTATACCCCAATAAAAATATTTTAAAAAAGGAAACTTCAAAAACAGGTTAAACATCAAATCAGATAGTTAAAGAGAGAGAATTACTACCCCAGAGGATATATATAAATATTTTTTACTGTATGTGACCACATTACTGCAATTAAGATCAAATTTGAGGTGAGGAGGGCATAGCTCAGTGGTAGAGTGTGTGCTTAGCATACAGGAGGTCCTGGGTTCAATCCCCAGAACCACCACTTAATAAACAAACAAACAAACAAACAAACCTAATTATTTACTCCAACCAAAAAAAAAAAATCAAGTTTGAAAATTGAAGTGTGTTGATCAAAGTGATTATGAATTGTCCTATTAGTTCATTTACACATAAAAAAAATTATAGTACTAGTAGTTTAAAAAAATTAGGGGAAATTTATCTTTCTTTACTGGAAAAATCTTTTGATAAGTAATTCCAAGACAGTTATTCAAAGACCCTTTCTTCTGGGAAAAGACACAGGTGCTGTGCACGCATGGAGCCCAGTCCAGGAAGGATGCTCCAAAGACTTCAAACAGCGGCGGCTTCTGGAGAGGAAATTGCAGTTCCACAAGGCGGGGAAGAAGCGAGCGTGGCTTATGCGCCCTGCACATTCTTTTGCAGCTTTTGGATTATTTACTGGTTGGATACAGTAATCTATTCGTGCAAAGGCATTTTCGAGTTTGGGGAAAATATAAAAAGACACAAGCTGCATGGCTTTACAACAGGAAGATATCCCTAAGGAAAAATTTAAGAACAAAAGCCTAAAATTATTGGGCAATGTATTGCCCTAGACATCTTTCCTCAGAAAATTCCCTGTATATAACAGATGTGGTGCACAGAAAATGGTTGTTTCCATATATTTACGTGAGGCGAGGATCTGGGGAAACTTGGGGCACTGAGACAAAGACAATGAAACATTTGAATCTGATACACCAGATGACTTCATTTCAAGCTAACTTTCAGAAATCATCAGGCGACATCAAATTGTGGAGGTTTATTTAGCACGGGTCCCCATCTACTCTTCTGCTGCGAGGGTACTTTCCAGAAAAAGCTGGAGAAGACAGACAAAGGGATTCTGACAGAGCAGACAGAACGTATATTTTGATTTGACTTGTCAAGAGATACCACAGACCAGAGCTGCTTCTTATCTACGGTTTCTTACCCCAAAAAACAGGAAAGAAGAAACTGTATGATAAATAGAACGTCACTCCATTGGTTGAATTCAGCAGCCTATCAACAAAAAGAAAGAAAATTAAGGGTTAGATGAAGAATATTGGTCTTAACACCCTGAACATTTTAGTACAGGAATCACTTTCCCAAACAGAAAAAAAAAAAAAAAAAGTTCAAGAATCCTAGGAAATACCAGCCACGTGACATTGGACAAATGACTTTTCCTCCCTGAATCTCAGGTTCATTGTACAAAATGGGGATTACTTTTTTTAAAAACTTCCTCGAAAGGTCGGTGTGAGGATTCCATGAAGTTGTTTGGAACCTTGCAGGTGGCAAGGAAAAAATGATACCTGTTCTTGCTGTGGCTATCATTAAATCTTTACTAATTCATAAAATAGTAAAAAAAAAAAAATTTTAATTTCATAAAATCAGGGTAAGGTTTACTTTTCATAAATAATCTCAGAAGAAAGTTTATTATAAAATTAATAATGTTGGCAAGACGAAGAAAACTTTAAGTTCATAAACTATTTTTAAGAATTTGCAAATACTTAGAAAGTATTATGAGTAAATAAATTATTGCCTATCTATAAAGCAATCAAGAAACTGGGATAGACAGAGGTTTCTGGAGCGGGGAGGGTATAGCTCAGTGGTAGAGCGCATGCTTAGCATGCATGAGGTCCTGGGTTCAATCCCCAGTACCTCCTCTAAAAATAAATAAGTGAACCTAATTACCTCCCCCTCTGTCAAAATAAAATAATTAAATACAACAAAAAATAAAGCTAATTTGTAAAAAAAAAAAAAAAAAAAGTGTGCAAGCAAATATTAAAAGAAAAAAGACTCGGTTTCTGCTCTTAAAGTCTACCTGAGAAAATAAAATGAACCCTCTGGCAGTGACAGGTAACAATAAAAAAGAGTATTTGATTCATGATTTTTCCCTTGCCTGCACCCAAAAATGATTTTAAGGTGACTCAAGACTACATAAGAGCATGGGCTGAATAACATGATTAAACGTATGTCCTATTCACTTTCTATTAAGCAATACTTTGTTAGCCACGTTTTAGTAACTTTATGTATTTAAAGCTACTTGAATCTTTCTTGAGTTTATAATTCAAATTTTTAGGCCAACTGAAATGGAATTCTCTTCTCTGACTGGTACAACCTTGTCCCACGTTACTGTCATTGTCTCATTAGTAATACTCTGCCCACCTCCCTATGAAAAAGATACTCATTAAATATGGATACTTGCCAAAACCTGTTGATGGGTACATGGGGTTTGTTACATTGTTCTTTCTGCTTCTCAACAGGTTTGAAAGTTCCCATCATAAAACTTTTCTTTTTAATGCTTACTTGTGAAAGAAAAATACATAATAAATATCTTCAACCAACCAAACAGTCAGAAAACAAGCAAGACGCTTTATGCCAAGGCAGTCAAAACTCAAAACCAAACACACTATGGAAAACACTCTGAAAAGATAAATAAAACTGGGAATAAGAGAAAAGCCACACAGCCTCAACTTCAGACCAAAGGGAGGAAAACATTTATTTAACTCAAAGAACTGGAAGTACTTCTGCAAATAGTAAATAAAAACTATACATTCCAGATGCCACATGAAGCATGGAGGGCTGTGCAGTACTTTTCATAAAAATACTTGGATTCTTTGCCAACCTAAATTTTGATAGATTTTAGTTTTATTTTGTTCTTTAATAATGATGAAGCTGTGCTGGTGGCGTTTTTAAAAATCATGTAGCATGTTGTAGTTGGCTTCATTCCTTCGACAACTATGTAAGTTTAAAAAGCTAAAGATCTAATCTGTTCTTAGAAAAAATAATTAGTATACACATGTAAACTACAAAAAAGTGCAGTGTATTGTATACATGTATTTACATGCAATATAATGTGTATGTGCAGTTGAACTGTAATAATTCTACTTAATAAAACTAAAAAAGGCAAAAAGTCACGTAGCATGACATTTCTTTGAAAACATACAAAATAATTAAAGATGAGTAACTATAAAGCACTTCCTTCTTTAGACTTACTTTGCTGTGAAAGTATGTTAGAATGTGAGTCTTTTTCATTCCGCATTCATGTGCTTATCAGAAAAAAAAGTCCTATTAATTACCCCTATTCGTCAACTGCAATACACCAAATGTACTTTGAATTTATTGCAGTGGTTCAAAAACTAGAGTTAAGTTCACTCACTTTTTTCCAGGGGCCTGATTTGTTCACCAGAGGAGCTGGCGCTCTGACTTTGTTAATCAGAAATCAACTCAAGGTGTTGTTACCAGAGCTATTGACTGCAGGTCCAAGGTCCAGGAGTGAACCCCCTGTACAGTGAGTCACACACACACACACGAGTCTTAACCTCTGATCCCCTCCAGTCAACAGGGGGATGTGACTCATCAAAGCACTCCTTCCGTTAACAAAAGAAGTTAATATTTCACTCTTAACTCTTCAATCAACTTTCTATCCAATCAAACCAAACTTGGTAAATAAAATGTAATTTTATGTTGCAGATGACACACCTAATTACCTAAGTTTGCTTCTTTCTTGTTTTTGGTTCCCAGTCTGAAATGGATTCAGCGTCGTTAAAAGTGACCAACTGGAAGTTCGCCCTGGTTCAACGAACACAGCGCAGAACAATATCGGTAGTGAAAAATCTGACCATTTTGCCCACAGAGTTTTTAAATTACTGATTACAGTCAGTGTCTCATCTCTTTTGGCATCTCTCGTAACACAGCAGTTTTAAATTAGAGTCAAGTTTTGAACTTTACGACTTTCGTATTTTTGTCATTTTAGAGAAGGTCTTCTCTCATAAATCTATTCTATTTTTTTCTCATTAGAATTTTTCTTACAGATTTCTAAATCAATCTATATATTTAGCTCTGATCCATCTGGAATTCCAGTGAATAATGATCATTACTGGGGCCCTAAGGTAGCTATAGGAACTTCTGTTTGAAATCTTAAGAGTCAAATCGAAGAGGTGACCCGAGGTAAATATTGAGATATTCCAGCACCAAAAGCCAGAACAGAAACACAATGCGCCTCCTAGAACACCTGGATTTAATAAAATAAACTAAATGCCAGGACTCTTGTACTTTCTAAGCTATAAGTGATAGGTTATGGTTTTTCACGTGTGAAGGAAAAGAAATGTTTTTCATAGACAAATTAAAAACGTGAGATTATAGCAGAGAATGTGTTCCCAGGGCCACAGCTCCTGGCTCTACCACCTACTGTCCTTGGAAAGTTATTTAAATTAGATTATTAAACCTAGTGCCCTAGATTCCTTGTCTATAAAATGGGAATATTAACAGTACCTTCTCCTCAGGCTATTGTGGAAATGCAATGAGATAGAATAATTTCTCAACAATTATTATTACTTGAGAAAGTATAATAATACTGCGTGATCATCATTACAGGCAGGTGCCGACTTCTGCAAGCACCATGCTACATTTATAAGTCAACGATTTGAATGCACAAATACATATTCCTATTGAAATACTGTTATAAATTATTAACACAATACATCCAGTCGGTTTTACTCAAAAGATACCTGAAATTCAGTTTCTGGCCACTGTGCCATTCGTAACGCTGTTCCTTACGGAGAAACGTGCTCTTAGTTTCAATCGGCTGTTCTAAGACTCTAGGAGTTTCTAGATGTCTAATTCTAGAAACAAATACATTTCTGTAAAGCTGTAAAGTGCCAGCATCTCAGCACAGATCAACTCCAGTGACTTCAAAAGAAAAACTCATTTTTTATGATAATGAAATGAGACTGAGGCTCGTAATTTCACTTTACGTAACGCTGCTGACGCTAAACGGAAAACTAAACGTTGTGTTTTTAGATACCCTGCCCTGTTCATTATTCCTGGAAACAGGTGGGGTGCTGGCTTAACCTTCCAGAATTCTGAAGTTATTCTGAAGTTATTTATCAACAGCGAGGCCCAGGTTCACACAATCAAAGCCCTTTATCAAAACTGGTGTTTCTTGGTGGTGTTTTGATACAAACATACGGAGATGGACGTTTACCCCTGGGGACATTGCTGCTGAGTATTTCCACTCTTCCCTTGCTCTGGGAAAGGAACCGTACAAGGGAGAAAGAATGAAGAAAAAAGAAGAGAAAAAAGAAGCCCTGACATCTGCCCCAGGGGTTCCCAGGGGCCCACAGCCTTCTAAAGTCATTCAAACCCCTACCCGGCTAGAAATGGGATTGACGCTCAGCCAGTGTACACCACACAACCATGCCGACTGTTAAATATGGTGATATTGCCATGTGGGGGGATCAAAGGATGCTGCACGGGGCCCCTGTGAACCCCACCCCCAGCCCAGCAATAAGAGAGTTAGTGCCCAGCGCAAGGCAGGGGCGGGGGGCGCTCTGTGGGAGACGGTTTTGCCCCACAAGCCTTGTTTCTCACTCGAGCTCAAACATCTTCCGTAAGACACAGGCAAAATTCTTAGTAGTGGTATGTCTGGCGACTTTCTGAAGAACCAGAGTTTGGCAAGAGCCAGCACACTTCATGGTGGTCGTTCGGGATGTAGTGGGGTGAACGTTCACCCCTCCTAACCCCATCCCCCCTCAGCCCCGCTGGGCCTCCCATCCTTCCACTAATTTACCATTTTATTTGTCTCTGACGGGTGTGCAGCAGATAAGGTGAACAGGGCAAATACCAAAAGAACAAGACCGTCTCAAAATTCAAACGTACATCCTGGAATATTTAGAGGCAAATGCCATGATGTCTGGGATTTACTTAAAAATATTCCGGGGGAAGAAAAGTGAGGGCAGATGGGGCTAGATGAAATAAGAATGGCAAATGCCAGTAAGTGTTGAAGCTGCGTGATGGGTACGTGAGAGTTCATTACATTATTCTCTCTAGTTTGTGTGTATGTTTCCAAATGTCCATAATAAAGGTAATAGATAAATAAATCCCACTTTTTTAAACTACCAAAATCCTCTTCTGAGTTAATTAGCTTTCCCAGGGTCCCCACACCAGCAAAGGGGACAAGTGAGACTCAAACTGGGATTTTTATTTTTGCTGTTTTCCAAAAAGTTTCAAGCCCAGAGCTCTTTTGACTACTTCCTGCTGCTTCCCACAGGTCTAAAGGTAAATGCCAGTGAAAGGACAGTGCGAAAGACGTTGCGCCTGGAAGGAAGGGGGCAGGGCACGGCCATTCAAAGAATGACACAGCAATTAACACCAAGACGAGGAAAATTCAACCCCCAGTAGACCTTGAGGTCCAAGATGGCGGGAGATCTGACTTCCAGTAGACCTTGAGCTCATTATACACTCATTGTAATATATTAACATGGTCAATGGCACTCCCACAGGTGCCGTGACAGTTCCAAGGCTGAGCATAAAGGGTCAAATAAGCGGGCTGTGGCCCAATTCCTGGGAGTCCCAGCCCCTTCCCAGAAGTAGTTGGAATAACCCTCCCACTTGTTAGCATATGAAGTTGCTGAACCCATAAGAACTGACAACCCCCACACCTCGTGGCCTTTCTCACCTTCTGAAACAGCCTGTAGTCTATGGAGTGTGCATCTCTCTAAATAAATCTACCTTTACTCAACTGGGGCTCGCTCTTGGATTCTTTCCTGCGAGAAGCCCAGGACCCCCCCTTGCGGCGGGGCACGTCCCAGGGGCTCAGCCGCGACCTGGGACACGGCCCTCCTCTCGCCCAGCATTCATTTTCCTGTATCGGTATTACTGGGGATAGTAAACAGCTTGCTTCCGTGTAATCCTAGCTACCTTCACACACTTTTGATTTCAGTGAGTCCCACCTGTTAAATGTTAAAATTTTTAAAGGCTGCTAGGAATGCAGTGCCTGGCATCCGCTCACCTGTTGAAGGTCTCCAGTGGACACGCTGATGATGAGAGTTGGGATAATCATGAAGCAGGCGTTGTAGAAAAGCACTCCATATTTACCTAACTCCTGCAAAAACCAAGAAAGCTCCCCTCAATTTTAGAAATAAGAAGCATCAGTCTTCCCGGAGCCACTTACTTAGTGTTTTCCCCTGAAGCCATTGATACAACCGCCAGCTCAGGCAGTCAGAATATATATTCTGGGGGGAGGGTACAGCTCAGGGGTAGAGGGCGTGCCTAGCATATACAAGGTCCTAGGTTCAATCCTCAGTACCTCCATTAAAATAGATAAATAAAAACCTAATTGCCTCCCCCCAAAATAAAATAAAAATAGAAAAAAAATTTTTTTAAATATATACATTCTGAACAGCTCTGTACTGGAATATTTTCAGCACGTTTATGATGTAAAATGCTGCATTTCAAGTATAAAACATTTGTTTTATCAAAAAAAAAAAAACAGATTAAAATGGATGGAGATGGATGGACGCTGATGGACTCTGAGGTTCCACCCATCTCTAACATTCTAATTGTTCTTTTTTTTTTAAAAGCATGCTATTCAAAATGGGAAATCTGGTACAAAATAAATAACATTAAAAACGTTCATATAAAAAGAGCTCCTTAAAAACTTCTGCTCTTTCTTTTAAGGGAACAGCAGGGTTGAAACACCAGGTATCCTGTTTTTCAATCTTGCATAAATTTACTTTTCATTAAAAGACTCTACACCCCCATTTTCCATAAAGGATGACATATTGTGAGTCTCAAAAGGCAGCAAACCCAGTTTTGTAAAATAGCCCGTCATTAAAAAACAAATGGCAGCACAGAAAACAAAACAACAAAACAAAAACAGGGCAGATGAAAAACAGCTCATAGAAATAAGCCTGTCCGTCAGAGCCAACATCCACGCTCAATACAAAGAACTTGAAACAAAGAAACATATGCTTGGCTCATCCTCTAGAGCTTCCGGAACAGCTGGGGAGGGGGGTGTGGGCTGGGAGCCCCGACATGGAGGCAGCCACACGGAAGGAAAGCTGGTCTACCCACTCCCCCCTCATGACTAGGGGAGGCGGTTACTGCTGGACGGGACCTGACAAGTTACCCATTCCCATCCTCTCATTCATTCCACAGATCAGGAAACGGAGCTTTGGAGCAGTGAAGGTTCCAGGTCACAATAACCAGTCAGCATAACAAAACCCGTATCAGTCACCCACATCTCCAGACTCTCAAACTACAGTTACTTTCAGAATACCCTTAATTTCAATGTTGGTCACTAATGATGATGGTTAAAAAAAAAATCCCAATTTTAATTTGCCTTTCAAAATAATCCCCCTTCTAGATATTATTCTGACTTTGCACCTTAAAAAGTGCCCTCTTTTCCTTTCCTGTCTAATTTTCACCAAAAACTTTTGCAAGACGAGGAGTAACAAGAACCTATACAGACAAGATCATTGAAAAGAAATTAGTGACTTGTAGATCATAACATGTAACATATATCAGATGCCAGCTTTACAAGCTCATTCTATTCTTTTCATGTAATTTCAGGGGCCAGACGACAAAGCCAAAAAGCGAAGATCTGGTACCTTTGGGTCCATTTTCTGCTTGGTATAAACTCCGTTCGCTGCTGTGAAGATATCATTCAGGAATACAAAAATATAGCCTTCCAAGTTAAAAGCAAGGTCAGAGCTGGGAGGGAGAACACAAAGGCATAGGATTATTCAGAAACTCACAACTTGGCCTCGGAGGCGGTCTGTTTCATCTTTCCCTAATCAAATCCATTTGTGATGCCAGCGACTACCTTTTCTCTGGCATATTGTCCCCATGTGGTTAACTCTTCTGCTTTGAACCCAGACAAAAACAAAATCAGGCCATCAGGAGGCTTCAACTTAATCACGACAGTTTAGAACCAGAGGGACGTTAACCATCTTCCTTTAACTGCGAAGCCCTTTCTTTTGCTAATTGATAAATCGGCACAGTAATTGGTGAGCCCTGCTTTTCTAAGGAGAGTGATTTGTTCAACCCACCAGGTGGCTTTTCTTATTGTAATAAACAGGGCCATCCCCTGGGTACAGCCCAGCGGGGACAGCTGGGCAGTGACAGGGCAAGAGGGATCGAATGAGGAACTGACACCTCCATCTGGTCCCTAAACTGACGTTATCCGCCAGCACCTCCACTATCCTGTCCATCAAAACGGCAAGGCAGGGATCCACTCCTTCTCCGCAACTCCTCTAAGGTCCCCTTCTTCCTCTTCTTTGAAGCATCTTCTCTTCAATTTCCATTTTAAATAAATCACACTAGTATAAAAATGTTTGGGGGATATGGCAAAGCGGGGAGAAAGCGAACAACACCAAAGCCTGGGTAATTCATCCACTTGCACTTGACCTTGCAAACAGTGCCACACCCGTGTCATAATTCCTAAGTATATATAATCAAAGAGGTTTCCTCCACCCTCTTTGGGTGAGTGCCTGGGGGGCTGCGAATTAAACTGACGCTAGACAGAGTAACAGGAGAAAAAAATACAAATTATATTCAATATTTTACATGCACAGGAGTTCACAGAAAAATGAAACTCAAAGAAGTGGTGAGACTCTGGGGCTTATGTTTTAGCAAAGAAGAGGATTTACACTTCAGGGAACAAACAGATTATGGGAAGGGGACTAGGAAATATATGGGGGAAATTAATGGAAGGGTTATTTTAATAAGGTTTGTTTATGCAGAGTCACCTCAATGCTTTCTGTCTCCAGTGATAAGAATTCCTTCCCTATTACTGATACAGGACAGGGGGACACCTTCACAAAGGGAAATTTATGGTCTATCTTAAGGCAGAAAAGGACAGGGCAGAGAACTCTTCCCATATCTGTTGATTCTCAATTGCCTTCAACTCAAAATAATGTTCATGGCCAAGTGGCGTATTTTGGACTGGCTTATACTCATCCTCTTTAACACCAAAATAGGATGATTTCTAACCAAATAGAAGGAAATAGACAGGCAAAAATTGCAACAAAATCTGAATGTAAATCAAACCAGATTTTGCTTGAGGCTTCCACTGGCATTATTACCTACAGATATATTTGTGAGAATGTAAATTAATTTCACATGATCATAAATCAGAATTCTCTGGCTCAATCACAAAACATAAGGGTCTTCCAAATCTTGCCTGCCCACATTTTTCTCAGTGTTAAGATAAGTCCCTAAAATGGCAAAGAACTGAATGAGGAAAATAGCCAGGCTTCCAGAGGAATGCAAAGGAAATGCTGTTCCCTGAGGGGAATTCCTGGAGTCCTCAGGTCTTGCAATAGATGGAGCCGGGAATTCCCAACATCACATGTTCAGCCCAGTTGTGAAAACACAGAAGTTTGAGAAGAATTTACTTCTGTTATAAATAGGAGCAGATTCAAGGCTAACCCTTGTGATTGTCATTCAGGACTGTTCACAGACATTCGATTTCAACTTTTGCAGCCCACGTGACTTGCTTTGGCAAATAAAATGTAAGAAGTAACACGTCACCTCTGGGGAAAAGCCTGAAGAGCTGGTGCACAACTCCCCACATGACGTCTTCCCTTCTGGATGAGTAAGGAGACCCCCCCTTGAGGTAGGGGATCCATCAGCCTGGGTCCCTGAGGAGCTACAATGAGCAGGGACACCCCCCCACACACACAGCATCAACTGATGTTGGTTTGCGTGTGGAGTCTGAGCAGAATGTACTTGGGATGTGAAACTACCAAGATGTAGGGGCTGTTTGTTACAGCAGCCTAAGCTGGCTCATTGGACTCAGTCCGTTCTCCAGTTACCTGCATTTGGATGATTTAATATAAGTGAAAGCAGAGAAGGGTGTGGTCCCAGCTGGCCTGCAACTGAGAACTGCTTGTCACCCACAGGGATGTCATCCATTCTGTGGGTGCCGAGGACGGGGAAGGTTGAGAATTACCATTCCAAGCTGGCTCTTGGGTAAAAGTTAGATGCTTTGGGAAACACTATTTACCCTTTCAGTTCACGTGTTAAATATGGGCTGAATTCCTACTAACTACCCCTGGAAATGTTCCTCCAGACAGGCAGCACCTGAAGTGTCATTCCCCACCAAAGACCTACAGACATTTTTATAAGCCCTTTTTTGTAAGTCTTCAATTGTCTCCAAGTCAGTGGTTTTCATATTGAGCTCTAAGAAACTCAGAAGAGAGAGGAGGCCCAGGGGAGACCCCCACACTTTTAACAGAGCACCTCCCTTTTTTAGCTACTTTACTCATGCAGTTTCATTTGAACAAAAATCTTCATGACCAAAACAGGGTCTAAGGGCGGCTATATAATGTCTTGTCCATACTGGCACCATACTGTTAGGTAGTTAGATAAGTGGGGGCACCGAACAGAAAGGTGGAGGAGAGGGAGGAGGGTCCAGAAGATGGCATGATGCCCACCTCCAGCATAAAGGGGCTTTACCTCCTCTAAGTGACTGCCAGCAAGAAACGGGTTAGAACCCAACAGTTGCAACCGCGCGGTGGCGAGAAGGACCGAACCAGACATGACCAGTGCTCACTGTAATATAATTAGCACTGCAGTTAGGTACCCACATGGGTTCTTCGGTGTGCACCATGGGTAAGGACACGTGCAAAGAGGACTAACATGACCAGGCATTCCGGGCACAAGAGCTGTCAATCAATCAAAAGACCTCCTCGAAACGGGGGTATAAAAGAAAGGCACAGAGACCACCGCTCTTCCTCCCTTGGGTCAGCCCACCGCCCATTCTTGGAGCTGTACTTGCCCTTTGTTAAATAAATCCTTTAAAATTTTTCTCTGCACAACGCTCCATCTCCCATCTGAATTCTTATCTTTTGGGTATGACAAGAACTGGGTTCTTTTCCCTTCCCCTCTGAGGGTAACAATACTAGAGGCATAAAACAGTGCTGAAACCAAAGAGGCCAGCTTTTAAGGGGGCTGAGCTCAGGCACAGCCAGAACTGGAGAAGAGGAAGTTACAGGCGAAAACACAAATAATAAACCCTTGTCTAGGCAAGGGACGAAACGCGGTTACTACAATAATAAACATCGTTATTACTGCTAGTATCTGTCACCATCTGGCATGCTATATTTTTAAATCAATTTCTTTTGCTTATTATCTGTCTCCACCAAGTAGAATGCATGAAGGCAAGGATTCCTGTTGGTTTTGTTTAACTGCTGGATCCCTCAGCACCAGAATGATGCCTGGCATGCAGTAAATGCTCAAGGTGTTTTTGCTGAACTTGGCCACGAACCCCTGTAAACCCTAGTTTACTACTGATTCGTTTAATTCTCACAATGACGCTATTACGTGGATGAAATTCCAACCTGCACTTCACCGTTGAAATAACTGGGGCACAGGGAGGTTAAATAGCTTGTCCTTGGTTACACGGCTAGTAAGTGAGGAGATCAGAGTAACCGGACACCCTGGCTCTGTAGCCCACACCCTTATTTAACTTGTAATTAATGATCCAGAATTCGTTTCTAAATGAGTTTCTGAAACGAGTTTAACTGAACCTCCTCCAATCTTTTCTTTCTTCCCTTCATTCACGTAGGGTTTTCTTTCCTATTACAGTCATCCCTCAGTATCCGCAGGGGACCAGTTCCAGGACCTCACACCGCCCACCTCCCCGACACCTTCCACGTGCAGATACCCAGATCTGCAAATGCTCATAAACAAAACGGTGTAGTATTGGGTATAATTTACGTGCATCCTCCCAAGTACCTTAAATCATCTCTGGATTACTTATAATATCTGATTCAAGGTAAACGCTATGTAGATAGTTGCCAGCTCACGGCAAATCCCAGTTTTGCTTTTTGGAATTTTCTAGATTGTTTAAAAAAATATTTGGGATCCACAGTTGGTTGACTCCGCAGATGAGGAAGCCTCAGATACAGAGGGCCTCATTTATACTTTATATATGAAGAAACTGAAGCACAGAGAGGCTAAGAAACAGCTGACAGAGGCAGGGACAAGTTTCGAACCCAAGAAATGTAACTGCTCACAAGCTTTAACCACCATGGTCTGAAAGGAGCCTGAGTGCTTGTCTTCAAATGCGAACTTGGAGTCAGATTACGGGTCAGGCATATTCATGAATATGTAGCAGTTACGCACTGGTACTGGCTCATGTCCCAAACACATAAATACATTTCATGAGAGTCTTCCATCCTTGGAAATACTAACTGCTAAGGCGTCACAGGATGATAAAACAAATCGGCATACAAATCTGTTATTCTTAGTCAAACGTCTAAGAACTTTTCAAACTCTTTGCAAATTTTTTACATTGAAGACAAACATTCAGTAATAAAAGTACATAGTTCACTCCTTTTTATGAAGAAAAACTGTACTAATCAATATCTTGTAATGCTCTCTCTCTCTGTATTCTCAGAAATGTTCTGGCCAACCTGGAACCCAGTTTGACTTTCACAGGAACACACGGGGATTCCACGAACATCCACAGATTTATCTCTTGGCTGCTCAATTCAACGGCAGCCAGATGGAAAACGAAAAATGAGGATGGGGCTGGGCCCAGTGTCAAAGACACAAAGAAGTCATTGAGCAGAAACAGTCCAAAGTCTTACCCAGCTGCTATGAAAGCACCAAGAATGATGGCAAAGACACTGATGATAACGTTCAAAGAATACTGTTTCCTGTAATAAAAAAATAATGGATGGACAGATAGGTAGATAAACAGATAAGGAAAGGAGGAAGGGGAGGAGAGAAAAAATACGGGTTATATTTTTACATAAACTGAACACAGACATTGTTAACAGTTTTATAGCTGAAAAATCTAATGGACAATGTGCTTTATGTAAAGAGAACACTTAAAGTAGCTGTAAGTGGATTAGTAAATCAGAGCAAAGTTCCTTTAATTCTTAAGTAGTTGTCTTAATCGAATTATAAACATATTTCTCTGTTCTCACCAGAGATGCTGGTAGGTCCAGTTGATATGTATTTTTATCAAGCATCCAAAGATTAAGATAAAATTTAATAATAGCACAACTTAAAACATTGGGTCTCCATCCAAATTTCATCGCTAAATAATCTTCACGGCAAAATCAGGAATCACCTTTTTGGATGTCAGCTTGAGTATCTTTATGAGAACATTATAAATCAACATTATAAAAATTAATTCATTCCAATGTTACTATAAAATTACTGCCTTATAATGAATTTCCCTGATTTTCTGTACTTTGGGGTGTTTTTTTTTTATAATTTTCTACCACACACATTTGTCTAATATAAAGTTACAAAATTTAAAAACTACTCATTACATTCTTAGGGAATCATGGAAACAGGAAATTGTGTTTAAGTGAGTAAACCATTTGTCTTTAAGTTATTCAATTCAATTCAGCAATTCAATGCAACTATTTGGAAAGATGACTAGATGTTGAGAATTTGCTATGTAAAAATAACGTGTGGGTGGAGGGAGAGGACACGAGAGAAATAGAGGAAAAGTGAAAATCACCCGAGTATGATGGTTTCCAGGAGCAGAGTGAGTGGAATGGTAAATTTCCTGAGCACAGTGAACATCGGCAGGCTGTCAGGAAAAGATTCAAGCATCATAATATCAGACACCAAGTATTTGTTTTTAATGTTTTACATTTTTAATTAAGTCCACTCATTTTCCAAATTAAATATAAAGAATTAACCTTAACTCTCACATATGCCACTAATAAGTCACATTAAATAACAAAAAAAATGGAGATTTAATAATTTCATGCTACTTTTACTAATTAGCAATTCAAAACATCCTACTATTCAACTATTACAAGGATTGCGCTGAAACTACAAAGATTGTGCTAAAAGATCACATGCAATGTGACAAATCAAGTTGGGACTGTGAATCAACAGTCATTAATGGTCTGAACCTTGCACCTAATAATGTCTTGATGGGAAACTGATCCAAAGGAAAGGGAAAAACCATTTGCACAAATATGTTCGTTTCAGTAGTGTCTGGGGAAAACATGAGAAACAACCCAAATATCAGATAACAAGGCAATGATTAAATAAGTTATGATAAATCCATCTGAGGGAACATTATACATTAACTCCAGAATATAAAACTTTCCCATTCTTGGAAAATGAATATTAAATAAATCAAGGAGGATGCAAAACTATACAGAGTCCACAACTGTAATAAGACACATTCTGTATGCACAAAAAGACTGAAAGTGAATATTTAAAATACTGTTAGAGGATAAAGTTATGGGTGATTCTTCCCCCAAAACTATATAATGAGGCTACACTGGCTGTGTTTTAAAAATACTATGAACCTTTCACCCGCTCTCAAATCCCAGAGATTCCAGGACACAGCTCAGTGCACAGCCACAGACTCCCAGGGCTGGAAGCACCTCCATCTGCTTCCAGTGTGACCCTGAGAAGATGGTGACCAGGGGAAGAAAAGTCAGAACCATGGTGGTGGGGAGGCAGCTCTTCCTGACCAGACCTGAGGAGGGGTTTCACACCACAACCAGAGAACAGGTGCAGAAAGAATTCTCAGGAACTTCATATCCACACTTAAAGATGTCTTATGAGACTAGTTGGGACCGTCTTTTTCAAAGCCAGCCCCCAGAAAAGTTGAATTATATTTCAATGGAATTCAGAAAGTATTTTTAGGTGATGCCTTTTAAAAGCAGATAAGGATACTTAATGGTGAAAAGCGGAATGTTCTCCCCTTAAGATTAGGAATAAGACCAGGACGTTCACTCTCACCACTATGTCTGCTCACCTTTGTACACGAGGTTCTAGAAGGGCAATTGAGTCCAAAAAAAAAAAAAAAAAAGAAAAAAAAAAGCATGCAGCTTGGAAAAAAGAACAGAAATAAAGTTCTCTACTTTCAGCTGATATATATATCTCCTAAGGAATCCACTAAAAAGTTATTAGAACTAATGAATTAGGTAAGTGTGCAGAAAACAAAGTGAATATACAAAAATCAATTATACTGCTATGCACTAGCAATGAGAAATCCAATAAGGAAATGAACAATTCCATTTATGATAGCATCAAAAAGAACACAATTCTTAGGACTAACTTAACAAAAGCAGTGTAAGAATTATACACTACAAACTACAAAATATCATTAAAAGATGAAAGAAAGTTAAATGGGAAAACACTCCATGTTTATGGATCAGAGGCTTCAAGCTGTTAAAATGGATACACTTCCCAAAGAAATCTATGGCTTCAACACAATCCCTATCAAAATGTCAGCTGTCTTGTCCCCCCCCCAGAAATTGACAAAACTGATTCTAAAATCAACGTGGAAATGTAAGAAAACCAGAAAGCCAGAACAATCTTGAAAAAGAAGAACAAAGTTGGAGGAACTTACAACAATTTCAAAACTTACAACAAAGCTACAATTACCAGTATTATCTAGTACAGGTTAAGAGTAAACATTTAATCAATGGAGTAAGATTGAGAATCAAGAAATAAATTTTTACAATTATGGTCAATTAATTTTGAACAACAGTGCCAAGACAACAACAATGGGGAAAGAACAGTCTTTTCAATAAATACTGAAATGACTAAACATTCACATGCAAAAGAGTGAATTTGGATCCCTACCTCACACTATATACAAAAAAAAAATTATCTCCAAATATGTCAAAGACCTAAACGCAGGAGCTAAAACTGTAAGACTCTTAGAAGAAAGAATAGGATTAAATCTTCATGATCTTGAGTTAGGCAAAGTTTTCTTAGATGCAATGACAAAAGCACAAGCAACAAAAGAAAAAATTGATACATCAGACTTCATCAAAATGTAAGATTTTTATAGATGGATAAACAAAATGTGATAGATGCATACAACAGAATATTATTCAGCCTTAGTAAGGACTGAAATTCTCATACATGCTACAACATGGATGAAACTGAAAAACACTATGCTAACCAAAACAAACCAAAGAGGACAAATGTCGCATGATTCTATTTGTATGAAATACTAGATTAGGCAAATTCATAGAGATAGTAAGTAAAATAGAGCTTACCAGGGCTGGGGGGCAGGGGGGAAGGGACATTATTGTTTAGTGGGCACAGAATTTCTGTTTGGGATCATGAAAAATTTCTGATAATGGATAGTGGTGATGGTTGCTCAAGATTGTAAATAAACTTAATGCCACTAAACTGTACAGTTAAAAATGGTTTAAATGGTGAGTTTTAAGTTATATATATTTTGCTATGATTTTAAAATACTTTCAATGGTTGAAATTGTAACTTTTAGGTTATATACATTTTATCTCAATTATTGATTAAAGTTTTAAAAACTTAAACTTCTGTGCTTCAAAGTACACCACTGAGAGTAAAAAGACAATCCACAGAATAGGAGAAAATTTTACAGTCATATGTATAATAAGGGACCTGTAGCTAGAAATATATATAAAGACTTAAAACTCAATAATTAAAAAGATAAAGAACCCTATTAAAAACAGACAAAGGATCGGAATAGACACTCCTCCACAGAAGCGGGATAAATGGCCAACAAGCACATGAAAAGAAGCCCTTTAGTCATCAAGGAAATGCAAATCAAAACCACACTGAGATACCACTTCACAACCACCAGAATAGCTATAATCAAAAAGGCAGACAATAAAAATTTGGCAAGAATGCAGAGAAACTGTAACCCTCATGCATTGCTGGTGGGACTGTAAAATGGCGCAGACACTTTGGAGAACAGTCTGGCAGTACCTCAAAATGGTAAAGATAGAATGGCCATAAGACCCCAGCAATCCTTCTCCTAGGTATGGACCCAGTCAGTAGAAATCTCAGTCTTCCACTTTATCAGGCCAAATCCAGGAATTCATCTCTGCCTCTCATACTCTACATTTTACTCATCAGGATACTGCGTAAGCCCTTCCTTCCAGATATATCCAGTACCCAGACTGTGCCCTCAGCCTCACACTGTAAATAACCAGGGGATTCTTGGAGAAATGGCAGGAAAAGTCCAAGATAAACCTAGGACATCATGTGCCAGAAAGCAAGGAAGTAATCAAAGACTACTCAGGCCCTAGAACATAGCACCCAACTCAAAGGGGCTCCCACTGGCCAGAGACAATTTGAACATCAAAAGGATTATTTATATAATGAGTTAAAGCATCAAGTAAATGAAAGAAATAGATCAGTGGAACAGAATAGAGAGCCCAGAAATAAACCCACACAAATATAGTCAACAGACCTTTGACAAAGGAGCAAATGTAATTCAATGGAGAAAAACTAGTCTTTTTAACACATGGTCCTCAGACAGCTCGACATCTACATGCAAAAACTGAATCTAGACACAGGCCTTACACCTTTCACAAAAATTAACTTCAAAATGGATCATACACCTAAGCGTAAAAGGTAAACTATAAAACCCTGGAAGATAATGTAGGAGAAATTCCAGATGACCTTGGGTTTGGCAATAAGTTTTTAGATGCAACACCGAAAGCACAATCGTGAAAGTAAACAATGTTAGTGGCACTTCATTACAATGTAAACTTCTGCTCTGTTAAAAGAATGAAAAGACTAGCCATAGACAGAGGAAGTATTTGCAAATGTGTATCTCATAAAGGACTTGTTTCAAATACATGAAAAATGCAGGCGTTCATCATGAAGTATAAAAAACAAAACAAACAACTCACCAATAAAGGTGACAGGACACTAATTTGTTACTCTGAACATTTATAAATAAAGCTTTTATCCTGCTTTTCCTGTGTGAAATGGTGAATGAAAGTCTGTATGTACTGAAGAAGTTTAGACAATAAATACAGAAGGGATGATACAGTTAGAAAATCATCATTTTTCAATTTGTAATGAAGTAATGGATCTAGACAATGATCGTAATAGATGCTAAAACCATTAGGTGAAAGATTGATGGGGAACGTTCTAAAGAAGAGGCCAGACAGACCCCTTCAATCATTATAAGTGGAACTGATCACTTACATATCACTAAAAGTGGGATAAAACATTATGTGCCCCATGAGGTGATGCAGTAGAAAGAATCCAGCATCACCAATAAATTGATCTTGCCCGAGAAACTGAATCTGAATCTGATCGTCTCTAGAATCAACTATCGGTTTATGAAAAATATGAGGGATAGAGGAACACGCTACATGACAGCGCATATAAGCAATCTTCCTTCCTTCCTCCTCACTCTCATTTGCTGCTTCCTCCACCAGAGAGCCCCCACGGCACCCAAGAAGCCCTCATCTTGCCTGTTCTGCTCTGCATGTAGAACACTGCTAAGAAAGATGCTTCTAAGATCTCTAAACAGAAGGCCCCACCTGCAAGGGGGAGACCCCCAGTGCAACAGCTGGGCAGCTTCCAGAGTTAAATGAAGCCATCCCCCACCAGTGCAGGTGAACTCAGAGACAGGCCAAGAGGATCCGTGGCAACATAGCAAGAGAATCTACCACACAATGCTTTAATACAAATTTGAGATAATTAAGGAAAATGGATTGTCCTAATCCTAGCAGGAAGCCACAAAGCAACTAAAACGTATAACTAAAACTAGCACTGCACATTTCGTTTCACAACCACCACAATCTGTCTTTCCAAACAAGGGTGATCGGCGAAAGGCCTAATTTCACATTTGTCAGTGTCACGTGTCCTTTCTCCTTCTGGTCTACCTCCCGCCTGCCTCTTCTCTACTCTCCTGTGCAAACAGGTTTTCCTCCACTTCCATCACCCTTTGCACAAACTTCATTTTCTCATTATTCACATCCTCATCATACGGTTGGTGATTCTAACATGTGTTCATTAGGCTACATATTTCACATCATGTTTTCCAATTTATAGGATGGTTTGGTCTTTGTACATTTCCATTTTCATTTTACAGTGACTTTTAACAAAAGCTGTCCAAGGACCATAGAATAAATGCAAATGCCAATTTCAGAAGTATACAGCACACACTTGAAAAAAATGTCTGTTTGTTTTTCCCTGTACCAAACGTGACCTACAACAAATCTGACAGCATATTCCTGCTTTTATAAGACTGTGATGAAACCAAAAGTTATACAGAACCACATTCATATAAATGAACCTTTCTGGATAAACTATACCTTCTCTATCTTGATCTCTACAAATCTCATATTCTATTTTCAGGCTTAACATAAAGTAAAAAAATCAGCTTTTTAAGACTTCTAAAGCATTATCAGATTAAATTCAAAGCTCCACCTTATTTTCTTAAATTATGAAGTATTATTGTCTTCTGTATTGCCCAAGCAATCCAGAAAAATCAAACTTGATCTTTGTGACACTAAAAGCAAACAAGTGAAGAATGTCTGATCAACCATCACCCTGCACTTTACCTTAATTTACTTGTGCTTGATAATCCACTTATGTGGTTTCCAACATAGAGGAGAGGCAGAGGAAACAGCTTCAATTAAAAAAAAGAAAGAATATTTGGTTAGGATTCCAATAACGTATTTCCCTTCATACATAAAACCAGTGACATTCACTCCACATCAGTAAATAAATCATTCTGAGCTCCTTTCATTGCAATGACTGAATTTTCCATAATCTAGAACATATCACGAGTTTTACCATATGATCAAAAAATAGATAGGCAGTGATAATCCATAATCATGGTGGTGAGGGCAGGGGGGAGCTGGACAGAAACTGAAACTTCGACCTTGCCCAAATTAGTAGACTATTTCCCTAAAAGAATGCTCTGAACAAACCCTTCTCTTAGGTGGCGACCCCTAGCTAGCTGATGAGTTTAGGCGTGACTTTCAGAAGGCCTGTGAAAAGGTGTGCAAATTTCTGTTATTTGCTCATATATGCGCTGCTCCTGACAAAGGCAAAGGTTCATATCTCTCACTGAAATGTCACACAGTTGGTGACACTTTCACAAAGTTGTGTATACCAGCCACACTACTTTGGAGTTAAGCCTAGAATAATTAAATATCTCCCAAGGTCAAACAACGTACCCTGTACTTGAACTAGGTTTACAGAGCTCTGAGCTCCTGAATGGTTTTCTGATTGTTTACAGAAATAGTGTTCAGAACGTACTGAAGAAAGACCTAGTCTTCCATAAGTGAAAAAATACACATATCCCTTCATAAGGTCATACTTTTTAAGAACTTTTTAACTGATACAATACTCCATAGTTATCAAGGTGAATCCAACATTTCTTTTTCCACTAAAAAGACATTAAGCATGCAACTCAGATACAATATCCCTTGACAGATTTTTAAATACTATGTGCCATTTACCAAAAAAAGCTATAGAATTTTATTACGAAATTTGCTTAAGAAAGGTAAGCAAGATAATAGATCCAGGACCCTCCCCTTTATTCATCAACATTCTGGTTAACAACCTACAACTAACTCAGCAATGACACGGCTGGTGATATTACAACCTTAAAGGGTCTTAGGCACTGAAAGAATCAGCTCCCATTTCCATATCTAATTCAAAATAAAAACAATACTGACTTCTACTTTCTGGCAACTATGTGCTAAGTTATTTGTGCCAATTCCCCCACTGAAAGCAATTAAAAATGCTAGATGAAATAACTTCAAACCTTCCTAAATACATGAAAGCGTAGAGAAGGTGGTGGGGAATTCATAGGCCAAAACTAAAGGGAGAACAGAAACCCAGAGAGAAGCAATGGAAGCCAGAGGACAGCAGAATTGCATCTTTGAAGTTCTGCCAAAATAAAATAATAACCCCCAACAAGAGTATCTTCAAAAACAAAGGAAAAATTTTTATCTTTTTTCAGACAAATGAAAACTAAGGGAATTTAAGCAGACCATTAGAAAGTCAATGCTAACGAAGGTATTGCTATCCAGGAGGAAAGCAGAAAGTGTGAGATCCAAGAAGGAAAGGAAAACAGAGGAAGCAGTAAATATGTATGGACATTTAAATATAAATGGTAAATATAAATGGACATTTCTTTTTTTAAAGAAAAGAAAAATGTTTTATGAGATCTAAACAGAGTTTTAAAGTACTTAGTAGCAAGAGCATATTTAAGTTGGGTGGAGAGGTAGAGGGAGTGAAGTGGTAAAGTGGAGTCTCTGCATTGTTGAAAGGGAGGATACATTTATTAATTCAGCTTTACAATTTGCTAAGTTAGATATGCCTGTTGTGAATTCCAGGGCAACACTGAAAGAATTAAAACAGAAGAGGTCCATCTCGTATAATTAAACACTTTAATTCACCAGAAAGATTAAGCTAATTTAAAATTTTATGCACCTAATAATAAGCTTCAAAATACATACAACAAAAACAAAACAAAAAACAGACAGAAATACCAAGAGAAATTGACAAATCCATCATCAGAGATAATGGCTGTAACAATATCTCCCTTCTCACATACTCTTAAAATGTGACTTTGACAATCCCTTCCATCCAGAGGTAGGGTCTATGCCCCTTCCTCTTAAAATTGGATGGGACTGTTTTGACTAATAGGGTACAGTTGAAATGATGATATGTGACCTCTGAGGCTAAGTCAAAGCAATGCAATTTTGACCTTGCTTTCTGGAACCCTCATCCTTGAAGACTTAAGCCATCATGCAACCATTCTGACTCCCCAGAGCCTGCCATTTTGTAAGCAAGGCCAAACTAGCCTACATCGTTGATCACATGGAGAGGCCAGAAATTACTGGAAGAGAGAGATGTGTGACTAGTCCCCAGATGCACTAACCACCCCCAACTCACCATTTTTTCAGCCCTGCCATTGTTCATCTACAACAAAATTCTGAAAAACAATACATCTTTTATCTACAAAACGATCTTTATAACCTCAGACTAGGGAAGGATTTCCTAAATAAGAAATATAGTCATTAATTATTAAGGAAAAGGAGGGGGAGGGTATAGCTTAAGTGGTAGAGTGCATGCTTAGCATGCACAAGGTCCTGGGTTCAATCCCCAGTACCTCCTCTAAAAATAAACCTAATTACCTCCCCCCCTCCAAGAATAAAAGTAAATAAAATTTAAAAAAAATTATTAAGGAAAAGACTGATAAAATTTATTTTAAAATTAAGATTCCTTTTCATGATAAAGGATACATGATAAATACAAAAGAAAGAAAATAAAAACATATAAATCAGTAAGAAAAAGACATCAACCCAATAGAAAAATGGGCAAAAGCCTTGAACAAGTACTTCATAAAAGAGGATATCTGAATGAACATTAAAAAATGAGGGGGAGGATACAGCTCAAGTGGTAGAGCGCATGCTTAGCAGGCATGAGGTCCTGGGTTCAATCCCCAGCACCTCCATTAAGTAAACAAATGAACAGATAAACCTAATTACCTGTCCTTCCCACCATAAAGTAAAAGTATTCTACAGCAGACTGAATTGTGTCCGCTCAAAGTTCCTATCTTCAAACCCTAACCCCCAGGGGGCTGCATGTGGAGATAGGGCCGTTTAGGAGGTAGTTAAGGTTAAATGAGGTAATAAGGGTGGGGTTCTAATCCAACAGGACCTGTGTCCTTATAGGAAAAGAAAGAGGCACCAGGAGTGCACAGGTATAAAGGCCACGTGAGGTCACAAGGAGAAGGCGGCCATCTACGTAGCAAGGAGGGAATTCTCATCAGAACCCAACCCTCTCAGCCAGCACCTTGATCTTGCACTTCATGCCTCCAGAAGTGGGAGAAAATAAATTTCTGTTAAGCCGCCTAGCTTGTGGCATTTTGTTACGGGAGCCTTCCTTGGCTGACAAATACACGTGCACTGAGATCCAACTGTAAGTATGTTCAGAACAGTACTTTTAATTTTTCTAGGAACAACCCAAGTTATCATAAACAGTAAAAACAGGTAAGTAAATTGTAACATATTTATACAATAAAAATAAAAGAACACATGGATGAATCTGACCATCATAATATTAACTAAAAGAAGCAAGATACAAAAGAATATATAGAATTTAACTCCTTTTATATAACTTTCAAAAATAGGCAACTAACTACAAAATTCAGGGATACATACAGATTTAGAAAACCTACAAAGAAAGCAAGACAATTTTTATTACCAAAGTCAAAATAGTGGGTAAAGAGGATTTTGTGATCTAATCTCATGACCTAGGCAGTGAGTATAAGCTATACATTCATGTATGATGCTTTCCCCCTATGTCTAGATCATATTTTATAATTTTCAAATGTTTAAAGGGTTTAAAAATGATAATACATCACAAACTAAGTGTAGGCAAGCCCAACAATATTCTGGTTTCTTATGATGCTTGGTTTAATAATATCTTTCCTATACTTGAAGATTTTATTTTTCTCTTTTTGTGAATGTCGCTGGTTACGGATGTCGTAAGCATGTGCTTAGTCAGTCTGATGACTAACCCTGTGCTAGATGCCAGCATTTTTCCAGGCCTTAGAGATACGGCAATGAACAAGCCATGTGAGGTCCTCACCCTCAAGGAACCGACAGTCTGATTTAATCCCCTTAAATCCAAAAATTACCATGACCCACTCAATACTCCCCGTTGTGTGGGATTGCTCTAAGAATTAAGTGCCTGATACCCAGTAACTGTTCAATAAAAGTTGGTTCTGTTCCACATTCCCAGGAAGGAATGGCAGATCTCATGCTTCTGATTCCACCATGGGAAAAAGCTACATCCATCAAATTATATTTATTCTTCATTCCACTCACAGCCTCTATCAATCCGAGCTAAAAACGAAAGCTTAAAACAGGGGTCATCAAACAGGGAGAGCCCAAGAGATAAATCTGGCCCAAGTTTTATGTATCTAAATAGTGTCATTAGAGCACAACTACAATGGTTCATTTACATACATAGCATCCACGGATGCTCTCATGGTACTGTGACAGAGCTGAACAGCGGGAACAGACACGCCTGGGCTCACAAAGCCTAAATATATACTATCTGGCCCTCTATCAAATAAATTTGCCCATTCCTGTTAGAAGACGTTGCCATTTCGGAAGACACACAGTATTTATCTAACGTCCACTGCTAAGCACACACTTTTACTATGTCATATTAATGGATAACTGAATGACATAAAATCTTTATTAAGAAGTTTCTGGGGGAGGGTATAGCTCTGCTTAGCATACACAAGGTCCTGGGTTCAATCCCCAGTACTTCCCCTAAAAATAAGTAAATAAATAAACCTAATTACCTTCCTCCCCCAAAATTAAAAAAAATTAAGAAAGAAGTTTCTATCCAGTTTAAGCAGGAAGCAGTGTATATAGAAATGGACCTGTATTCAATTTGTAATTCCACAGGATTTTCACATCTCCCATCATAGCTATTTGTACTTTTCGTCACATACCTTTATAGGAATTTTCTTGTCAAAATCAGGGAAGTGAATTATTTTATTTAGCTTGGACACATACAGGATCATTATGGTGACTGCCATCTAAAGAAAAGGGGAGAGAAAAACTTCAGGAAAATATCTGGAAAGACTGAGGTACAAACATGTCATCAGAAGAAAAAAGATTCATCAGGAAGAAATGTACCTGCAAAGTCCATTTTCTAGGTTCCAAAAGAATTATTAATTCCTTGAAATATTAAAATTGTTTTTCTTGCCACTGCATGGATTCCATCAGAACTGTAATCTATATATCAAGTTGATTTACACACATACACGTTATTTCAAGGGGCTCAAAAACAGTGTCCCCAAAACTGACCAGAGTGACTGCAGTCGGTGAGGCCTGGACCACACCTCCCATTTACTAAGCATATGATCACCTTTCCCCATAAAGTAAGTGGGAGGGGGGATAAGGAAAGGGGAAAGGGGGGCCAACTCCATACATAAACACTTTTTGAAAAGTCCAATATTTCTATAACCAAGAAGACAAATTAAGAGAAAAACACATTCCAAAAGGGATTTATTTTTCTTTTCAATCTAGCCAGTATTGCAAAAAGTCTCATTCAAATTCTATTAATCTGGGGTACACCAGGTATCTTAGAAATACTCCTGATTATTATTATGAAATAAAAAATTTCAGTATCATCTTCCTATGCAAATCGTAGAATTCACTCACTTTTCTCTACATTAGGATGCAAAAATTTATTGACTCCTCCAACGTGATTATCCTCCTAAACCTTGAGCCTGATAAGTGTAGAAACCTAACACTTAACGATGGATTTATGTATCTTGAGTCCACCCTGGATTATAATTGTAGTATGTATTTATGACTTACTTACGAGGTCCTTAGTTATAGACTTAACTTTTCATACCTTACTTCCTTATAGAGCACCTTATTAGCAAAACGTTTAACCAGAATAATATTTAAGCACATAAAGTTCAGATTTACAATTTAAAATTTAGTTAACAGATACAACTTTCATAATTTTAAGTTTTTCTCCCTATCAACTAAAGGGAAACAAAAACAAAAACCTTAGGTGCCTGTTACCAAGTTTCTACTAGAAATCACCAGCATATGACCAAAAAAGTAAACAAGCCACAAATTAATACTAATGGAAAATTTCAGAGGGGGAGGGTATAGCTCAAGTTGTAGAGTGCGTGCTTGGCATGCATGAGGTCCTGGGTTCAATCCCCAGTGCTTCCTCTAAAAATAAATAATAAACCTAGTTATCTCCCAAAAAATATTAATGGAAAATTTCATAAACAGTCAAATGGAGTTAGTCTGAAAATTTATCCAACTTCATCCTTACACTTGAGAATAAACATCACACACTTCAAGAAGGAAGCTGCAAACATGTTCTGGTTGGCCCATAGAGAGTTTCATGAAAATATGAATCTGTTGCCACCATCTACAAATTGGGTGATTTCATGTAAAAATAGATTTCCCTGATTCCTAGTGGGCCTCACCTCACCTCCCCAACCCTTTTCTTCTCAGGCACAGTGGCTTAAACGGTGCACACTTATCTGTTAACCAGAAGACCTTGGAGGTGGTCAGTCTGCTGCCCCCCTTTTTCTAAAGTAATTAAATTCTATTAAGAAAGTTAAAATAAGTAGCTGTTTCTTCTACAAATACAACTACTCCTAAAGTGTAAAATGAAATAAAATGTGTGTCAATATTTCAATGTTGTTTCACCCTAAGTACCATTGGTCCTCCACCAGCCAAACAAATTTGTAAACCACAGTCTTAGACAAAAGCATTTAAAACTTCACCATGGGTACCAACAACTAATCAAGAGGTTAATTTCTTTTCACTTACCTGTCCAATTCCAAGGACAATTGGAGATGGGAAACTACAAAGAATACAGAATAACAAATAATTTTAGCAACTGATAAAATCTGAAAACAGTATGATGACACACAACACACAATGCCAGGAGTTACTAGACAGTCTTAGACATTTTTTTTCAGTCTTAGACAGTGAGAACATCCAGTCTGTTCACTTTTCATTTGCTCATTTCTTTCTCATTTTTTAAACTGATCGTTACTAAGCTTAGCAAGCTTCTATTGCTTCTTGAGGTAGCCTGTCATTGTATTCACAAACAACACAATCGTATACGTAGAAAGCCAAAATAATCTGGGGATAAATTATTAGAATTGATCAATAACTTTAGCAAGGTTACTGGATACAAGACAAACATATGAAAAAAAAATCATTTCTATGTCTATATACCAGAAAGACACAAAGAACATGAAAACTTTTAAGACATCATTTACAATAGCATCCAAAAAACACCAAATAGCACTAACCAGGCATTTTATGGTAATAAGGAATTTTTACTTTTTCAGGTATGAAATGATACTGGGATAGTGTTTCTTTAAAACAAAAAGGCCTTCTTATCTTTCAGAAATACATATTGAAATGCATATAATGATGTATTTTTAATTTGCTTCAAAATAATCTGGGGGGAAATGTTGGGACTGAATGGAAGGGGGATATAAATGTAACAAGGCTGTTGAAACAGGATGATGGCTACATGGAGATTCATTATACTGTTTTTCCTTTTTTTCTTTTAATAATACAGCCATATAAAAATCTAATAAAAGACTTCAAAGAAATACCTCTACATAGAAAACTATAAGCTAATATTTAAAAAACTAAAGAAGCCCTGAATAAAGCTCATGGATTAGAATCAATATTGTAGTGGATCATTATCCACAAACTGGTCTCTAAAATCAACTCCATCTCTGTAAGAACACCAGTAGGTAGTCGGTGGAAACTGACAAGCTGATCCTACCATCAAATGGAAAAGTAAGAGCAAACATTATCCAAGATGGTCTTGAAGAAAAACAAAGTTGAAGGAATGACTCTGCTGGATGCCAGGATCCACTTTAAAAATATAATAAATGAGAGACTGTGGTATCTACACAATGATAGTCCAATAGGACAATGGAAGGGAACAGAGATGGGGACAAACACACTCATATATGGACACCTGATTCATGACAAAGATGAAAGTTCAGAGTAGTAGGGAAAAGATGGTCTTTCAACAAATGGCACTAGGTAACTAGATATAGGATCTTAACTCCTACCTCATACCATACTTAACAAGGCAGCGCATCACTTCACTGGGCTCACTCACTGCACAGCCCTTCCCTGGCTCCCGGTCATTCTCTCAGGCTGCTAAGAAAGGGAGAATATTACACATACACACACACACACACACACACACACACACACACACACACACCAAAAAACCTTAGCCCTCAAACTTTATGTCGGGGGAAACATACCTATTTCAGATAGGGTAAGAAGGGAATAAAGAACCAACTTAACCAATCGGAGAAAACCAAATGAATGCTTAGACAGTACCATCATCAGAAGAAAATTAACTCTAGTGGATGCTGCATGTGCCATCCAGATACCCGCTTCTGGACTGAAGCACTGATTCCCCAGTTGTCCAAGAGTATCCTCAGCTGAAGAACGTTGCCTTGCCAACAGCCCCCACCCGCTCCGAGAGCAGCCTGTGTTCCAAGAACTGGCCTGTGCAGTGATGTAAAGGCCAGGGCCCCCGCCCTGAGGCAGGACAACTCTGCAGAGCTCTTCCAGCCCAGGGGTCCTGGGACCAGGCTTCCTTATGACTGCAGCACAGCCCAACTTCTCCCTCTACCTAACCCTGCATCCCTCACTCCCCTGCAGCACCATCCCCAGGATACTTTCCCTGCATCCGAGAGCCTCCTTCCTTGGGACTACAGCCTGCAACATCAAACAAAATTATAAGATCACAACATAAACAGTAAAACAACAACAAAAGGCTTACTTACAGAAGGAAGACAGAAGAGCCCAGCCTAGAAGAAAATATAACACAGGGAGAGACGGCACCCTTTGTAACTGCTTCCAGCTGCAGAACGCCTTAATAAGAAGATACCAATAAAACAAGAGCTCAAAACTGAAACTGATGCAGGAAAAACAGATGTGGGGTGTGAGGAGGGCCATGTCCCAGGTCTCCAATGAGTCCCTGGGACATGTCCCGCCAAGTGTGGGTCCTGGGCTTCACGCAGGAGAGAATCCAAGAGCGAGCCACAGTTGAGTAAAGGTAGATTTATTTAGAGAGATACATACTGCATAGAGAGTAGGCTGTTTCAGAAGGCAAGAGAGAGGCCACGAGGTGTGGGGGGTGGGTGCTCAGGTTAGAGTAGAAGTGGGTACACTCTCCACAGACAGAGTGCGGGCCATCTCCGAAGATGAGGGAGCAAAAGGGCGTGAGGGGCAGTACTACCACTTTTTATGGGCTTGGTGGCTTCATATGCTAATAAGTGGAAGGACCAGTCTAACTACCCTGGGGAAGAGGCTGGGATTTCCAGGAAGCTGACCATTTCCCACTCTTTGGCCTTTTGTGGTTAGCCTTGGGACTGAAATGGCACCTGTGGGCACATTATTCACCATGCTAATATGTTACAGTGAGCATGTAATGAAGCTCAAGGTCTACTAGAAGTCAAATCTCCCACCATCTTAATCCTCAAGGCCAACTGGGAGTTGGGTCTTCCACCATTTTGATGTTAATTGCTGCATCTATCCTTGAAGGGCTGTGCCCTGCCCACTTCCCTCCTGTCTCAAAATGACAAAGCAGTCAAATGAGATGAAATAGGAGCTAAGGAAACCAACTGAGCATCAAAACAGCATGACGGCCACATGAGTAATTTAGAAAAAACACGGAACTAAATGGTCACTGCTGAAAACTGAATTACCAAGATGAGGTCATCACAATGAGCACCCAGGAAAAAGACGAACTCTGAAAGAAAAGATACAAAAGATAGACAGACACAGCCATAGAGGGCTAAAGAACTCCATAAAGAAACAAAATAACTCAAAGATAAAAGGCCCATGTGTTTCCTTGACATGAGGAAAATAAATAAACTCCAGATCTAAAAACATGCTTGTTACAGAAACATCTGTTATGAATATTCAGCACAATGAATACAGTGTCCATGAACTCTCCATAAAAATACTACCAGACCATGGAATCCACCAATTGGGAGTCAAATCAAAATAATGAACTCTGGAATGGTGACACTGTGGTAAAAGTGTGCTGATCATTATACCCAAATAATACAGAACAGATTCAAAACATTGTGCTATTATCATTACACAACAGGATGCTACACTCTAAAAAAAAGACTGGGAGGGGAGGGGAGACAGGAAGAAGTAGGTACGTGTCATCATTCATAGCAGGAAGTTCATATATATGATCAGAAACTGAAGATGTGTATTTGAAAAATCAATTCTTTTAGTTGAGCTTTAATTTCTCTTTTCTCCATTCAATTTGGTTAAAACCAAATTTCTTACATACACGCAACCTGCGTTCCTCACCTCACGTACGCCTTCAGACACAGCCAGCATGACTAATGGTGGGACGACCCCTTGTATGATGCAAGCAGAAGTTCACAAGGTCAACTACAAAGCAGTCTTGCCAAAGAAAAAAAGTTTAATCTGAATGTAAGCAAGCTTTTAGATCTAACTTGCCATTAAATAAACAGAGGAAAGTTAAGTGAGACTTCAAAAAAGAAATCAGACAATCTATAACGTGGGACATTTTACAACACACTTGGCTCGGGCTTTTCAAAGTCACTATCAGGGGGAAGAGGGGGGAAAAGGGGGAACTTTTCTAAATTAAAATAAACTAAAAAGACATAATTCTATGCCTTGCTTGAAGCTTGACTGGATCTTGATTCAAATGTTTAAAACAACCTTGAAGACATCTTGGGGTCAACAGGGACGATTATAGATTTGGTATCAGATTATTTTAGGAAATTATTTTGTTAAGAGCAAAAATGATACTATGTAGAGAATATTCGTATTTCAGGAGACGTAAGCTGAAATATTTCAGAGTGCAGTGTCATGATGTTCACAACTTATAGTCAATGGTTCGGGGAAAAAAGTGCAAATTTAGCAAAATGTTAATTATTGAATCTCAGTGGCGTGTGTATGTGTGTTCACTGTACTTTGTTTTCCATTTTCCCATGTGCTTGAAACTTTTCATAATAAAAAGTGGTGGAGAGCCTTAGGTGAGCCTCAAAAAAATGACATAATGAAATGAAAGCCCCTCTTTTCCAACTTCTTTTTGGATTAAAGAAAACAGTTTATAAAGAAATGAGTAAACACAGAGCACCTATAACATGCCACTTTATATAAAAAGTAATTCAAACTATCCATCTACATCTCCAATCCTTCCATCAATCTAAAAAGATGTCTGAAGTTGTTGTTCAATGTCAATTATAGTCATTTTTAAATTTTCACCCTAATATTTTCTTTCATTTGAATTCTTTATAATGGTCACAATAGAACGACTTTCTTTTCTTTTTTCTTTTCTTTTCTTTTCTTTTCTTTTCTTTTCTTTTCTTTTTTTTAAAGATGTTTCAAGATATTGATTCTAGGTAGTTCGGTTTCTATTTCCTCAATGAAGTATCAGAGGAGAATGGAGGATGGGGGTGTGGGAGGTCTCAGGATGGAAGAGAAAGAACCAAAGAGTCACTGCTGAGACAAGGAAAGCAAGCTCCTAGGTTCGTTTGTGATCATCAGTTGAAAGTCAACCCAGCCAGCCCAGAAATGGTTCTTGTCCCAGGACAGTCAGAGCAGCTCAATGCTGAAGGAAGGACACAGACGGTAGGCTGTGCGGGACAAGTACCGGCCAAGGCAGGGGTGGGGAAAGGAGTCAAGTGGCTTCCAGAGCGGCAGTCCTGGGGGCCCAGGAGGGAAAGGCTGCGGCAGAAATGGGCCGGGTGGTGGAGCGGCACGTGGACATCCGACACAGGACCCGAGCGGCCAGCGGGGTCACACTGAATACACTGAACGCCCTGGGAGTGACCATGGGAGGTGGGACGAGATGCGCTGCAATGGTTCAGCGCGTGGATCCCAAAGTCCTGAAGGCTTGGCGAGTCTGGGTGGAGAGGAGGACCAAGGAGCTCAGGAGCCATTACAGAGAGGATGGAAAGGGGATGGGAAGTCCGGACCCTCCACAGAGCAGGGGCCGTGGGGAGCAATGAGGACTCAGCCCCACGTCCCGGCCACACCCAGGTGAGACCAGGATCCAGCCCCCCTTCCCAGGGGCCAGTGGGAGCAGCATCTTCAGGAGAGAGCCAGTTTTCAACAAAGTGAGAGAAAATGAGCCGAGTTGTTTCTATTTTTTTAATATAGACTTCCAGTTTCCACCACTAGAGACTCTGATTCAATAACTTTAAAACAGTAACACTCCAAGGGATTCACGTTACCAAGCAGGTTGTGTTAAATGTTTCCAAAGCCCTGGATTGCATAAAGAAATAGACACACAGCAAACACCGAGGCAATATTTGTTGCACTGAATACAACTAAGTTCTATACTTTTCATTAAGCATGGTTAGTAAGTTTTTGCATGTCATAGAGAATAGTATTAAATTTAATAGTATTAAAATAGTATTAAAATGACAACAAAAAGACAACTCCAGACCACCTGCACACTAGTGTAACCAAGTGGCCACAGATTCTTGCTTCCTCCTCTCACCCCAACAGGGTCGGACAGTTCAAGCCCTTCAAAGGCTCCTCTCTGTCCCACCAGGTAAGTTTAGCATCTCAACAAACTAAAACTAACAAGTAATGAAGACGATCCATCAGTCTTGTACCTTAACTGGAAACAAACTGCTCAAACAAATTGCTCAGAGGACGTGGAAGAGAAAAAAAAAAAAAAAAAAAATCCCCTGAGCTACGTTCCCATGACCCTGTGAATTAGGTAACTCTAGAAACACAACATTCTATCCTTAAACAGCTAATGCCCGGGTCAGATTTCTATGGTTTATTGTTAATAACCAACTCACCACAACCTTCCCCCAACCCCTCAAAAACATGCTCCCAAATAAAGCATTTGGAGAAGAGAGAATAAACAATGTTATTTGAACACCTCCAACTGTATATTACATTACAGAAATGTGAAACATTTATTTATAAGGTTATGAGGGGGTTTGTTTTGTTTTGTTTTGTTTTCCCTTACTGAGACAAACACTTGATTTCCCCCTTCAATCATGCAACTCAAAATTTTAAAGAAGGAAAGGAGGGAGCATGAGATGTCTCATATAATTCTTTCTGGTTGGACACTGTCCTTCATCTTACAAGCACGTAACCAGCATTACTGGTCCCTGCTTCCAGCAAAAGGACACATGTCTTTGGCGGCACTGACTGCCATAGTCAACGAGCACACTGCTCAGTCAAGTGCAGAATGTAGAGACTTACTTACCTTCAAACTTCAACTGACATAATTGCCAGCCACTCCCCAAAATCCTATTAATGGCATTCTCTCTCCCTCTCTCTCTCTTTTTTTTTTTTTCAAGTGTTTGAATTGTCTTTCATTTGCTTGCATTGTCTACTAAATGCTCCAGGTTTAGATACATGTTCGTTCTAATTTCTTTGAGGCAGGGGTTGTGTTTCCCATGGACACTGGGAAGCATGCTGCAACATGCTGGTACACCTTGTAAAGACTATCAACAGTTGTAGGGTCACCAGAAAATATCCCCAATCCATCCCTTCCCTCTATATCTGCTGCTACCCTCCACCCCCGTCCAAGCCATCAACGTAGAATTATCTGGAATCCTGCAATTGATTCCTAGTTCCTCTCCTTACTTCCAATACCATCAGTTCTCCACCCACCCACCAGCCAAAGAAATCTTTTTAATCATACAAATGATGTCATGTCACTACCCAGGCTAAAACGTTCCAAGGGACTTAAAATTGTATTCAGACTAAAATTAAAACTATTTACCATGGTCTCCCTACTTCCACCGTGGTCCCCCAATATCTGCTTTCAATACAGTGGTCAGAGTGAAATAGATCATGTTACTCCTCTGCTTGACACCTTCCAGTGGCTCCCATCACCCTCAGAGCTTCCGCAGTGGCCACAAAGACCCTACACAATCTAGCAATCCATTACCCTGGGACCCTGTCTAGTACAATTTCCACCTAAATTCCTTATTCTCCACACCTGGAATGTTATTCCCTCTTCTCCCTCATCTGACTCAAGTCTTGGCTCAGATGTCCCCTCCTCAATGAGGATTCACTGATCACACTGAGGCTGTAAACTCTTTCCCATACTCACATGCCCTAACTCTTTCCTCGTTTTTTCTCCTTCTGACCACACAGCTACATCTGACATAATATAAATGCTACCAGTTTATTTATTGATCCGCTGGAAAGCCCCGTGTCTGCCGCTTCCCTGGTGCCGGCGATGGGCTTGGCACATAGTAAGTGCTCAGTAAATATCTGTTAGAGGTGGAACCAGCCAAGCTTATGTGGGTCTCAGCTCTGGCAAGTATAAAATAAGAAGGCCGAAGATACTCTCTGAGGCACCTTTGGACTCTATAAAATTCTGACTTTACATTCTTGTAGCACAGTACAGTTTACACAGAGCCCTCAATTATGACAGCTCATGCAGAACTCTGGGAGGTAAGAGCTGTAATTACCCAACTTTTGCCAGAAAAAAACTGCCAACTCTGGGACCAGCCATTAAATAGTGGAGCTGGGTCTAAATTTGTAGCACTTTGAATACTGATACAGTGAACGCTGAATTAAACAGGATTTTCTAGTCTTCACAAATAGGTTCAAGGAACCACAAGTTGCTGGTTTACAGCAGACTCATCCAGAAAATATAGAATAGGAACTTTTCATTGTTTTCCCCAGTTTTCCATGACCATGCTGGTAATTTGAGAATGAAATGATCAAACAGTGCAAATAAACTTATCCATTCAGGACTTCTCTGACTGCTGAACACCTAAATTTGTAGAAAGAATTGTTGACATTTAAAGAACACATTCAGCTCAGCTGTTTCAGCTCACGGGGCTCGTGAAAAGCACCGGGCTCTCGAGGCACAGCTGCGCAGCGTCCTGAGCAGTAAGTAGTGGCGAGCTGTGCCCACGCTCACCGGGAGCAGAGTGACTTGCTAGGTTGTGGTTTGGCTCTTAAAACGCTGCGAAGGTCCAGCCCTGTGAAAACGTGGTTGCTGTGCCGAGGGCCCAGCCACCCACGCTGTCACCAGACTCAGCAGCGAGACGCCCAGCTCGCTGTCCCCGCCCGTCCGCTGAGCCGGGCGCGGCCGGAGGGCACCGAGGGCACAGGCAGCCCCGCCGGCTCTCCCCGGCCCGGGGACCTGGCGGGGTTTGGGGGGAGGAGGGGGGGTCGAGGTGGGGGTGGGGGGGCTCTCCGGCCATATCGTGCCGGACAGCGCGGCCGCCGGGGCGGGTCGCCGCCAAGCAGCCCGGCGCCCCCGCGGATCCCGCCCGGACCCCTGGCGCCCGCCTCACCGGTAGGTGGTCAGCAGCGCCTTGTTGACCAGCACGAGGAGGAAGGAGCAGGTCCCGTAAAAGAGGGCGGACAGCAGCTTGGCCAGCCGGGAGGGCGGCCGCGCGGAGGCGGGGTCGGGGTCCACGCCCGCGCCCGCCGCCGGGCCGCCCCCCGTCATGTCCCGCGGCCGCCCGCCGCCCCGCCGTCATGTCCCGCCGCCGCGGGCGCCCCGCCCCAGTTCCGTCCCCGCCCCGGGCCGGCGCCGGGGGGCGCGGCCGACACAGGAAGGGGTGCGGCGCTGGCCCCGCGGGCGCCCCGACGCTTCCCCCCGGACCTCTCCCGCACAGACGCCGCCTTGAACAGAGGAACAGGTCTGCGGAGGCTTTGAACGTTCTTGGGGAGAAACGTTCGGACTTAACGATTTGTCCTGCCTTGTTTTGTTTTGTTTTTTACAATACTTTTTTTTAACGTGTAATTTACACACAATGCAATGCAGACTTTACGAGTCCTGAGTCCACAGTTCGATGTTTTGACAGACGCCTACGCCCACGTAACCGCCCAAGTCAAGACATCGAACATTCCCATCACCCCAAAAAGTGCCCTTTGTGTGCCGTGGAAGTCAATCCCATTTCATTCTGATTTCTATTAGCGTTTGATTTGCCGTTTCAGAAATTTCATATAAATCAGCATGTACTTTTTCAAGGCTCTTTTCGCAGTTTTTGTTTTTTTTTTCCGACTCACCCATGTTTGAGTCTTTTCGTTGTTGAGTAATACCACACTTTATGATGGCCTTGTTGGTTGTTTCCAGCTTACGGCTATTATAAGAGAAAAAAAAAAGATGCTTCCTTGACAATTTGTGCACAGGGTTTTGTGTGGACGTGTATTTTCATTTAGCTTCGGGAAATACCTGAAAATAGAATGGCTAGGGTTGGGGGCGGGGGTGCAAAGTCTGCTTTTCTTGCCTCTGGGTGCTTCATGGCAGGTTGTCCCCCTACCCCAGGGCCCATTTCTGTTCTACATGGATACGTCTAAGCATCAGATTGTTCATGGTAATTGAAGGAGAGCCTCTCAGAACTGCTTACTCCCACCAGAGTCTACCTGCTCTTAACATCTTTTCAGTTAAATGTCCCATATTTTCATTATAAAGAATTAACTCTAGAAATCTGAAATTTTAGCTTTTTAGGAATAACGTGCACTAAAAAAAGCCAGAAAGGAAGAGTTTACATTACCCAGGAGAGAAACCAAACACACATAAGACTTTTAAAATAAAAAATGAATTCATATGCAAGTTGAACCCAAAATCTGAACTTGAAGTCATTTTGGTTAATTTCCTCAAAATGATAAAGTAGGTTTCCAGTGAGTCTTCAAATCAGTTCTGGCTGCAAGGCAGTATTTTAAAGTCACTTTTAATGACACCTTAATCATATTTGCATTTATTTTGCTTCTATGTACATACTTCCAGGAACTTGAGTCACTGTCAGAATCTCATCCTTATTCTGTTTAAACCACAACTCACACTGAAGAGTTGCTTGTGAAACTCTTTTGCACAGCCTGGATAGGCTGAACCTTGCCATTGCAACACAACTAAAGATCAACCAAAAATAACTAATGTAAAAGATCAAACCAGTTTGCTTGACTCTTAGAAAAGTAAACAGGCCCTGAGTGGATTCTCCAAGGGTGACCCCAGATTCAGCATATCCTGAATACAAGTAAAATAAGACCCTCGTTGCTGATCACCCTGATACAAAGCCTGGGATAGGGCTGGCAATGGTTTAATACCTATCTACACCAGTACTCTTAACACTGTAATAATGAAACAGATGAGGTGGTTAAATGACTATCTGTAGTCTAAAAGGCCATAATTTTAAAGTAAGAAAAAGGAATTCACCTTAGGGTTCCAATTATGCTAAAAAGATGCCTGGGATATGAGACTGGAATGAAATACAAAATGTACCAAAATACATAGCACAGGGAAATAGATACAAGATCTTGTGGTAGCTCATAGTGAAAGAATGTGACAATGAATATATGTATATTCATGTATAACTGAAAAATTGTGCTCTACACTGGGAATTGACATTGTAAACTGCCTATAACTCAATTAAAAAAAGTTAAAAAAAATTTTTTAAATGCACCAAAATAATAATGATGAAAGAATGTAAGGTGACATTTCTTTCTACCTTTAAAATTTTTATATCATGGTTATTATATTTTTGAAAGGAAAAATCATAAAGGGTTTAAGAATGAACATGTACTTTAAACTGTAAATTAAAATAAATTTTTATTTCAAAGCATCTTTTAAAATTACAGCATGTCTATCTTATGCTGTTAACTCTGCCCAACTACAACTTAGCCATATGAAGCATAAAACACTTCAAAAATTTGAATGTAAACCACATTTTTAAAACAAAAAGCAGTCTTAACACACCTCAAATTTTAGATGCCAATGTATTTTGTCCAAGTATATAGCTTATATCAAAAAAAGAATATTTTAAATATTTCTATAGTAAATAGTTGTAATAATTTCTTAAACTTCCAATTATACAAATTAGAAATGTTTGTGAATGTAGTTATTATAGTTGACACAAGCTGACAGGAGAAAACAAACAAGAACTCTTACTTTTGAAGGCCTTAAATTTTATTATCCACAAAGTGGCAAGTATTTGTATCTTGTTTGCACTTACTTCTTTAGATTAAGTTCATCACATTTTAAATTCTCCAAAAACGATGAGTGTTGCTTTTAAGTCCATAGTTCATTTAAGTCATATTTGAGAGAAAAAATACTAGAGAAAAATGTTGAAACTTAAACCAAAAAAATTCAGATGCTATGGTCTCTCTTACGCGCTCATTAAGTGCTGCTGGTAGAATTCTATATTCCAGATTACAAATAAAATTCTTAGACCATTACAAATATAAATTCTCTTATTACCAAGGAGAAAAATCCCTCAAGATTTGTGATTTACTGTACAGAGGAATTACATTTTTAAAGTATGTCCTCATCATACACATTATTTGTCACTATCATCGTTCACGCTTTTGCTCCATTTCAAGACGTTTACGTACCTCCCCATCCCCCTGGCTACATATTTTAAACTACTTGGGTACTGCAACAGATTTTTGGATTTTGGGATAAAGAAGCCTACATTTTAGATAATGTTTAAAGTACATCTGTAGGCTACCACTTCAATTCAAAAAAGAAAAAACAAAAGGCGCTGAAGAGCCCATATTCCCCTCTGTTCTTCTGAGGTTTACTCCAATTAAGCAATCTATAAAATGACCACGCTATGCATGTTACTTACTTTCTGCTTAAAAGCTAAAATGATGGCGGTTTATGCCTACATAAAGGAGGTGAACTACTCAGCTCTTGATTTTTCTATTCATGCTTCAGTACATAAAGTGATGTTTAAAAACTCCATCTATTTAGAAAAAAAAAAAAAGATTTAAAACCACCACACAAGTTAACACACTTTCAGTTAAAACTATTCCAGAAGCCTGCTTATCTGAGTCGCTAATATTTTCTGCAGTGTTTAATTAACTGATAGCTAAATTTAGTGAACACAAAATAGCTTGGCATGTTATTCTGAAGTAAAGCAAGAAGGTGGCTTGATGCACTGAAAATATAAATAAGAGGCTTCCATTTGCTAATAATTCTAAACAAGCAGTACATTTAAATTTAGTGTTTGCTAACAAAAGATCTAAAACAGTTCACTACAAAACAACCCTGTAGATGTCCCTTTTATTAATAAAACTCCAAGTGCCAAATCTCATTACAGGGCCCATAATATTAAAAAAATACCAATTACCAAGTTACCTAGACTTTGCAAGATTAATCATTCAATTTCAGCGAATGAGAAATATGAAATGTGCAAACGTTCCCAAGTTAACAAGCGAGGGATGACAAGTGCTTTCAAACCTGAACATCAGAGTGAGTTGTAAAGCCTCCGAAAGATAGAATAAGACTGGTTTGACTCCGATTTTGAGAATTCTGAACTACTACCGTTCATCTTACCCAGATCTTCAAATACCTGTTTTCTTCCAAAGTCCCTAAGTTAGAAAGTCATCCGAAACGGTCAGTTTTCCATTTCTCTAGTCTTATTAGGCATACTATTTTGCAATTTAAAAATATATATCTTACACACATATCTTATACTCTCCTGCTTGCGTCAGTGTTTACAGTATTGCTAAAAATACTAATATACATTGTTAAAAATGACCTCATAAATAATCTACTTAAACCTTCTTTGGCTACATGTACCATTCTGTTTTTCCACCCAAGTGTCTTATTCAGAAAGTGCTTCCTGTGAGAACTGCTTCCAATGAATGCATTAAACTTGCAAAATCTAGCTTCCCACAATACGTAGTCTTTTTTCTTTTCTACCCTGTACTAGAAGTCCCATATTTACAAAAATAGTTTAAACTTTACAACAAATCCATTACCATATAAAAAAAAAAGTGCAATTCTCTCTCGCCCCGTATTCTGGGGCAATGACATTCTTCATACATTTCTACAGAATAGCAGCCTATGATAAGCAAGTAAGGTGCTTAGCTTATGCCCAAGGATCTACTTTTTAAGTACGCCGGGCAGTACTTTTGTACAGTAGGGGGGTCCGTGTGCGGGCTACTGGCGGAGCGGCGCGCCGGTCAGGTTGGCCAGCTCGATGAGCGCCAGCGCCCCGTGCAGCCGCTCCCGCTGCTCCTGCAGCCGCCGCTGCGCGCCGCTCTTCTCGTCGTCCTCCTCGTCCGACTGCAGGTACTCCAGCGGGTCCTGCTGCTCCTGGTCCGCCTTCTGAGCCAGCTTTCCTTTCAGGGTCGGGGTTCGCTGCTCTCGGGTTTCCCAGTACCTAGGGGAGACGCATCGCGTTAGTGGTGCCGCGCGCGTGGCATTCTCCAGGGTGCGCTTGTCTTTGGAAAAAAAAAAAAAAAGAAAGGGGGAGACATTCTCAAACGTTCACTTTTCTTTAAAAATAAAAAGGGGGGGAGACATTCTCAAACGTTCACTTTTCTTTAAAAAAAAGAAGGGAAACATTCTCAGATGTTCACTTTTCTTTAAAAAGAAGGGGGGAGACATTCTCAAATGTTCACTTTTGTTTTAAAAAAGGGGGAGAGGTCTTTACTATGGTATTATTTTATGTTTCAGTTTATAAAGTTATACCGTGATTTCACATGTATTACATGTATTTCCCATAACGAGGCAGATTCAGGTTCAAGTTGAAGGGCTTGCTCAGATTTCCAGAACCAACCCTGTTAACTGGGAGAAAGTTTACACCCACAAAATACTGCAAATGGATTAATATGTGTAGCACATAGAGTTTACCCAGAAATTTAAGAGCACCATCATTATTCTCCTATGTCACCAATGATAATTCACAAGAAATGGTTTCTTTCTGATAACCAAAGAAAGGTGTATTTTAATGACAGGACCACCACCTACAAAAATGTCCATTCAAAGACTTGTATATTCGTGTTCATATAGCAGCTTTATTTGTAACCGCGAAAAACAACCCAAAAGCCCATCAGAAGGTGAAGGAATAAACAAGTGGAGGTGTAGCCATACAGTAGAAAAAGGAATGAACTGATACCCTCAACATGATGACACTCAAAACAGTCCCGCTGACTAAAAGCAGTCAGACAACCAGGACTATATACTGTATGACTTCACTTGTATAAAACTCCACTAAATGCAAACTCACTATAGTAACAGAAAGATCAGGGCTGTCTGGGGAGGAGGAAGGCGGGGAGGAGCAGAGTGGTGGACTGCAAAAGGCCATGGGGAAGCTTGTGAAAGTGATGGACATGTTTATGATCTTGATCAGGGTGATGGTTTCACATATGGTGTCTACCTACATCAAAATTTATCACATTGTATGCTGTTAAGTATGTATAATTTATTGTTTGTCAGTTATACCTCAGTAAAGCTGGTTTTTAAATTACATACCAAAAAAAATAGTACAATGACCAGATTTCAGGAAATCCAGACTACTCAAACTGGAAAAGTTTTGGCAATACTCAGAAGTGTAAAAAGAGAAATTCGAACAGTTCAGTACGACGTGAAGGACAACCAGGAAAGGAAAATAGCAAAAGGTAATTAGCAAGGTCAGCAGGGACCAGGTAACGAAGGGCTTTGAATGCCGTAGTAAAGGGCTCAGACTTCATACTGAGGATCATAGTAGCATTTGAGAAAGACCCCTCCGCCCGCAGCATGGAGAATGGATTGAGAAGACCAAAGTGGCTGAATCTGAGAGTTGTTAAGGAAGTCGAATCCAAGGTCAGTCACTGAGCAGACAGGAGAAAAAGGAGATAAAGACAAGGATGACTTGGGCAGAATTAGAGATACGGGGGCAGCGGGGCCCAGCCAGGAGGAAGAGGGAGGGAGGAAGTGATGCAGTACCCGAGACAGAAGAGACAGACGCAACCCCTGCCCCTGTGGAGCTTACGATCCAGCAGGGAAGACAGACGGTAAACAAATAAATAAACGTGTGATGGAGGTTTTGAGAGGGAAAATACAACGTGTTGTAAAAGCATCTATTAGGATTTAAGGATTTAACCTTGTTTGCGGGGTTGGTGGGCAGGTTAGGAAAGCCCTTCCTGAAGGGATGTTTAACCTGAATAAGAAATGAAGAGACGGGGGTGGGAAGGGATAAATTGGGAGTCTGAGATCTGCAGATGCACACTACAATATATAAAATAGATAAACAACAAGTTTCCCCTGTATGGCACAAGGAACTATATTCAATATCTTGGAGTAACCTATAATGGAAAAGTATATGAAAAGGAATATGTGTATGTATATGTATGACTGAGACATTATGCTGTAACCAGAAATTGACACAACATTGTAAACTGACTAGACTTCAACAAAAAAAAAAGAAAAGACGTGAAGAATGAGCTGAGGGGCTAAATGAAAAGGGAAGTGAGCACAAAGGCCTGGAAACTACAGCAATGGTGGTGCCGAGGGACAGGAAGCCCAGGTGGCTAGGGGAGACGGAGTCACAGCAGCACGATGAGGCATTCTCGACTCCACCCTAAGTGCAGAGGGAGCCACGGAAGCCAGAGAGTGGCACAATCAGCTGCTGCTGGGGAGTACACAGTAAATGACTCCTTAAAGCAAGATACCCTTAGAGAAATTATTTTTATATTCCTCCTTGTTGCCATTAAAAAAATTAAACTGGGTGCTTTTCGGAATTTTCCTTTCGAAGAACCTCTAGCCTCCATCCATGTAATAATCAACAGATACTTAACTCCAATATAAAGAAAATGAAGGGGGATTGAACTGATGGCAAATGGAATCCAACACATACAAAATATTCTTTTCCGAGGGGGTAAACTCTTGCTTTTAAAATAAATCGTGGTCTGGACACTCAGACTAATTAATATCCTATAGTAGTTTTCTGTCACACACAGATCCAAGCAAAACTGCTAACAATTCTGTGGTGTAAGGAAATAGCGAGCCATTTCAAGTTATTTTATAAAATATGTATACAAGCAACTTATTTAAATCGAGAGAACTGTCGGTGTCCGCAGCTCCACCCACACACTGGGCAGTGCTCCGCAGTAGGTGCCAGGAGAGCCTTACTTTGCCAACCACTCGGCGGCAGCCTGGTTGTCCACAGCCTGGGGCTTACTGAGAGCATCCGTGGGCTCCTCCCGCTTCAGCCTGGCATAAGGGTGCTTCGGACAGTGGCGGTTTGCATGGGTGAATCTACTCAGGCAGCCTTCAAAACATACAGAGAGAAACACTTACGAGGATCTGGACATCCAGCAGACACGAAACTGATAGCCCAGAAAGTAATTTCATTCTTGGAAACCATCATTAAAAAACATCCCGAAAGCTGAACAAAGCTTTAAGTAGGAAAACATGCCCCTCAGGTTTGTTGGTAACAAGCAAAAATTTTAAAAGCAAATTAAATATTTAATAATTAACATTGAGGCAACCATTGTGTATAGCTGAAGCAAATTCACTAGATGCTACATTTGTAGCAACTGACTAATAATCAAAAAAAAAAAAACCATGGAGCAACAGAACAAAACTGTATTGAATTTCAAAAATAACTATGTAAAAATGTACAGAAGAAAAACATCTTAAGAAACTGTGATAAAAGATTAAGAAAACACTTAAGAAAAAAGTGTTAAAAAATCACCAACAGCAGTGGTGTTGAGATGGTAAAATCAACTCACCCCCCGCCCCTCCTGTACTCAAAATTTTAGACAATAACGTGCTTCCTCCAGTTTAACAGTTAAAAAGTTTAAAACCAAAGTAAAAGCCGACTCTAAAGTCTGTATTTACTTTTATAGATTTTTCTACTGCCTACAACTGGACATAACATCTTTAATTGTCCATTAAGGTTTTTTCAATTAAAAAGAATATTTAAAAATCAGTCATTTCCCAGAAACACAATTAGCAAGGAAGGAAACAGGATGTTTTACAAAATCTTTATCAAAAATCTCGCCTCCCAAAAAGTCAAGCAACAGATATTTTAACTCTTAACTCAACAACTAATTATTCCATAAACTTAACTCCTAACAACATACCATTTTCTGAACAAACAAAAGGTTTTTCTCCGGTGTGAAGACGCTGATGTGTTTTGAGCTGTCCGCTTTGAACAAAGGCTTTTCCACAGTCTGGATAGTCACACAGATAGGGTCTCTCACCTAGGTAGACAGGATGCTCTATATTATTTCTGAGACAATAAGGTGAGAAGGGGAAGGGGAGGGAGAGTGAATCATGACTCCAAACAATACACGTCACAGCCTCAACAGAGCAGCCAGCGGCAGTGCTAACAGCCCCCCAGTGATGTCAAGCAGCTGTCTACTTGTGCTTTTAAGTACACGGGTTCAAGTCTTTGAAGTTAGCATCTTCAGCTTGTCCCCTATTTTTCCTCCCCACCATCGAAATCGCTAACTCTTGCTGATGCTTTAAAATGTCTCCCACTCCTGCTTTCTCACTGCCACCTGCCCTGGTCAGGCTGGCAGCCCCTCCAGGCTGGCCTCTAGTCTCTCACCCTGCACAGCACTTCCAGAGTAGCTGGCACAGAACACTTGCTTTTTACACTCAACTACTCCCTAAAATCACCCCCAAGCCCTACTGCACTCCTTGAACAACTGAAAATTATCCAGTGACTTTTAAATGGTCCCCTATTATCCGCACTATAGCTGCTGGGTTAGGGGGCAGGGTTTAGCTCTGCTTCCCTCCTGGGGATGCCTTCCAGCCATGCGGCAGTTCCCCAGCTTGTTCTGCTCCTTGAAATCCCTATCTTCCCTGCCCATCCAAATCTCCCCAACCCTGGAGGTCCTCAAGACTCCTCCTATCACCCCCTACTTCCAAATAACGGAGCTGCATATCGCATCACTCACTTAGCATCCTGTGTTCTTTATGTATCATAACACTCTCATTATACAAAGATGCGCCTCATGCTCCATTTCAGTTCCTATACGCAACACAGTGCTAGGCTCAAGAAAACGCTCAAAAAGATGTTGCTCAATCATAATTAAACTTCTTACTTCTTGAATAAACATTCTTTGGTCAACAATTATACACCAGTTCTTCCAATATGACTCAAAGAACACGAATGGGTCTTCCCTAAATTTCTCATTGTTTAGAAATGTACTAAATGAATGTGATAGTTGGACACAAGTTAACAAAACACAGGATATAGTTATTTAAAATAGTAAGAGAAACGATTTTTACAAAGCATATACTTGTAGAGCTTAACGATTCCATGGAGATCTTGGGTTCAGGTCCCTGGCATACGGTGTATTAGGAAGCACTGGGTGACACACAGTGCGTTAGCACATCAGGAAAGGGACGCAGGGACCCTTTTATGATGCCACATGGTCTCGAATCTTATCTACACAGGCAACATGTACTCTACAGCTGTGAACCAGTTATTTGGGGTTATTTCAGACTAAATAGATTGAAAAAAAAATACAAGAATTCTCAAACTCAGATATTCACTAAACAATAGTTATACTGAATGGTACCTGAGTCAAAAAACCTCTTGGCCACCTTAGTTTATAATAATTCAAAATTAAAATTTTACCCCCTTTCAGGGATTCAGCTAAGAAAACTGTATTCTGTCATTAAAATATATCTTTTCAAAAACTGAAAGAAAAGAAAATGAAAGAAACGGGTGACGACCATGAACACAGTGGAACAAACAGGATGCCAAGGGTTAAAAGCCCAAGTTCCAGATCAGGGCTGCCCAGGAAAGATGCCGTGAGGACCACTCCTCACGGTCACGTTAACAAAGTAAAAAGAAACAAGTGAAATTAACTGATAACATACTTTATTTAACCCAGTGTATCTCAAATATTATCGCCTCAATTTGTAATCAGCATCAAAAACCATGCTAATACTGCTCACCCCTCTAGACCAGCCTCATTTCTAGTGCTCAGGAGCCACGTGTGCTGCCACAGTGGCCAGCGCAGTTCTAGACTCAAGGGTATGAGAAGTTGTGAGTCAGTGGTAATTGGTTTTTTCGGTGCCTCAGTTCCCTTATCTGTAAGTTAGCTGATCTCATTATTAGAACCATAAGGCTCCTTCTTCCGTGCCAACTTCCTCTGTGGAAAGAACACAGCCCTCTTTATATATATATATATATTTTGCTGTTGGCATTTTAAATGCAAGTGTAACTAGTCTACACCAACAAAGATAGTCGTGGGCTAGCTCCCTACAAGACATTTAATTCTGAAAAATTATACTTCATCTTAGATTTCATGGTTAGGTCAAATACTCTGATGGTACAATTAAGGACTCTAGAAGTTCTATTAAAAACTTGACAATTATTTAGGATTTGGCCTACAACTCAGTTTTTTATTTTTTATTTTTTTATTTTTTTGGGGGGGGAGGTAAGTAGCTTTACTCATTTATTTATTTTTAGAGGAGGCACTGGGGATTGAACCCAGGACCTTGTGGATGCTAAGCATGCGCTCTACCACTTGAACTACACTCTCTCCACTACAAATCAGTTTTAAGAGTTATCCAGACATATCAAGTAACATTCAGGTAGACAGAAGGATAGAACCAAATGTAGTAATAACACTCCTGTGACAACTACATTAATGACCGTGATAACTTTAGAAGTCACGTGGTATCGATGTTCAGAAAACCATCCGTCCCCACAACAGAGAAACTGACCACACTGCCTGTTTGAAAACCTTTACATTACGGAAACACAACGCAACTAAAAAATTAATTCATAGACCCAAACATCAAATCAGTTTTCAGCGTAAGCGTCACTTCCGGCATTCTCTAAAATGTGCTCAGCTTACCTGTATGAGTCCTTTTGTGAGCCTGAAGTGATTTCTCCCGTGGAAACACCCTATTACAGATGTTACAGCGGATTCTGCTGGACGAATGCTCTCCTTCATTTATCAAATCCCGTACAGTATCTGCTCTGGGTCTACCACGCCGGATTCCATCCTGTCAACACATTTGTATAAACATTAATGTCACTTACGGACTCCACTCACTAGAACAAAGTGTCACAATGCAGGCATACCTCGCTCACTATGCTTCATTTTATCACACTTGGCATACTGTGTTTTAACAAATTGAAGGCTTGTGGCAATCCTGTGTCATCAGAAGATGGTTAACATTTTTTTTAGAAATAAACTGTTTTTTAATTAAGGTATGGATGTTGTTTTTTTGGCCATAATGCACACTTAAGAGACTACAGTATAGTGTAAACATAACTTTTTATGCCCTGGGAAACCAAAACATTTCTGTTACTTGCTTTACTGCAATATTGGCTTTACCGCAGCAGTCTGGACCTGAACCCACAGTATCTCCAGGGTATGCCTGCTAATAACTTTTTAAAACTTTTCTTGAGTAATTATCAGTAAAATGGCAGAGCAGGTAGTTCCAAGGGCCCATACCTCCACAGATCACTGAAAAATGGAGCAACTGTCAGAATCAGCTGTGTCACAACTCAAGAAAATAATCAGAGATTTACAGCAACTCAGCGAACACTGAATCAAGAAACAGGCAATGTAAAACAGTAGGAAAGCTTTGCAATGCTTTTGACTACCCTTGCCCCACGTCTTCCCCGCAGTGGTCTTTGAAGCCAGCTGCCTTCATTCTCAGTGTGGGAACCTAGTTCCTGGTTCAAGAGAGAACAGAGAAGACTCTATTCTGAAAGAATTGTGTTTGTCTGTTTTGACCAGCCTAAGGGCTACCTGAAGGTCTCACACAGATGCCAGTCTTTGTTTTGTCTAACTTAGAACTCTCTCTGGGCAGAAAAGCAGCTACACCGAGGGCATCTCTCTCAAAGACTAACTCCTAAAGCCAATAACAACTTGCTTCCATCTGGAGGAAACAATTTCAACTAAGGCATGCATGCGCACACACACACACACACACCAAAAGCCTGGAAGGAAAAGATGGGAGAGTTTGGGAAATGAAGGCTGTGAAAAGTACCCACATATCCTAAAGACAAGAATTTAGGAAGCTGCACACTTGCCAGGGCAGCAAGCATGCTCAGAAAAGACCTGCAAAGAACCTAAGTTTTCACTTCTGGCTGATCTTTAGGTGCAGCACAAGCAGGAAGTGAAGGCTAAGACAGAGCCATAAATGTCCGGCTAAACATAGAAGGAGAGCGATATACAGCACAGAGTTATTCTGCAAATTAAGAGTTTTTTCAAAGGGGAAGGGTGTAGCTCAAGTGCTAGAGCACATGCTTATCATGTGTGAGGTCCTGGGTTCAATCCACAGTACCTCCTCTAAAAATAAACAAATATATAACCCTAATTACGTCCCCCAAAAAAGAGAAGTTTTTTTCCCTTTCTTTTCTTTTCTTTTTTTGGGGGGATAGGGGAGCACCAAGCATTCAAGGAAATCTCTCTCAAAATAAAAGGTCACAAGCAGAAGAAACAGACTTTAGAGAACAAACACAACAAAGAATAGTTTACAAAAACAGTTTATCACCGAACAATTACAAACTGCAGCACACAACAAAAATGAACTCTGAGAGAAGAATCTGATTTGCAGAGTTACTACATTGTAATACTCAAAACATCCACCTTTCAACAAAGTATTACAAAGCATACAAAGCATGAAACAAAAATATGGCCCATAAACAGGAGAAATTAATAGAAACTGTGAGGAAGCAGACATTGAAACTGCTAGACAAACATGCTAAATAAACTGCCTTAAGTGTGCTAAAAGAGATCATGGAAACTATGGACAAAGAACAAAAGAAAACCAGGAGAACACTTTCAACAAACAGAGAATGTCAATAAAGAAACAAATTATTTTTAAAATAATAGAATTCTGGAGCTAAAAAAAATCAGTCACCGAAATGAGAAAAATTCACTACAGAGTCTTAATGGCAGATGTAAACTGGCAGGAGAAAGAACCAGTAAACTTAAACATTGGTCAACTGAAATTATCCAGTCTGAGGAACAGACAAAGAATGAACAGGGCCTAAGACACCAGTAGGACATCAAATGTCTTACAGGTCCATTCAGGCTACGATAACCAAATATCACAGGCTTGCTAACTTATAAATGGCAGTTTATTTCTCACAATTTTGGAGGTTGTAAAGTCCAAGATCAAGGTGCCGGCACAGGCAGGTGAGGGACTACTTCCTGGTTCATAGCCAGCACCTTCTTACTGTTTCCTTACATGGCAGAAGGGGCAAGAGAGCTCTCCAGAGCTTTTTTCACGAAGGTACTAATTCCATTCATGAGGGCTCCACCTCTATGACCCAAGCACCTCCCAAAGGCTCCTAATAGCATCATCTTTAGGAGTCAGGATCTCAACATATGAATTTTGGGGGGACACCATAGCATCAAGCATACCAACATGCACAACAACTGGAAACCCAGAAGGCAAGAAAGAAAAGGGCAGAAAAATATTTGACAAAACAATGGCTGCAAATTTCCCAAATTTGCTAAGACACATATCTAAACACTCAGGAAGCTCAATTAACTGCAAGAAGAATAAACACAAAGAGAGATACACATGGAGACATAATCAAACTACCAACAGACAAAGACAGAATCCTGAAAGCAGCAAAAGAGAAGCAGTTCATCACACATATGAGTCCTCAATAGGATTAACTGGTTTCTCAGGAGAAACTATGCAGATCAGTGGGATGACATGTCTAAAGGGCTGAAAGGGGGAAAAAAAAGTCAAATAATAATCTTACAGTCAACAAAGCTGTCTTTCAAAAGTGAAGAAGAAATTACGCATTTCCAGATAAACAAAAGCTAAGAGTTCATTGCAAGTAGACCTGCCCTACAGTAAATCTAAAGGGAGTTACTTCTTCAGGCAGAAGAGAAAGGACACTAGATAGTAACTCAAAGCCACACAAAGAAAGAAATAACACCAGGCAACCACATGTGCCAAAAGTATTGTATTTTGGGCTTATAACTCCTCATTTCTTTCCTATAGAAAAGGCAAATGCCAAATGTATTGTAAAAAAATAATAAAAACCTTTGTTCATGAACATAATATAAGATGTAACTGTGACAAAAGTAACAAAAACAGAGGACGAGAGCTGAATGGGAGAATTTTTGTATACTTACTGAAGCTAAAGTGGTATTCAAAATAGCTTGTTTTACATTTAAGAAGTTAATTAAAATTCCCAGGGTAACCATTTCAAAAAATAAAAATTTAAAAATTTAAAAACCAGAAAAGGAAATAAGAGAGGAAAGAAAATAGTACAATCCAAAAAAAATCAATTAAACACAAAAGAAGGCAGTAACAGAGGAACTGAGAAACAAAACAGGTGTAAGACATATAGAATATAATAAAATGGCAGAAGTTCTTCTTTATAAGTAATCACCATAAATGTAAATAGGTTAAATTCCGCAAATAAAAAGCAGAGACTGGCAGAATGATTTTTTTTAATAAACCAATTATACGCTATCTACAAGAAACTCACTTTAGATCCAAAAACATAAATAGGGTAAAAGTGAAAGGATGAAAAAAGATAACAATTATAAACACATACACACCACAAACGAGTCTCCGAAATGTATGAAGCAAAATTTGGCAGAATTGAAAAATAAAGAGATAGTTCAGTAATAGCTGGAGACTTTCACTTTCAATTAACAGATAAGGACAACCAGACAGTCAACAAAGATATAGAAGATTTGAACAATGCTGTAAACCAACTACACCTAAGAGACATATACAGAACATTCACACAAAAACAGCAAATACCCATTTGTCTCAAGTGCACATGGAACAATCCCCAAGACAGACCACATGTTAGGCCACAAAGCAAGTATCAATGTATTTTAAAAGACTGAAATCATCCAAAGGATCTTCTCTGACACATATGGAATGAAACTATAAATCAATTAACAGAGGGAAAACTGGAAAATTCACAAATAAGTGGAAATTAAACAACACTCTTCAACAACCAATGGGTCAAAGAAGAAATCATGCAGGAAATTAGAAAATACTTTGACACGAATGAAAAAGAAAAATATAACACATCAAAACGTACGGGATGCATTTCTTGGAATGGAAGGCTCAATATAAAATTTCAGTGCTACCCAAAGTGATTTGCAGATTCAATGCAATCCCTAGGAAAATTCCAACGGCCTTTTCTGCAGAAATGGAAAAAGCAATCCTCTACTCACAGATTTGCAAGAGGCTCCAAATAAGAAAAACAGTATTTTAAAAAGAACAAAGAAGAACTCATACTGTTGCGGAAAAATGTGTTACAGGTCGGTGTTACAGCTCATTTGTGACAGCAACCTGGATTCAGGCGAGAGACCAAGCAGCACTCAGGTTTATTACACCAGCAGGCCAAGAAGAGTTAACACTTTAAGCTCTGGACCCCGTCTGTAGGTTTACACAGGTCTTTTATAGGCTGTCAGTTTTACACTTTGTAACATCATATGTAAATAAAGTACAACAGAAGTTGACCAACCAGGAACAAGCTTTGTAGAAACAGACCAATCAGGAGTGAGCTCCATGCAAATGAAGTACTACAAATGGACCAATCAGAAGTTAGGGAAGTGGACCAATCAGAAGTGAGAGTAATAACCAATCAGGAGTGAAGGAAAGTGAGCTCAGGGAACCAATAGAATTTTAGGTGTAAGTTAGCCACTTTAGAGGCAAAAAGTGAGATAGAACCTCTGGGCCAGGGAACCAGACGGTACTAAGACGAGAAGAGCAGCCCTGCCCAGGGGTCCTTCCAGTCTTTTTATGGGGCTTCCCGCCTCAATACTTCCCTACTACAAAACTTACTATAAAGCAATGGTAATTAAGACAGTGAGGTACTGGCATAAGGAGACACAAAGACCAATGAAACAAAACTGAGATCAAGAAATAGGCCCTTATTCTATGGCCAACTGGTTTCCTTTTTTTTTTTTTTTTTTTAATTTATTTTTGGGGGGCAGTAATTAGGTTTACTTACTTAATTTATTTTTAGAGGAGGTACTGGGGATTGAACCCCGGACCTTGTGTATGCTAAGCATGCACTCTACGAGTTGAGCTATTCCCTACCCACTGCCAACTGGTTTTCAACAAGGGTACAAAGAACACTCAATGGGAAAGAATAGCTCTTCAACAAATAGTTCTGGGATAACTGGGTCGTGGACCTGAACCTCACACAATACAGAAAAAATTAACTCAAAATGCATCATACCCCAAAATGTCAGAGCTGAAACTTTAAACTCTTAAAAGAAAGCATGGATAAATCTTCATGACCTTGGACTTGACAATGGTTTCTTAGAAATGGCACCAAAAGCAAAAGTAACGAAAGAATAAACTGGACTTTAAATTAAAAATATTTGTGTGCCAAAGGACATTACCAAGAAAGTGAAAAGATATCCTACAGAATGGGATATAGTATTTGCAAATCATGTATCTGATAAGGTTCCAGTATCCAGACTATATAAAGAACTTTTATAACACAACAAAAGGATAACCCAGTCAAACAGTGGGTAAAGGTCTTGAATAGACATTTCTCCAAAGTAGTGATACAAATGGCCAGTAAGCCCATGAAAAGATGCTCAACACCAATTAGTCATTGGGGAAATGCAAATCAAAACCACAGTGAGGTCAATTATATCTCAATAAAGCCCGAAGCGGGGAAAAAACAATTTTTTAAAAATGAGATATTACTACATTATACTCAAAAAAAAAAAAAAAAAGGGGGGGAAACAAGTAAGTAATAAAGGGTTTTTTTTTTTTTTTTTGGCAAGGGTGTGGAGAAACTAGAACCTTCGTATATTGCTGGTGTGAATGTAAAGTGGTTCAGCCCCTGTGAAGAAGTTGGATAATGGGATACAGTGTCACGTACACATGTACATACACCCACGTGGAATACACATGCAATGGGATGCGATTCAGCCATAGATATGCCCCATGCTACAGAGTGGATGACCCTCAAAAATAATAGCCTCATTAGAAGAAGCCAGACACAAAAGGCCACATAGTGTATGATTCCATGTAATGAAATATCCAGAATAGCTAAATACACAGAAACAGAAAACAGATTGGTGTTTTTCAGAGACTGCCTGTAGAGGGGAGAAGGGAGTGAGTACCTAATGAATACAGGATTTTCTTTTGGGGTTATGAAGATGTTTTGGAACTTGATACGGGTGGTGGTTTCAAGACAATGTGAATTACTAAATGTCACTGAATTATACTTTAAGATGGCTAATTCTATGCTATGTGAATTTCAGCTCAAAGACAAAATACAGAAACATGAACATACTAATGGACTTTAATTAATAATAATGTATCAATTTAGTTCATTAATAGTAAAAAAAAATATACCATATTAATATAACCACATTGGCAACAGGGGAAACCAGGTATGCAGTTTATGGGAATTCTCTGTACTGTCTTAACATTTCCATATATCTAAAACTAATCTAAGCATTTATTTGAAAAAACAAATCTTTCTTCCCAGGCAAGTTAAATTTTTAACATACAAGTTATATGAAAAAAAGAAAAATCATGGAACCATGTACACCTCCATCCAAACTAAAGATATTTTGACTACTTTCAATATAAACACATAAAATCTTCCCAAAGCTTAACAACATCAGCCTGAAACTTGACGATAAACCACAGCAAAATTCCCTTCAATCAATTTCCACCTCGAAAGAAAAACTCAATCTCACCATGGATGAGTTATCTTATAAGATAAGTCATGTTTAAAACATTTTTAGGTATTAAAATCTATTTCCCCAGCAGCCAAGAGGCAGAAGCAACCTAAATGCCCACTGCCAGATGAATGGATAAAGTGTGATATATACAATGAAAAAGTATTCCACCTTAAAAGAGAAGGCACCCCTGCCATGTGCTACGACATGGATGAACATTAAAGACATCCTAAGTGAAATAAACCAGCCACAAAAAGAAATACTACACGATGCCTCTTTTATGAGCTATTAAAATGAACAGAAACAGAAAGCAGAATGGTGGTTGCCAGGGGCCACAGAGAGGGAGAAAAGAGGAGTTTGATGGGTATAAGGTTTCAGTTTCACAAGATGAAAAGTTCTAGGGCTCCATTAAACAACAATGTTCATACAGTTCATACTTTAAAATGGTTAAGGTGCGAAATTTTATGTTATGTGTTTTTTGTCACAAAAGTAAAAGAAGGAAAAAAAGAACATGGGAAAGCACTGTGGCAGATTATATTCTTGTGAAAATATTCACTGCCTCTCCCTCACTGAGGTCACAATGAGGCCAGCCGGGCTATAGGACTTTCTTTAGCCAATAAAATGAGAACAGAAACCACACTTGTGACTTCTGAGCAAAAACCTTAAAAGCCATCACAAGGTTCTACCACCTCTCTTTCCCCTCTGCCTTGAGAGCCACATGTCCCAGGGTCCCAGAATGAACAGGATGAGGAACACACCTGCTGTTAATCCTCACAGGATGTATATAACATGAGCCTTGTTGAGATTGAGAGTTTGAGCTCGCCTTCTGCAGCATGCTTTAGCCTAAGCTAACTGACTCAGGCACACTATTAATAAATATTTGTTGATGGGATAAAGATCTCATAAACTCTCCACAGTAATTTTATGTTATGATCACATCACGAGTAATTGTTTTCAATCTTATCTTAAAAATGCAACATAAACACAGCATCTACGATCCATAGAAATAGCAGGTGACTGATTCTGTTAAGAAAGAAATGAAACATGAAAGTTAAAAAGCTTAGTGATACAACTCTTCTGCCTTCAAACGATCATTTCCCTAGTATTTTTTAAATACATAAAAACATATTGTTGACTCTGCTACAGTTTGAAATCAATGATTATCTAACATCAAAATTTTAAGATTATCCATTACTTTTTTTCTCTGTTTCTGGTTAAAAAATTAGCAAGCATGTTTAATAGTGGGGGCAGGTTTTGTGTTTTGTTTTGTTTTTAAGTTAACCATCTGGCTGCCTCCCAATAACTCTATGATCTTGTTTCAACTACAAACCACACATTCACCCTTTACAGATGAAAAATAGACAGCTGAAAAATACAATATAGAACAACATCCCAGCCATAGAGAAGTAAAGCTTCACTAAATGCATTCTTTCAACTAAGAAATTAAGCAAGACAAGTAATTATCTAATACTCTAAATAAATGAATAAAGAGTATCTTCTAACCATATACACAAAAATAAGCAGTGCCACTTAAAGAGGACCCTTTTCATTTTGGCCCTAGCAATTTAAAAAATCATGTTTCTCAGACTCATAGACATAGAATACAAACTTGTGGTTGCCAAGGGGGCGGGGGGGTGGGAAGGGACAGACCGGGATTTCAAAATGTAGAACAGATAAACAAGATTATACTGTATAGCACAGGGAAATACATACAAGATCTTGTGATAGCTCACAGCGAAAACAAATGTGACAATAAATATATGTATGTTCATGTATAACTGAAAAATTGTTCTCTACACTGGAATTTGACACAACATTGTAAAATGACTGTAACTCAATAAAAAAAATAAAATAAAATAAAGAATGTTTCTAGGTACATTTTGACAATTACAGAGTCTTAACTCATCGGCAACCAAATATACCTGTAGCTGAAGAGACATATCTTGTCAAGACTGCTTGATGATTTGAAAAGGAAAAAAAAGAGTTAAAAAGAAATTCTAAGACATCCTATTGCTATTATGTGGCAACTGCTGCAAAATAAGCTACTAGAAAGCAGCAAAATGATTAAACTGCCAAAAATGTTTCCATACTTTGGCAAATTTAATTTTTAAAACAATCTCAGTACCTCCAGAAGATAAGTTAGTGATTTTGAAAGTGTTTTCTAAAATATTTTATGATAAATGTTTTGAGTTTACAATGTCAATAACTAAAATATCTCTTTGAGGGGAGAAGAATCAGATTTAGTTATTTATTTATTTAAATGGAGGTACTGGGGATTGAACCCAGGACCTCGTGCATGCTAAGCACGCACTCTACCACTGAGCTATACCCTCCTCCCTATAATTAACTTTAGAAAGTTATCTAATAACATTTGAGTTATTTATTTCTCAAGCCACTTGGAATAAGGTACACATTTACCTAGGCTTTAGAAAAAGTTATATTCAAACTTGGTATTTAAGTTACTGAAAAACTAAAAGTCCTTGGCACATTTTTATACAAAGTAAAATTCAAATAAATTGTACAAACACAACCTAGAAGGAAAAGAAAAATAGGTCTCGGAAGGAAGTGTGTGCACCCTGACAAGAAAATGAGAAAATGTGAATGACCTTATTTCCCTTTTTGAATTCAGATTTAGATCCAAACTTCCTATGGCTCACGTAGCTGCTTCCTAACCTGATCCCCCACCCTGATCTATCTGCACAACTTTCCAAGTCTTGATTTGCATCTGTCTTTTGTACTATGTGTCCTCTCATAAAGCATCTCAGTTGAGAAATAGGTAGTTACTGTGTGAACTTCACGTCTACTTGCATCTTCTTAATATTAAAAAAAAAAAAAAAATCCCTAAAGTCAACTCACGCATGATATACACAGAAGCAATATCATGTAAGGCTTAAGGGCAAGGGCTCTAGAAGATTCCAATCAGTTCTGCCCCTTTATCATATGATGTCAACTAAACTTAATCTTGAAGACTCTTCTCTCATTCATCCTTTTTCATCAGGTAAACAAGGTAAATTAAAGAATTCAAAACCCTCAAAACAGAGCCTGTTGGTTTGCTCTGCAAGGCAATAAATAATAAATGACTACTATGTTCACATAACATGTTAACATGATGTTATGTTTAAACTTGGTGATCAAAAACGCCTGTGTACTAATCAGCTGTTATGTTTATGTTTAAAGTGTTCAGTGATAAAAGGTGAAACAGCGTAGGCAGCGGGTAGGTCCTGAAGGGTGAATGGTATCTGAGGATGTGCGGAGAAGCCAAACCACACAGGTCCTATAGTAGAGAACTAACCTCATCAGTGCAGTCTGAGTACAGGGCACAAGGTGTGGAGGTTTGGAATAGCCTATGGCAGAGGGAAATCAGACCTGCTCCCTCCCCTCCCAGAATTCTCCAGCCTAGGAAGACAAAGCGCTAATATATCATTATCGTCCCCATCATGCTAAACAATCTTGTGATGAGGGGCCAATATGAGTTGGCAGATGATGGATATTCTCCGCACAGGCAGGGGAGGCAGGTTTGGGCAGGAACAAACCAGACAGGAAGCAAAAGCTGACACCAGGTGTGCAGGACTCAGATGTTAACTAACAGCTCCCTTGTGAGCAGTGGCAACATACAGACAGTAAAGGAACACAAATGTTGTTCTCAAACCCACAGCTGTTACTGCCTCTAGCCCACAGACTGAGAAGGGGTGGAAGGAAGCATGTTATTGGCATCAGCTATATTACAAACTTGCCTCCCATCTTCTCAAAAAGTGAACAGACTTAGCATGATTCACCTATGATGCATGTGGAGATTTAAAAAAAAAACAAAACTACGGGTACTTTAGAGAAACAAAGTAAAAAAGGATGGAACTCTCTATCTTTAGTCTAGAAAGCATGAATGAATCACCAATCAAACTAGGTGACTTCCTTCAATGAAGATATATTCCAGATCTTTCCCCTTCAAGATGGAGAAACTGAATTTTTGGAGCTGTATTTGGATTGCTTCGTTGATAAAAGGACAGTGAAAATCAATGTCTAACAATTTATGAAACAGTTACAGTGTGAAAGACTGTTAGGAGGAAAAAAAGTGAAATATATATAAAAGCCTTTTCACTTCATAACTTGTGGTATGTTTTACCTCTGAAAAGAGGTCGATTAAGTGGAAATAAAATTCAATCCTATGCATTATTAAGCAACTTTTATAAAACGTTTGTGTGACACTAAGTCTTATTTTAGGCCAAAAAAAAAAAAAAAACACCTTGCAGATCTCATTTATCTATAATAACATTAATCTTCTTGGATAATCCAAAGTTAGATTGTTATAACTAACAATAAAATAATAGATGCAAAATCTTCCACAAGTATTTGTGCATGTCTTTATGTTGCTCAACTATATAACCTACTGTATGTTTCTTTTTTAAAAGGTATTAAACATTCAAATAATATTAACACAAAAATATCTAGGATATCCAGCCATCTTAACTAAGGGCTACCTAGAGACAGCACTCAGACTGTCCACAAACTCACTCAGCACTATTTTGAATATTTCTACTGCTTGTTCTTTCAAATTTTTACTGAAATGCAGCTTCAAGAGTTGAATGTGTCAAGGCATAGTTTTATAACTTTACAGTTCTTTAAGAACAATGCCATTAGCAACAAAGTGTATCAATGTCCTCAGGGCTCAACCCGGAGTTTCAAGATCTTTGCTACTGCGTGTAAAATGATAACCAAACTTGTTTCACTTTATACAGTATTTGTTGATATCGATGTACTTATCCACAAGGTGACTTACTTGTTTTATCTTTAGCAAACTACTTATTTTATGTAGCCACTTAAATATTAACCTTTTATTAGAACCATTCATTACACAAATACTTAACTGAGCGTATTTATTCAGTATTTGCAGAGTGAAAAGCATTTAAGTTGAATATGTCCACCAGAGAGAAATGGTCCCGGCCCTCCCGGAGCTTACAAAGTGTACACAGGTATGTGTCAGCACGGAGGCACCCCCAACACATGCTTCAGGACTAAGAGCCACAAAAACTCGACTATAGTCCCAGCATTCGCGCTACGTAGCTGTGTACCTTAGGGAGCTCTCTTCACCAATCCCTCTAAACCTCAGCTGCCTGATCCCGTAAATTGTAGGTTTGAACCAGGTAGTCACATCCTTCCCAGTTCTAAAACAGTCTGAAACTCAAGCAGTTCGCGGTCGGTGACGAGAGCGTCCCATTCCAGTGTGTGCTGTCAGAATCTAGCAAAGTGGTACGCTGGATGCATGAAACAGAGCGAGGGCCCAACTCCCGCTGGGGAAGATTCTCTTAAGTCCCTTCTTGTTCTTCGGCCAGTTCTGCAAGGCATCTCTAGCGAGATCGGGGTATCTGCGGTGCTGAAGCAGAAACGGCGCAACCCCCTCCCTGCGGCCTCTTTTCTCACTCTCCGGCCCGACAGAACCCGGCGATCGGCCGCAGCGGCGGGCAGAGCGGGTTGGCCGGCCTCCTCCGCGACGCGAAGCCACTCTCCGGCACACGGCACCAGCCGGCCAGTGGCCTCCCCACCTCCCTGGCAGACGTCACGTGACCGACGCCCCGCCCCCCCTCGCCCCCGCGGGGGCCAGGTTTTGGCGCGCGGCAGTGACGTCAGCGTCCTGTCACCCGCCACCGCCCCCGCGGCCGCCAGAGCGACCCCGCGTTTTAAACTCGGCCCCGCCCCGCCCGCCGCGTCCGCTGGCGCTGCCGGCTCCCGGGCCGCGCCGTTAACGGGCCCCGACTGCCCCGCGCCCCGCCCGTCCGCGCTGCTTACCTTGAGGTGGCCGCTGTCCGGGCTGCTCGCTTCCTCCTCGTCCTCCCCTCCCGAGGCGGCGGCGGCCGAGGCGTTGGGCAGGGGCACGCCCCGGCCCCGAAGCCCGGGGTGCTCGGCGGTGGCGGCGGCGGCGGGCAAGGCAGCCGAGGCGGCGCCCCCGGCGGCCCCGGGGCTGAGCGTCACGTTGTGCGCGTTCTCGCCCCAGCGCCACGGGTACACCATGAAGTCGCTGAAGCCGGGGCTGGTGGGGATGAGCGGCGGCGGTGGCTCCGGCTCCCCTCCGCCGCCGCATGTGGGCTTGATCGGGGTTGTCCTGATGACCGACACCAGCACCCGCTTCGGGGAGTCCTGGCAGAAGATGACGGGCGGCGGCTGCGGCGGGTTGTCCGCCATCGGCCCCTCCACACCCCGGATCATTGCCCGGCTCGGATCTGCAGCTCCGGGGGCCGTGGGCCGCACTCCCTGAGCCCGATCTGGTCCTTCGCTCCGCTCGCCCGCGCTGCTCCGAGTCGCCGGCTCTCAGTCCCGCCGGCTCATGGCAGGCGGATGTTTCCCTGAACCTTACTGCTCCGCGGCCAGCAAAAGAGCGGAGCGGCTCGGCCGGCACCAGGCGGCCACGGCCGGACCCCAACCCTGGGTCAAGCCCGCCCTTCGCTCTTTGTACTCCCCAAAACGGAGGCTGCAGCGGCGGGAAGCAGCGGGCTGCCTGCCTTGCGATGACAGGAAAGCAGGACGCGCGGCGCCGAGTCCCCGAAAATAACAACCTGCCGCCAGGGTCCCTGCTCCAGTTTTTCCCGCGTTACATTTCGCGCCTGGGCGGAACCAATCACCGCGAGGACCCTGCCCGCTGGCCGCAGCGGCGAGTGACAGGTCGCGCGAGCCAATGGCCGGGCCCGGACTTCTTTCTAGCCAGGACGGGGCGGAGCCGGAGCTGCGCGCGGGTCCTTTCTGGCACGCCATTGGCCGCCGCCCTTGTATTTTTTTTCTGCCTGGAGAGCCAACAGCGTTCGAAACTCCGGGGGAGCGCGCGACGTCTGCACTCGCCCAGACACACCCTCCAGAAGCCCCGCCCCCGCCGACCCTCTGCGCGGGTAGTCAGGGTTGGAGGCGCACGGGAGGGCGGTCAGGGGCTGGCGGCAAGAGAGTTGCTGATTGGAGAGATGTCGGCGAAGGGCGGGGTCAGGGGCGGTCGTTGGCCGACGGGGGCGCGCGTCCGCCGGCCCCACCCGCCTGCGGCTGTTGGGCTGCGGTTCCCGCGCGGCTGGGAATTTAAAGGGCTGGGGCCTGGGCCGCCCGCCACGCCCCCGACTCCCGCCACCCGCTCGAGGGGGACCCAGGCCTTTCTACTGCAGTTTCTAGTGGACACCAAGAGGTGCCTAGTTTCTTAATGGCTCGCGTCTGCCCAGCTGCTGGATTCGCTGTGAATTGACCCTCTCCGCGCCTCCGACTCCCCCCAAGGCTGAGGTGGGCATCAGTCCCAGCCTTCGCCTCACCGGGCCTCGATTTCCCGTCTGTGTAAAGTGGGGTAGTTACGGAAGTGGTCTGAGGTCCCCGTGTGCTGCTCGCGGCTCGGAGGGCACACGAACGCAGGCGTGAGTCCATTCTCACACCCTGACGGATGCCCAGAAGACGCCCCGAGGACTCCCCGCCGCCGCGCCGTGGTTCCCCACCCAGTGCCGGGCCGCGCCTTCATCCCCGCGTCCCAAAGGGCTTGGAGCTCTGGGTGCCCCGGAGGGTTCCAGTCGTTCCAAACTCCATCTGCCCGCCCCCGCCTCAAGGACCTTACCTCGCACTAGGGGGGATTCTGAAAGACCCCGCGAGTCCAAGTCTGTCAAGCACCCACCGAGGCCAGTGTGGGGCTTGGAAGCACCGCACAGCAGAGGATGGGGCAAAATGGGATGTCCAGCCTCATAGTCTCTAGAATGTGAAAGAAGCAACCGTGTCTTGTTTTGTTCTTGGCTGTATTGCTAGGGCCTAGCCTGACTCATGGTAGGCCTTCAGGAAACATCTGTTGAATAAATGAATGAATATCCAGCTGTTAAGGGTTAGAATTAGTAATTAGAACATGCCTGCATAATATGCAGCTGCGTGGTGTCTCTCAAACACACACACAAACAGCTATGCCACAATTGTTCAAAACAAATTTAACTTATATGAACAAATTCTAAGATACATTTTAAGTGATTTTAAAAAACATGGAATATGATTTTCTTCATGTTTAAAAAAAAGTGGGGAAAATATAACTATCCATTTTTGCTCTTAGATATACAAAATATCTCTAGCAAGATACATAAGAAACTGATACATAAGTTGACCCCAAGGAGAGGAATTACGTGGCTGAGAAACAGAAGTGGAAAGATTTCAAAAGATACAACATATAACTCTTTGTATCTTTTGAACTTTGAACCAAGTGAAACTCTTTTCAAAAACAGTGTCACTACCATTTCCTGGAGACCTACTATAATACTGTTATTATATATATATAATACAACATAAAATGTATAATAACATACAATAATATGGATGGATGCTTATATTCTACTACTCTCAACAATTTTGTAGGGTAGATATTCCTGTTTTCATTTTACAGATGAGGAATGTTGAGGCTTGTCCAAAGTCACATGATGATAAAAGTCCTTTGTAAGGATGGCTCTGAAAACTGCCTATGGCTTACACCCCTTAGAGTCTGCTGAACAAAGGGAAGCAGCTGAAAAACGGGGCCCCCGCATTTCTGAGACTTGTTTCTCGTCTTCCAGAACTTTCAGGGGTTAGAGGTTAAAACCAGTTTGATAGTTTAATAAATAGTTGATGTGGAAAGTTGAACGTTCGTCTCTCACTTCACTTAATTCAGTAAATGCTCATTTACAATTTTATGCCAAATGACACATACTTCTGAGTCCCTTGGAAGGGAAATGTAATCTATAGATTTTATACATGAAAAACAGTAACAAGAAAAAAGTGATATTTCCATCACAGATTCTGTTTAACGCACCCCAGAGAGCAAGACGAATCATTCGGAACCAGGACACTGACTTTCTGCTTCTAAAAATTATACTTCATCAACAGTAACCTGGCAACTCCACTTTCTCTCTGCCACAAGAGAATGAAAGACATGCCAGGAATGTGTGAAGTGGGCAGAGGGTGATTCCAGGAGCAGCGCTGAGGTCATGCAAGAGCTGCTTTCTTGGCTCTATTTCCATGCAACTAGGAAGCTGTCTGAAGTGTGTGGGTCATACTCCTGATGTCCTTGTTCTGCCCTAGAAAACATCCCGTAATGGTCAACATCCCATAACGTACACTAACTCTGAAGAATACTAAAAACCCATCTCAGGGTACTTATTATATTATTACAGTAGCCTTTCCAATTGTTAAAAATTTAGGCCTCTTCTGATAGAGATACATATCTCAAATCCTCTTTTTAAAATGTATTTTAAGGTTTCAAGATAAAATCTGAGTAAAACAAAGCAAGTTTCTTTTTCACTTCGAAAACATAATAACAAGAACATTTGAAGCTGCTTGATTGCTACAAAATCCTCTACCCTCGCTGGTGTGGGCAACTGAGCGTAACATAAATCCTTTTAAGTGATTTGTCTTCACAGCTAAAAGTGCAGATAAAACAGCTTTGCAAGTAAGTGTAGATGAAATAGGATAAAAATGCTTGATCACTGGTTTTGAGATTAGCGGGAAGATATTTTACCATAAAAATTCTCCAAAATAATTTTCTCAATGTTCTATTTGGCAACAGACTGGAAACTTGAGTTTGAAAAAAACCCTCTTATAATGAAAAAAAAATCTAGGGGGAAATGGTTTCCTGTAATATTTCAACAGGATTTTTTTAGCTCTAATAACAGGAAAATAGCTACACAAACCAGGTACACTTTTCATCTGAAAGAACCTTTCCCAAAATCTATTTCAAAAACCTTGCCCATGAGAGTTTCCTCAAGTTAAGAGAATAAGGAAATAAGTTTTCACATCTATTTGCCTACCTACCATCACAAATGCCCAAATATTTCATAATGAAGGTATTGCTAATTTTCTTAGAAATAGCTCTTCTGGTTTCAGATAGGCAATCTAACTTGTAAGTAAGAGTAAGCCTGTTGGACCAGTTTAGAAAACAAAGACGGCATCATTAAAAGGAAACAGGAGTGTCAAATTGACTACCAAGTCAGGATTACAACCTGAAACCGGTCATCAAAACCCTTTGGGGACACATGGTTTCTGGCCTCCGTTCCTCCCTCTATAGATGATGTACTTCATTTTTTCCTCCCTGTGGACACACTTTGCTTGTCCACATATACGGCAAAATGCACACAACCATGGACCAGCCTCTGAATTATTTATGCTGTATTCAAGCCATCAGAAGAAACAGATTAGCCTCTGCAAATCTCAACTTCAAATTATTAAGAGGTGGAATCTGATCGCCCCACTTGGATCAGGTGGTCCGATCAGCAGGCGTGACCCAGTACAAGAAAAGGCGTGGACTAGGACCTTTATGATCTGAAAAACAGTTCTCAGAGAAGGGGGGAGATGGCTTGTAGATGGTACTAAAAATGCAAAAAGCCCATTTTTTTTTTCAGCAAGTTTTCCACTTACAATAAATCACGAGCATGTATTATGTCAGAAGTATTCTTTCTCAGTGATCTAAGTGACTTGGTATTCAGTAAGGATACAACATGACTCACAGAAAGGGAGCAACGTAACTTCTTGAACTGTCCTCTGTTACTGGAATTGCAGGGTTGTTTTTTTTTTTTTTTTAATTTGCTGTTTTTAAAATCAATGCTTTAATAACCATGCATATAGTTAAACCTTTGCCTGCATCCTTGTTAATCTTCTCAGGTTATATTTCTCTGAGTAGAACTGATAGGTCCAAAACTTTTAAGTCTTTTGATGTGTTTTAGAATATTATTTGTTCTTATATACCCCATTTGATGGGCCCTGAATTCAATGTGCTCATGCCCTGTCACTTTTTCATCTTCTCCAGTGGCTTTCAAGCTACCGAGCATATTGTAGAGTTTAAATTAACATTTGTTAATTGACTGACTAACTTCATAAGTGAATATGTGTGATGTGGCCTGGAAACACCATATTGAAGTCTATGAAATCTGTTTAACACACACATAAGGATGAAAATTGGTGATTATTTCGACTGACTATAAATTGGAATTTGACTCAGAAAAAGGACAGACTCTAAAAATATTCGTGGTTTTTTGCATTTACTCAATTCATTTTGTTAGTCAGAGGGAATAAAGTATCCAATGTACATTGAATCATTATTACCCCAAAATGTAGTAGGAAGCTACGTGTTCCTCCTTTCTATATTCAGAATGACCCTATGGCACTAGCTGCCTACACGAATAATTATTTTTCCCTTCTTTCTTCATAATAAAAGCACTATATTGTTGATGCATCATTGCACATAGCTAAAACTCTATGTCTGCCATTCTCCCTTGAAATTAGATTTGGTCACTGTCCATGCGCTATCAGGACATGTTACTAGGTGGAATTTCAGGCAGCTTCTTTAGCTTTTTCACCCTTCTGCCCTCTTCCAGCCTGAACTGTGAATGTGATACCGAGACATTTAGCAGCTGTTTTGAAAAGCTGAAGCTAAGTGTTAAGAATGGGAAAGCAGAAAGACAGAAGGAATCCAAGTGCTTGATGACTTCAGGCAACAGTCGTACCGGCCGAGACTGCCCAGTTCTGGAAATTTTTTATGTGAGAGAGAAACAAACTTTGGTCTTAAGTCATTCTTATTTCTGGAATATGTTATTAATGTCCCAAAGCCATGCCTAACTGGTAGCGTTCTTACATCCACGTTGGATTTCAACTGAACGGCTCTAATGATAGGGTGGTCTGGTGGGTCACACAACTAGATACCCGCCAAAGACGTGTGCTTTCTTTTTACAGCGTGGAGTTTGCCTAAAAAAGAACAGAACAGGTAGAGACGACTGTTTTGTCACTCCTTACACCTGGGTGTCACCACGTGACTTGTTCTCAGCAATGAGATATGAGCAAAAGCTTTGTGTTATTATTTCCAGACCAGCAATGTTAAGACGAAGATGTGCCTAACCCACAGTCTCTTCTCCTGTCTGTCAGCTGGATGCAAGAATCAAACCAAAGACTGAGTTCTTAGGAGACAGGAAAGCCACAATCTGAAAGGAGGAAATGTTCTTTTATCATCACAAAGAGAGAAGCTGCCAGTCATTAAGAATATCATGGAACTTTATATGAGTGAGGAAGAAAACTCTATCATGTCTGAGCTATCCTACACTTTTTTTTTTTTTTTGGTTCATTTTGTTTCTAATAGAAGTATAGTCAGTTTACAATGTGTCAATTTCTGGAGGACAGCATAATGTTTCAGTCATACATATACATACATATATTCATTTTCAAATCCTTTTCCTTATAGGTTACTACAAGATATCAGACATAGTTTCCTGTGCTATATGGAAGAAACTTGTTGTATATCTATTTTGTATATACTAGTCAAAATCTGCAAATCTCAAAGTCCCAATTTATCCCTTCCCACCCCCTTTCCCTGATAACCATAAGATTGTTTACTATGTCTGCAAGTCTGTTTCTTTTGTAGATGAGTTCATTAGTGTCCTCTTTTTTCTTTCTTTTTTTTTTTTTTTCTTAGATTCAACATATTAGTGATGTCAAATGATATTTTTCTTTCTCTTTCTGGTTTACTTCACTTAGAATGACAATCTCCAGGTCCATCTATGTTGCTGCAAATGGCATTATTTTATTCTTTTTTATGGCCGAGTAGTATTCCGTTGTATAAATATACCACAGTTTCTTTATCCAATCATCTGTCAGTGGGAATTTAGGTTGCTTCCATGTCTTGGCTATTGTAAATAGTATTGCTAGGAACACTGGGGTGCATGTATCTTTTCAAAATAGAGTTCTCTCCAGATATATGCCCAGGAGTGGGATTGCTGGATCATATGTTATGTCAATTTTTAGTTTTTTAAGGATGCTTCATTTTTTACAGCAGTCAGAATTACCTTAACTAATACAAAAATTAGTATCAGAAGTAGGATATTGATGTTACAAAAATCTAAAATTTGCAAAGCTGGGTTAATGATCAGGTGGAAGCAGCAAAGGAACTGATACCAAAGGCTGAAGAGAGAGAGAGAGAGATCATGCAGCCACAAGACATTCGGCAAAGCTGCCTAACTGGTAAGTTGAAAGGAAGACCAGAGGTGTAATGAGTCAGTAGCTTTAGAGGAAGTAGTCGGTAAGCTTTGGTGTGATACTGCATGCTGACGTTTACTTTCTGTTTTTAGCAAGTTATTACAAGCAAGAGATGGAATTTAGGGAAAAAACTGGCCCGTTTGCAAGCAGAAATGAAATGCAATAGAACAAATCCAAACACTGGGCCATCTAGGTGTTGCAAAAGCTGTTTGTTCGCAGACCCCAAGCAGTGAGAGACAGGACTGAACAAGGTTTAGGGATAACAAAGCTTAAAGCTAAGGCAACAATCAGATTAGCAGTTCAGGATTCTCACCCATTGTCTCACAGGGCTTCAATGGAGTTAAGAAGGCAACAGGGGGCAAAGAAGCAGAGAAACAGATTAGGGCTCAGAATTCTGCCTGGGATGTGGTTATAAGTACATTGAACTGCCTGGATGCAAATAGATCAGAAGCCTACAAAGTGTTGCAAAGAATTCATGACCACAAGGGATCCCAAAGAACATGGCCAAAGGGAGTTTCTTCCAGAAGGCATAACTAGAATCCATTCAATGAACCCCCAACCCCACCCCATTTCAATGCCAGCCCTAAAGTGTTTTGTCACCGCTATGGACCAGTGACTGCTGCGTGTCCCCATTTCCTTCTTGTCTGAATGGGTGTTTTATATTGTCCCTGCTCCACCGTTACATATTGTAGAGCAGACAGCTTTGTGGTTTAATCGGTGATAAACTACGAGGAGTCACTTTGGGGCTTTATAAAGCGGACTGTGTACCACCTGGATGTAGTAAATTGGATGGATCTTTGGAGGAATTGAGTGTGCCCTATGTATAAGAAGAAGGATGCTCTTGGAGATCTGCTGGTTAGAGGCGGAGGAGAGAGGCTAGCTATCCACTGTTAAAAAGCAAATCACTTGCCCCAGACGGGGCGGCGGGGGTGGGGAGGTCACTTATGGTAAGTCACGCCATCAAACCAGGGTTTAATGCCTAACCTAATTAGAACTTCAGTGTCCCCCAGAACTACAGTCTTAACAGGTCTGTCAGGAATTTTCTGCTCAGAACCTATGAGCAAATCTGCCACACGGTCCCTTTTGATCCTCCAAAGGAAGGTGAAGTAATCCGCCACACAGACCCCCTGTAGCCCCCACTGGGAGGTTACCTAAGCCTGAAATAACCGTCTTTGTTTCTGACTTCCTTGCATTGCCCTTCAAAGCCTCTCTCTTTCTGTAGCTCTTTGGTTCTCCTCTGTACTTGCCAGATGGGGTGCTGCTTCATTCATGACTCATTCAATAAAGCCAGATAGATCTTTACAAGGTACTTGGTTGAATTTTTGTTGCTTAACACCACTGAAAGTTCATTGTCTGCAAAGATTCTTTTTTAGTCCAAGGAATACATTTCCTAGTCCCTGTTATCTAGGTGGGATCATGCAACAAGCTTTACTGTCAATTAATATGATCAGAAGTGATGTGCTTCACTTTCAGACCAAGGAGATTACACGGCAGTTGACCAGCCTCCCCCCGCACCCACCTCCCCACCTGTCCATCTCCCACTCTGACGCTGAGGAGGCAGGAGAGGAAGCCTAACTCAGGGACCAACATCATCAGCACCACGCGGGAACTTGACAGAAATGCAAATGACTGGGCCCCACCCCACCCCACCTCACACCCACCCCCCAGCCTACAGAATCAGAAACGGGATGAGACCCAGCCATCTATGGTCCAGCAAACCCTGATGACACTGCAATTTTAGGGTCACTGTCTTAACAGATAAAGGAGCTCAGTTTCTAAGCTTAGGGACTGGGTCCTTCTCTCCCCAAGGAGGAAAACCTTCCATTAATCAGGAATACTTCTTCTGGACTTCACATGAGTGACAAACACAGTTCATTCATGTGTGAGCCATCGGATGTTTGGGGATTTACCTGTTTCAACAGTTAGAGTTACTTTAATTCACTTGAAGAGATTGGAAAGGAGCTAAGAAACAAAACCGTCTACACCCCACTAACTCCAGACACTGAGAACTGTAACAACCTGACTCCCCACTTATCACATTCTCTACATCAACATCTACATTAACACTTTAAAAATTCCTCTGTCTTCATTACTTTTCTGGGCATTTCTTTCCCAGGCAAAGGTTAACAGTTCATCACAGGAACTTCCAAAAGAAACTCTTCAAAGATGACATCAACAGGCAGCTTGTGCCCTAAGATTCTTTGAATTCCTAGCTTCAAAACCCATTCCTTGTTGTTTCCAGCAACCCTGAACAGCTTTATCTGAGCCTTACCCAATTCTAATCAAGTCCCTGCATCGAAAGACCTTCCTTAAGCCAGACTTCAAATTTTCAATGAGTTCTCTCCTAACTTTCCTCCATTTGAAAAACTGCCAAAACTCTGAAGAGATGTGTGCTACCCGTATAAGCAATAAACTCAGCTTTGTCTTATCCATAGATGGTGTTGGTGATATCCATCACCAGATAGTGCTAACAAAATACTTCTATATCCATGAGTTAGTAAATAGGGCAAGTGGAAATCACACAGATTGAGAGCGTATAATAATGTATGTGCTTATAACTAAAAGAATGAAATCACCACCTTCTGTCCTCCATGGGCAGAGTAGGACCTTGGCCAAGAATTTAATAAGAACTTACAATTCCTGCCTTTGTAGCCTTGGCTGGGTTTGATATAGCTAGTCAGCCAGTAAAAGGTATAGTTTCTGGGCTAACAATATGATGGCTTTGTTTTCCTAGAGGACCTCATAATTTGAAAGCAGAGATGAAGAAGGAGCAATGAGGACAAAGAACCAATATTTCTCCCATTATATTGTCCAGTAAATAATGTAAGAACCAATACTTCTCCCATTATGTTGTCCAGTAAATAATGCACAGGACAGATTCCATTGATTGATCCAGAGGCTGCTTATAAATTATGAGTAAGCAAGAAAAGACTTCTCTTCCTCCTCATGGGTTTGCCGCACTACTTCTGGGAATTAAAATTTGTCCTTGGGAGATGGGATAAGGAACGTAATGATGTACTGGTGCATTTTATTCAGTTTCGCCTAAATTGTCCAGAGAATAAAAGATAATGTTGGACTGCCACTGGTGGAAAGATATCAAGAGGACCAGATTTTAAGTGACCCACAGCTACTCCAAACTGCTTCTTGAAACTTGGAGCACCACATCTACCCTCACTTCCATGCCCAGTCATCCTGTGGAACCTGGAGAACCATCACCAACTCTTCTTTTCCAGCCCTTCTCCCCTGGGGGGTTCTTTCTAATCCAGACTGAAGAACAAATACTTAAGGGCTTAAGCTGCTAAGAAAGAAGCAGAGATCTCAAATGAGACCAACCCTTGTGTATGGGGACGAGGATTTCTTGAAAAGTAGCAGGGGAGGGGGACACCTGTATGGCAAGGTTTGGAAGGAGGCATGTCCATACGACCAGAATGGCCTTGATGACTAGGAAGCAAGGGATCAGAGCAGGAATGAGACATCCTGGTGGAGGCTTTAACTTTTCTGTACTTATACCGAGGACTTCAGGAAAGTGATATTCGGTGTTTATTTTTTTTTACATTCTTTTCTATGGGAGTATAGTCTGTTTATAATGTTATGTCAATTTCCAGTGGACAGAAGAATGTTTCAGTCATACACATACAGTGTATACTTTTGAGTTTTTCCTCTCCTGTGCAGCAAATCCAAGCATTCAGAAAAGGCTGGTGCATCCTTAGAGGCTCATGTTGTAGTCCAATGAACAACAGAGAAGAAGGTAGAAATAAAAGTCTGGCTGGCCCCTCACAAGATCGCCACCTAAAAATAGATACTTATATACTTTATTTGCATGTATAACTTTGAATGTATAATTGAAAAAACAGGTCAGTGAACAAATTACGTATTTTGTTTCAGATCAAATAAAAAGTTATTGTCTTAGAGAGGGTATAACTCAAGTGGTAGAGTGCATGCTTAGCATGCACAAGGTCCTGGGTTCAGTCCTCAATACCTCCATTACATAAATAAATAAACCAAATTACCTCTACCCTGCTCCCACCAAAAAAAGGCCTGAAAAAAGTTTTTTTAAGTTATTATCTCTCAACTATGAAATTGGATGTTATTCATAGATGAATATACTACAGGAACTCCACAAATGCTATGAGAATTTTGCCATATAAAATTGCCCTTTTTACAGATCTATAAAGACAGAAAGTAAGTTAGTGGTTGTCTTGGCTAGAGGTGGAAACAAGATTGACTGCAATTGGGCAGAGGAGTCTTCCGGGTGTGGAAGAAAAGCTCTACAGCTGGATTGTAGTGATGGATGCATAACTCTGTAAATTTATTAAGCTGAATTTTGCCCTTAAACAGGAGAATTCTGTGCTATGTGAATTACACTTCAATAAAACTGTTTTTAAACAAGAACCCCAATATGCCCTTTCAATTAAAAGGAATACTTATTTAAAACCCTCACATCATCAACAAAAGTCTCATATGAACATGCATCCTAGGGCTGCCTGGCCTACAATTAGAGAAGAAATTAAGAAAGAAAAAAAGAATCGTAATAATTCCAGAACATTCCATCTGAAGTGGCAAACTGATGACTTCACTGAAAACATAATACATGTCAACTTTTAAATAAATAAATGTGTAAAATCACACACACTTTTGCAATTGGTTGTGAAATATCTACTAATATAGAAAATTACCCTCAAATGTTTATGTATAACATGTTGTTAAAGCTCTTCTAGAATAAATTGTCAGTATCATTATGATTTTTTTTCATGCCTTGGAAAACAGTTAAAGCTGATGATATCTTTGAAGCGGTCTCAAAATTTTTGAAAGCGAGTAATCTGAATTGCTTCTTACCTGTACTGCTTGACCCAGCTTCCCTGGCTGAAACGGACTAAACCAGGAGCAGAATTTGGAAGCCAGGCTGCGGGCGGCTAGAGTGTAAGCACGTATGCTGCGGAGCAGTGGGACCCCAGTCAGCCACATGGTTGGAGAAGTGAAGAGATCATCTAAGAGATGAAATCTGACCCATGGAGCCCACAGAGGAGAGATCTGGAAAGGATGCAGTGTACTTCCTGGCCTGTCAATGGCCTCCAACTCCCAGAGGCCACGGGCCTTTTCTGAGGCCCAGCTGTGTTTCTGCCCATGGTTTCCGAAAGACACCAGGTTTTCTGTTTTCTGTTACTTGCAACCAAAAAGTCCTAACTAAATCAAAAATGTGTCTATGTATAAGGGTTTAACTGGGAAGATAGTCACCAAAATGGCTATCTGGTTCTGTTTGGGTGGTGAGATGAATTTTCTTCTTGTGCTTGTATAAATGATCTATGGTTTAAAATTACTATTTTGTCATAAGATTATTTTTTTTATTGAAAAAATACACATCACATAAATTTTACTCTTTTAATCATTTGACAGTGGCACTCAGTGCATTCACAATGTTGTACAATCATCCCTGTCTAGTTCCAGAACATTTTCATCATTCCAAAAGGAAAACTTATCCTCATGAAGCAGTTACTGCCTGCTCCCCCTTCTCTCCCTGGGCCCTGGCAACCACTGATCTGCTTTCTTTCTAAGGACTTGTCCATTTTAGAAGGTTATATTTCTTTTTGAAGGACTAACATGCATAAAACAATAGCTGACCCCCGCCCTGAAGGTTTGTGGTTCCCTTGCTAACCTGCACCCAGAGGCCTCAGACATTCTCAAGAACCTCTCTGGAGACGTCTGATCTCTTACAACATTAAATTTATCTTAGGAATTAAGTTTTAAAATGTTCTAATTAGAAGGCATGAAGTGAATGATTGTTACAAATGAGTTAGTTTAAGTACTGATATTTTCAAATGTGCACGTGCCAAAGTCAGAAAAATTATTTCCTAAAAATAACGTCCCTAACTCTTTTTAAATGATCTTCGTCCATATACCAATGCTTGTGTGGCTTTCATGGAGTGGAAGCTTGATGTTTGATAGGACTTATGCTATTGTCTTTTTCTGTATCTGGAATTTTAAACTACATGACAAAATTTTTGCTATTATTTAGAAGTTCCAAAAATTTTCTTCCAAGTTAGTAAATTAGTTGAAAGGAACATACAGGGTGAGCCTTGAGGAGAAAAATAGCATGATTTCACAAAATTCACAATAATAAGAGATAAAAGAGAAAACCGTTTGCTTAAACAAACGTTTACAATAAAAACTAAGCCCAAAAAATCCATAAAGAGACATGTCAATGATCAAAACTTATTATATGACATGAATTCTTCCAGTTGGAAAGAGAATTTATATATATGAGTAGACACCACCACTAATTTAACTTGGAAATGTGATCTTCATGCTAAAAACTCTAAAAATGCTGATCGGTTACTTAAGATGCAGTAGAAAATTACTGTTTTTAAAAAAGAGTCAGTAGCTATGCACTTCAATTTGTAATGACAAATCTGGAAATGCTGCTTTATTTAAAGTAATCCAGCCATACTCAAAACCATTAAAAATGGATCTAGCCTACTTCATGATTGTCTGAGGAGTAAGTGAGATAACTGTGTGAAATTTGATACTCAAAGAATAGCTTTTAAAAAATGAAATTAACCTTCTTTCTAAGTCATTTCCCCACATTCTTCACAGCACTGAATACAATACTCTTCAGTGAACACATGTGAGTTATTTATATAAAACATGCCAGAAAATTATGAAATCATATAAAATGTGTCATAAAATTGAAGTTCTTTATGGTGGCAATACATTCTGCAGTTATGATTCTGCTGTGTGAAACAAAAAAACGCTGATTGTCTATCTAAAATGTATTGCCTTTCATTCTTTTTTTTTGAAGTTTTTATTGTGGTAAAATATACATAACATGAAATTGACCATCGTAAGTAATTTTAAGTGTATAGCTCAGAGGCATCAAGTACATTCACAGTTCTGTGCAACCATTAACACTATTTGCATCATCCCAGACAGAAACTCTGAACTCCATTCCTCTCTCCCTCCGGCCCTGGTAACTTCTATTTCACCTGCAGTCTCTTTGAGTTTGCCCGTTCTAGGTAAGTGGAATCAGCCTTTCATCCGCTTTTAACCCGAGAGAAGGAAAACAGCCAATAACAAGGTCCTACTGTACAGCACAGGGAACCATATTCAATATCTTGCAGTAACTTATGGTTAAAAAGAGTATGAAAATGAATATATATATATGTTCCTATATAACTGAAGCATTATGCTGTACACCAGAAATTGACACATTGTAAACTGACTATACTTCAATAAAAATATATTTTTAAAAAAGAAAAAGAAAAAATGTCTTCCCCTTTGACTCTCCTTTCTCCAATACCCAAATGATATACAAATCCTGCAAATTCTAGATTTACAAATCCAGCATGTCTTCTGCTTTCATCCCCTCCTTTCCGTCCCTGCTACACTTTCCCGTTTGTTTCTTCTCACAGCGTTATAAAACCATCCTCCTCAATCTCCCTTCCTCGAGTCTCTCTGTACATCAGTGCTTTCTCACTTCCTAGAAGTGAGCTTCCAGGTTTTAAATTTCCTTACCCCAGCTAGGTATGAAGCTAAGCGCTAAGGATATGTACATTTTTGTGTCCGTAACATTTGGTATTGTGCCCAGTACATATAGTAGCCCCCACTCATTGAAACCATGCTCAATAGGGTTAAAAAACCCATCCTGAAACCATGCCTCATAGGGTTAACAGAAACTGGTGACTAAAGGAAACCCTTGAACTCATCTTACAGAACAGCAGTTAAGGGAATAGCTTGTTTAAAAACAAACAAACAAACAAAAATAAACCTGCATTTGTAACCTGCCTTCACTGAGCAAGTTCACCTTAGTTGTTGTTATTATTTTTTTTCCTTTTTCAGTTTTATTAGGTAGAATTATTACAGTTCGACTGCACAGACACATAATAGTGCATGTAAATACATGTATACAGTATACTGCATATTTTTTTAATTTACATAAATGTACTGATCATTGTTTCTAAGAACAGATTAGAGCTTAAGCTTTTTAAACTTACATAGTTATCAAAGGAATAAAGCCAACCACAAAATAAGAATCAACAGAATGTGGTAATCAAGTCATAAAGGACAGTCAGATGTGCTTACACATATTTAAGAAATCAATCATCTTAGTTATAAATAATAAGTAGTTCATTTGTGTCCTTATTATTATTGTTACTACTTTTTAGATTCCTCATATAAATGATGTCATGTGGCATTTTTCTTTCTCTTTCCAGCCCACTTCACTTAGAATGACAGTCTTCAGGTCCATCCGTATTGCTGCAAATGGCATTATTTTATTCTTTTTATGGCTGAGTAATATTCCATTGTATATATGTACCACATTTTCTTTATGCAGTCATCTATTGATGGACATTTAGGTTGTCCCCATGTCTTGACTATTGTAAATAGTGCTGCTATGAACATTGGGGTGTATGTGTCTTTTTGAATTTTATTTTTCTCCAGATCTATGCCCAGGAGTGGGATTGCTGGATCACATGGTAAGTGTATTTTCAGTTTTTCAAGGAACCTCCATACAGTCCTCCATAATAATAATAATATTATTATTATTATCATTATTGTAGGTTGCATACCCTCCAAGCTTCACTTAGCCTAGGAACTTGGAGTTCACCATCCTAAGACTGGCCCTGCACAGGTGTCCAATGAATGACTTTTTGACATCAGAGGGCTAAAAATTCCACTCTCAGATCATGCTAAGCATCTCCATTTTTAAACGTGCATCCCATGAAGACGCATGTAACTCACATACACCTGCACAGAACACAGATTATCTCACCTTTTCCCTAACTCCAATCACCTTTCCCCACTCTTAAGCCCACCCTACTTCTTTATCCCATAAATATCCCAAGTGCCTGGCCTTCAGAAAGGCATACCTGAGATTTGCTCTCCAGGCTTCACTGCCTTGTGTTTACTTTCTTGCTCTACTCTTACTCTGCTGTAAACTTCAGCATCTCAGTCTTTGCCTTGCTGAATGTCAGGTGAATGAACCTGGTTCGGTAACATTATCTGTGGTTTCGATTACCAGAGATCAACAGCAGTGCAAAAGCATTAGATGGAAAATTCCAGAAATCAACAATTCGTAAGTTTTAAATTGTGCGCCATTCTGACTGAGAAGTGTGCTGCAATCTCCTGCCATCCACTCAGTCTTGCCCGGGACATGAATCAACCTTTTGTCCAGCATATTCTGCCTGTTAGTCACTTACTAGCCTTCTCATTTATCAGCTCAACTAACCTGGCATTGCAGTGTTTGTTTTCAAGTAACCCTTATTTTACTTATTAATGGTCCCAAAGACTAGTGAGACCGCTAATTCGGATATGCCAAAGAGAAGCCACAAAGTGCTTCCTTTAAGTGAAAAGATAAAAGTTCTCGACTTAATAAACAAAGGAAAAAAAAATCATATGCTGAGGCTGCTAAGATCTATGGTATGAACAAATGTTCTATCTGTGAAATTGTGGAGAAGGAAAAAGGAACTTATACTAGTTTTGCTGTCACGCCTCAAATTGCAAAAGTTGTGGCCACACTGTGTGATAAGTCCTTCATTACAATGGAAAAGGTGTTCAGTTTGTACAATAAGACATTTTGAGAGAGGGAGAGATCACATTCACATAACTTTTATTACAGTATATCATTATAATTATTCTATTTTATTATTGGTTATTGTTGTTCATCTCCTCTTGTGCTCCCTTATTCATAAATCAAGCTTACCAATAGGTATGTATGTATAGGAAAAAACATAGTATATGTAAGGTTTGGTACTCTCCATGGCTTCAGGTACCCACTGGGGGTCTTGGAATCTATCCCCTGCAGACAAGAGGGACTACTGTAGTAGGTTCTCAACCAACGTTTATTAAATTGAATGAAGCCAAGTTGAGCAAAGTAATGTCCTTTGAGGACATGGCAGTCTAGTGGGGAAGACTAGCATGTAAATAACTGAAATCCAAATGTGGTTATGAAATTAAAGTGTGCAAACTGCACTGGAACAGACAAGGGATTGATTAATTTCACTTATAGAGGTGGAAATTCAGAAAGCCTTAAAGAAGAAGGGACATGCTCCTGGATTGGAAGAATTAGTATTGCTAAAATGGCCATACTACCCAAAGCAATCTACAGATTTAATGCAATCCCTATCAAATTACCCAGGCCATTTTTCACAGAACTAGAATAAATAATCCTAAAATTTATATCGAATCACAAAAGACCACAATTGCCAAAACATTACTGAAGAAAAAGAACAAAGCTGGAGGGATAACCCTCCTAGACTTCGGACAATACTACAGAGCTACAATCAAAACAGCATGGTATTGGCACAAAAACAGACATATGGATCAATGGAACAGAATAGAGAGACCAGAAATAAACCCACAGACTTGTGGTCAATTAATGTTTGACAAAGGAGGCAAGAATATACAATGGAGAAAAGATAGTCTCTTTAGCAAGTGGTGCTGGGAAAGCTGGACAGCTGCATGTAAATCAATGAAGCTGGAACACTCCCTCACACCATACACAAAAATGAACTCAAAATGGCTTAAAGACTTAAACATAAGACAAGACACTATAAACCTCTTAAAAGAAAACATAAGCAAAACATTTTCTGACATAAATCTTAGCAGTGTTTTCCTAGGGCAATCTACCTAGGCAGCAGAAATAAAAGCAAATGAAACAAATGGGACCTAATTAAACCTATAAGTTGTTGTACAGCAAAGGAAACCATAAGCAAAACAAAAAGACAACCTGAGGAAAAAGAGAAAAGATTTCCAAATGATGGGACTGACAAGGGCTTTACTTCCAGAATATATAAACAGCTTATACAACTTAACAACAACAACAACAACAACAACAATAACAACAACAAAAACCCAATCCAAAAATGGGCAGAAAACCTAAACAAGCAATTCTCCAATGAAGACATAAAAATGGACAATAGGCACATGAAAATACGCTTAATATCGCTAATTATCAGAGAAATACAAATCAAGATGACAATGAGGTATCACCCCACATCAGTCAGAATGGCCATCATTCAAAAGTCCACAAACGATAAACGCTGCAGGAGGTGGGAAGAAAAGGGGACCTTCCTACACTATTGGTGGGAATGTAGTTTGGTGCAGCCATTATGGAAAACAGTATGGAGATTCCTCAGAAAACTAAAAATAGTCTTACCATATGATCCAGCAATCCCACTCCTGGGCATATATCCAGAGGGAACTCTAATTCAAAAAGATACATGCACCCCAGTGTTCACAGCAGAAGTATTTACAATAGTTAAGACATGGAAACAACCTGAATGCCCACCAACAGGTGACTGGATAAAGAAGCTGTCACCTTGGCCATAAAAAAGAATAAAATAATGCTATTTGCAGCAACATGGATGGACCTGGAGGTCATCATTCTAAGTGAAGTAAGCCAGAAAGCAAAAGAAAAATAACATATATCACTTACATGTGGAATCTAAAAAAAAAAAAAAAAAAAAAAAAGACACAAATGAACTTATTTACAAAACAGAAACAGACCCATAGACAGAGAGAACAAACTTATGGTTACCATGAGGGGAGAGGGGTGGGAAGGGATAAATTGGGAGTTCGAGCTTTTCAGATACTAACTACTATAAATAAAATACACAATGAATTTCTTCCGTACAATATAGGAAAGTATATTCAATATCTTGTAGTAACCTATAATGAAAAAGAATATGAAAACTAATGTATGTATATATATGTGTGACTGAAACATTATGCTGTACACCAGAAATTGACACAACATTGTAAACTGACTATACTTCAATTAAAAAGAAAAGAATAAGAAGGGATATTTTAGCTGCCACTAGAAGGATGTTATAGGTGACATTTACATTTAGGGATATTCCCAGCCCTATCCCTGGTAGACTCATATGTGGATTTTACTCATATTTGTGTCAATTTTACTCATATTTGTGTCAATTACAAGTGTAACTAATTACAATTTATTACAATTACAATTTATTACAATTAATTAATAAAGTTTGGGGGCTATTTCTTTACTTTGTCTTCCTCCTGGATGGTCAAGATGAGGAGACATGTCTTGTACACTGTTTTCATCCCAGTGCCTAGCACACAGAGTGTTTAGTTGATATTTATTTAATAAATAAATGCATTTTGCTAGCCTTGTGGAAGCCAGCAAGTACCTTTGTAAGCTTATCTTCAGGCTTTCTGATGCTTGGGCGGTAAGTTAAACTGCCTTAAATCCTCCAGCTCCACAGGCTGTATGATTCACTACCTTCCCTGAGTTCCTGAGATGGAGGAAGGACTGGGACTCCATTTCTTGGCCATCTCTGTCTCTTGCTTTGTGGCTTCCCCATGTGCAACATCACACTGATTCAAGCGTAACTCACAGTTCTGCCTCTTTGTCAGTTACCACACTCAAAAAGTATTCGCAGAATCAAGTAGTGGATACCAGGGACTGGGGGAGGTGGGGGGAAGTTATTACTTCATGGGTGCAGAGCTTCAGTTTGGGATCCTGGGGAAGTTCTGCAGATGAATAGTGGTGATGGCTGCATATTGTGAAAGTGCTTAGTGCCACTGAACTATACACTTCAAAGTGATTGAAATGGTAACTTTCGTGTTATGAGTATTTTACCGCACACACACACAAATCATTCACAAAGAACCTACGCATTTTAAAGAGTTCTGAAGATTCAGAGGGCGTTGAGGAGTCCTCATTGCAGAGTTCTCTTGCCAGTTTCCCTCTTCCTCTTGCTGTCCCATCCATCAGTGTCCCCTGAATTCTTCCTCCCAGATTGCCTTAGGAGTTCCCAGTTCTTCTCTCATGCAGAGCGGCTGCTTCCTCTTCCCTAACCACAGTATCTGTTGACGGCCAGGCTGTCAGTATCTAACCTTATACTCTAAACACTTTTTAAAAATTGTCTCAATAACAGTTGTCTCCCGAGAAGGGATTTCAAAGCCAGCTGATGAAGTAATAACATTTTTCTCACTTGGTTACAATGTATGCACTACTTTGAATTTAGAAACTCTTTAGCTAAAGAGAAAAGGTACGGAAGATTTGCTGCCAACAGTTCTTGCTCTGCCTCCAGCCATCCAATCCCCAAGCTTCCAATCCTCAGAGGGTGTCCTGCCTGGAAGACCTGGGGAGTCTTTGAGCAGTGGCCTGGAGCAACAGGGCTAAAGGTGATCCACCAGTGGCAAAAAAAAAAAAAAAAAAAAAAAAAAAAAAGGCAAGGAAGAATGGAGGGAGGTAAGGAAATAGGAAAAAGACATGGTTTAGAAAGGACAATGCGCATTGGCTCCAGACACTTCCTTCTGAAAACTAACTCCAATGAAGCATCCTAAATTCTGTTTTTTATCACTTTCTCAACATTTAGCTTTTTGCTTCCTGTCAGCAAGGATATCACGAGTAATAGATCCCGGAAACAATATCCTCAGAATAATGCACTATAAAATGTTGCTTGCAACTTCATGTGATGTTAAACGTGTAGTCAAAATTTAAACTAACTTCGCATTATCATGAGAGCCTTTGATGAAAATTACTTTGACAAGGAATTGCTCTGTTAGAATTGTAAAAAAACAAAAAAAAAAGAAAGAAAAGAAAAAGACAACTCAAGCTGCCATAACAAAAAAGCACAGTCAGATTTGCTTACACAACACAAATTTGTTTTCTTGATCATTCTGGAGTCTGGAAGTCCACGATCAAGGTGCAGGAAGGGTGGGTTCCTTCCGAGGCCTCTCGCCTTGGCTTGTGCTGGCTGGCTTCTCTCTCCGTCTTCACAAAGCCTTCCCTCCATGCGTGTCTACGTTCTAATCTCTTCTTATAAGGACACTGGTCATATTGGATTAGGGCCAACCCTAATGGCTTTATTTTCACTTAATTACCCCCTTTAAAGACCCGTCTCCAAATACAGTCACAGTCTGAGGTCTTAGGACTTCAGCGTATGACTTTGGGGGCCACACGATTCAGCCCATAATACACATGAAAAGCATTGACAGTAAAGTACCACGTGGCTCATAGTTATAATTCAATAAATTTAGTTATTATTTCTACCACTGTCATTATCTCTTCAGGTAAGCATTTCTTACCTGAAGAGAGTTGCTGAACCCTACATTTGTTATTATCCCTATTTATTTAATCAATCAATGCGTAAACAAACAAATAATACTGTGCACTTAGGGAAAACAATCTCAAAAAATAGGCCAATCTGAAAAAGCTGCAAACTGTATGATCCTAATGGTATGATGTTCCGGAAAAGGCAAAACTACAGATATTTTTAAAAGATCAGTTGTTGCCAAGGATTGGGGGAAGGTGACGAGATGGAGCACAGAGGAGTTTTAGAGCAGCGAAACTACTCTGTATAATGCTATAATTGTGGACACATGTCATTATACCTTTGTCCAAACACATAAAACTTACACCATCTGTAGCCACCCCTCATGTAAACTATGGACTTTGGGTGATAATGATGGGCCAGCGTAGATTCACTGATTCGTGGACCACTTTTTGTGTACTGTGCTTAGGGTGTAACAAGATAACTATCATGATCCTTTATATAGACTGATAATAAAATATAGTTTTTAGTGGGAGATCTTGACAGTGGGGGAGGCTGTGCTTGGTACGAAGAACAGGTACATGGGAAATCTCTGTAGCTTCCACTCAATTTTGCTGTGAATCTAAAATTGCTATTAAAAATTGTCTCATAAAATTGTTTTAAATGCGAAAAAAAATGCTGAATTGTTAATAATGATTTTTCCACACATTTTATTTCGCTTGTTAAACCATCTTATTGAGGTCTGATTGACATGGAAAAAAACGGTACAGATTTCATGTATTAAATGTGATTAAGTTTCAAGATAAGTGTACAACCGTGGAGCTACGACCACCACAATCTATGCCGTTAACATATCCACCACCTCCAAAATTTTCTTCCTGTGCTCTTTATTTATCATCATTAAAAGTTTTTCTTTGTTTTATTGAGATATAATTGACCTACAGCACCAGTTAAGTTTAAGGTGTATGACATAATGATTTGACTTACATATATCTAATAATGATTTTGGGGAGGCAGGGGAGAGGGGATGAGGGACAAATGACAAGGATTTTTCTGTTACCTATTTTGGTGATGTTTAAGTTTTTTTTTAATTTTTCGTGTCCATAAATTTCTACTCATAAACATACATTTATAAGAAAACAAAATAAAGAATGGCCAACTCCTTTGGGATGAATAATCAAAGACAAAGGTGGCAGAATCCACACCCTGCACTTCTGTGTCATGACAGGCCTGACACACAGCTGATGCTCAGGAAAAGCTGGTGAAATCTTCATTGCTTGTTAATAGTTTCAGGGGGCATACAATCTCTCGGAGATGCTCTACCAGGCTCTTCCAGGGAAGGACCCATCTTCTCAGAGAAAACCACTACCCTTTTGCCAGTAACTCCTGGCCAGGACTGAGAACTCCAAAAGAGAGGACTGTGACTTTGAGGAGTAAAGACCTCTCTGGGTGTGTGGAGAGGTGATCAGATATTCACAAGATGTGACCCTGGAGGAGAGCCAGCCACCAGGGCCGGAACAGGCAGGGCAGGGACTTCTACAGGGACCTTGGGAAACCACGGGGTAGGGTGAGTCTTTTTGAGCCAATACAGAAGACAGCAAACCTACGGGCTTTTTCCCCTTTGGGTAATTACAGTTGTTCTAAAATGTGAAAACAGCGTGAACTTGGACTTGGGGTCTGGTTTCAAATTCCAGCTTTACTACTTTCTACTTCTGTGACCTTATGCACACCTTTTAGGCTTTTTCACTCTAATTTCCTCATGGATAAAATAATGACACTTAGCTTTTTCTAAGAATTCCCGGACATAATGTGAGTGCTCAGCTGATTAATGGATTGAAGGATGTCTGCAAGAAGTTAACAACAAGAGGCTGAATTTGAGGGATTTCTAAGTAGGAACTGGAAGGTAAAGAAGGTGGGGGAAATGTAATACAAACCTTCTGTAGACTGGGTGCTAGAGGGCTTTTAGTTCTGTTTATAAACATCTATGAATGTGGAGTCTGAAATAACAAATTTAAAAATATTTTGAAGGAGAATAAGCTAATCTCCCAAGGGGGCGGGGGTTGGAGAATGGGCTCCTCAAGTGCCAAGTAAGGAAGGAGCCAAAAGAGCTCTGGTGTTCCTAGAAGTGGCAGGCAGAGGCCTGTCACCCTGCGAGAGGGCGGAGGGGCTCAGGGCTTGGCCTTTGATGACCATTCAGAGAAGGAAGATGAGGCCTGCTTGTATGAGGACTTCCTAAATAGTTCCCCCTGGTAGCTGCAGTGATTCTCAGAAAAGCACCTGTGGCCAACTCTAGAAGAACCCCCTGGCCACCTCTGAGTGATCCAGGCAGCTGCTAATTTCCACAGCATTTCTCCAAGCCAAATGTAGCTTTGATTGACTCGTCCAAGATGGGGATATAAATCTCACGTCCATCTCCTCAATGTAAAACTCTCTTCTAATAATGACTCGAGTGTGAGAATATTTCTCTGTAGAGTCATATATGCCAGCATTATTGAAAGTGGTGAAGCTTGGGAAACACCAAAATACCCATTAATAGCACACCGGTTCAGTACACTGTAGTGTGCCAGTTATTGATTTATTATTGCACACCTCCAATTTCACCCTTCATTGCCTGCTCCACAAAGTGTAAGTGGGCCCTTTAAATCACTTTCCTTTGCCCGTGGAAGATGTTAAGCTCTGGTAGTACTGGATGCTGGAAGGACACTGGAAGATACAGAGTTATTCTCTTGCTAGTTCTGGGGTGGACTGTCACCAGGCTCCTGCAGATCATGGTTTTTTGTTTTGTTTTGTTTCGTTTTTTTCTCCACTGATTACCTCCAACTAGCTTTTCTGTCCTGTTTGTTAGGCTTTTCCTTTTTCCAGCTGTCAACATGGACAGTTGGCCAGGAGCCCCAGGATGCACGGGCCTCTGTCTCAGTCCGGGTGGCTGCTCCTGGCACCCTTTTCTCTGCCCTCTGGGCCCACACCAGGGCCCATAAGGCTAGCCATCTAGTGGGCCAGCCACCGCAACTTTGTGCCAAGCAGTGTCCAGAGTCTCCCCAGACCAAGCCACACATAGATGGGTCCTGGATTCCTGCAGAATGTGATCTATGCAACTTCTGATTCCAGCACTGTCAAGAGTGGCACTTGACTCCATTTGTAAACCCCTCCTCCATCAGTCTTGACTCACCGACGCCCTGGAGTGCTGCTCCTGCGCTCCCAGGGGTCTCTGACCCAGCAAACTTCTCCGCCATCCAGCAGGCTGTAACCACATCTTTCTCAGTGAAGTCTGAACACCCTTCCAGCTTTGTCCTTCTTTGGGTGCCCTTCCTCAGTCCTAGGGTACCCTTCAGAACTCTTTTTCTTATACTAACAGGCTTATGTAGAATAGATAAACAAGTTTATACCATATAGCAGAGGGAAATATATGCAAGATCTTGTGGTAGCTCACAGTGAAAAAGAATGTGACAATGAATATATGGATGTTCATGTATGATTGAAAAATTGTGTTTTACACTGGAAATTGACACAACATTGTAAACTGACTAAAACTCGATAAAATAAAATAAAATAAAATAAAATAAAATAAAATAAAATAAAATAAAATAAAGAGAAGGTGGGTGTAGTAAGTGCCTAAGGCTGGAGTTCTTAGCTTGGGTAACTGTAGGCCAACTGTCTCCATATATAGCTTCTTACTTGAAATTACAGGTTTATCTAAATTCCTTCAATTATAAGTTCCTCAAAGAGGAAAACAACTTCTATGCCCACCCCCTGCAGACCCATAACAGGCACGTAACATGACTGAGAAACAAAGCTTTGCTATTAAAAAAAGAAAACGAATTCTTTTTCTGTATTTATAGTTACTCTCTTATCATAGCTCAAAAAATCTCTACATTAAGCTTCTCTGTTTAAATTACTGTGTGTTTCTCTCCTTTTATTGGACCCAGATCACATACAATGGAATATTTTGTGGCCATTAAAATGATGACATAGATATATTTTTTGACACAGAACTATGTCTATGATATTGTTGAGTCAAAAAAGTAGAAATAAAGTTCTATGTATGCTTTACATTTGTGAAGCAGACTAGAAGGATGCTTAGAAAATGTGAGCAGTAGTTATTTGTGGGTGGTGGGATTTCACATGACTTTTACTTTCTTTGTGCTTTTCAGAGTTTTAATTTCTTTCGACAAGTATGCATAATTTCCCCCAGAGCAATAAAGTTAATTTCTCCCAACCTTCAAAAAAACTCTGGTGATACACTCTGGCTTTAAAAGGAAAAGTCCAAACTCCTTACCACCACCCACGAAGTAATTCAAGGTCTGGCCTCTTCCTGTTGGTATAGCCTCATATTTTGCCATTCTAGACAGAAATTCTAGTTAATCTGAAGCTCCTGATTTCATACCTATGGGTCTTTGCACATGTAATACTCCCTAGAATGGCTCAATCATTCATCCAAGCCCTCCTTTCTGGAGCCTTTCCCAGTTCATTCCCCTTAACCTTGTGTTAAGGCATTTAGCTCATCAACGGACACAGGGCTAGAGGACTTTGCCCTGGAAGAGGTGGTCTGAGCCTCTGCTGGTGAAGGATCGCTGTCCTTCCTTGGTGGTCAGACTGTCTTTTTCATTGTGTGCCGAGGGCCCAGGCTGAGCACCTGAGACTCACCAGCTGCCAGATAAGACTAAACTACGTCAATAGCAAACAATGACCAGACTTCCATCAAACGATGCTGATAGACCCCACTGCTGGCTTTAGATTTTCACTGTAGCTCAATGCAGGTATTAAGCAAGTAGAACCAATTGTAAAATAATGTAATTTTCTTTTTTTACCTTTTAAAATTTACTCATATGGTTTTATCTTCCCAACAAGCATATGAGGAACATAGGACCAATTATAACCATCCTAATTTTATGGAAGAGAAAGGTAAGCAAAGAGGGAGCCGTAATCCAGCGGCAAGACAGAGAATATATGGAATGCAACTCTGATGATTCACAAAAACTCACACCCTTTACAGATCGACTGGTCTCTTGTTTGTGGCCCTCACCCAGGTGTCGTTCTTTGCATGTAATTAAAGGTAATAAAACTATGTGACTTTAAACTCTCTGATCTTTCTGTGAATTTTAAGTCAATCTGGAAGATTTTAGTGTATTTTATTATTCTAATGGAATTTGCGTATTAAGTAACTGAAGGTAATTTACGTCATGCGTGAAGTTAAACTTCGCTGCAATATTGGCGCCAATGAGCAGCTGCTATGGAGGAGCTGGTGGCTTTACTCAGCATCCACACCTCACTGCTTTTTTGGTATGCTTTATTTTCTAAGCTATATGAATCTGTGCAGGTTTGGGGTTTTTTTATGTTTGGTATCATAATTACTAAAGACAGTTTTTATATCTTGGATTACTAGGAAGAACAGTCTATTAAACTGACCACATGAAACACATCACTGCAAATAACTAATGGTTGCGGTGGAATTGTACTGCAGGAATGCTTTTAAGAATGCAACCTCCCAGCAGAAAGATGGAAAAAAAACGTAGGGCTGTTTAATAAATTACCACCAGTAAGTTCTACAGTAACCAATAGCCCCGTAAGAAACTTATGGCCAGCTAATACCAGCTAGAGGCTACTTATCTTCATTTCAGTGTTTCTAATGGTATTCTTAATCCCGACACAACCAGGATTGATAGACTTATAACTGTTTTAAGCAGTTATGATTTGGAAATGAGGATGGAGTGCTCACAGAGCTTGCCTTGAAGGCAGAGCATTGCTGAGGTTGGCAATGTAGAGGAGGAGAATTGGAGGGAAATAGGTGGTGAGCTGTCTCCAGATGTCCAGTAGAAAGATGACAGGCTCCTCTCTCAGATGATAACTTCTTGGTGTTACAGTTTAATGACGGCCAGCTTAAAGATGCCAAAGATTTTGAGCTTCTCAAAGTATGTTCTCTGGTTCCTATGGTGATTCTGGGCATAAAGGATCTCTGGAAATTTCATTCACCTCATAATGATGAAGCCTCATTATGACCCCACCTAGTCTTAAGCCTCATGCTGATGATACTCATAATGTGGAGGATACATGCTCTGCCAGGTATGGTGATGAACACTTCATATGCGTGATCTCACCCCATCCTCACGACAACCCTCTGAAGTAGGTACCATCATTTCCCCCATTTTACAGATGAGAAAACTGTGGCACAAAAATAAGGAACATGCCCAAGTTTACAAAGTTATTTAGTGGCGGAGTCAGGATTCAAAGCATGGTCTAAATATGTGCCTTTAAAAAAAATGTGGCAAAATACACATCCAATTTACTATTTTAACTATTTTACAATTCAGTGCTATTTAGTTCATTCACATTTTGTGCACCCATCACCACCATTTAGTTCCAGAAAATTTCGATCACTCTAAAAGGCAGCCTCATACCCATCAAGCAGTCACTCCCCATTCTCTTTCGCCTGAACCCATGGCAACCAGTAATCTGCCTTCTGTCTCTACAGACTTGCCAATTCTGGACATTTCGTGTAAATGGACTCATACAATACATGTGACCTTTTGTGTCTGTCTTCTTCCACTTAGCATAATGTTTTCAAGATTCATCTATGTTGTAGCAGGTATCAGTACTTCATTCCCTTTTTTGGCAAAATATGAATCCGTTGTAACACATTTTGCCCCCTCATCAGTTGATGTATGTCTGGGTTCTTTGGCTATTGTGAGTAGTGCTGCTCTGAACATTCAGGTCCAAGTTTTTGTTTGAACACTCACTCTCAATTCTCTTGGATAAAAAAAAAATATATATAGGCTTTTGGTCATAAACCTCTGTTCATTCCAAGAAACAGAAGACCAGATATCTTCAAATCTTACTGAGAAACTACTTAATTGCTATACCTAGAATGCAAAGCACTGGGAATATAAATTGCAGTGAATAAGACAAACGTTGTCCCTGTACCCCTCTGTAGGAATAACAGAAAATTAAATAAGTGAGTAAAACACAGACCTGGTAGCTGTTAAGATCAAGAGTTCCTTTTCCATTTGCTATTAAAGGCAAGTAAACGCTGGTAATGATTTTGGATGCAAGAAACAAGCAAGATGCTCTAACAGAATGCTTTTGGATGCAAGAAACAAGTAAAATGAGTTTAAACAATAATGGCATTTATTGTCTCACATAATAATAATAAGTATGATGTAGGGAGGTTCCTGATTGCGGTAAGTCAGCAGCTCCACACAAAGAACTAGGTATTCTCCATCCTGCTCTGCCGTCCTCACAGTCAGAATAAGGGCCAGCAACTCTAGGCATCATGTCCTCCTCACATAGCAAGGACCAGAGAACAGAAGTGGAAGGATGGCAGATCCCTTCTCAATTCCTTTTTAGGTACAAGAAAAATGTTCTGTCTGAGAAATCCTCCAGAATACTTCCCTTCAGTTCTGTCCAGCCAGATTTTCGCCATGAGCCTATGCCCACACCAGTCATTGGCAGGGGAACGGAATTACAATGCATGCTTTAAGATTAATCAAGTTTGAGGGTGGAAAAGGGCCCAGTTTTTTCTTGAGGCAAACAGCCACCTGATGCTCTAACAAAATACAGGTCCTAGGAGAGTGTAAGAGGGGAAGGAAGGGCTGTAGGATAGGGAGCCAAGAATGTCTGCATGGCCTAGGCAAGATTTCCTGGAGGAAGTCCAGTTCCCTGTTCTCTGAGCTCTGGCCTCAACTTAATAAAACAACAAACAAACAGACAGACAAAACAAAACCAAACCCCCAAACCTCAACATGTCCAAGACTGAACTTATGATTCTCATCAAAGTGGTCTCTTCTAGTGCCTATTTCTTTGTGAATAGCACCACCATTCCAGCTGCAAAAGCCAGAAAAATTGGAGTCATCATATTCTCCTCTTTTCCCCTCACCACCTGTATCTGATGCATTACCAAGTCCTGTTGCTACAACCTCTAAAATAGCTCTTGGATCTACTATTCTCTTCACTTCCACTGCTATTATCCTAGTCCAAGTCACTACCATCAACTTTTCCCTGGAGCTCTGCAACAATCTTCTGCTTGGTCTCCCTGCATCCATTTTGGCCTCCCTTCAACCTAGTCCCTCACATTGCCGCTAGAGTGGCCTTATCAAATACACGCTCATGCTTAAAATTTGCTTCCCGCTGCTCCTAAAATAAAGACCAAAACAAAGCCCTCCTCCAACTCTGCAATCCGGTTCACCAGTTTTCTTTGAGCTTGAATGGGCAATGCTCCACCCCACTTCAAGACTTCTGCACTTGCCGTTGTCATCCTTGGGATCTTAGCGTCACATCTTAGGGAAAGCCTTTCCAAGCTTCCTTATTAGGTCATGCCGCTTTGCTGTAGGATCATAGAGAAATCTGTGCCTTTCTTTCAGGGCACTTTTCTGCCTACAGACTATAAGATCCACGAAAACATGGAACTAGTATCTCCTACAACGTAATGCCTGGCACGTAGTAAGTGATCACTCTATGGATGTTGAAGGCTCAATCAATATATAAACTTCAAAGAGAGTGGCCGATGATGTATGTGTACCCAGCCCCAGAGAGAACACAAATAATGCCCGTGACCCACCCGCATGGCCCAGCAGCCTGGACCACAAGACTCTTCGCTCCTCCCAGTAGCTCCGCCCCTTGGTCCCCGCCCCTCCCTGCTGAGTCGTGGGGCGGGGCATAGAGGTCGCGTGACGTGACAGGAGCCGGCCGCTGATTGGGTTTCTAGGCGTGCCGGCTACGAAACGGGGCGTGTCCGCGTGCGCTGATTGGCTGTCGGGCGGTGGCTGGGCGGGCTGCGGCGGTGGCGGCGGCGCGGGGGCGGGCGCTGGGAGGGACGGGACTGGGCAGGGCAGGGAGGGCAGAAGCTGCGGGTAGGATGGGTCCTCGCCGCCGGCTTCACTGAGACTCGCTCGCGTGGGCTGCCCGCCGCGGGCCCGCAGTGGCCGCGGCGGCATGAAGGGCGCTCTGGGGAGTCCTGTGGCCGCGGCCGCCGCAGGCGCCGCGATGCAGGAGAGTTTTGGCTGCGTCGTGGCCAACCGCTTCCACCAGCTGCTGGACGACGAGTCGGACCCGTTCGACATCCTGCGCGAGGCCGAGCGCCGGCGCCAGCAGCAGCTGCAGCGCAAGAAGCGCGACGAGGCGGCGGCCGCGGCGGCCGGGGCCGGCAACCGAGGCGGCAGGAGCCCGGCTGGGGCATCGGGCCACAGACCCGGCGCGGGCGGCGGCCGGAGGGAGTCCCAGAAGGAGCGCAAGAGCCTCCCGGCCCCCGGCGCGCAGCAGCCGGACAGCCCCGGGGGCGGCCCGCAGCCTCCCGGTAGGCGCGCCCCGCCCGGCACCGGGTGGGCGCGGTGGGCGGGAGGGGAAGGAGAACGGGGTCACGGAGGTCACCCCTCCTCAGCCGCCCCACGACGTCCCACTGTGAGACTGGGGTCACTGGGACTTGTTCCAGAAAGGGTAGGGGGCTCCGAGAAGAGTTGGCTGGAGTTGAGGGTCGTTGTGGCCGAGGAAGGTAGGAAGAGAGGACGGGGGTGGGGGTGTACGCCCCTTCTGGCCTGTCCCAGCCCCTCCTGGGGGCGAGGGAGTGAGCAGGCTTGGAGTAGGGGACTTCGGAACCCTGGAAACCGAACCTTTACAAGTTGGGCAAAGTTGAGGGGTATTTCTGGGGTTGTGTGTGGGGGCGAACACTGGGGTCGCTGCCCCAGGGCTCTCAAATCTAGAACTAGCCGGGGGACCTTCTCCATCCTCCAGCCCGACCTCTGCAAGATTCGCGTCGGGAGACTACAAGAGAAGTGTGGTGGGAATGAGGGAGGGGAGCCCCTCTTAGGGAGGATGGAGGAGGGCGCACTCGGCCCCTGGCGGTGGTGGGGAGGGGGGTGGCGGCGAGAGCCGCCGGGGTGAGGGGCTGGGGCCTCTGTGATGGAGGGAAGGCCTGGGTGACCGCGGGGGCGGGCTGTGACGTCAGGGCCGCGAGCGGAATGCGGCGGGGGTGGACGCGGGGTCCCCGGAGCCTTCCAAGCCCAGTGCCTTCACTCATGCCCCTTACGGGAGCTTCCAGCAGCCACCCCGCAGTACAGCATGTAGTGATGATGGGTTGTGTGACTTGTCATTAACTCAGGCTTCTTTACGAAAAGGATTTTTCACCATTTCAACAAGAATATTAAAAGTTCGTTAATCCCTGCTTGTCCAGAACGGCCAGCGCAAAGATTGGTGTACTGTCTGCTTCCGGGGACGGAGGGTGCTTAAGAGCCGTTTCTCACCTGACCTGCATCAGTGGGATAGCCTCCAAGACTCCTCCTGTGTTCCCTGTTTTCCAAAAATAAGGCAGTGGTTCTCCCGGGAAAGAGTGTTAAGATGTATAAGTTCGACCATTCCAGCCGATGTTTGTCAGTGTATTCAGCTCGGCTTTGCTAGCTTGTTCCTTGCTTGATAAAAATTGTGCAGCCCAGCCCCGAGAGAGCAACTCCTGGTATGAGTGTTGAGGCTTTGACTCCTGCAGCTAGGTAATGTTTATCTTTATCTGGGATGAAAAGTTCAATTCAGCAGTATCATTTGAGAATCAGAAAATTAAGGCACTCTAAGAAAGCGAACTGAAAATTATTTTAAATGCTGTTGAGTAGCCCCGGACTCCTTGGTAGACCAGTATGCTTATGAGCATATTTAAACGAGATTTGAGTTAATATTGTATATTTTGTATTATGTTCTGTTTTTCTCTTAAATGTATTTAGATAATTATCATAGTAAAAGAATTGAGGAAGGCTAAGCTTTATTTTTTTAGCAAATGAAATATATATTTTATCTTTTAGTGTGAAACGGAACTTACTTATGTCACTATTAACCTTTTTGCTATTTAACCTTTTTTACTATTGAAAATGTCATGCATTTTTGTTATAAAATTTTTAAGCAACTCAGAAATGCATGAAGTAAAGTGAACATTCTGTGTTTTTCGTACTGTTAACACCTTGCATTGACATCCATAAATGCACTGAGCTGTATCTTTTTTTTCCCCTAAACTTAGATGATACAACCTGGGTTGCAGTTTGCATTAAGCATTATGATCTAGTACATTTATAACTTACTAAAGTAATAAACTTATAAACTTAGCATTGTAATCTAGTTTATAGTTTTTTTTAAATAACCTTTTTCCTGTCAATTGTTTATGATCCAAGAAATCTGGCTTTTGAGATCTATATTAAAGAACTTCAGTTAATTTTGTAGTTAGACTGGAAATTTTGTAATTTGAGTTCTTTTTCAAGTATGTGTTATTTCAGGAGCAGTCAGCTCATTAGTTTACATTTATGTAGTTACCATAATAAATTTATCTGTATGGGTGGTAGAGTTCTGCTTGCTCAAGCTTTTGCAGCCCTTACTGATATGGACTGCATTTTTCTAACACTCAAAATTTTAAATTTTGTTAGAATATCATAAGCAAAAGCTTAGCGTAGACAAGAATCAGAGTCAAAACAAGTCTGACATATAATGGAAAATTGATTAATCTCAAAAGGATGTGGAAATCATAGGATTCTCCCTTAGAAAGGGAGGTTTTTAATGTCCTTCAATATTTAACAATATACAAAGACCCTGGGGTGACACCTTGCTCAGAAAATTCATTCTTGAAGTCCTCAGAGGCTGTTTCAGCTTTGCTTTTCCTGCCTTTTCAGAACAATTCTCTGAGTCAAAGCTCAGCTTTATTTGGGAGAAATCTCACTGTAAATTGTATTGAATTCTGTCCCTTCATGAGGGCTTGGGGGTTAGGTCCGTGATCAGACTGCACATGCCAGCCTTTTGTTGGAAGGGGCTAGTGAAATTCAGCGTTTGCATTATCCACTTGGAGCTGCTGATTGAGCACAGAAAAACTACATTCAGTTGCATTCTTAATCTCTTAGTAGTAAATTGTGGTGTCGGGGGAAACTGGACCCATTATCTTTGTTTTTTGGGTTTTGGAAGGAAAATGAAATGTTTGCAGGGTATTGATAATTATCCTAATGAGTAGCCAGTCACATTTGATGGTTTTCAGTTTATACACAGAAGCTACAGAAGAAGCTTTAGAAATTTGAAACTGTATAAAATAACTTTTTACATTGAGGGAAAGCTGTTGAAAAGTATTGTTACTGTTTGTGTACTTGCTGATGGCTGTTCCTGTCATGGCCTGTTACCGTCTTCAACTCGTTAGATAATTAACTTTCATAATAATATTTTCTACCTCACATTTCAAATGCCTCTTCCATATTTGATCTTGTTAGTAATGTGTGTGCCCACGGATCTAGCGTTGCATAGTCCTGGGCAACTGGGCTTAAGTGTCCGTCTCTGTTTTGTTTCTGCAGTTAAAGCATAATGCTCTGCTTACGATAGCATCTTTCCTGTATCCTAAACATGTCACAAGCTCAGATTGTGACTTCAGGATGCAAATCAGATTTTAGCATGTCTAGGTTATGGGACTTTAACTTAAGATTGAACTTCGATCTGTTATGCAACTTTTCACATTTCAAAAAAATACTTCGTTAACTAATAAGTAATAAATGGCACCGTTTTGTGTTAGTGGTGTCGCAGACATGAGTTTTGCTTTAAAATGAGATCAGTAAGGTATTTGAACTATATTAATATCTACATATGCCCAGTTTATAAGGTTTAGGTAGAAAATATTAAGTAAGAAAGTAGATTCCTTGAGAGTTGTGTGTATCTGGCCAAGTAGAAAGGAACAGAACAGTGAAAAAAAATGCCCATTAATTCAAGTACATTTAATATTTTTATAGACATACAACCAATGTGAAGGATGGCTTATACTAGGAAAAATCAAAGCTACTAAAATAAAACTTGTACGTAATGTATGAGATGGAGACCTGTTAAATGTACACAAAAGAAAAAACATGTTTTTTGGAAGATGACTTAAGAAGTGAAAAACTTACTCACAGTATATTTACCAAACACTAGATGCCTTAAGATATAGACTCTGCTTAAAATTTTAAAGCTTCCAAACTGAGAGGAATAAAGGAAGAGGACAGAGAAGACCGGAGTGGCCCCAGCCCCAGCCTGGCTCAATGTCGGCCCCTCTGTGCATGGGACATGCCCCTTAAAGTGCTGACTGGCCCTTGTGTGAGTTGGCAAATTACCAGCATGGCCTCATATTTGAGAAGTGTGATCATAAATGTATAAGTCCCATCAAAGAGCAAGAAAATCCATTTTTAAGTGAAAAAAGATATAACTGTACAAACTATTTAAAAATAAAAACATAATAAGCCAGTGATGAACTATAGTTGAGGTTATGAAAGTACAATCTGAAATACAGGGTATTTAATTTCTGGATGGCTCTTAGCTGCGGGGTCTTGATAAAGCCACTGTTGTGAAATGTGGTTGATTAAGTGTGTAAAATCTCCATCACTGTTGCAGTGTCATTGTGAGATACCTGTAATCGTAGGTTAGTCAGTATCATTTAGTCTTATACTTTCTAGGACATAAGGGAAAGAATATGATTCAATAGTAATGTCACAGTTTTATTAAGGAGTAGTTGACTCGACTCTGGGCAGTAGTAGTACCAGCGACTTTTTTCTTCCCTGAACTTTTCCAAACTTCCCCAGATTTTCCTGTGACACTGATTTCTAGGAAAGTGAAAATGTGAAGTACCTGTGAGTGTACCTGTGGCGGACCTTGTGTTCTAGCTCCCCGCTTTTGATTTTTTTGCTGGCAGGCCAGAAGCGAACTCCCAGAAGAGGGGAGCAGCAAGGATGGAATGACAGCCGGGGGACGGAGGTGACGCTTGACAGAGCCGAGCGGAGATCCTACAGGGAATATCGACCCTATGAGACTGAGAGGCAGGCAGACTTTACACCTGAGAAGTTTACAGATGAAAAGTAGGTACTGCAGACGTGGGCCAGGAGGGCGGGGGGGAGCCAGAAGGATTCTCAGAGAACTACTAGCCTTTGTGACCTTTTTTGTGGTGCCAGACCTGGGACTGTTTTGCCAATTTAAGTACCATATCATGTGGCCTTAGGGAACACGTGGAGGATCTTCTGTTTATCTTGGAAATGACCTTAAGTCCTGGTTCAGGACATGATTGTATGATGAAAAATGGATTATTTATTGGTAACCATGAAGAGTACTCTTATAAACAAACTATACAGGAGTATATTAAATTGGTTAAGTTTTCTTTTGAAGTTGGGGCCAGGGATGTAGTTATATTTTGATTTAGCACTGCTAATTTAGACGACTGATGAATTTAAATGTATGCCTAGCCCCACGTCAGGTCAATGGGTTATCATGATGAAATTTGACCAAAAAACCTGTAGACTGTGTGACCCCCAGCTTCTGGCTCCCATGCCTTCCCTGGAAAGTGCTCTGACCTGGAAGGTGGTCTCAGGCTGGCGCAGTCTGACGCCGCTTCTGAGGGGTGTGGCGGCACGTGGGCTGTCATGCCCACCAGTACACAGGAAGCAGTTCGCAGTGTCTTATGCTTGGGCACTGACAAGATGGGTGTTTGCTGCCCAAAGGTTTTAATTATTAAACCTACCTAACATTGGGTTTAGATTAAACTGAAACAACTTGTGAATCATAACCAAAGGAAAACAAAGTTAAACCGGCTTAAGGGAGACTAGAATGGTGTACAGTTCAATGTCAAGGGAGCCGTTACTCCCAAAGTCTTTCAGCTTCTTGATTTCCAGTTCCGCTTAGGAGTCTGGCTGCAAGTTTTAACCAAAACCATGGCTTTGTAAGGCAGTGCTCTTGAGTCCATTAAAACTAACCGGAAAGAAAAGAAAAAAAGAGTTCAGCAGAGAATCCCTCAGTCTGAGTGAGAGGGCTGAACAGGTGGAAGCTACACATTCAAAATGTAGAGATGGTGGTATGTGCTCGTCTTGGACACTGCGCTGTGCACCAGAAACTGACACGTTGTAACTGACTATGCCTCAGTTATTAAAAAAAAAAAAAACCCAGACAAGGTGTATCTGCCACCATGTCAGAGGATTGACAGTTAGAGAAAGGCTGAATTCTGCTTTTTGTGGGGGCAAGGGGTGTGATTTCTTCAAATTTGCTATGTAATAGCTGTAGTCTGCTTGCTTACAGAAGGCTTTCTAGGTCAGAGCTGCTTGTTTTGGAAAGCATTTGTGTATTTTTTCCTCACTTCAGGGATTTATTCTGTGGGAATAAGGAAATTATAGCTCAAAAGCACAAACCTGTGTTTCCAGCTTTTTAAGTAGCAAAATTATGAGTGTTTAGAAAGGGTAAGATAGGTCTTTATATGTTGAGATGAAAAAAATGGCTGTGAAGTGATGCGTATTTCAGATTTACAGAGAGTTACAAGAATTATATAGAGAATTCCCATACACACTCAAGATTCCCCAAATGACACTTTAACACATTTGCTGTATCATAGCTTTCCCTTCCTTTCTCCTTTTCTTTCTCCTCCCTTCTCTCTCTCTCACACACACATTTCTTTTCTCTGTCATTTGAGAATAAAGTGCAGCAATGTCCCTTTATCCCTAAATACTTTAAATGTATGTCCTGAAAACATGGTACAATTATCAAATTCATAAACACTGATGCAATAGTATCATCTAGTTCTCTAAATTTTGTAGTCTACTGGCTACTGAGATTTTACCGCTTGTCCTAATAACATCCTTTTAGCAAAAGAAAAAAAAAATTCCTGGTTCAGGAGCCAGTCTAGGAATGTGCATTGCTCTCAGTCTTCTTTAATTGGAAACGGCTCTTCAGTCCTGTATTTTTTATGGATTCGACATTTCTGAAGAACATGGACCAGTTATTTTGTAGAACAGCCCAGAATTTGAGTCTGCCTACTGTTTCCTCATGGAACAAGGTTATGCATTCTGGCAGGAGGACCGCAGAAGTGACATCTTGTTTATTTTCACGGAAATTTGAAAACATTTTTTGATAAGTCATGTGCTGTCAGAAAAGATATTTTCCCTCTTTTTTTAAAAAAAATACTCTTCTATTAATAAAGATCCGTAAGATATTTAATAAAAATAATTTATAGTCAAAGTTAGTCAATTTGGAAAATGCATAAAACTGTAAGGATTAAAACCACCTGTCTTACCATCTGAGATGATTTCTCTTAACACTTAGCACATTGTCTCCCTTTCTTTTTTATACATAGGTATGCTTAGATGTTAAAATGTTAATATGTATACACTGAGTACTGTATATTTCTTCTCCACTTGACAAGCAGAACTCAGTAACGTCATTAACAATGTTTGGTAGGCGTTTCTCATGGTTCTGTTGTGATCTGCGTTTGGAGTATTACAATGTAATTATTCCATCAGTGTTGGACCGCTGCTCAGCTTCCAGTTTTTTGCTTAATGAAGGATACCCAACAAACAGCTTTTCATATGTATAGGAACTTTCCTAAACGGAGTTCTTGAAGTGGGAATCCCAGTTAGAGTCATAAAGCACTGGTTCTTAGCTGGATGTCATGTATCCAAATCCGGGACCCAGTTTGTACTTCAGTGCAAGGTTGGATGGGTACATGTAGTGTGAAAACAAACAAAAATTGGGGTGTGTGGGGCAGTTGTTGCTACATAGTGACAGATCACTGTCCTAGTAACCTGTGAGATTACTCGAGTATGATAAAGTTTCATCTTTGCTTATTTAGTAGTGAAAAATGGTATCAACCTGTATTTCTATGATACCAGTACATGCTTACTGGACAGAATTACGGAATCTTGATCATTTTAACAGACTGCTCCTGGCCTCTCAATTTATGGATGAAGAAACACCCAGAGTTTTAGCGACATGGAAGATTTTTTTTTTCTCCACTAAAGCAGAACACACGTTTTCACATGGAAGCAGTGGCATAAATGGTGCTGCGAGTAACTGTCCGCGTGGCTCAGGTGCGCAGAGCTGTCACTCGCTGCGTATGCTCTGGGAGTGCGACTACTGTTGTTAATGCCATCGGAATTTTCTTTAGGCTCCAAATGATGAACTTAAGTGAACTCTTAGAGCAGTGACTATTAGGAAATTAGTCTGCCTCTGTCTGGATGCAGTTTGGCTTTTTCTTTGGCTGTTTCTGCAGTTTAGTGCTGGTCATTTAAAGTCAGTTCCAGTTTTGAAAGAATCACTTACTCAGATGTTTAGGTTATTTTTTTCCCTTCCTCATAAGAAAACATTTCAAAAAATTGCAGTAAAATATACATAACGTGAAATTTACCGTTTTAACCACTTCTAAGTGTACAGTGCAGTGACATTAAGTACACTAATTGTTTTGCAGTCATCTCTACTATCTGTCTCCAGATTGTTTCGTCTTCCCAAACTGTACCCATGAAATATTAACTCCCCATTCCTCCCTCCGTGAACTTCATGCCTTTAACCTGTAAAACAGGTCAGGTACTCACGCCGACTTGGTTGGACTGTTGTAAGAAAGTGGATTGTAAGTATGTGAAGCGCGATGGGATGCTTGGCCCAGTACAATATCATTTTCCTTCCTTTTGTTTTTACGTCACAGTGAAGCTTCCTCAGTGGAGTACAGGACTCCTCAATGCTCACCAAGTAACAAAAGAGGATATATTTTATAAGAAGAGAATTATAAGGAAGGAATTGAGAATAAATGTAATTGGGTTTTGGGGTGGGAGTATCTATGGAATAAAGAAAAATGATTTAACATTAAAATACACAGGGCAATGTTTAGGTTTCAATTACCATTCTATGTCTTTGTCAGTATCTGATTTAGATTTCATGTCAATTTAGACCCGATTTTGACTATTGGCAGTGTTTTCTCTGTATGTTTTTGTGCTTCGTTTCCTCTCAGTTTTTAGGTAAACTTCTTTTATGGCTCTGACCAACTTCCTGGTTAAGAATTCACTGTTGTTTTTTCATTGGTCACTGTTTTAGAACTCTGCTTTAGATATTTACTGTTATGTGGAATCAGACTTTACAGTGGTCTCTATTTAAACATTTGGTTTCGGTCCGGGGAGGAGGGAAATTGAAAAGCCAACTTGGAGAATTGATTTAGGACACTGTTTCTTGTAAGAGAGTGGCATAAAATTAGTAATCGGTGCTTCTGTGTTTTTTTAATCTTTTTGAGTAGGGAGAATTGTGAGTTTTGTGTCTTTTTACCCAAGATCATAACAGTAGCTTTTTAATGTAACGTTTTCAGCCATACAGGTAGACTGGAGCACACCTCTGTTTCTGGTTTCTGAGCCATGAATGTCACTAGCTTTCAGCAAGCAATTTGTTGTCGCTTTAAATATGTCTAAAAGCCTTGACAAATTAAAATATATAATTTACCTTATTAAACTAGGGATTAACGATGAAAAAGATGAGGCCCTTCCAGCAGGAGCTTTTGAGTCTGGTGGAGGAGGGGCAGGTGCTCATAAAAACTGACCATGACCTGATGGCAGCAGAGGTGAGCTTGGGGAGAGGCGGGCAGTCAGGCCCTGGATCCAGCAGGTGTGGCAGGGAAGGAGAGAGGAGTGGAGAAAAGGCAGATTTTTGGTCTGGACACTCTTGTGTTGAGTTAGGGACCATAGGAGGAGCAGGGGGTCAGGGTTGGTCATGTATCTACAGGGCAGGGGGTACGGAGGGGGGACATCCAGGAAGTAACTGACTTTGTGGCCTGGAATCAGAAAGCGCCCGAATGAGACCCAGGGGCTCATGAATGAGGGTCACATAGGGTGAGTGCAGAGACAGGACAATGTGTGCAGGAGACGGAGCGGCGGGAATGCTGGTGCACTGAAGGGCACACAGGTGGGTACACAGGAGAAAGGGTGTCCAAGACATGCTCCGTGAAAAAGGCAAGATGCAGACACTTTCCCTTTATGTGACTCAGCAAGCGTCTGCCTCTGAGAAGTGGAATTTGGTGGCCAAGAAGCAAGAATACCACCTTGTGAATGTTTGGGTATTACCTATTTCAAAAATAATTTTTAAAGAGCAGGCAGGGAAGGAGAAGCCAAAAAGGGCAGAGGAAATTTTAGGGTTGGCAGTGTCAAATGATGCATAGGGGTCAGATGACATAGACACAAAAGTTGCTATTGGATTTAACAACAAAGAAGCCATCTTCAACTGTCTTCCTCATCTGTGGGCAATAGTAGTGATTAAATGACTGTGCCAGACATAGTACGTGCTCAGTAAAATTTATTATTCAAGCCACACCATTCTTTCTAGTATTCTATAGCCATAACGTCCTTCTGGAATTTTTTTTCTCAAAAAAAAAAAAAAAAAAGCCTTGGCTCCTTCATCCAATTCACCACTTTTTATTATACCCATTTCTTCCTAGACCAGTTGACAGGTTTGATCGAGACAGGCCACTGAGAGGACGCGGAGGCCCAAGAGGGGGCATGCGAAGCAGAGGCAGAGGTGGTCCTGGGAACAGAGCTTTTGACGGTTTTGACCAGAGAGGAAGACGAGAATTTGAGAGATACGGTGGGAATGATAAAATGTAAGTTTCTTCGGAAATGCAATTTTCCCTTTAAGATCTCGGTTAGACCTGGTATGAATCTGTTGTGTGTGCATCTTTACTTGACTGCATGTTAGTCTTCACTTGACTGCATGTTAGTCTTCACTTGACTGCATGTTAGTCTTCACTTGACTGCATGTTAGTCTTTACTTGACTGCATGTTAGTCTTTATTTGACTGCATATTAGTCTTGACTGCATATTAGTCTTTACTTGACTGCATATTAGTGTGCTCTTATTCCCGAGCGAACTGATCAGCCTTTCTGATTTGGAGATGGACTGGAGACCAGCTTCCAGTTTAAGGGAATATTCTTTCTCTCTCTAGAGCAATCAGAACTGAAGACAGCATGGGTGGATATGGAGTTCGCACCTGGGGATCAGGTAAAGATACCAGGTAGGGTGCAAAGGTGTGCTTTCTGTGAACCTACAGTATGGACGTATGTGGATCTTTATATGCCTGTCTTGAAAATTATGCCCTCTGCATTACACTTGCAGCCTTTATATTTGTATGCTTTAAGACTGATTTTTAGGCTTTTGTTTCATGAGATGACTTTGAAAAGCAGGTTTGCTATGTTGCAGTTAGATTTGAAACAGCCTTTAAAGTTCCTTTATTTTATCTTATTTTAGCCAGGCAAGTTTGTGTGTTTGGGGATACCCCTGGCACATTGCATTGTATGTTTGCATATGCTTCAGAATGCTTTTTATATTCCTGAGTATTCTATACTTTGTTTCTCTATGGCCGTCCTGAGTTTTTTGTATACATTGCATTGTGATGTTATAAAATCATTTGCAGATCTAAGCTCAATGACAAGTTTCAGTGAGGTTCAGATTTGACATTTCCCGGAGGCTTTCTGGTCTCTCAGATCTGTGCCAGTTTTGCTACTCAGAGCGGGTACTTGGCTGTGCTGTTTCTGTCATTTCGGGACTTGCTGGTGTCCGCACAGAAACAGGCAGGAGATATGGGGAGTCAGTGGCTTCAGGATGTGTGGCAGGCTTTCCACAGGTTGGAAGGCTTGAGGGAATCCAGACTTCAGCTTTTCTTCTTGTGAAGAATATAAGCTTTTTACATAAACTCATTTTTCTTAATTTGTTATCCTTAAAAGCAAATGGACACAGTAGCGCCAAATACAAAATTAGATTTAGGACCGCTGCACATCTGTGTTGTCCTTGAAAGGAAACTTATTAAATGTTTCTCAGTCTGGGGTTCTATAGAACCTCCATGGCAAATCTTTTCATTTGGCTTTATTTTACTGCGATAATACATGTGAAAAAAGGAATTCAGGCCCCTTCAGAATCATCTGATTATGCACGAGGTCCTGGATTCAATCCCCAGTACCTCTTTTGAAATAAATAAATAAACCTAATTACCTCCTCCCAAAACAAAAACAATAAATAGATTTTTTAAAAATAGAACCATCTGATTTACTACCTTATCTAATACTGCTACTCCGTTTCACTTGGCGTTTGAACTTAAAATCATTTTGGCTCCAAGTGATTGCTTACTCTAAGGGGTGAGTCTTGGCCTCGGAACATGAAAAAGGACCACATGCGCTCCTGGCGGACAGCATGTCCCAGTGTTAAGATGACCCGTGCCCCATGGCACTCAGTCAAAGCTCTGAGGTGGTAATCAATCTGTAACTGAAAGATTTTTTTTGTAGGCTAAGGCTTTTAACTTCTTGTTGAATACACTGAGATTTTGATTTGCCATGATGAAAACAGTGAGGTCCAGTCGAGTTGGTGCTGCTTTTGATGAATGAGAAAAGAGCAGAAGGAGGCTGCCAGTGAGTGAGGTGTTCGTGGTTGGCGAGGGCGGGTGCTGCACTGCGCATGGTGGGTGTGAGGGCTTTGCTGTAGTTTGCTATTCCTGTTTGAAGACATTGGCGGTCTCATTGGATCTGTGGACAAGATGCTTTCAGAATGGTGTAACTGAGCCGCTTCCCTTGTTACTGGTTTTCTTCCAGAGTTTGACCATCAGTACCTGTGCTGCAAGCACAATTTTCTCCGTTTGCAATAACTTAAAATGAGTAATATCAGACATTATTTTCTTGTTACCAGTGGGAATAAACACCCACGGATGCAGTTTTCAGTAATGCTGCCTTCCCACTTTGATTGTGAAGAGCAAGACAGGTTTATGTAGTAATCAAGCGACATTTGATTAAAAGCTGTTCACTGTCATGGATGTGGTTAAGTACGAAGTCTGATTGAACTTGAACTAGTTACCACAGTCTTGAGGTGCTTAACATTTGTGATCATACTTGTGCCAACAGGCATTTTCTACGTTAGTGTAACCAAATTCAAAATATAGACTGTGGCCCTGGAACTTTTATCTTTCTTTTAAAAAATCCAACATTGGTGGTTTTCTTTCAACGAAATTACAAAATTTGCCAAAATAAATTGTTGCTAATCTTGAAACTTGCTTGTTTTATAGTTTTGGCCATATGATTCCATAAGAGGTTTAAGCACAAAATTAGTTGTATGTTTATTCATAAAATAATTTAGGGCAATACAGGAGGGAGGTCCGTGATTTTTGTTTTCTTCCAAGTTGACTGGCAGGTTTGAGAAAGGCTGGGTTTTACATGGTGTCTTTGCTTTGTATTCTGTTTTTTTTTTTTTCCTCCTGCATGTCTTCGTAGCCCTTTTATGATTTTCAGTTGTTGAAAGCTATGAACTGTCAGCGAACCCGTTTTTTATCCCCTTGGTGTATTACATGGCCGAGGGAATAAAGAGGAAGTTGGAATCATACAGCGCTGCCATTGATGCTAGATTCTTGGATGGTAACAACTCCCGTGACCCCCGTGGGGTCAGGCTGATGTGCAGAGACGGCTTTTGTGAAGAGGCCTCTGCCAGACAGAGCACCAGTGATGTCCTTCCAAACAGACAGAATTTGATTTAGGACCTTTTTTTAAAAGTAAAAATCATTTATTCAAATTTTATGTTGAAAACTGAATTTTTTAAGAAGTTGATTGCAATGGCTTTCAGGGGAGAATGAAAACATTTTGAACGTAAAAAGTCTGTTTTTTAAAATTGTAGTTCAATTTGTGTTTACTTTTTTTTTAAAAAAAAACTGATTTTATGAAGATTTTTCCAGAACTAGGATGGAAAAAGTTCTGGGTTCTATATGTCAAGTATAAAATATTTCTAATGGATATGTTTATATTGACTAATTTTAGCATTTTTCTGAAAATGAAATTTCTTTTGCTGGTACTTTTTTAAAGGAATGTTCAGCTGGGATTAATCTTAACCTTAAAAAAATTAAGATTGTTAAAATTCATATTGTTTTTCATTGTGCTGTCTTTTGGAATCTGTGGATTGTGCACTTAGATGTGATAATATATAAATTGATGTTTCAAAGCCTTATTTTTCTGGTATAGTTATCAGCAGCTTGTTTATAATCCTGCACACTCACTTTTGTGGAATGTTTCCACTTTCTTGCCATATTCTAAAGTCTGAGATGGCACATTATCTACTGTAAGTCACTTAACACTTGCAGGTTGGGAATTTTTATGGCCCCTGTTAATATTTGGAATTTCCTAGGATCATAAGACCTTTGAATACTTGTTCTGGTCCTTCACAGTCTGTTTGTAATTGTAGGCCATTCATGGAAACTTCTGTTTCTCAAAGTCCTTTTTACTTTTGGAAATAATTTGTATGGATTAGCAATTAAGAGCATTTTCCCCCTTTTTCATTTTGATGTGGATTACCTATGCGTACATATTAATTCCTTGAAGAATATTTACTTAAGAAGAAGGACACTGAAATGTGGGTTTTTTCCGTCTTGACTATGTAAGGGCATTGATGTAGACGTGTTTGTGTGACTGGAGTGATTCTTGATCTTTGCAGTGACATGGATCTGACGGCGCCGATGGAAGAGACCACAGGGGTGGAGGAGTCCCTGGGCCCCCTGGAGGAGGAATCTCCAGCCAAGTAGGTGTTTCAGTCATTTTCCTCATCGGGTTGTTGGTCTTTTTCTTAAGGATTTCTAAGAGCTCTTCGTAGCGCAGGGAGGTCAACCTTTTGCCGTACATCGCAGAGGGTTGATCTTCTTCATGTGTTAATGAATAATCGAACTAACTGATCATTCAAGTAATCTAGAGAATGGTTATTAATGATGATTAATGGGTTAAATTCAAGTTAAATTCTTCCCTGTGCCCACAGCGTCTTTTCCAGCAGCAGACTGTACTGTGACTCATCTGTCTCTCATCAGGACCCCATCTTTTGGCCCTTTATTCTCCCCCAGTCTCTCCTCCCTCTGTTCTCCATGGAGCTTACTTCCCTGGTCCATCTCCTTGCCGAGTCTTTGAACTCCCTTGTCCCTTGGATCTTTTAAGCACCTTGCTAGCAAAACCCACCTCCTGGATGTCTGCCAGCCGTCTGCCTCCTCTCTGCCTGCGCCCACAGGCTGAGCACTGCAGCTGACTCAGCAGGGCTGACGGGGCCCCTGGAAATTCCTGACAGCCGCACTCCAAAAGGGGCCCTCAGCGCCCCCCAGCAACGCCTGTCTCTTGGGTTTGCTCTTTCCCCCACCCACTGCGATGACTGGTTCAATCCTTCCTGTCTCCTCAAAGCCCTGACGCTGCCCCCCCCACACCCCCCTTCCCCTGTGCTCCCCACACCTCGTCTGTCACTTTCTGGGTACAGCTTTACCTCCTATGACACAGAGAAGTTAGGAGCCATCAGATGGGAACTTCCCGAAGGTGCAGACCTGCCTGCACCTGCCTGCTGGCCTCCTTCCCTCGGGGTAGAATGGAGGCACCGTCTCTCTGCCCACCTTTTCAGGCTTTGGATCCTGTGTCCTGCTGACTTCACAGAAATCACACTCTGCTTTAGCTCCTTCCTCTCTGGGTGTACCCACCTCCTTCCTTCCAGCTCTGGGCTCTTCCAGTCAACATTTTTCCCTGCTCACGCCCTCCTGCTTTACTTACACCTCGTGTTGCCCCTCCGTTCTCGCTCAGCTGCCTTGTGCAGGGTGTGCACAGTCTTTGTTCATTTCCTCCCCTCTCACTTAACCCTCACTTCACTCCAGGTCTGGCTGTGTCCCCACTGCCCCTCTGAAGTACTTCCCACGGGCCTCCACACCTAGCAGGTGTTTCTTTCTTGACCCTACAGGCACACCTCAGAGATACTGTGGGCTCCATTCCAGACCACCACAATAAAGCCAGTATCACAATAAAGCGAGTCACACAACTTTTCTGGGTTTCCCACTGCGTATAAAAGTTATGTTTACACTATACGACAGTCTGTATTAATGTGCAATAACGTTACATCGAAGAAAAGTACATACCTTAATTTAAAAACTTTATTGCTAAAAACTGCTGCCCATCCTCTGAGCCTTCAGTGAGTCTTAATCTTTTTGCTGGTGGAGGGTCTTGCCTCAGTGTTGATGGCCACTGACTGACAGGGTGGTCATGGCTGAAGGTCGGGGTGGCTGCGGCAGTTCTTAAAACAGGGCAACAATGAGGCTGGCCATACTGATCCTCTCTTCCTACCACTTGAGCACTTGGGGTTATTAACTGGCCTGATTTCAATATCGTTGTGTCTCAGGGGATAGGGAGGCCCCATAAGAGGGTGAGAGACGGGGAGGCCAGCGGTGGAGCAGTCAGAACACACAGAGCATTTACTGATTAACGATTACAGTAGTGACATCAAAGATCACTGATCGTAGATCACCATGACAAATATACTAATAATGAGAACGTTTGAAATATTGCAAGAATCACCAACACGTGACCCAGAGACAGAAAGTGAGCAGATTGCTGTTGGGAAAATGGTGCCACTGGGCTGGCCCGACGCAGGTTTGCCGCAGATATTCAGAAACGCAGTGTCTGTGAAGCACAATAAAATGAGATATGCCTGCATTGATTCTTTTCTTAACCACCACTTCCGTTGGTTTCTGCATGCTTCTGGCTTTCCTCCTGCTTCTCAGCTCCTCCTCTGTAGGCCCATCCTTGTCTTTCTGCTCCTTTAAAATGTGGGGTTCCTCAGGTCCTGCCCTAGGCCCCCTTGTCTCTGGTGTTTCATAGGCTCTCATGCACTCCTGCAGCCCAAAATGTCATTTAACCCCTGACTCTGACCTTCAACATGGACGGCGGGCCCGTGTGTCCATCTGGCCCCTGGACACCTCCCCATGGACATCCCCGGTGCTCCTCGTGCTCAGCATGGCCAGGACTGAGGTCCACGTGCCCTGGGCCTTGCTGGGTGTTTCTGTCTTCCATAGCAGCATCACTGTGCATCCAGTTGCACGAACCAGAAACCTATGAGTCAGCCTTGAGATTTCCTTCTTCTTGACTGCCTGTCTCCCCCAGATCCCATCTGTCAGCCTGCCCTGAGGATTTGTACCTTTTCCTGTCTACCCTCTCTGCTCACCACCGTAGTCTCAGTAAGTGCCATCTGCTCCCTCACCTTAGCTCCTCACGGGCTCCCTGCGTTCTCGCCTCCTACCAGCCCGTTTTCACACCCAAGTGGCTTTCACTCTGGCATTCTGATTGCCATGCCCCCACCCCTGGTGGCTTCCTGTCCTTTTTCTGTCCCTTGCCCTGAACTGCAGGGTCCTGCGTGGTCTGGACCCTGAAGAGCCCTCAAGTTCAGCCGCTCCTGTGCCTTCTCCAGGCTCACCACGTGGCCCTGATTTCATGTTTCCCAGCACCTTCTTCAGCTCCTGGGCCACACCCACCAAAGGGCTTTTGCAAGTGCTGTTTTCTTGTCTTTCTGTACCTTTCCGCCAAAACCCCTCCACCTTTTCACCTATTTCTTTAACTCTAACTCATCCTTCAGCTGTGAAGAGGCAGGGTGTCTAGTGGTTAAGAGACCAGACTCTAAGCCAGTGTTCTGCGTTCAAATCCCAGCTCTGCCATTTACTAGTTTGGGCAAATTGTTTAATCTCTCTATGCCTCAGTTCTCATCATCTGTAAAATGGGAATAATAATAGTACGTACATCAGAAGGCTGTTAGAAGGATTGGTTGGGTATGCGTGCGTGTGCGTGTCATGTAGAGTGGGGCCCGGCATGTAGTTTTTGCTGTGTAAGTATCTGCTATTATTATTGTTCCTTATTACAAGAGTAAAATGCTACAATGATTGATGGTTGTGAAAGCTGTTAATTTACTACTCAAAACAACTGAGAAATGTATTTAATTAAAGAAATAGATTAACAGTTAATATGAACATGTAAACAGTGAGTTAACTGAGAGAAAGTGATTTAACCAGATACTTTCAGGAAAAATCAGATCCTTTTTGAGCCAATAAATTTATACAAATTCAGGTACCATAAGGCAGAATCATAGAGAGTAAATTATAGAATAATTATAACCTTTAGAATTAATAGCATAATTTATAATCTTCAGCATTTGTAATATTAGACAAAAATAATTCTTTCAGTTAATCAGTTATTCTGAGAGACAAATTGATACTTAACGATTTGGTGGCAGTGTCATTGTCTGCAGTAACCGAGCGGAGCGAGTCAGCAGATCTCTGCCTCCCTCCGTCTGCTGACCGTGGTGGGCAGTGGGCAGCCAGTCAAAGCTGCAGGAGCCAAGCAGCCATGGTCTAGTAGCCGACCGAGCTGAGAAACTCCTATTTCTGCACTGCCTGGCCAAACTGTAAAATCATGCCTGAAATTTATAATAATACAATCGCAGTTTTTTTCTGATTTCAAAATTTGGTTTGTATGTACGTTCTAGGACGGAGATGCTCTCTGGTCCCGGCTCTGTCTGGATGTTGAGCTAACACTCAAAATGTTTGGCGTTCAGCCAGAATGTGTATTTAGCGCACTTCTCGGTTTAGAACTTCTCAGTAGGTGAATTTAACGTACCCTTGCTTATGTTCAAACCTACAACCCAAAGTACATCCATTCTCCTCAAATTGGACACATTTCGTTGACCGTTACACGTGCCACGCCCTTGCCTCCTCCCTTGTTTCATCACACCAGCGGTACACGTTCCTTGTCACGTGGTGTTCTGATGTCTCAGGATACCTGTGACAGCTGTCTGTGTTTTGCTTTCAGAATAAATCAAGCGTTTATTGAGCATTTGTTGTGCGTGAGGAACCCCTCTAAATGCTCCCATGGCTTAACTCATTTAACTCTTTGCTGCCCGTGAAGGAGAGGGGACTGTTAATTATCCTCGTGCTGAGGCATGAAGAGCTTGGTGTAAGTGGCCAAGCCGGAGTTTGAACCAGGTAGTGTGGCCCAGGCGTTCGTGTTCTTAGCTGTGCCCCACGTGAGGAGTGGCTGAAAGTGCCCGCAAGAACTACAACTTGGAGAAGGTGGTTCTGTGAGCAGGGCAAGAGCTGCCAGGGTCACTGAGGGTTTCCCCTTCAGTACCGTGGACCAACTGCCATTCTTAAAAAGGAAAGCGATGAGGAAGCATTATTACAAAGTATCTACAACGAGTTATTTTTATTGTGATGTGTTTCCAGGGGTATATGTGCCTAGATTGTTATGCATAAATGTTCTTAAAGCAGGATTATACCTCTGTACAATTTTTACCCCAAATTTATGAGGAGCTCAAAGTTTACCATGAAATTCACTTCCCTTTCAGGACTTTGGAAGGAAGTGAGAGGTATTATTTACATGTTAGGTCAGATCCAGTTAAGTATTCAGTGAGTAAAGTTTTACTTCTGGAACGCACTTTCCGTGATTCACCGCACATGTTCATGTATTCAGGTGACAAGGTATTTCCTGAATGGAAGTTTGGATGTTTGAATTGATGATTTGTACGCTTCCTCTGGCCATGTCTTGGCTATTTTCCATCTAAGCATATTTTTCTTCCTCTTATTCCCTAATAGCACAGAGGTTGAATGTGGGCTTTGGAAATAGAATGTCTGGATGTGAAGCTTGACCCTTTTCATTTCTTTGTTAGCTGTCTGACCTGTCTCCCTGATTTTCTTACCTATAAAATGGAGCTGTTAATTTTATCTAACTTGTGAGATTAAGTATCATGAGTGAATTAATGTAAAGCACTTTGGCACCTAGTAAGCCTACAGTAAATGTTAGCATTATTGTCCCATTTACTTCTAAGTAAAGGTCACTGTTGTTAAAACAGTTCTATTTCTTCTGTAATTTCACCCATTTAGAACCAAATGTGTGACTGTCAAATTTGCGAACAGCAAAAGTTCACGTTACAAGTCATAGATTTGACACCTCATGTCTACAGGCATTTGTAGATATAATTTGATGGAAAATTCTCTCCTAAGATTTTTTTTTATCATAAACCAAGAACGGTAAAGATCTTTGGATTACTCCAAAGGGGGTGTTAAATTTAAAGTGGTAACAGTTACGACGTTTTTATAACTCTTAGAAATAATACTTCCATTAGTCCTTCCGATACCTGAAGAATTGATTATATACCTTCCTATTGAATATCCAATCTTTGCTAAAACTGCCGGTAGAAACTGTATTCAGTGCTACTTAAATGGGAAATGGGATCTGCCCCACAGAACTGTCACAGAGCGTGTTTGGTTTGTTCGTTTAGAATGTGTTTTTTGTAATAATTTTTGGTCAATGGGGAACAAGGCTAGGAAGCCAGTGCTTTGGGAACACGGTTAAGGAGCCAGTCCTTGGTGATCTGCCACTGCTCCCAACACGGCTCGTTGAAATGGCAGGTGATAAAGGTGAATGTCCGGGGCGTCCGTACCTGTGCCTCCGAGTGAGGTGCACCTGACTGAGCGGTGTCAGGCTGATCATGTTCATGGAGAGCATCACTGGTAGCAGATGCTCTGTTCCGGACGCCGCTATTTGCTTTATTTTAGGGTGTCTGTACATCACTTCAGGGCTGCACTGCCTGCATGCCTTACTCTCTTTTGTTCTAGTTCTTTGTGTTTAGATATGATGTTCTTGAAGACAAACAAGCAAACAAAAAAGTACTTCCTTTGTGGTCTTAACACAAAATCTGTTCTTATTGAACTTTTTGGAATTTACTAACTTCTATTAGGTTAGTTTTGTAACCTTAGCTACAAAAATCCTCAAATTCATAGCATCCAGTTTTGCTGATTTCCTATTTCTGTCACAAGTGGGCTAAAAAAAACTTTGTTTCCTTAATATTTCTTTATTTTTAGCTCTGTTTTAAAAGATGATATTATAGAAAAAAAATATAACATAAGAATACTGTATGGAACCTCCAGGTAAGTTATTCAGCAAAACCATTATCAAATCATGGCCATTCTTGTTACATATGTTTCTCTACCCGCTTCCTTTACCCCAGGATATATTATATAATCATCCATAAATGTTTCAGAATGTTAATATGTAAAAGACTACCTTTTTAAAAAAAGCCTAACTGAAATACCCATCTAAAACTTTTTAACAATTCCTTAATATCATTAAATATCTAGGCAGTTTTTCAGTTTCCCTGATTGTCTCAAAATCTTCTTTTAAAACCACTTATTTGTGTGAACCAATATTGAAACATCCATTTTAATTGGTCGGTATCTTAACATCTCTTTTTAAAACAGCTTTATTGAGATACCATCCAAATCCAGTAAGTGGCACATATTTAGTATGTGCAGTTTTACAAACTTTGAAATCCATATACTCTCATGAAACCATTACCACAATCAAAGTAATGAGCAAAACGTTTCCTTGTGTACCTTTGTAATCCCTCTCTCCTGCCCCTTTCCCCCTGGCAACCAGTTACCTACTTTTTGTTGTTCAAGATGAGCTTGCAGTTGCTATAATTTTATATAAGTGGAATCATACAGCATGTATTCTTGTAGGTGTTTTTTTTTTTTTTTGTCTATATTCTTTCACCGAGCATACATATTTTGAGATTCATTCAGGTTGTTGAATGTATCAGTAGTTCATCACTATTTATTGTTGAGCAATACTGTGCTTTACAGGCAGACTACAGTTTATCCATCCACCGACAGTGACCATTTGGGTTGTTTCCAGTTTTTGCTATTACAAATAAAGCTGCTGTGAACATTTGTGTGTGTGCGTGTGTGTGTGTCTGTGGATGAACATTTTCATTTCTCCTGAGTAAATACCTAGGAGTGAAATGGTTGGACTATATGGCAGGTGTATATTGAACTTTTTAAGAAACTGCCAAACTCATTGTCAAAGTGCGTGTTACAGTTTTGATAATTTTCAGCCATTATGCTGGATGTGTATCTCATCGTGGTTTTAATTTGCATTTCCCTAATGGCTAATGACGTTGAGCATCTTTCCAGGGGTTGTTTGCTATCTGTGTATCTTTAATAGTCTGTTAAAATCACTGGCCCATTTTATAATCGGGTTGTTTTCTTATTACCAAGTTTTGATAGTTCTTCATATATTCTTGATTTAAGTCCTCTGTCGGATACATGATTTGCAAATATTTTCTCCCCGTCTGTGGCCTGTCTTCTCATTCTCCTGACAGTGTCTTTTAAAGAGGAGAGCTTTCAATTTTGAGGAAGTGCAATTTATCCATTTTTTCTTTTATTGATCATGCTTTTGGTATCAAATCTAAGAAATCTTTGCCTAATCTAATGCCACGAAGATTTTCTCCTATGAGTTTTATAATTTGTGGTTTTATATTTAGGTCTGTAATCCATTTTTTTTAATTGAAGTGTAGTCAGTTACAGTGTCAGTTTCTGGTGCACAGCATAATGTTTCAACCATACATACACATATATATTCATTTACATATTGCTTTTCATTATAGGTTAACTACAAGTTATTGAATACACTTCCCTGTGCTATACAGAGGAAATTTGTTTTTTATGTCTATTTTACATATAGTAGTAAATATTTGAGAATCTCAAACTCCCAGTTTTTTCCTTCCCACCCCCCTTTCCCCTGGTAACCATAGGTTTATTTACTATGTCTATGAATCTGTTTCTGTTTTGTAGATGAGGTCATTAGTGTCTTCTTTTTTGTTTTTTTTTCCTTTGGATTGCACATATGAGTGATGGCATATGGTGTTTTTCTTTTTCTGGTTTACTTCACTTAGAATGACGATCTCCAGGTCCATCCCTGTTTCTGCAGATGGCATTATTTTATTCTTCTTATGGCTGAGTAGTGTTCTATTATATAAATATACACACCTTCTTTATCCAGTTCTCTGTTGATGTACATTTAGTTTGTTTCCATGTCTTGGCTACTGTATGTAGTGCTGCTATAAACGTTGGGGTATATGTATCTTTTCAAATTAGAGTTCCTCCAGACATATGCCCAGGGGTGGGGTTACTGGACTATATGGTAAGTCTGTTTTTAGTTTTTTGAGGAATCTCCATGCTGTTTTCCATAATGGCTGCACCAAACTGGATTCCCACCAACACCCTCTCCAGCATTTGTCGTTCCTGGACGTTTGAATGATGGACACTTTGACTGGTGTGAGGTGATAACCTCACTGTGGTTTTGATTTGCATTTCTCTGATAATTAACAATTTTGAGCATATTTTCATACGCCTATTGGCCATTTGTATGTCTTCATTGGAGAGTTGCTTGTTTAGGTCTTCTGCCCATTTTTAGATTGGGTGATTTGTTTTTTGTTATTAAGTTGTGTGAGCTGTTTATGTATTCTGGAAATTAAGCCCTTGTCAGTCTCATCATTTGCACATATTTTCCCCCATTCCATAGGTTGTCTTTTTGTTTTGCTTATGGTTTCCTTTGCTGTGCAAAAGCTTCTAAGTTTAATTAGGTCCCATTTGTTTATTTTTTGTTTTTATTTCTGTTGCCTGGTTAGACTGCCCTAGGAGAACATTGCTATGTCAGATTTATGTCAGATAACGTTTTGCCTATGTTTTCGTCTAGGAGGTTTATAGTGTCTTGTCTTAGAGTTAAGTCTTTGATCCATTTTGAGTTTATTTTTCTGTATGGTGTAAGGGAGTGTTCTAGCTTCATTGATTTGCGTGTGACTGTCCAGTTTCCCCAACACTACTTGCTGAAGACACTGTCTTTTCTCCATTATATATTCTTGTGTCCTTTGCTAAAGATTAACTGACCACAAGTCTGTGGGTTTATTTCTGGGCTCTCTATTCTGTTCCATTGATTCATATGTCTTTTTGTACCAATACATGCTGTTTTGATTACTGTAGCTCTGGAGTGTTGTCTGAAGTCTGGGAGGGTTATTCCTCCAGCTTTGTGCTTTTTCTTCAGTGATGCTTTGGCAATACTGGGTCTTCTCCATGTAGATTCTAGGATTATTTGTTCTAGTTCTGTGAAAAATGTCCTAGGTAATTTGATAGGAATCACATTAAATCTGTAGATTGCTTTGGGCAGTATGGCCATTTTAACAATATTAATTCTTCCAATCCAAGAACATGGGATATCTTTCCATTTCTTTAAGTCATCTTTAATTTCCTTAGTCAGTGTTTTGTGTTCTCCACATAGTAAGTCTTGCACTTCTTGGTCAGATTTATACCTAAGAATTTTTTTTTTTGGATGCGATTTTAAAAGGGATTGTTTCTTTACTTTCTTTTTCTGGTATTTCATTATTAGTGTAAAGAAATGCAAGTGATTTCTGTATGCATGTTAATTTTGTATCCTGCTATCTTGCTGAATTCTTTTATTAGCTCTAGTAGTTTTTTTGTGGAGCTTTTAGGGTTTTCTATGTATAGTATCATGTCATCTGCATATAGTGACAGTTTTACCTCTTCTCTTCCAATTTGGATCCCTATTGAGATGACCACGTGATTTTTGTCCTTTCTTTTGTTGATGTGCTGTATCACATTGACTGATTTGCGTATGTTGAACTATCCTTGTGTCCCTGGGATGAATCCAACTTGATCATAGTGTATGATCTTTTTTATATGTTGTTGGATTCTGTTTGCTAATACTTTGTTGAGGATATTTGCATGTATATTCATCAATGATAGTGGCCTGTAATGTTCTTTTTTAATAGAGTCTTTGTCTGGTTTTTGTATCAAGGTGATGGTGGCATCATAGAGTGAGTATTCCCCTCCTCTTCAGTCTTTTGGAAGAGTTTGAGAAGGACTGGTATGAGTTCTTCTTTGTATGTTTGGTGGAATTCCCCAGTGAAGCCATCTTGTCCTGGACTTTTGTTTGCAGGGAGGTTTTTTTTTTTTTCAATTGCTAATTCTATTTCACTTCTAGTAATTAGTCTTTTCAAGTGATCTACTTCTTGATTCAGTTTTGGTGGACTGTATGTTTCTAGAAACTTCTCCATTTCTTCTAGGTTGTCCAATTTGTTGCCATATACTGTTCATAGTAATCTCTTATGGTTTTTTGTATTTCTGTGGTGTTGGTTATAATTGCTCCATTTGCCTTTCTTGTTTTGTTTACTTGTGTTCTCTCTCTTTTCTTCTTGGTGAGCCTGGCCAGAGGTTTATCGATTTTGTTTACTTTTTCAAAAAACCAGCTCTTAGTTTAATTGATTTTTTTTCTATTATTTTTTAATCTTTATTTTATTTATTTCCTCCCTGATCTTTATTATTTCTTTCCTTCTGCTGACTTTATGTTTTGTTTGTTCTTCTTTTTCTAATTCTTTCAGGTGGTTGGTTAGGTTGTTTATTTGAGATGGTTCTTGTTTTTCGGAGAGGACCTGTATTACTATGAACTTCCCTCTTAGGACTACTTTTGCTTCATACCATAGATTTTGTATGGTTGTGTTGTCATTGTCATATGTCTCAAGGTATTTTTTAATTTCTTCTTTGATTTCATTGTTGACCCATTGGTTTTTTTAGTAGCATGTTATTTGGTCTCCAGGCAGTCATTTTTCTTCTCATTTGTTTTTCTGTGGTTGTTTTCTAGTCTCATGCCATTATGGTCAGAAAAGATGCTTGGAATAATTTTTATCCTCTTAAATTTTTTAAGGCTTCTTTTGTGTCCAAGTATATGATCTATCCTAGAGAATGTTCCATGCTCACTAGAGAAGAATGTATATTCTGTTTTGGAGGGGATGTAAAGTCCTAAAAATATCAACCAAGTCCAACTGTTCTTTTGTGTCATCTAGTATCTCCGTTGCCTTATTGATTTACTGTCTGGAAGCTCTGTCCAATGATGTTAGTGGGGTGTTAAAGTCTCCTACTATTATTGTGTTCCCATCAGTTTCTCCCTTTATGTCTGTCAGTATTTGTTTTATGTATTTAGGTGCTCCAATATTGGATGCATGTATGTTAACGAGTATAATATCCTCTTCTTGTATTGCTCCTTTGATCACAGGAGATAAAGAACACTCCTTTATACAGTGTTCTTTACCTTTCTTTATGGTCTTTGTTTTAAAGTCTATTTTGTCTGATATGAGTATTGCTACTTCCACTTTCTTGTCATTTCCATTTGCATGAAGTATCTTTTTCCAACCTGTCACTTTCAATCTATGTGTGTCCTCGTCTCTTGTAGGCAGCATATTGTAGGTTCTTCTTTTATTATCCAATGTGCCATTCTATGTCTTTTGATTGGAGTATTTATAGTCTGTTGACATTTACAGTAATTATTGATAGATGTGTATTTATTGCCATTTTGAACTTTGTTTTCCAGTTGATTTGGTATTTCTTCTTTGTTCTTTTCTTTTTGTTCTTGTTTTTGTGGTTTGATAATTTTCTTTTGTTTTAGCTTGGTTTCTTTTTGGTTTTTGTGACTCTGTTGTGTGCTTTTGATTTGTGGTTGCCCTCTTTTCCAAGTATGTTAACCCATTATCATATCTATTTGCTTTAGACTGGTAGTCATATAGGCTCAAACACATCCTAAGAAGAAAGAAAAAAAAATTTACATTTTCTTGCTCCCCTCTCCTACCTTTTGTGATTTTGATGTCCTCTTTTACATCTTCATGTTTATTCTCTTACAACTCATTGTGGTTATCACATTTCCAATTGTGGTTTTCTCATTTCTATAGCTTCCAGTTTCTTTCTAGAGTAGGCCTTTCAATACTTCTTTTGTAATAGGTTTAGTATTGCTGAATTCTGTTAGTTTTTGCTTGTCTATGAAATTCTTTATCTCTTCTTCTATTCTAAAGGATAGTTGCTGGATAGAATATCCTAGGTGGCAGCTTTTTCTTATTCAGGACTTTGAATATATCTTGCCACTCCCTTCTGGCCAGAAATGTTTGTGTTGAGAAATCAGCTTATGGGGTTTCCCATGTAACTAACTCTTTGTTTTTCTCTTGCTGCCTTTAGAATCATTTCTTTATCTTTTACTTTAGCCATCTTAATTATGTGTTTTGGTGTAGGTCTGTTTGGGACCCTCTGTGCTTCCTGTGCTTGGATTTCTGTTTCCTTCTTTAGGTTTGGGAAGTTTTCAGTCATGATTTCTTCAAATACATTTTCAATCCCCTTTTCTCTTTCTTTTCCCTCTGGGACCCCTTATTATGCATAGATTGGCATGCTTTATATTATCCCATAACTCCCTTATATTGTTTTCATTGATTTTTACTTGCTTTTCTGTCTGCTGTTCTGATTGTATGATTTCTGTTATCCTGTCTTCTAAATTACTTATTCATTCTTCTGTATATAATCCATTTTTAAAAATGAACATATATTTATTTGATCCATTTTGGTTTGATTTTTGTAGACAGTGTGAGGTATGGATAGAAGTTCTCTCCTTTTTTTGCATATGCATATCTAGTTACTTCAGCATACTGAATACCATATTGAAAATCAGTTGCCCATGTATGTGTGGGTATGTGTGGGCCTATTTCTCTATATTTTGTTCCATTGGTCTACCTGTATTACACCCATATCAAACTTTTTTTTTTTAACATTTTTTTATTGAATTATAGTCATTTTACAATTTTGTGTCAAATTCCAATGTAGAGCACAATTTTTCAGTTATACATGAACATACATATATTGTCACTTTTTTTTTTTTTTTTGCTGTGAGCTACCACAAGATCTTGTATATATTTCCCTGTGCTATACAGTATGATCTTGTTTATCTATTCTACATTTTGAAATCTTAGTCTGTCCCTTACCACCCCCAACCCCCTTGGCAACCACAAGTTTGTATTCTGTGTCTATGAGTCTGTTTTGTGGGGTGTTTTTTTTTGTTTGTTTGTTTGTTTTTAGATTCTACATATGAGCGATCTCATATGGTATTTTTTTTTCTCTTTCTGGCTTACTTCATTTAGAATGACATTCTCCAGGAGCATCCATGTTACTGCAAATGGTGTTATGTTGTCGGTTTTTATGGCTGAGTAGTATCATATCAAACTATCTTGATTACCTTTAAGTCACTTTAAATCTTTTCTCTTTTCTTTCCCTTGCAATTTATTTGTTGAAAAAGCTAGGTCATTTGTCCAAAGAGTCTCCCAGAGTCAGAATTCTATTGCTTGCATCCCTGTGGGCATTGGCATTCTGGTAAATATTTAACATCTGGTTCTCTGGGATGAAATAGCCTGGGTCTGCTGCACTTGCTGGTTTCTGTGGTGTCAATATTCCCACCATGGCTTATTTAAAACTACCAATGTGACCTTACTGAACAGAGTTGTGAAGAAATGTGCAGCAGTACACTGTTGTGCAGTATTTCCACTATATACATACAATAGGGATGAATAACTTCAAGTACAGAAGTGAAGGTAAAATGTAGTGAATTATAAGGAATAATGAGCTGTGAAGATTTATTACCTGTGTTTTAACATTGTTAATTATATATTTATATAGGTTTTTTTTTTTTTTTTTTAACAACTGCCTTCACCAGCCAACTGGCAGAATTCCTGAAAATTTAACATTGGCTGTTATGACTTGGTACGAGTCAGTTCCAGCATTGCCCGTAGAGTAGTCAGACAGGTTCCCCTTTCCCTGTGTTTTTCCTATTTCCTGAAAATTAATAGTGAGACAGAGGTTGGATCAAATTCAGACTCAACTTTTTGGCAAGATTGTTTCATGGGTTATGGAAGGCCACTGATTATCATTGTCTTTATCCATTAATTCATTAGGGCTGCAAATTAGTGATAGTCTAATTTGTCATCCTTTCTTTATTTAGTAGCTGGGATGGTCTGTAGAGAAAACTTACCTAGAACTAGGTGATTCCACTGAGGTGTAACTTTGTTTAGGAAATGAAGGATAAATAAAAGGTACATTTTACTTCTAATTTACTCATTGCCCAGAATAATGAATTAATGGTTCCCTCATGTCCTTCAAAGGTGCCAGTGACTTTTTTTAAGTGTCATCATAAACACATTTAAACACATCTGATGTTTTTCAATCCACTGAGTTTTTATGGGTACTTAAACTGACCATTTTTTAACTGGAGGGAACCTCTTCAAGTTGATTCTTGATCCTTTTGACACACATTCAGTGGTCTTTGATAGCTTCCTTGATTTCTGGTAAGACACATTGTAGACTCATCATCTGTACTTCATACTGAGCCATTTTTCCAATGAGCCAGAATCCTTTCCTAGAATATTGTACTTAGAGACCATACTCTGGGCACTAGGGGTACTCATGGCTACTAGATTCTTGACTATTTCTAAGACATTTAAGTGGACAGGGCTGAGAAGTAGAGACACACGCATATTTTTAAGGTAAAATATATTATGAATTCAGTCACTATTTCCATTTGAAATTTAGGAATACAAAATTTTTAGCTAAACTTTCTTACATTTGTTTCTCTTTTTCTTCCATGCTGAAAATCCCACTTGTCAGTAACATCATACTGTTGCTCATTTGCTACACATGCAACAGTCACAAATAACATTAGCAATGCTACCTCAATAATATGATTATTAAAAAGTTATATATAGAGAGATGAATAATCACATTTGTATTTTAAAGGCACTTTAATTTCTTCTGATGCTTTTATCACCAACGTGATGAACAATTAGGCTAATTTGATTAATTTTGCTTCCACATTTTAGAGATTGAATTTTATTTTCAATCTTTTATAATTATGTAGAATGTTTACATGTTTCTAAAGTGCAATCCATTAAAGCACGATATTTTCTGATTAGCTTCTATCCCTGCTCTTTCCCTAGTTTATATTACAATTGAAACAAAAAAAACCTGTATGTGTATGTATTTGTGTATCTCCTTATTTCTTAGGTGAATGGTAACATACATTCTACCTTGCTTTTTCATCAGTATATGTAGGAGGTGCTCTGTAGCTATATATATATATTTTTTTCTCATTCTTTTAGCTGCTTAATATTCATGTTTAATATCCATAATTTTTCCACCAAATTCCTCTCCTGATGACTTGGAGTTGTTTCCAGTATTTTGATGTTATAAATCTTAATGTCTTACTAGATTTTTGCCTATATGTGTTTGGGATGTATTTTAATATTAGCATTTTTCCAACATTTTATTATGAAAAATTTCAAACACAGCAAAGTGTAAAGAAGTTTACAGCAAACACCTACACCACCTCCTAAACTGATGTAAAATATATTTATTGCGAAATGTGTAAAAAATAGGTGTATGTTCATTGTTTTGACAAGTGCATATTTTTAGTTGGGTCATCTCTTTTCACTGAGTTATAAATAAGAGTTCTAGATCTAAGTCCCTTATCAGACATATGATTTGCCACTATTTTCTCCCGTTCTCTGAGGTGCTTTTTCACGTCCTTTTGCTATTGTGAAAGTTTTCAATTTTTGTGATGTCCGGTTTACTTACTTTCTCTTTTGTTGCTTGTGCTTTTAGTGTCATACGTAAGAAACCATTACCTAATTCAAGGTCATTAAAGGTGTATGCTTACGTTTTCTTCTTAGAGTTTTATACTTTCAGCTCTTACATCACAAGGTTAAACGCCCCTACGGCTTGTCCAGGAGATGGGATCAAGTCATCCCGAGCACATCAGCCCCTTCGGCCACGTGCTCAGTGCAGGTTTCACGTTTAACATCTGTGTCTCCTTCAGAGTTTCAGATCAAAGTAAAGGTCTTAGGGAGATGGGCTCCGGAAGTTGAGAAGGTGAAGTTTGAAAGAACAATTCAGGTAGAGGTAGAGGTCTAATTGAGACGGTATCGGGCGCGTTCAAGGTGGTATGGCCATAGACGGTGGAGGTCCAATTTAATTCAAAGGAGAAAGAACAAGAACAGTCTTCAACAAATGGTGCTGGGAAAACTAGATATCCACGTGCAAAAGAATGATCTTGTTGAAAAACAAAATTGATCATAAATGGGAGGGCTTATTTCCAGACCCTGAATTCTATTCCATTGATCTACATGTCTGTCTTCTGTTTTAAGAACTCATGAATTTAAAGAGGATATTTATAAAAGTATGTGTTTGTGACCTGTTGTTTATAACCTCTCTTCACAGTTTCCTATATGTGTTTCATCTCAATAACTTCTCTGATTTTGTCCTACAATTACCTCGTTTTGTGTGTAATGCCATATAGGAAGGGTGTGCCCGCTGGTGAAGTGTAATGTTGATATTATTGGAATATTGATCTTCCCATTTTTCAAAGACTGCTTTGAACACAGACAGGAAGTATCTTCAGTTGGCAATGACCGCATAAAATGATGAAAATCAAATAAGGAAGCTTAGGAACCATAGTTTAAAGAGTTTCTTACCTTATTTAGATTTGAGATGCAGTACCATGAAAATGTGTTAAACCAATGGTTATAACTTTTTCTTTGAGAAAGTACATTGCAGACCCATGAGAAATCCTTCTTTATGATTATACTTCTTTTACGCAGAGTTCCTGAGTTGGAGGTAGAAGAAGAAACTCAAGTTCAAGAGATGACCCTAGATGAGTGGAAAAATCTTCAAGAACAGACCAGACCAAAGCCTGAATTTAACATCCGGAAACCTGAGTCCACTGTCCCTTCCAAAGCGGTGGTGATACACAAGTCCAAATACAGAGATGATGTAAGCATAATGTTTTGTGTTTAGAGGTAATCTTCACTGTTAGCTTATTGGAAACGAAATGGGCTTTTCCCCTTCTCTTTTAAAAATGGAACATTGGTAGCTGGCATTCTAGTTTCTACCAGAGTAATCACAGATGATGTGTGCCTAATTTTAATGTATTTTATTGTTCATTAAGAAAAAAATGGAAAGAATAGTTGATCCAGTGACACTTAATCCAAAGCAGTTACAGTGACAGTGCATTTTCTGCTCAGCCCAGAGCTGTCCTAAGACTGTGCAAAGGCTGTACATTTTAACTGCATTGCAGTTTGTCTCAAAAGAGGTACAATGTTTCCTGAGGCGAAAACGTTTCAGAGGATAACTACTCAGCATGTCATGATCAGATTGCCTTCGGCTCTAATTCTTTTTTTAAAATTTAAGTATAGTTCATTTACAATATTGTGTTAGTTCCAGGTTGTACAGCAAAGTTTGGGGGTTTTTTTTCTTCTTTTTTTTTTTTCACAGTTCTAATTCTTAATAGGAACATTTAATTGGAACTAGTTGATCATTTTAAAGTGGTCAGGGTTCTGTGCTCTGTGAAGCTTGTCCGAAACTCGCCAGAGGAGCCGTGTGTCAGGCACTCCCGCGACCTGCGGTCCTGTCGGATCGCTCCCGCCTTCCTCTCTCTTGCGAGGCCCTGCTTTAAATGGTTCATGTTGCAGCTTTTTATTGGAGGCTTCGGCTTTGAAAATACCTACCAGCATATATTGATAAAAGATGGTCAGAGAGTCATTTAATCACATCCTATTTAAGTTACTGAATGTAAGGGCACACTGAAGCCTTCTAGTTTTAAAATGTAGAGTCAGCATCATTTAACCCCAGCTCTTTGTCTTGATACCAGTCTCTGCATCCATGGTGGTGATGAGCAGACTCTTCCTCTGTGCTGGGCACCAGTCACTGATTTTCCGTTTGGAACTCAGGAGTTTTATACTATGTAGTTGGGTCTGTGTTCCCGCTTAAGCGCTGGTTAGTTACAGTCTTTGAATGAATACTTTTGTTAGAAGGTCATTTATGATCCAGGGTCCCCTCCTATCTCCTGTTTCAGTCAGTCCAAGCTCTTTAATAAGTTTTGAGCTGTTCCGCTAGAAATGACTTTCTGTACACGTATGAGGCCAGAGCCTTATCCTCTTGGAAAGCTCTGTGAGGTATTTTTACACGTCTGTCAGCTAGTTGGGTTAGTCCTTTTCCTATCCACATTCCTCTTTTCTGTTCAGGGCCATTGTAAATAAAGCTTTGCCTCAAACAAATGTGCCGTCAGGATGCGAAACGCGCAGCTGACACGTTAAGTAAAAATAGAAGCTGCTCTTCCTTAATCCACACCAGATTCATCCTCCCTGGCTCCAGAGAGAGGTCTCCTGGAATCTTTGAAGCAACTGGGTTAGCTGAGTCATCGAGCTTGGTCTCAGTAAAGCGCACATCTTTGGTACTCATTAATCTTATGGCACTGAAGATCTTAGCCAGGAGCCGTTCTTAAAGCAACAGACGCCAAATCCTGGGGTCACTAGTTTACTTTGTTCCGGGGGCCCTGCGAGACAAAAAGCACTAGAATGATGCCTCTTGTCTGCATGGAGCTCTGCTGTTCTCAAAGCTCAGATCTAACAGTAGCCTGTGGATAGAACTGGGCCTTACAACACTCTGGCTTGACCCCCTCCCCTGCCTCTGCGAGGTGTCCCTTCTTCCCAGGAAGGCCGCCACCTCCCTGCTGGGGCGCACTGACTTGTTTTCTCAACCAGGCAGTAGTTCATTATTTTACCTCTTAGTGTGTGTGTGTGTGTGTGTGTGTGTGTGTGTGTTTATCTTGTTCCCAGAGTGCCAGTGCGCCTGAATTGTTCTTTCAGACTTCACCTTCTCAACTCCCGGAGCCCATCTCCCTAAGACCTTTACTTTGATCTGAAACTCTGAAGGAGACACAGATGTTAAACGTGAAACCTGCACTGAGCACGTGGCCGAAGGGGCTGATGTGCTCGGGACGACTTGATCCCATCTCCTGGACAAGCCGTAGGGGCGTTTAACCTTACGGCACTGTGGGGATTCTCATCCAGGATCCTTGGCATATTTTCTGTAGGTTTATATTTTACTTAAAAGCGAGAGGTTTTTTTTATTTTAGCCATTATTAAGAATTGAGGCCAAGTCAGATTTGGAGATCTATTTCATATAGTTTTCTTTCAACAAGAGGCGGAACGTATTTGACCTCTTACAATAAAATGTACTTTCTCAAAGAATTTTAACTAAAGCAGCTCTTAAAAAGCAGTTTGAGTTCACGTTCTTTATGCATCATGGTGGTTAGTAATCCTCAGATAATTGTACTCTGTTATTTTACCCTTTCCATACATTTTGAATTGGAATTGTTTATTGTAAATCATCCAGTTTTTGACACTCGGTATTTGCACAGTCAGGACCCACGTTGAAAGGAATTTCTCCATCCAGTTCTGTTCTCGGAAGATGATTTTCCTTATTTATCAAAGTAGTATTTGCGAAGAAATAAGATAAAAGGTAGAAACTACAACTGCTTAATGTCAGCAAAGCTCACTTCGATATAAAATGCGCTTCGTGGTTGCTGCTAGTCACGTCCAGTCTTACGTCTTAACCTGCTCCACTGATAGAAATTTGGTGTCCCTTGAAGTAAGTTCAGATATGTTTGAATTAAGGCTGTGAGTGCGAGAACGTGTGAGGCCGCAGAGTGTGCAGGACCCTCCTGCACGTCCCCTCCCCGCCCACCCCGCCAGGGTCCGGGGAGCCGAGGTGGCCCCGCGCGTGTTCCGTGTTTGACGCCGTAACTGTGTTCCAGATGGTGAAGGATGACTATGAAGACGATGCCCACGTGTTCCGAAAAGCGGCCAATGACATCACGTCCCAGCTGGAGATTAACTTCGGTAACCTCCCTCGTCCCGGGCGTGGAGCCAGAGGTGGCACCCGGGGAGGCCGGGGCAGGGTCAGAAGGGCGGAAAACTATGGACCCAGAGCAGAAGTGGTGGTAAGTGTTTATGTTCTGAATGCTGGGTGGCTTTTTGTAAAGGGGGGGGACAGAGACGCCCTGGGCCTGCCCAGTCTGGTTTTGGAGCAGCATCAGATTCTCCCTGATCTGGAGAGAGAAAGTCCTTTCTCCTCTGTCCAGTGTGGGTCAGATGTTGGCGTCTCTGGAAGGGTGATGTCAGTAGCATGGACGTCAGTGGGATACAGACCGTTCTGTAGCACTGGTCCCCGGGGTCTCCAGGGGAGTCCGCTGTCTGCCATGAACGCCGGCTTAGAACTGGAGAAAACCCACTCATCTGCATCAGACAAGATGCCCAGGCTTGGGGCTGAATCAGATCAACCGACACTTGCTTTCTGTGGTCTGGCCATCGGTGCCCTTATGATGCTTTCAGCCTAGACAGAGCCCTTCCTGCGGCTTCAAGGCCTCCTTGTGACCGCCTCAGTTTCACCTTCTCACCTCAAACCATCCTTCCCCACGCTTCGGCCAACACTGCTCTACTTCTGGAACAGACAAGCATGCTCCTTACCCACAGGGCCTTTGCACCTGCTGGCCCTTCTCCCACCCCTTTGTTTGCTTGTCTAGAATAGATCTTCCAACCGCCCTTCCTCAGAGAAGGCTTCCAGACCAGGTCAGAGTCTCCCTTTTCTTTGAAGCACTACCATTTGCGATTATATTCTCGCTGCTCTGGTCGTTGGTCAGTCTCTGCTGTCTCCAGTGGACGACAGAACCCACGTCTGCTTTGGCTCATCATTGGTTTCCCCAGTGCCTAGCCCCGTGTAAACCACAGCATTGCTTCATCCATGTTCTGTGAACAAACACACCAACAACTGGTTTGGTGGTGGTCGGACACAAGACCCTGTGGCCAGCTTGGGCCACCACGCTGCCCCTTGTGCCTACAGTTTATTCTATTTAAAAGCAAAAACAAAACCACCAGAGTGTTGTTTCGGGGTGCATCTGAGGCCAGGTCGGAGAAAGGATCTTTTCCAGAAATAGAAACTATACGTCCTCTCCTTTCCACCAGCAGCTGTAGCCAACCCGCACCCCTGTGCAGTGTGACCCTGAACCTGCCTCCCCTCCGCCTGTGCCTCCCCTGCCTGTGCCCCCCAGCTGGGAACAGCTCTCAGGATCCTGTTCCCTTTGCTCACTCACTGAGGCTTATCTCCAGGAGAACCTTCTCTTCCAGAAAATATTACTTGACCGTGATGTGCACTTTGCCACCACGTGGCACTGGACACCCTCACGTGGGCCCCCGTGCCCAGGCCGTCTGTTACTGGAGTTCCCACCCTGTAACTTTCTCGGTGTCTGTCCCCCTACCCTGTAAGCTCCCCAAGGGCAGGAGCTGTCTTTAATCATCCTTTCATCTCCACGTTGTGGGCATTCCGTCATGTGTGTTGGCTGAAGGAAGTGCCGGATGCAGAAGGGGGTGCTCTGAAAGGATTTGTGGGAGGGAGGAGGGGAGGAATGTGCTGGCAGAGAGTGTCGCAGAGGGGACGGGGGCGAGTCATGAGGGAGAGGCGCCGTTCTGGGTCCCCTCCCTGCGGTCTGTGCAGCACTCAGTGCAGCTCAGAGACAGGGCCTCCCTCCCGGTGACCCTGCCCCTCTTCCCTTCCCACTGGGGCCTCATCTCTCCCCTGCGTGACAGCGGGTGCCACGTCTCACGGCGTGCTGTGCCTGCGTGGAAGGGGAGAAATGACAGCTGCTTTCAAAACTTGTCTTTTCTCTTTCAGACACAAGACGTTGCTCCGAACCCGGATGACCCCGACGACTTTCCTGCTCTGGCTTGAGAGCCTTATCTCCCTGGCAACGAGAAACAGCGCTGGCTTACCTATAAAGAGACTTTCCCTGCTGTGGGGAAGAGAGTCAGACTCTAAGAACAATAGATGTTGCTTTTTCCCGTGTGGTTCGAATTCATTGCACTTTCTGGGCCTAGGGAGTGTGGAAATAGGGACGTTTTCCTCCAGACACTAGGGAGTCCCGGTCAGGGGTTAGTCTGGCACCTTCCCAAGAAGGTGGAGAAGGTTGATTATTTTTTTATTTAAGGAATTCCAAATGAAGTTCAGAAATAATGCTTAAAAATCTGTACATAAGAGATTGTAGTGAATCCTCCACAGAAGCATGGAGATTAAAGCAAGGTGTAAAATAGAACTCATTGAGAATATTTAATAAGCTGTATGGCTCTCAGAAGGCTGTGTCCTTCAGTATTAGAGGAAATAACATATAACTTGGACCATTAACTTAAAGCAGGCACAGCCTAGTTCTCAGAGACCGAGAAATTAAAATACAAATTGTATTTACTGTTTACTTGTAAATGTTCCACTCTCCTGGAATCTTTTGAGTTCTGGTTTTCATTTAACCAATAATTTTAAAGCGTCCCTGGCTGCCACTCTGTGGCAGAGAATTAGAGGAGTATTGATTTTTTTTTTTCACGGTGATTTAAACTACCTCGTGGTTCCCGTGTGTACGTACACACGCACACACGCTTCGTGTAAATGTGCATATGTAGTGTTCGGGTGGTTTTTAGGGTGAGTATGAAATATATGGTTTTAAAAATCATGTTATTTAACCCACCAATCAAATGAAAAGGGGTCCAGGCAAAAGTGTGCTGCCACTTATCTTTTTTTTCCCCCCGAAGCTGGTGTCAGAATTCAGCACCTGTGTGCAGAGGCCCTGTGTCCCTGTCCTGGGCAAGGCTTGTAAATAGTATTTATTGAACTCCCACGCGCAGTGTTTCTCACTCGGCCCTTGCACCGGTGCGAGTTGCTCTTTCTCGCCTTTGGTGAAGAAGGTCTGGGTCCTACCCTGCCCAGCAGGGCCGAGACCTGCAAGTCCGCACCCCCCCAGCCCAGCCGCCTGCGAGGTCATGCCATTTCACAGGAGAAACCGTGGGTAGCAGCTGCCGGGCGGCCCACAGTCAGTATGCTTGTGTTGGAATTTGAACCTTGGGATCTGTGCTTTTTTTCCTTTTTTTTCGCTTTGCTATACTGTCTGAGATGGCTCTGAACTTGAACCCAAGTGTAAATAAAGGTTGGTATTCCCTCCTGACTTTGTGTAGAGAAGGCTGAATCCTTTTGGTGACATCCAGGTAAGAGAGAACGTGGGGAAAGGCCACAGTGGAAAGAATCATTTCTTATTTTGTCGAATAATCAGAGCTGAATCCTTAGCTGTGTTAAGCCAGTTAAAGACCTTCCCTGTGGGTGCCAGCCTACTTTGATTCCTTGTTATTATCCGAGTACTAAGGTAATCATTTTATTCCCGCTCCCTGGAAAAAACAGTGACCGTGAGTGCCCTGATCTGATCTGAGATCTTGTGAGAGTGAGTGTCGCGTTCAGCCGTGATGATCAGCTGGTTCGACGTGAGGCTGTGTCGCCACTCAGCAGGCTCTGAGCTGTCACACCGTCATTTTGCCTTGCCCTGGCTTTGAAGGTGGGCAAAGCAGAGATCCCTTTCAAGAAAATTCCCTTTAGTTTTGTGAGTAACACTTAAAAAGCCCATAGCGCTGGATTTAATGCATTTGCAAACTCTGCATCCTTCCCCAGACGCACGGGAATCCTGTGCCACAGAGCAGTCCCAGGGCTTGTCAGAAGCAGTTCTGGGGGACCGGGGACAGTTTCTGAGCCTGTTGGGGTCTTCATTTGCTCACCGGGGCTACCTCTTGCCAATTTGGTGGGGCAGATGGGTGTCAGGCTTTTGTCATGTGGTTGTCCCCAGTCTGGCCCCAGAGAAGACAGCAGAAGCAAGGGGCAGGGGACATCCACAATGTGCCGCAGGGGAAGTCAGCAGAGGAGGCGAGGGGATTGTGTATTTGGGCCTGTACTCGAGGCAAGCCCTTCCAGATCCGCGTTCCCGTGCCGGACCCCTTTGACGTACTTGGGTATAGATGCGTTGTCACGAGGCAGGACACGTTTCTGGCTGGTAACTTAACAGCAAGCAAATGTACCCACCAAAAGGAAACCTGTGGCCTTAGCCGACTCTTGGAAAGCGGAGGTCAAGTGTGATTGAATTCCAAGGGCAGGTGTGCCAGCCCCCAAGCCTGACCTGGATCCCTTCTGACCCAGGAGTTCAGGCAGCTGGGAGAGCCTCCTCTTTAGGGTGTGTGGCCAGACAGGAATGGGGGTTGGAGCCCTGCTTCGTTCAGCTGGGTGAAAACACAAGTCACCCATCTGACAAGGTCTGGGAAGAGGCAGACACGCCGCAGAAGCTGCTGCTGGCTGGGATGCCGGGGGAAGGCAGAAGCTCCGCACTGGCTGGTTTGGACATCTGGCCAGCCTACTTTGAAAAGTACATCTTTAGCCTAATGGTACTGCTAAGCATCAGACGTCTTTACCCCATGCCCGGCAAGCCCCTCAGAGCCCGGGAAGCCGTGGCACGCGCCTCCTGTTCTAGTGCTGGTCGCTGGTTCACTAGCTCCTCCACGCCAGCCCAGGGCATCGGTGTCTCATAGGTGAAGGTGCTGTTTCTCCTTTAAAACTGCACCACGTGCGATGTCGGCCAGTCCCACGGGGCAGCAGGACCCGGGTCCCGGGAGCTGGGAAAGGTCAGCCCTCGAAATAAAAACAGAAACTGCCCTCTTCTGAGCTGATCAGGAGGGAGCCATTACGCTTCCCTCTCAGCACGACCCAGCAGGACACGCGGAGTTTCGCTTTGAGAAAAGCCCTGCCTGCTTCCCTTCTGCTGCCGCTGCCGCCCTCAGTCTCCATGGGGATCACACCCTGCGAGCACCTTCCAGGACCCAGGGCTCCTCACCCCCACGTCCTCCTGACGCCAGCCTGAGTCAGGCTCCCCGGCAGCCGGCATCCCTGCCCACAGCGTGCCCCGGGTGTTGGGCTCGGCTTGGCTATTTATGGAGTAAAGAGAACGAGGAAGGAAAAAAGCAGGGATTTATAAGAAATCTTTATTGTCAAATACAACACGGAGGAAAGTGCAAAAACTTCCCTGTAACCACCACCTTGGGAGCCAAGGGGCCGATTTCCCCAGAAGCCTGTCCATGTGACGGTGCCAATCACAGCCCGGGTCCCTCCGAAAGGAGCCACTATCCACGGGGTGCTCAGCCCTTTACCTGAGTGTCCTGTAAGTCTGAAGGCAGTCAGGGAACAGGGAAGGACGTCCGTCTTCCTTGCTCCCTAGCTAGGCAAGGATGGGATAACAAGATGAAGCCGAAAAAAGATTCGATCCCCAAGCCTCGTTCTTTCTACACGCTCCTGAAATTTCCAGTTATCAACTTGGGCAAAGCTGCTGGGAGAGGGACAGGGAGAGGCCAGAGGACACATGCACTTCTGTGGGGGCCCCAAGGACCGCACGGGGTGTGCTGTGCGCTGCAGTGCTTAGCCACTCCCCGGGGCAAGGTGGTGACCGCGGCAAAGCACACCGGGACCGTGCGCGGCAGTAGCATGAACCGGTCCATCCGGATGCATTCTCCTGAAAGCATCCTGGGATGTGAGGTGTTCTGGGAAAGCTTCACTAGGCCTCCTGCACAGCTGGAGATGGCAAGACACGAGAGGTCACGCGATTAGGTTCAAGGCTGCCGGCAAGGTGGAGACAGGAGCAGAAGCCTGGCGCTCTCAGGGGCCTCATGGAAATCTAAGGGTCGACGTGCTCCAGCAGCATCTTCCAGCCCAAGCCGCCTCTGCCCGCCTCCCGGGCCTCTGGGAGAGCCTTCTCCTTGTCCACAAGGTTTCCCAGGGCAATAGGATTTTCCCCAACCAAACCACAAAGGCTCTCGTATCCACTGCAACTTTCCTGCAAGCAAAACTGGCCCGGTGGCCGGGGCAGAGCATCCCTGGAACAACTCTGGACCATCTCCAGAGGCTGACCAGGGAGCACGGTCATCTGTAAGCTGGGGAGTGAAGCGGCACCACCCCACACACGAGTCCCTCGGGGGGTGTGGAGAGTTCCCAAATGTTCTCAGAGGACAGGAAAACTCTTTTCTCCAGAGCAGCCCCCCTGCCAGAAGTCAGAGGTGTGCCCTGCCCAGCTCTGGGGGGGCCTCCTTCACCTCGACAAACAACCCCCATAACTGCTGGTGGCTCTGGTCCACACTTCACCTCCCCCGCCACCCCCGACCCTCCATCTCAGAGCAACAGGGAAGAAAACTTTTTAAGTCCCTAAGTCCTAAATTCTCGGCAACGCAAAAGGAGCAGCACCTGCTTGTTCTGGCGGTGCGGGAAAGAGAGCAGGAGTGAGCAGAGATGCTGAGAGCTCAGGAGGAGGGAAAGAACGGGGCACACAGGCTGGCCCAGTCAGGGGCGCGGCAACCTCTCCCCTGGCTCCATCCTGACCCAGGGACCTGTGACCGGGGTGGAAAGGCATCATTTGGGGTTTTCACCGAGGATCCTGAGGCCCAGAAGGGGGCCCTGGGATGACTGGTGAGCAGGCTCCTTCACGGCACACCTCTGCGGGGCGCCACTCACACTGCACCTGCGTGAACAGCACCCCTGCAGTTGGACAATGTGCAGCCAGGACGACAAGGACGATGAGGACTATAAAGTCTTCAAAAAGTTTGCATGGACTTTTCTGAGGAGACAGAGGGACCATCAGTCACAAGGGCCCCTAACGTTAAGACAGTTCAAGGGATGCTGTCCACTTGAGATGGCACCACTACCAGAGAGGGTGCCAGCCTGGTCCTGTCCCCAGCCCAGTCATCCCCCAAGGCCACCTACAGGAAGGCCCAGCTCTGGCTTTGGGCTGCGGTCCCAATACCCAGTGGAAGAATGAGGCAAAAACTCTTCTGCTGACAGGCTGAGGCATGGACCTGAGGAAACAGGTTTAAATTACACCCTGAGAAAACTTCCAACGGTGAGCACTGTGCTGTCCAGGAGAGACCTCTGGAGATGGCCCTAGTCTCTGCGGATCCCGAGCCAGATTAAAAGCCGGTCTAGAAAGGTTACAGCCCGGGACATCCAGCCATCGCTGAAAAAGGGAGGAGACGGACAGAGTTGTACTTACAACCCCAGGACCTGTCTTAGGGGGTTACTGGGTATGGCAAGGACTGGTTTAATACGGGGCTGGAGAAAAGACCCCGAGGTGCATGTTCTAAACTCCCTAGGGCTGGTCAGAGCAGAATCACCCTGAACAACAGGACTGAGCCGGGGGGGGCCACTGGCTATCACAATCCCCACTCCCCATCCCTTAGTGTCGAGGGAACACTCAAGGACATGCCAACCACTGGCCTGTTCACAGTGCTCCCAGGGTCACCCAGTTGTTACAACAGACCCCTCACTCTTAGGGATGGAGACAGCGGGATGGGCAACCTCCCTGCAGACGCTGTAGGGGGCAAGCCAGGGCCAGGCAGGAAGGCAGTCTGTCCATCCACCCAAGGCCAGACCTAAAGCCTCAGGGTCCCCTAGTCTCATGAATAATCCACGAGCCCTATTCCCAGGGTTGAGCCCCTGCTACCTCCCATATAACAATGAAGCCTTTCCTCCGGCCCCTTCCTCTGCCAAGTGGAGCCTGGGCCAGAGCAGAACGAGGCCGGAGAACAATATTCATGTCACAGGGTCCCCAAGAGCGTCCGTTGCCATTTCTATGACATCGCCCAGCAAAGCTGTACTTGAAACTAATCAGGGGACCCACTCCAGGGGGCAGCACTGCCTCCTGAAGGTGGCTGAAAAGGCAGGCACGTCTTGATTGCCCAGTGGCCGGGACACTGCTGGCATTTAGCAGGCTGCGGGTGGGGTGGCAGTGGGCCGGGAATGCCAGACTGGCTGCATTCTCGGGAGAGTCCACCCAAGGAAGAATTGTCCGCATCAAAAGTCATTCTGTTTTACGTCGAGAGGCACACCCATGCTGAGAAGAAACCATTGTCCCTTCTCCAAGCAAAACACTGCACGACCTCCTCCACTCTTTCTTTCCCCACCCAAAGCCTCTCCTCATTTAAAACTGTATCTGAGGGGCCAAGGCTAGGCTCCCGCCTGGCAGACGGCCTCCTTACCTGGGCATTTCAGTGTGGATGGAGCACCCGTCATCCAGAAGCATGTCGCAGCCGTGCAGACTTGCTAGCAAAGAAATGAGACACAGTTAGAGACGAGGCAAGGCGGCCAGATGTGCTACAGGGGCGGCGTGGGGGGGATCTCCAGCCCACGTGGGCTGGGCCAGCCTCCCCACTCGGGGAGCTGGGGGTCTGGAGAGGAACCTGGAAGGGTTTCCCCGAGGGTCCATTTGCTCCCCCTGTAAGCCAAGAACATGGTGAGACTGCATATAACATAGGGGGACTATGCCAACCACTTAGAAGACAAAGATGCCCCAAATCTGAATAACGGGGCAGCTAAGACAGGACTGGATATAGCAGGGAGTGATGGTGACCCTTGCCCCATGGTGCTGGGGCCAGTGTCCCGCTCTTAAGGAACCAGCTCAGCAGTGTCATGACAGCTGCTGAGGAGGGAGGAAGGGGATCCAGGGGGCCGCATTTATCACTTCTTGAAGAGCGTTATGGCAATATTTTAAAATTAAATATAACATACATGGCTCTTCGTATAGGCCGGGTGCTTGTTCTATGTAATCAACAAATACTAACTCATTTAATCCTCATACGACTGTACTGTCATTCTGGCCCGAATCACACAGCTAATAAATTGCAGAGCAAAGGTTTACACCCAGTCTGGCCCCAGAATCCATGCTGTGAACAACCCTACTTGCTTTTTGATGCAATGTACATCAAAAGCTTTAAAGTTCTGCAGGTCCTTGACCTAGAAATGCCTCTTGTAAGAATTTATCCTAAGGAAACAAGCAATACCAGCCAGGAAGAATTTACATATGAGAATGTTCATGCAGTGGGGACGGCAGTAAAGAGCTGGGCACCACCTACCTGGGCAACGATGGGGAGAGCAGGGCTGCTGACACAGCGTATACCACAGAGAAGGTCAAAATCGCCCTCCCGCCACACTGCCTCCCAGCGCACCCACGGCTGCACTTAGACACGTGCGTGGAGGAAAAGCAAGCCACGGTGGAGGCGATGTTAAGGGATGACCTCATACCTTGCTCTTTTTAATCTAAACACTAAGGCACTTACGAATGCAATTTTATGGAGGAACAAAGTGAGGGCCGGGAGGCAGACTGAAGGATCCCCAAGGTCGGAGAATTAAGTGGCACTGCTTGTTTTAGAACGCACACTGCTGACTGCTCTTCCCGGATCAATGTGCTGTTTCAATAAACTCATGGGGGCCTCCTGAAGGGGCCTCTTCTACGTAACTACACCCTCCACTCTGCCCCTGAACAAAGCACTCCCAGGAGACCTTCAGTGCACGGATTTCTCCTTCAAAAGCCAAAGTAGTCTAACCTCTTTAAATACTTAACAACCATTCTATTTGCCTGGAATGATGCTGCAGGTACCCAAGACAGCAGATCTTGAGGGACCCTAATCTGCTATCAAAAATCGGTCTTTGTCTAACCATCTAGAGAAACTTACCTTAAATAAAAAATTAATTTATTGAAAGCTATGTGCCAAATACCGTTTTAAGCACTTTCTCTGTATTATCTCATTTAATTCTCATTATAACTGTGAAGGTGTGAATTCCTTTTATTCCCATTTTACTTAAGAAACAGAGGTAGAGGGGATTCGCAGACTGTCCGTGGGGTAAAGGAGAATGGGACAGGGAAGTTGACAGCAGAGAGGGAGAGGGGGTCTCGAGGCTGGCCGCCCACACTGCACAGCCCCGGAACACGTGACGGCGCCCCCGAGAAACCGACAAGCCCTGTGGTTTCACCCGGAGGCCTGCAGGCCTCACAGCCCTGCTGCCAAGCCTGCGCCCTTCACCGTACGCACAAACCTTGAGCTGCCGGCCTCTGCCAACCAACTGAGCTCCGGTGGGTCAGTAGGAGGGCACGCAGCTCAGCATGGGTCTCAGGGCACACCGTGGAGGGGCAGGTAGCCGCTGCAGATTTCAACAGCGGACAGAGCCTGCAAGTCCCTCTTTGGAGGTAGTGGTGTCCGGGGTGGGGAGGAGTCTGGATAGGGGTGAGCAGACAGGTTCGTTTTGTGCTTTGAAAACTCATATGCAAGCACAAATCAAAGCTAGGTTCCCTGGGGAACTGGACGGCGCTCCCTAACAGGCCAGGCTCCTCCTACATCCCCTAGACACGACCTCTGAGTGATGCTGGGGGCACTTAGGTCCTTTAGGATCCTGCCCTGCAAGACACCAAGGGGCAAGGCAGGTAAACAGCCCTGGAGAAGGCGTCCTGGGTTCCACGCGGGGACGCGAAGCGCTCCAGCAGGGTCCCGCCCTTCACTCAGCACTGTCATCCTGACTTCTTGGCAGGGAAAATGAAGGGGCTACGGCCCTTGACCAGCAAGACTCCAAGGGCCTGACTCACGTGCCTCATCCTTAGCCGTTTCCAGAAAAGTCAAGCCTTCGCCCGCGTGAGCCGGTAGTGGTGCTGTGCAGAATAACCCCATAGCAGGAGCCCCCGCCCTCACACAAGCGTCTCATCCTGGGGAAGGTCTTATGGACTGAACTGTATTCCCTCCAGATTCTTAAGCAGCAGCCCTTCCACCAACACCTCAGTGTGACTGGATCCGGAGACAGGGCCTCTAAAGAGGTAATTAAGTTAAAATGAGGCCATGAGGACGGGCCCTAAACAATCCGACTTGTGTCATTTAAAAAGGACAGACAGAGGGATGTCAGGGATTGGACGGCACAGTGACAAGACCAAAGAGAGAGGCTTCAAGGAGAAACCAACCCTGCTGACACCCTGGTTTTCGATTTCCAGCCTCCAGAACTGTAAGAAAATAAACTTCTGTGTTTAAGCCCCCAGCACAAAGCATTTTACTGGCGCAGTCTTGGCAAATTACTACCACGGAGGGTTACACCCATTCTGTATTTTAGCCACTGCCTATCACAATTCAGAATGCTAAGTGAATAAAAAAACCCAAACGGCTGTTTGGTTAATACTTTTAATTACACGATTGTAATTATACAATTTTTACTATTCAACATTTTGTATAAAACCAGTTACAATACACAAGATTTTCAAATGTGACAATTATGTACCAAACTACATAGATACGCAAAGTTTACAGGCCATTGTGAAGCTTTATCTTAAAAATACCTTCAGGAAAATAAACATTCATTCAACCAGTTCTCTCAGCTTTATAAAATATGAGTTAGAAATATACATTTTAATTAAAAAAATCAAGACAATGATTGATCAAATACTGATTATTCAGTTACATTTGAAAACTTTTAATAATCTGTACATGAGTGCAGGTTAGATAAAAGTCTGCAAATTATTAATATAAATCTGCAGTACTATAATCAGATGAACAGATCTGCTGACAGTTAATTCTATTGGGCGATTAAGGAGGTAACTTCCTACACAGTACAGGTGAACTGTCCAGTCAACTATGCACACGTGGAGCATTCCCACTTCGCGACACGGAGAATCCTCACTTAGGAGAAGGGGAGGAGCAGCAGGTAACCTCACAGGACGGTGTCAGCGGGAGAAAACTGCTAAAGAATTAAACTATGCTTTTAAAGTTGTTTTTGATGAGCACTGCTTCCCAAAATGTGATGATGGCTTGAAAGGATGTCTGCAGGAGAGCAGCTAAGCTACTTTTTGAAATCAAACATCAAAGGAGGGCAATGCTCGCATATCGAGCAAAGGAGAGGATGCCCAGGATGCCCACTGGTCCACGCGGCCGCCCGACCGTGTCTCAGACTCCACGGGCAGACACGTCTGCCCCGTGAGAACACCGGGGAACTCCTCTGAAACTTGTCTGGGCCCAGGAGGTAGACATCACCCCTGTGAGAGGGGGAGGAGGGCAGGCAAGAAGTGGGTGGGTGGGGGGGAACAGGCTAAGTGGATCAAGTTTAGAACAGAATAATTCTGGAGACTAGAAGAGCAGCGCGCTGCGTAGACGCGGCTACATTTTGACAAGGCTACTTGTTTCAGTGAGGCACTGCTCAGGGTCCTCCCTCTTCCCTGGGAAGAGAGATTTCTAGCCTTTCTTTAAGACTCTGACACGAAAGTCTGTCTATACATCTTAGGTACCCACTTTGGCAGGCCAGAAAGCTTCAAGGGCACCTAAAAGAGTTCCTTTCTAATTTTAATTCCAGTGGAAACTGACTTGGTGTACTTTCAAAGCTATTTAAGGCTCTTAAGTTAAAGTAATCTTTCGGTCTGACATGCCCTGTTTCGTATCCCATAGCAACAAGATCTTCTGTAACAAATGAGACTCAGAAGATTCTTGAGTGTGTTGAAGTTTCTGCTGGGGGCTGGCGGGGGGTGGAGAGTCTACTCTTATTATTCATCGCAGGAAGTTTTCCATCCATCAGACCCAGAGCCACCCTGGATTTGAGATATGTCCCCAGTAAGTTTACGAACACTGTGCTATGCAGTCCGTCTGAAGCACTAGCCCAAGATGTGTGTTCCATCCAAGCAATGCTGCTTGATCCAATCCCTAGCTTGCTACGACTAACCTCAGTGAGCCTGTCAAATACAAGGATTTGTAGGAAGAGCCACAGTGACAGCAATTCTAGCTGGAAACTTGAGCAGCAGACACAGAAAAAGGCAATTTGTAAAACAAAAAGTACACTGAAGCCCCAATTTTTCACTCTTGGCCAAGACACCAAATGGCTTTTTCACTGCGAGGGAGACGGCACATTTAACTCGTTCTGACCGACAAGAACAGTTCAGATGGAAGTCTGATTTGCACCACTGCCTGGACTAGTTATGTAGGAGATGGCCTTTAGAAGTATAAAGGGAAGGAGAGTTGCCCTGAGAATTCAAGGTTTTACGCCTGGACACAGGATGACCCTGCGGTATGGTCGCCCAGAGCGACACAACAAATGGAATGTTTCTCCTCCCACTCAAAGCTTAATGAAGAGCTGTTTTCCTGTCAGGCAATGGGTCTTTGTATCTGTGAACTTCCAGGGATAGAAAAACCGCTGTTTTTCTGAGCTCTAGTCCCCAACTTAAAAGCTGGCTTGGCCCAGCCCCATGGTGCCCAACGAGGGAGCTGCTGCTTTGGCCAAAACAATGGCGTCTTCCATCTCCTCTGAAAACAAGGCAATCTTACAATCTCCTCCAAGAGTAAATACCAAAATAGAACCACAGCCTTCCAATTTTTTTTTTTTTTTGGCTTTAACAGACTTTAATCTGTTTATTCCACAGCCATTTCTTATTCTGCACAGTCATATGAAAAAGGCAGCTTTTTAAAAGTGGATTTGCCTACTAACGGGATTCATTCATCTTGTAATGTGAAGGCATTTTGCCTTTAAATACTGTATCATCCCAATCTCCAAACTAGGCTAATGATAACCGGTTAATGGTAACTAAACCGTTCACTTCTTATTATGGAAGTAACCCAGGTGACTGCAAAAATATTCTTTTATTTTGGCCCCCCCCCTTTCTTTTAGCAGCAAGTAAATTCGGATTTGTGATTGCCTGACATCACAGACTCTGCTGTGTTTCTGTGGGGTTGAGGGGAGAAGGCACTCTGCAAAGAGTTATTAATTGTATTCCCTAACCAAAGGCAACAGTGAGTTTCTTATTTACAAACAACTGAAATCCAGATGCAAATAACTGTCACTGAAATAAAAGGGTGTGTGAATGGCCTTAGGCTGATCACATAACAAAAAAACCCACAGCGCGACAGGAAAGACCCTAATAAAGTAACTTTATATAAAAAAAAGGTCACCATTATTTGGGATCACGGTTTCCAAGGGCAAACATCAACAGTGTGGGGTTTCTTCCCGCATGGAAGGAAATACAATTTTAATTTGTATGACTGGGCAGCCACATAGTGGACAGCCCTGGCATTCTTCCATCTCAAAATGACATAAAAAGGGACGACTTACAACAATCTTCCAACTGTGAAGCCAGTTTCTCCTCCTGAGGCTTCTAAAGCTACGATTAATATTCTCTTGCAAGTTTTAGGTTACCCGAGTACCAATGTGTATCGCGACATGCACCAGTCTTAAAATGTGGTTTTCACAGATTCTTGTGAATAAAGCACTCTTTGGTGGAAGACAAGCAGCTTGGGTACTTAACGGAGTTAACATTTCAACAATATCACAAATATTAAAATGGAGATGATTAAACCGAATGGCGTCAAATGACATAAAGTACCATTTCAGTAACGCTTGTTTTATCTTTAGAAGTTTTGACACAGGGTGACCAGCAAATAATTAAGTAAAAAAAAACCTCCATCAGATCCTCAATTCTTCTGAAGGCCAGCAGCTAAAATGATTGCCATCACAGGGACACACGTGCACCACACAGACGCGTCAGCTGCCCTGAGAACAGAGGGCGTTGATATTTACACCTGAGACTAATTTACAACCGCGTTTTCGTTGTTCAACTTAAGACGTTTCTACAGAAGGAGAGTTGGGCCTTCTTCAAGTCACTCGCTTGTGCCCAAATCCTTGTAGTTATTTAAATTCCAGTGGACTTTTTCTTCGTTGAATAAACTTAGGTGGCAAGCAGCTAAGGCTTTTGCAATTTTTGTTTTGTCTCCAAATAAATTGTGCTAAAATCCTGTTGCAGTTTTTCTGTTCCTAGAGTCTTCCTTCGGCTCTGGTCACAGGTTTTTACTTAACGCAAGACTGTTTTAGTCCTTGAAATGGAGGGACTACAGGGGAGGAAAAAAAAAAAAAAAAAGGATTTTACCATGAAGGCTTTCAAGTGTCCCATGTGGTTATCAAAGACAAGAAAAGGCAACATAATAAAAATACTGACATGCTAAAAAGTATACACACTGTGTAATTCTTTTATGACAAAATACTTTGGGAAAGACAGCACAGTATCAACCATAAAGTAAAGACAGACAGTAGAGAAAAGGCAGAGCAGAAAAAGGTTCAAGTCTGCAAAAAATCAAAAGACAATAAAAAAAATTAAAAAAGAAAGAAAGAAAGAAAAGAAAGAAAAGAAAGAAAAGAAAGAAAGAAAGAAAGAAAGAAAGAAAGAAAGAAAGAAAGAAAGAAAGAAAGAAAGAAAGGAAGGAAGAAAAGAAAGGAGGGAGGGCAAAAGCAGCCGAGCAATGAGAATACCATAACGCCATTAAGGGCATTTGTTGCAAAGCATTCCTTTTCCTTCTTTCCCTCTGAGGAACCAGGCTGTGGGAGAAGTGGAAAGAACGAAAAGATAAAGAAGTGTTACTAGGTTATTTCCAAAGCCAGACCTCGGTCACAGACAAAGCTTGGGCACCGAAAGCAGTTTCCAGGTGGGCAGGGTGCAGCAGGTGCCCGCGCCGCCACCCCGCTGCAGGGGACACCCCGCTGCATGGAGCTGTCGCGTTCGTGCGTAACTGACCTGCGCTGACCTCACCCTTCCTCCCTCCTTCCCTGCCCCTATGGACCACTTTGACTTTCAACTGAATAGATCCCTTCAAAGGAAAACTAAAGCTGAAAGAAGGGAGCCAGAGCAACCAATCCCAGCGTGGAGGGGGCCCCCCGCGGGTGATGACGACGCTCCGTCAGAGCAGCTCATCTGAACCACTCGCCTCGTGCACAGAGACTCCGACAGAGTTCTGAATATAAAGGTCCAAGTCAGTTGGTGGAGCCAAGAGGGAAAAATATCTGAAATTTCAAAGGGAGATTAATATTTTTAAAAGATGAGAGGTCACCGGCATAAAGGAAAACTGAGATACAACATGCTGGGGCTTCTCCAGTGACAGTTTTTAAAGACAGCGGCGGCAACAAAAATGCCAAGCCCAGAGGTGAGGGAGCAGACAGCGAGATCTGAGACTCTACGGGACAAGAAGCAGCGACAGATGTGATGATGGAAAGTGCTCCATATGAGAAGACTTAAAAAGCCCAAGTCCTAAACGTACTTACTCTCAACCGAAGGGCTTGTGAAGGGACTCATGGTTCAGAGGCCAAGAAAAGAGCCTGAACATTTATCTTCCTCCAAAATATGTGAGACTGGGGTACAAAATACCCCAAAGCAATGAGCACTGGTTGGGTTTGGCAGGTGAGGCAGAAAGTGCTGGTTCCCAGTGATGCCACGTGGGATTGAAAAAGACACATGACAGTTTTCCTGGGAAACAAATGAAGTTATAATTTTTTAAAGAGAGGGAGGGAAGGAGCAGGGGAGGGAGGGAGGAAGGAAGGAAAAATGGACTGCCCCAACGCGACAGCGTACGCTCACAGCAACACGCACTCGATGGGTGAGCGGTGTAAAGACATGGACTGAACTGAATACATCAAATGAGGGAGCTTTGGGTCCTCCACCAGAGGCCCGATGACGAAATGTTCAAGACTCATTCTGAGAGGGCTCTTCAGAGCGCTGATGCAAGAACACCGAAACACAGGCCATCTCGATGACGCCGGTTCGTCAACGGATTAAAAGAGAAACATTAAAATGGGTTTACAGCTCTCGCAGGGCGTGGGAGATGTAGAGATCTGTTAGTTTGCTTTTTTGGACTTAAGAAGGCAGACGAGGGAGGTGCCACACAGACTCCCCTCAGCACCCCACCCGCCACCAGACGCTCGTGTTTCTGTGCCTGAACTGCTGTGGCCGTGACAGAGCAGAGCTTGGCACCCGGGACTCAAGTTTAGACGTGGCTTATGTTCAACGGATACACGAGGGGTATCACCTGCCACGAGAGAAACGTGGTGGCATTTCTTCCCAACGACAAGTGCTTATGGCCACGTGTATTTTTCTAGTCTCCAAAGAACTGCTCTCTTGACATGTTTATGGGCAAGTTCTTCAAAGGTGTAGTAGAGCCTTTCAGTGAACTGTCAAAAATCAAAGGAGCCAAATCAACAGACAAGAGAGTTTCGGAGAGGTCTCCATCCTGGAAGCCTCGAAGAATAGAACAGAACGTAATGAAAGGTCAGGTTCTAGGGGACAACAGAGGTGATGATGATGACGACATGGAAACGACGTCAACCTGCAAGAGAGAAGGTCCCACAGGTGGGAGTGGCTGCAGGCTGGCAACCCCGGCGCCTCGGAAGTACTTATGAACGTACACGGAAAGGGTGTATCTCTGTGTGTGAGTGTGTGTGTGTGTGTGTGTGTGTGTAAAGATTTCTAGTCAATACGTTAAAATTATTCAACAGTCTTAGCTCATACTGTTTTGTCCTGAATCAGATTATGTACAAATTGTGTTAATTCTCTCATTACCCTCCAACCAAAAATGAGTATTAACCAGCAGGGTAAAAGCTTTGGGCTACAGCCTGGCTGCCTGACTCCCATCATGTCCTAGAAGCAGGGAGTGGGAGCTGTGCATCATTCATTTGCCTTTCTCTCGTCAGCTGCAGGTGCTCACAGATGAGGTGATGTCAACACAGGCCACGGCCCCGAAAGAGGCCAAGGAGAGCCGGCGTGGAGGGAGGGGCGGTGAGAAGCACCGTGAAACCCACTTAACTCGCGCGATTTCACTTCTTTGCCCCTCCAGATCCCTGAAAGTCCATTTTGGAATTTAAAAGAAGTCTTTTGGGTTTTCAGTACCATCCCAAATGCCTGGAAACTGCTCGGGCCATTTTAATACTCAGTCAAGTGATGCAGTCTGAACTCTACTTTCGGGCCCCCAAAGCAACGGGTCCAGGGACCCCAGGAAGATGCTCGCTGCAGTCCGGAACCTGCTCTGCTGAGATGCACACGTGTGGGTCACTAGACAAGACCTAGATGGAGAAACAGCCACATGGCCACGCCCCTGAGAGCATCGTGGTGGGACCAGACACGCGAGGTCCCGGCCCCGGGACGCTACTCATCGGAAACCTGGAGAGCACCATCCAGGAAAGCAAAAAGCAGAATTAAACGTGCAAAACACACCTGGCTGTGAAGGACGCCTGCAAAGAACATGTCCATCCAAAACATGTCTAACTATCACCAACAGCTGGCTTTTTAGTTGAATTTTTAATAATGTAATTAACCTGAAAGTGTCAAGGTTAAAAAAAAAAAAAAAAAAAAAACTCCCATTTCCCCTCATTTATTGTAGAGAAGTTAGGGGAAAAAATTTTTTTAAAAATCCTCAACTGCCCAACTAACCAGAAGAACTGTTAATATTATGGCACATTTTCGTTTATCTTACTTTGATAGATTTACACCCATAAATGTTTACGTTTATAAATATTTACATATCTGCATCTTTCTACATGTATACAAAGTGTATTTTACACTTACAAAATTAGAGCAATACTTGACAATTTTTATGTGGAGCCCTTTTTACTTACTGCTCCATGAACAATTAATCCACGTCACTAACTTTTCTTTTCACGACTCTCAAATTCATTTGGCAGAATTCATCAATCATTTCCTGTTTCTCGCTGTTACAAATAACGTTCTGATATTCTGTTATAATGTACCTAAATCTTTTGACTTTTTTGCCAGTATTTCTCTAACAGTCTTCTCAAGTGGAATTAGAGAGTAAAAAGACTATGAATATTTGATACCTCTCTAATGAAAAAGTTTAAACCCTAAAATCATGAGTCAGCGCCCAGCTCTCAATTACACGGACTGAGGCATTATCACAGTCTCATGTAAGTACAAGTATATAATAAAAGCGCACAGAAGAATTAGCAAAAAGGAAGAGTGGCAGAACTGAACGATTTTCCTTAAAAAAGCAAAACGCCCAAAGCACGGTCGGTCAACGAGTCTTCTGGACACAGACTGCCGTGGAGGCTGCAAGGAGAATGACTCAGCACTGGAGATCACTGTCGGCCCAATGCCTCAGAGATGTGAGGGCATCGGAGTCATAAAGGAGCAAGGGAAACTGCGAAAGGCGTTTTAGGGCCGCGTGGGCTGCCAGCTCCAGGCACAGCCTACACAAACACAAAGAAGGCGCTGCCTCCCCTCCTGAGACAGATGGGTTAACTGCTCTCCTCTAAAAAGAGACGCTTTTGAAATACGTTAAAAAGGAAAATGTTTGCCTTGGTCCGTGATAAATATCCACAAACAATGGCGAGTCATAGATTTGGTCACGGAACGTGTCTGTCTTCTGGTGCAAGGCTGTCTGAAGGAAGTGAAGGATGCTGGGCTGGAAGGTGAAGGAGCTGCCCCTTGAGGTGTAGCCTGTGGCCAAGAGGACAGCCACACGAGGCAAAGAAGCATCCCAAACTCACTAGAATTCCCCTTTTTCCACCATCACAAGTAACTGCAGTGAATTCTCCAGTAATCATGTTGCGTCTGATACACAGACAGGAAAGATTTCCTCCACGTGCTGACAGAGAGCTTTGGAAATTCTCAATTTAAGAATTTATGTAAGTACAACATCCTCCACTGGCCCATATTATGACCCAAAGACTACATTTCCAGTGTTGAGAATCACCTCTGGAAAAAAAAAAGCAAAACCAAACAAAAGCCTGCGTTAACCTGGTCCAGATGTCCTTTGATGAACACGTCAAACCCTTTTGATTAATTTCCCAACACAGGAGCCCTGCTTTCTCCCGTCTTCACTTCTATCTCCAGAAGATTAAACTGGAAAACCAATGCTTGAAATTTTTCAGAAGAGTAGGATTCTTTTCTCACCTTTTAAAACTGCTTTTTCTGGAAGCAGATCTGGTGGTTCTTTTAGTAATGCCTGCACTGCCAGAAATGTTAGGTTCAGACGTTTTACAGCGCTGAACACTGGACTGAAGAATTACTCTGAAAACAGTTGGAAAAAAATAACATTACATTCACTGGAACAATTCGCAAGTGGTTGTCAGAGGAAGGCATTTTGGCTCTCCAGTGCAAATTATTTTCTTGAGAACCGATAGGATTTTCCACAAACACATTTGCCAAAAAATATCTGAAACACACTTTTTTTTTATACCAAGTCGTCTGAAATAAATCGCCTCATTTCCCTATGAAGCTTTACACGAAGATAATCAGAGAACTTTGCTTTTGGAAAACAAATGACCTGGCATGTTGAACAATTCCCACACCAAAGACATACACCAGTAAAACAAATCTTTGGGCCCCAAAGTAAAAATAGATTCTCAGAATTCTAGTCATGAAAACAAGAAATCATTTTAAAAAACTCAAATTCTAAAGACTATGAATATAAATATCTACACAATATTCACTCTTCAGAGCTCGAAGCACAAGCAATAAACCTTACATCAATACTAATGTTTATAACATTTCAAACTTTGAAAGTCTGTTCAAGCAAACATTTTTTTGTCTGGATTACAACTACTCACTGAAGTCACCAAGCACCATTAACGTGAAAGGGAAACTGTCTCAATTTTGTGAAATTTGATTTAATTAAACTCTAGAAATCTCAAGGAACTGATGCCTGTGGGAGTAATTACCCCGGAGGCAAATTCATGAATCAGAAAGAACACCTTCAGATAAAACCCACACAGAACCCCTTGTTCACAAGCAGAGGGGGTTTTAAAATCCCTCATGGAATTGTCATAGAGAAAACAGCAGAAAACATCACAGAAGTTTACAAGCAATTCTTTTCTTTAAGACATAGTGACTAAAACACTGAACTGCATCTGCATACACACACGTTTACATATCCTCAACTTTTTACTTCTCTGTGAGAGAAAGCATTTCTTTTAAAATGCTCCCTCCTCTCACATCCAAACATAAAGGGGAGACAGTCAACAACTTATGAGAACCCAGCTCGTGAGTAAAAAGAAACCATTACAACGAACTAGTAGTCAGTCCTACCTCCCAGCCCTAAGTTAATATCATGTTAGTTACTAACCAAAACCAAGTCCTTCAAGTGGAGTAAAGATTAATAAGTTCTTATCATAGTAGTATCACCCAAACCATAGGATATTCAACATTTAGTAAAATGCTAACTTCTCATCACTAAAAAAAACCAAACAAACCCAGAGGGCTGATTGCACTGGAGGTCAGTGGTTTTCAAGCTGTTTGGGGAAGTGAGGGAGGGAAGGGCTGAGGGAAAGGCTCTCCCAGCTGTTTCTCTCCATCCAGGCAGTATTTCTGAATCAGGCCTCCAGTCTCACTGAGGGAAACTGATCCTGGGTAAACGAGCCAGGATTTCTGATAGTTTTCTCACCCTAGATGCCGAATGTTCTAACACAACAGAAAATGAACGTGAGGACATATGATCACAGAGGACACCGACTGCCCCCGCATTTAAATTTCACCCTGGAACACAAGGGATTTATTTTAAAATTCTTTATGATTATATTAAGTGAGGAGGAACTAGTTAGGTGTCTCAGCTAAGGATCCGAACCTAGAGTTTTTCATGCAGAAAAACAAAACGACAACAGAGACAACCCGCAAGTCCCCCGCAGCTGCTTCTGAAGCCCGGGCCCGGTGCCCGGCGTCGCCATCGCTGTCCCGGCGCCTCTCAGCTGCGCAGCAAGGCTCGTGGGTTTTCATCTCCATTTTCACAAATGGAGAAAATGAGACTCCTGTTGGCTTTGTCTGAAACACCGCATCTACTCTGCAAATAACTTGAGGCCATTTATGGCCAAAAGTCTAGAAAACTATCACACTATAAAATCATTACTATGAGGGCAAAAAAACAAGAGCCAACACGTCGCCTGCTTAGGAAACGCACCTCCTGGCTTCTTACCTATTTAACCGTGATGCTTAAACACTATACAGAACAAGAAGCTACTGCTGAATCGTATTTTAGGCTGATAAGAAACATCTTTTTAAAAGTATTCATTTCTCTGTGAAATTGGTGTAAACCATTCATGTGAAGTAATATAATATTAATAGCTAATAATTTGTGTGGAATTTTGAAAATAAGAGCATGACGGAAATTTGGGGGGCATCACCCGCATCAGCAAAGAATTCTGGTCCCCAGTTACTTGCATTAACAACAGAGCGGTTATTACATCTGTAGGCGAGGCTTCAATAAAGTAGGGGAAAAAAAAACGCCAGCAATGCGCTTAGAAATTACCTGAGATATTCTACAAGTAACACCATGCGGTGGGTTGAGCTGGCAAACATGCGTGAAGTGTTCCCTCGCCAGCTCCCACCCTGCACACCAGGCCAACCACAGGGCTGCGCAGGCCAACATTCAACACGTCACTCCTCCTGCCCGTCTTTCCCGGACGGAACCCTCACCCTCAGTCCTCTCTTTCACCTCTTGTCCACACTGCAGCTGACTTTCTTCTCGGTAGTTATCTTTTGAGGCCTAAGATTTTCAGGTTTGGGACATAAAGATACTTGCAACTCGAGGCGTCCAGCAAAGCAGAATATTGCCAAGCCGGGTCTCTCACTTAGAAAGCCACCGAATGCTTTGGACAGAAATGTTTAGTTCCAGGAAGAGATTCCACCGGGGCAACCGTGCACTATTCACACGCCACCACTGATTGAAAAGGAGCCTTCAGAATGATGGCGCTGAGTCCCTGCCCCCTGCAGAGATGCCTTCCCCACTGTCTGAGCGTCTGCACAGCATGTGAAGGGCTGAGACAGGCAAGCTCTCCAGGCACAAGGTGATGCTACACTGTCAGCCAACAGAGGCCAATGCCAACCATGGTGCCCATGAGCAGTCACCTCGGAGGGTGACGGCAAGGCTCCTGCCTGCTGACATCACTCTCACTGTTGACAGCTTGATTCTGTAAACTCCAAACTAATCAGGCGGGCTAAACTGAATACTCCGCTTTGGCTCCCGAAATACACTGGCAAATGTCAGTAATAACAACAACAAAAAAGGCTATGTCTTACATAGAATATTAAAAAGAAAAGAGACTCATAGAGACCATTTTTTAAAGTTTACTCTGCAAAAAATAATACAACCATGAAGTGCCTAAGTATTATTAGCAAGGACTCAACCTGTTTGAAACATCTTTGCCACTTGAAATAGCTGGAGAAAAATACATCTACGCCGTGTGTGATGGTCCTGAGTCAGAGCACGTAAAATCTAAGCTCATTAAGAGAAGTAACAGAAGAAAACATCTCAGGGGGTAATCCATACCAGGAAGAGAGCAGGTGTGCCTCTGTAATAACAACCTTGTATTAATAAGATATTTTTAAGTGTCATAAATAAGAACGTGTTAGGCAGTTTTCTCTCAATTTTGAAAAGAATGGCATCTGTCAGATGTTTAAGTCTTTCTAGACATCTGAAGACACTCAGCGAAACCACGAGGTACTCAAGTTGGCTGCAATGGAATTTTGTTTTGGAGGAGATCCTAGAAGGCACTTCTGTGTCCCTTTGTAACTCTCAAGCACAAGTTGGAACAAGATAAGGAATTCTTCAAATATGAGCTAAAGAGAAAGTTTTGGAGAAAGAAGAATGCAGCCTAGACGGAAGAGGTTAGCGGTAAACCACAGTCTCACAGCATACACCCTCCTTCCTTCCTGTGCTCTTGGTCTTAAGAACATGACATTCCCGGGCAAGCTCCTTGCCACATTCCTCTGCAGAAAAGGAGTCTCTTCACTATTAAGGGATGCATTCAAGACGAAAGATATCAAGAGAACACAAATCCTGCCTCTATGAACCTAATAAAGGCGTTCTGGTTACTTCTGGGAAAGGAGGAGAGCGGGAGGGAGTGAGGTGCATGGTGACTGTCGCGTGGAAACACAAACACAGACAAAGGACTCCAGTCTTCTCTGCTTTCTTATCTTCCTTTAACATCAGGTGTTGAAAACTATACTTGACTGTATTCCCTACAGCGGAGGAAGTGAAATGAGGCAGAGGAGAAAATCCTGCAGACTCAAGACAGAAGACTTCTTAGGGAGGCAGGTGCCTGCCCAGTGTGCTGTGTACCAAGGCAGAATCAGAGGTGAGATGGGATGCGATGCTCACTAGACCTCATGGCCACAAAAACAAATCTTCACCAACATCAGAAAATCGGTGGGAAAATTCTTTTTGCTAGATGGGAAAGGCTATATTAAAGATACTTACTCTAGAAAACGAGAGGAAAGCTGTACAGACAACTGACTGAAAGAAAGCCACCCCAATCATCTCAAACGATTTTTCACAGGGAAAAGAAACTCCTTCAGGGTCATTATAAATTGCTATTTCAAAAACTCTGTTAAGAGTAAGCACATCTTAAAAGCAAAGTGTTATTTTTATACGTATGAAAAGAACAGCGAAAATTTCCCTCCCCGCCACCCAGCGCATTAAGTGAAAAGATTCAGAATGAGAACGTTTGGGAAATGGCAAATGAACACAGCGAGAAGAGCTGACAGAAGAGCATGCATCACGAGAAACACAGCGGACACCAGAGGGGAACTCTCGTAGGAAAACGGAACGGGACACTTACAGCTATCTGTCAAAGGGTCCTGATGGCTACTGTGTCCTTAAACCATCGAGACAGAATAGCAGGGTGGGGAGAAGGTAGTCACACACAATCCACCAGATGACAACACTACACAGTGCAGAGGTCAGCACAGCTAGGGAACATCTGGAAAGGGGCGGAGGGGAGAGAACAGATGTTCAAACTGGGAGGCCAAAATAAACAAAATCATACATAAATAAAGCCATGTGTGAATTTCAGACACCCTGTGAGGCAAAGGGGCGGGAGACGGGGATAAAACTGCGCCATTTTATGTTGGGGGGAAAAAAAATGCTATCCTCGGTTTCAAACGGATTTTGATATTTGGAAACAAAAGATTAGACCCCATCTCTCATCGGGTGACCACCCCCGTGTTAATTTAATTGTACCATCCAGAAACCAGAGTCGTACCTAAGGGATTGACATTCTTCAAAAAAACACAAGACACACACAGAGAAAATTCAACCAAGCCACAGAGGGAAAAGGGGGCAAAACCAAGCAACCAAACCAAAGAAAAAAAAAAAGTCCTGGGCTGACAATTAATATATGTATGTTCATGGACAACTGAAAAATTGTGCTGTACACTGGAAATTGACACAACATTGTAAACTGACTATAATTCAACAAAATAAAATTAAAAAAAAACCGCCCTGGACTGGTAATTAACAACCTCATAGGAGGCACAATTACAAATACAGGATTTGTTCCCCTAGTAAAGCTCAAGAATTATTTTCCAAGGCTGAAAAATACCCATCTATAGTATACTGTTAAGGGGGATCTAAGGGTTTTTCAAGGCTAATTATGTCTTTACCTATTCCCTTGTTGGACGCAGTCTTCATGTATCATTTCCCTTACCCCTGACACACCTAGCAGAAAGCATTACTACGATGCAGAAAGGCAGGCAGCGTGAAGAACGTTACAAAATCCACCAGGTCTGTTTTAGCACAGACAGTAATATACTTGCCACCAGGTTCTGAGGGTCACTGCAAGACCACGGTGCTACATGACTTCCTGTCTTCACGGCAGTCAGGGTCAGACAAGCTCTCTGAGAAAATTACTATTTCACAATGTCTAGCAACTTTAACTCTCCCCAAATACTGTTTGCAAAATAGAAACCCATGATTTGACTATTTTATGTGCTATCACTTTTGCCTAAGAATCACCAGCACTCATATTTTTTCACTGATTTTTCCCTCTTGTAAGTGTTTTCAGTCGGCTAAGTGCCAACAGCAAAGCAAACGAACGTGTCCGCTTTGACAGATGGGTCAAAATCTGAAGGCAGGAAATGGATTTAGATTTCTCAACCCAAGCTGCTGTTGCCAACTCTCTTCTCGGGGGACTTTTATTTCTAAAATAACACGAAGACTTGGGAAGGAAAGGAAATCTCTCCAGTTGACCGCCTCTTCTAGGGCCAAAGGAGCTCCCAGTAAGAGCAAAAAAAGAGATGATTCTAATAGCAAAGAGGGTCTGAAAAAGCAGAGGAGGGGATAAGCAAAATGTAAGGAGAAGAAAAAGAAATTTGCTGTGACTAATCTTAAATTCCCCGGGGTCTTTACACATAATTAATTGCTTAGAAGAATTTTAGCATTTTTGCTTTTTCCTGTAAAAGTGCGACTTAAAAAGTCTGTTAATTGTGTGTAAGGGAGGAGGGCAGTTGGGAGGCTATTTATTTTACTGTTTAGGGGATTAAAATTACAATTAGGGGAAATCTTATATTAAATTAGCTTTTTTTTTTTTTTTTTTTAAGCTTTTACCGTTTTTACTTGGTTGTCGTAACATATGCCAAGAGCGCTTCAGAGCAAAGGGCCAGTGCCCTTCATTCCCACTGGGGGTAAGGAGGGTATAAACAATTAAGTAGCCGAATGCGCAGCACAGAGGCTGGTCTCTCCTCCACCCAGCCCTTGTTGCTGGTTACCTTCACTCAAGCATCGCTGATCCATTCAACTTTCATCCCAGAGAACCTCACATACCACGGTGAATGTCATAGCATCTAGCGTTACCTTCCGGTTTCCAACAATATTTAGAAATTTAGTCTACGTTCGTTGTTTCCTTTTATGTTACCACATACCCACCAGGTATGAAAGAGACTCTTAATATAGTCTCCATTTTTCTAGAAAAAAAAAAGCATCAGGGGACTTGAACTCTTAGAAAACACGGACTCAAGAGTGGCTAAAGGAAATTTCCTTTAAGCCCTACCGAACCTTTGACCAAGTGGAACTCCCGTGCCCTGGCTCCCAACTTGACTTCTGAACAGAAGGCAAGAAACTACGGGGAAATAAATTGATGCTGCAGATTCTTAAACACAGAACAAAAAAAAAAACCTGCACACGGCTAAAAGCAACCCATAAAATCACCCATTTTCTAGGGCTTGCGGTTCTAAGTGTGGTCCCTGGACCAGCAGCATATGCAACACCTGGGAGCTGGCCAGAAATGCAGAATCACAGGTGGCACCCCAGACCCACTGACCATCACCTGCATTTGAACAAGCCCCCCACGAGGCTTAAATGCACATTTTGAGAAGCACTGCTCTGGGGCACTAGATTTTTCCCCCATGTCTAAAATTGGCTTCAGAATGATTATTTGAATGATTATTTCCTCCATGTCTAAATAAAAAGAATCAGTAAGACCTTAAATGAAGGCTTAGAATGAAATTAAAAACAAAATGGCATTTGGAATAAATTACATAAAATGCACCATTCTTAAAGCATTCTAGTTGACTGAATGCACCACTAAACTTCAGAAAGAATGCTTAATTAATGCCTATAATCAATATTGATGCCTGTCATTCACTTGGCACTTTATTTTGGAAAACTCAGTTCTTTTCTTTGGGTCTTTTAAGCATCTCCCAAGGCACTGGCCCATGACGACACACGCCATTAAGTCTAATTCTACTTTGCAATTTAAGATTACAAGGAGATACCAGTGAAGAATCACTTTTAACTAAAAAGGCCTTGTCTTCTCTGCCATGACCATGTCATTAGTTCTTAATCATATTACAAGGTGCTTCCTGAATAATAAAAAGACCTATCTCCATCACCCCGAGCCCCAGCAAAAAGGGGCTGAAATTTGGTACCCACTCCACAAGGAAAAGGGAAGTCACCAGAAGGAAGGGATCCAGTGGCACAGGTAGGAGCATGTGCTAAGTAATACCCTAGGGAAAATACAGTGGCCAAGTGTTCTGATTCCACGTATCTTTCTACCAATCTGGGATATTCCATGAGATTGAATCCCATCCAACACTTCCGCAAGCAAGCACGAGCGGACCTGCACACACCACCCAATAACTATAGAACTTCCTGTCCCCACGCTAAACCTTCTTCTGTAACTTGAAAACCATTCCTCAAGCAATAACACAAAAATATAGTTTAATCAGTTCACTGTTGACCTAAAATCATATAGTGACATTACGCCACCATGTCACCATGAATTAAATTCTACCATTATCAAAACAAATTCTCTGTAATATGGTACTGAATTCAAAGAAATTCACCATTTTAATAACTAGGCTGTCGTACAGTTTACATCTGCCGTCACTCTCTTGAGGATGTCACATGATGATTATCCAAGGAGAAAAAAAATTCCTCATATTGCTTTCCTATCCCCACAGGCTGGTGAGGTTACAACAGAAGACAGATAAAGGATCGCAAAGAACTTCTTAGGCAAGACCCCTAGATTTTAAATAACGTACTCATTTCAAAATGGCATTAATGGGCACGCAACCACGGAGAAAAATGCACAGGAAAAAACAAAACAAAACAAAACAAAACGACCTCGTACACATATTCAGTGCCATCAACCACATGAAGGAAGTCAGACTCACGTGAGGGGAATTGCGTTTGCTTTTGATTGTCTTCTGCTTTTCAGGGCCCGAAGTCTATCACCTTGTGTCACTCCGTTGATCTCATCGTCATCGCTGTACTGTGTGAGTAAAAGAACACTGAGCTAATGATTTACGTTGTACTTAAGGCAGTGAAGCGTAGCAGGTGCATTTATCCAATACAGACCACACACAGACACACGCAAACATACTTCAGCTTCCTGGTGAACCCCCAAATACCCTGCTCCTCTCAGAATAAAGCTACAGGACCCCTTTCAAGACAACCAAGAGCTGACTTTCACAGAGAACCCAACAGCACTGTTGTTATCAAACATTTTGACAGTGAAGAGGCGAAATGGGTTTTCAATACTGAAAAAATTCTTTTTATTTTTAATTTCACAATCTACTTACCACCCCTTAATCTAGTACTGCTACCTTCCTCCCTAAACTCTTGGTTCTTTAAAGTTCTCCATTTGAGAACAACTGGCTCCCTAATGGGAAGAAATGGGGGAGAGGGCGTCACTGTGTCCATTTTCACATACCTCTTTTTATCACCAATGCCTTGTGAGTAAAAAACAAAAAACAAAACCCAAAAAACTTTAGTTTTATGGACACATACCTTGTTTTAACTATTTTGACTAAAAAAGTGCCTAGAGAGGGCAGTAAGTTATTTAAAAAAAAAAAAAAAAGATGTGTAACAATAACCCCTCAAAATGTGCTTTATTATTTTGATCTACAATTTTCTCCACGCCCTTCTGAAAGACTCTCAGCAGCACCGGAAGCAATGAAAACAGCGTGATGGGGGTGGTCCGATTACCAGCTCAGGTTCTTGTTTGTCCTGATTCTTGACCCCATTGATTGAAATGTCATCAACAGCCACGAGGAGTTTTGAGACGGCTGCTCTGTGCCTTCCGTTCTCCTGACCCCTTAACTTTTGACGAAAACAGTCACCTTCCAACCAGAGGCTTGCCTGTTTCCTAGAGCATTTAAATAACAACATCAAAATACAGCTTTCCAGAAAGATACATACGAACAACTTTCTCCTACTAGACTACCTGCTTTTACTGGAGACTGAGAAAAATTCTACTTCCCCTCATCTTCCAGACCCACGTGTTCCCTGAGGAATCACACAAGCTCTCTGTCTACTTACATCATCAAAAATTGTTGCTGAGGCCCGATCACTGAGCCGGGTCTGCAGATTCTGATCCAGGCAATGGTCTCGGTGGCTGTCATCCTGTAATGCTTCATGATGTAGCAGGCTATCAGAGTGCCTGTCCGCCCAAGGCCAGCTAGGAAAAGACACAAGCCAATGAGACCTGGTCTCGTGAGCTCCCGAATTTTGTTGGGCAGGTGGAATTTTTTAAAAAGGCTTCCCCATGATTCTGCTCTTCCTGACAACAGTTCTCATGCTTTGATGCATAGTATGATCAACTGGAAAGTTCTTTTTTAAAATACTGGCTCTTACCTCCAGAATTCTGATTTACTTGGTATGTGATGGAGCCTGGACATAGAGATTCCTAAAATCCTCCAGATGATTCTCTGTTTCAGCCAGGACTGAAAATCACTTTCTAATTGATGATTCTCAGTGTAGTATTTTATACTCTGGGTTTTCTGTCAATGGTACCATCATCTTTCCAAAAATACAGTCTTATAATCTTGTACTTTCTCCCTCATCCAATAGTTTTTTCCTTCTCTACTTCTGTATCTATTTTCATGTGGACATTTTCTCACTCTATTCTGGCTGCCCTCCTTTACTCTCAACTAGACCACAGTCATTACCTCCTGTGATGGTTAATGTCATGTGCCTACCTGGCAGGTGTATTTGGCTGAGACTGGCAGACGTTGAGTAAGCTGACTGCCCTCCATAACGTGGGTGGGCCTCACCCAATCAGTTGAAAAATCTGAACAGAACAAAAATACTGGCCTTACAAAGCTAGAGGGAATTCTCCAGCAGGCTGCCTTTGGACTTCAACTGCACCACTGGCTCTCCTGGGTCTCTACCTTGCCAGTTCACACTACAGATTTTAGACTCGTCAGCCTACATATTCATGTAAACTAATGCCTTTTGATAAATCTCCTTCTCTCTATATACATAACCTACTGGTTCTGGTTCTCTGGAAGACCCCCACTAACACAGATTTTGGTACTTGTGAAGTGGCATGCTACTATAACAAATACGTAAAAATGTGGAAGTGACCGGCACTGGAATTGTAAAGGCTGGGAGGGTTTTAAAGCACATGTTAAAAAAAAAAAAAACCAAGGTTGCCTTGAAGGGACTGTTGGTAGGAATACGGGTGTTAATGGTGATTCTCGCGCGGACTCGGGTGGAAACAAGGAACATGTTATTGGAAACCGGAAGGAAGGCAGTCCTTGTTAGAAAGTGGAAGAAAACCTGGCTCAATTGTGTTCTAGTGCTCTGTGGGATGCACAACTTCTGAGTGACGACCTTGGATGTTTAGCAAAGGAGATTTAGATTTGTAAGCAGAATGTTGATGGCACAGCCTGGTTTCCCTCACTGATGTGAGAGGAGAGAGGTGAACTGAACTATTGAGCAAAAAGGAACGAGAAACTAAACATTTAGAAAATTCTAAGCCTATTCATTTTGCAAAAAGTGAGAAAGTGTGTTCCAGATACGAAGGGTGTGATCGAACCATCAATTCCATAAAGATACTGCCCATGGATTTAATCAGCCATCTCCGCAGAAGCCAAAAATAGTGATGGGGTTACACCAACAGACATGCTGCCACTGTGGACCAAAGGGGACAGAAACAGGATGAAATAAAGGAAGGCTTGTAGATTTTGGAGATGCTATGGACTGGACAATAGAAGTCACTGGCTGCAAACATGGCTCATCCTTCAAGAGAAGGGAAGCGTGACCTTGATGGTGATGCAGAGATTGGCTTGGCTGCCACGGCCACCACAGGCCCACAGGTCAAGGCTGTCAACTCCCAGGTTTCATAGGGTAGGGGCCCCCCCTCTGTGGTTTTAGTGGGCCAGGCTGCCCCTGCCTAGAACCACACGGGCAGTGCCACCGCCTTGGGCCAAGGGGATGGGCTGCCACCCCAGTGGGCCTGTAGGGAAAGGAGCCAAAGAGCCTAAAGATGTAATGGCATTGGCCTTGCTAGGATTCGGACTTGCCTGGGACCTGTTCCACTTTCCTCTTTCACACTTGGAAGAGGAATGTCTATTCTATGCCTGTATTCTCTGCCTGGTTGTACATTCAGGCTGGGGAGGAACTTGCCTCAGGATGAAGCATACCTGGAGGGTCACCCATATCTGACTTGGGTGATATTTAAATGAGACTTTAGATTTGGAATTGATACTGAAATGGATTAAGACTTTCGGGGCTGTCAGGAGGGGCTGAATGTATTTTACACACAAAGACATGAATACTGGGTGCCCAGAGAACAGAAATGTTATAGACCGAACTGTGCCACCCCAAGTCCATATATTGAAGTCCTAACTCCCAATGTGACTATCTTGGGAAAAGGGGCCTTAACAGAGGGAATTAAGGTTAAATAAGGTCATGGGGGGAAATCCAACAGGACTGGTGTCCTTCCTTATAAGAACAGGAAGAGACACCAGGAGAGAGTGTACAAAGAAGACAAAGAGAAGGCGGCTGTCTACAAGCCGGGAAGAGAGGCCTCACCAGACACCAGGCTGGCACCTTAATCTTAAGGTTCCTAGTCTCCAAAACTATGAGAAAACAAATTTTTATTGTTTAAGTCAGTCACAAAGTCTATGGTATGCTGTTATGGTACCTCGAGCAAATGAACACTGAATCTCACTTTTCACTTGATAATCCAACCTTCACACTGTCATCAATTTTCTTCCCAAAACAAGATCTAATCATATTGAATCCTTTTCAGATTTTTAACTGGTCAGCAGTCAACATCAGGGTTCCTCAACCCCGCACTACTGACACTTGGGGCTAGATAATTCTTTGGGGACTGTCCTGTGCATTTGGGGACATTTAGGGACATCCCTGGCCTCCACCTGCTAGGTACCAGTAGCGTCTGTCCTCCCAAGTTGTAAAAACCAAAAAAATGTCTTCAAACATCATCAAGTGTCCCCTGGGGGGCAAAACTGTCCTGAATGAGCAGCTCAGCTGAAAATAACCTCAACGGCCTATGATAATTTTTAAAAAAATGAAATAACTGATGTTGGATTTTTTTTTAAGCTTTTGGTAAAACATACCTAACATAAACTTTACCATTTGAACCACTTTTGTTCACGCATCATTTTCCTGATTTCATTTACTTCTCTGCTTCCTTTTAGCTCGGTAAGCTTTGTTGGTTTGTTTGGCAGGGGTCGGGGAGGCATATGGAAATCTATTACTATCATGCTTTCACCGTCAAAACATGTCCTTGGTCTTTCCTTCTTGCCTTTGTATAAAGCCAAGGGACACTGGCTACTTTAACAGCCTTAAAGCAAACTCCGGGAACGTCACCAACGGCACGACCTTTGCGACCAAACCCAGCAACCAGAACTTCATCATCTTCCTCAGTGAAACCCAAACAACCATCATTGCATATAAAGGCTGTGATTTTTTTTTTTTGACCATTCTTGATTAGCTGAATCTTGACACATTTCCTGATGGCAGAATTTGGCTATTTGGCTTCAATTTCTACTTTTTCAAGCACAACCTCTGCATGAGAAGTGCCTCCAAAAGGGTTGGCCTTCAGGGCTGGGCACAAATGGGCTTTCTTTTTCCACTGATCATGCCACGTCTGCTCTCGTCAGTGGCTATGGAGCTTCCAGGCAGTATGAAGCCCCCAAAACTTGCCCATCCTGCTGGGGCCATGGGCGTGAGCAGAAGAGCTCACTGAATATTCTAAAGACAGACACTTAAAATTCTTTGTCAGGCAGTGCAAAGATCTATGTTTCTCTAGGGTCAGTTTCTGACGATCATTTTGGCCATTTTTAAGTGTAGAGACAGCGGCATTAACAAGTTCACATCACTGTGCAACCATCACTACCATGTCCCATGTGTACTTGAGACAAACGATATTTTGTTGGAGAGGGGCAGGGTTCTCCGCTACATTTAGTTGTTGTGTTGCTCAAGGTCTCCGCTTTCTCAACTTATTTTCTGTCTGGCTGTTCCATCCTTTGTTGAAAGTGGGATGTTGAAATTTCTAACCGTTGTTGTACAGCTGCTTGTTTTCTCCTTCAACTCTGTCAACTTTTCCCTTCATGTATTTTGAAGGTCTGTTATTTGGCATGTGAAATGTTTATAATTGTTGTATCTTCTCGCTGTAATGAGCCTTTCATTAATATATAACATCCTCTTTTGTCGCTTTCTTGATTTAAAGTCTATTCTGTCTGATAACCAACTCTCTTTGGGTCACTATTTAATGAAATAGTGAAATGAAAGTTCTCATTCTTTCACTTTCAACCTATTTGCGTCTTTGGATCCAAACTGAGTATCTTTTAGATAGCATGTAGTTGGGTTATTACTTTTTTAAGGCATTCTTCCAATCTCTGCCTTTTGATTAGAGTGTTTACAAACCAAAGCTACAATAATAACAGCTTTTATAACTGTCCAGGTATTTACTTTTACAGAGGTCTTTATTTCTTCATATAGCTTTGAGTGACTGTCTGGTGTCCTTTCATTCAACCTTTATCATTTCTTGCAAGGCAGGCCTAGTGGCAGCAAACCCTCTCAGCTTTTAGTTATCTGGGGATATCTTAATTTCACCATCATTTCTGAAGGACAGTTTTGCCAGATAGAGGATTTGTGGTTAAAGTTTTTTCCTTCAACACTTTAAACATAGCCCACTCCCCTCTGACCTCCAAGGTTTCTGATGAGAGATCTACTGCTGGTCTTACCAGGAGCCCTTGTGTGTGGTAAGATGATTCTCTCCCTTTGCTTTCGAGGTTCTCTTTGTCTCTGGCTTTAGATTGAATTTCATCTTGGTGTAGGTCTGAGTTTATTGGGCTTGGAGTTTGTTGAGCTCTCTGATGTTTACATTTGTGTCTTTAATCACATTTGGGAAGTTCTTAGACAGTAACCCTTTAAAAAGTCTCTCTGTTTCTTTCTCTCCCTTCTCCCTTTGGGATTCCCACAATCCATTCACAGCCTACTTTATGGTGTCCCAGAGTTCCCTTAGATTTGGTTCTCATTTCAATCTTTTTTCTTTCTACTTTTCAGACCTGATCATTTCAATTATCCTATCTTCAAGTTGCTGATTTCTTTTGTCTGCCTGCTTATGTCCGCTTGTGAACCTCATCAATCCATGTTTCATTTCAGTTCCAGAATTTTTTTTTCCTTTTAAAGTTTTGTATCTCCTGTTGATATTTCCATTTGGTCCATGCGTTGTTTTCTTCACTTTGTATTCATTTTATTTTAGCTCTCTCACCACCTTTAAGACAGTTGTTTTAATGTCTTTGTCTAGTAAGTCCATCATCTGGTCTTTCTTTGGGACAGTTTCTCTTGATTCATTTTTTTCCCCTTTGAGCTATCCTTTCCAGTTTCTTTGTATTGTTTGAGATTTTTTTTTGGGGGGGGGGTGAAAACTGGACATTTGAATCTTATAATGTAGGAACTCTGGAGATTAGATTTCTGCTATTCCTCAGGTTTGCTGTTTTGTTTTTCTTTTCCCCAATATTGAATTTGTCTTAACAAAAATATATTCCTTGTCTTCTTAGTTAACTAACAAAGGGAGGAAAGTTAAATAAATCCTAGTATGCCCATAAATGGATTGTAACACATTCATTCAATAAATATTTATTAAGTGCCAGGCACTGTTCTAGCTGCTGAAAACCTAGCAACTTGTTAGGATATAAACTCTACAAAGAAAAGCTCTTGGAGTCTGCTCTGCTCACCAACATATGCCAGAACCTACCAAACAGTAGGCACTGAATAGATATTTAAGGAATAAATGAATGCATTTTAATATGATAAGCTTTTGTAGAGTTACCTAGAAATACAACTTAATTTACCACGCTTTCCATATAAAATTAGGATTTTTAAAGCATTCTTTATATGAACAGCCTTTTTATGTCAATCATACCTCAACAAAGAAAGAAGGTTTTAAGAAGAAAGCAACTCACAAAAGGGAAAAAAAAAGCATCTTTGAAAAACAAAGGCAGCTTCATGTGTCCTGGCACATAATCTAAATGAGGATGGTATGTTTCTACCCGTACAGACACGCATGACCACCGTTCTTTAACCAACACTAGAAACATACCTTTACAGTGTACTGCAACGGCACCCTCGGCGTTTTCACAAATACCCAGAAACTCTTTGACAATGGCATCAGTAGGGGTGCTGCCATCCGCAAAAAAAAGATCATAGTGATCGAAACCGGCATTCGTAAAGCGTTTGGCATCATACATCCTTTTATTCAGACGAATGATGGTAGTAACGTTGTGACTCTTAAAATACGAAATATAGGCCTCAGGAGAATGTTGGTGGTAACCTACATAAAGAAATTCACCAGATGTTGTAAAATGCAGAAAGAAAACAGTGGACAACAATTTCACCTGTAACTGGGTGGGGACAGTATCTGGACTGGGGATTGAATACCAATTTGACTATAACTGTGAAAAAAAAATTTTTTTAAAGTTAAAATCCAGGAAGAATGATGTGCTAAAATGACCAAGCATACTTAATTAAGACACTCCTGCTTAGTTTAACTCTTTGGCCTCTTTCAAAAGAAAATACAGGATGGATATTTTTAATAACAAAATTCTACTGGCCCCATATTTTCGCATACCACTTTCAAGTCTGGTTCTTGAATGAGGTCCACAGAAGGCAAGAAATCGGCCTGGTATTATCCAATTTAAATCTCCGTTTTCTGCTTTCTGCAAAGGGAAGACCAGCACAATTCATTTTTAGATTTAATCTCCTCTCCATGCCCCTTCTCACTACTGAGTATCTGAAGGACTTCAAATCCATTTGCTTCAGCACAAAAGCTGTTTAGGAATGCCCAGGAGACAGGAAACGAAACTGAGCCTGCTATGAGTTATTTCTAGGGAACAGTTGGCCCTCAGTATCTGCAGGTTCCCCATCCGTGGATTCAGAAGGCTGACTATGACACTTGATCCGCAGTGGGTACTCGAATCAATCCCCCACGGGTATCAAGAGACAGCCTTTGGAAAACACAGCTGACCACTGCTGTCCAAACCACACCTAAGTACTTTGGTTATCTTAACCAAGTAAGTTCTTATATAGTTGCTGGTAAGTAATAAGAAAGCAAACTTTTCTGTTCTGAGAGATCTGGAAACATCCCTGATTTCCCGAATGACTTAACTGGCTCTCGATATATGTGCAATCTTGACTTCTTGAAAAAAGGAGGAAAAAATGTACCTATTTAGGTTCCTGGTTTCTCGATATTTACTTTTTATTTGTAGAGAAACACCTTTCCACCATTTTGCTAGCTATTTAATAAGAAGGTCAATGAAAAATTTTCCCCAAGCTTATCAGGAAATTCAAAACGACAAGTATACTGAGATCACAGTATGTTGTCAAGAAAAAATATGAATGTAAGATGAAATAGAAAGCACTTTACTTCCTATTGTTAAGACCCTTGGATTGAATTATTACCACAATTATTGTAACGATAAACAGAGTTGAAATTTAATAACAATAGAAATGGATATACAAAGACTTAAGCAGGAAGTGGGAAACACTTGATGAGGGGGAAGGAGAGAACATAAAAACAAGATCAATTAGCATTACAACTGGAGTGTGTATATGTGCACCAAGGAACAGGTTAGAAGTAAACCAAGAATTGCCTGAAGATCTACCAGCCAGGCAAGTAACCCCTAATCCACTTACTTAACTACCAGCCAAGGGAACTGATGGTCCTTCCACGTTAAAAGATGTAAGCAGGAATGAGGACAGGTGATGCCAGGTGTTCTGATTTTGAAGTAAAATCAGAAAGTTGGAATTTTTTAAAAAGAAAACGTGTGTGATTAGATTTCACTGAATCACAGGCATCATAGATTGTAAGATGCGTCCTGAATTCAGAGAAATTAAAACAGGAAAGATGGGCACCACGGAGTCAATGAAAATCTAGTCCAAAATTTCTAAATACACTATAGAGACTAACGCTACCATGGTCCGTAGCTACCTAAACGGTTCCCTGGGTCTCAGTGCAGTTTTGCTGAAAGTCAATGACATTTGTGGGTGACCCTGCTGCTCCCCAGCAATGTTGTAATTTCTGCATTAGTGACAAGGAAGCCAATTAGCACTTATATTACTCACTGGTTAAAAATACACACACACACACACACACACACACACACACACACACACACTCAAGTGTGTAGAGTGTGTGCTTAGCATGGATGAGGTCTGGGTTCAAGTCCCAGTACCTCCATTAAAAAACTAATTAAATAAATAAACTTAATTACCTCCCCCCCCAAAAGAAATTTTTTAAATAATAATAATAATGATAAAAACAGAAACAAAAACAAAAACACACACACACAAAGGCATCCCTGTGCTACACTGAAGGAACACCAACTGGTGTTTTTAGTAGTTTTGCTTATCTAAAAAGGGAAAGTGTATTTTATTAGAAATGTTCGATTTTATAAGGAGAAGCACAAAAGTGCTGTTATACTCAGTAGTTAAGATGGTAAATACACACTGTACTTTAGAAATGTATTGCTGTTACAGAGAAGTCAAGGTAGGGTTGGTCTAATGGATCATTCACTATGCTTTTACACCTTTGGTACATCAGGGTTATGACTGATGGTGACTAGTAACCCAATTCATCAAAAAGTAGTTCAGATATACCTAGGAGTTCAAAATAATAGTGACTTCAATAACTTGATTGTGAAAGAGTAGTTATCTGAGGGTTCAAGACACTACTGCATAAAATGCCCTTCATCTGTGGAATCACTCCATTATTAATGAGAGTGTCTGCTCAAGGTAACTATAGCAGGATTAAAAAAAAAAACAAAAAACCAAGGTTCCACAAGTATTCTTGCCCAGAAAAGACTTTCAGTATAGCATCTTACTCATTATCTACTTGGAGGGTGGAATGGTAGAATCAAATTACTCATTCTTTAAAAAAAAAAAAAAAAAAAAAAAACCATTAAACATGTACAGGACGTCTGTGGTTTTGCCTGCCTGGACTCTCTCCCCGCTGCATCTCCCTTTTTTTGCTGTCTGTAAGGTCTGATGGGGCTGACCCCAGATCCCCGCTCCTGGGATAGCCAGGGTATTCTATGCCCACTGACTTCCCACTCTCGCCAGAAACACAGCCTGGTTCAGGGACAGAGACACGATCTAAGCCAAGCCAATGAGAGAACTGGTGGGTCCTCTGCCGGAACCAGGGATGCTCTTTTCCAATGAGTTTGGGTGAATCAAAGCTGCCGGTACCCATCATTATTCCTACTGGGAAGGGCTGGCCTCGGAACAAAATTAGCTTCAGCCGAGTTTCTGGTGAGTGTCTGCGTACCTGAATCTGGTCATGCATGAAGTTTCACTTGCTCCTGGACTTCTTATTCCTGTAAATCAATAAATATCTCCCCATTTTATTTAAGCCATTTGTGTTTACCTTCTGTCATTTGCAACCAGAAGTATCCTGACTTCATACAAACAATAGGTTATGATAAAAACAGGTATTTTCCAGAGGTAATCAGATGCGTAATGCTAAGGGTTTCACAAACATTATCTCAATCGCTATATAAAAGTCAACAGTATTAAAAATTTAAACAAAAAATTAAAGAAAAATATCTAGGAGCACACTAATTCACCGTAAGGATGTATCAAATGCAAAAATCAGTAAGAACCAGGACTGCAAGAAATGAGAGTAAGAGAATAAAGACTTGAGCTTTTTTTCCTAAACACATGTTCAATTTTTTTCAAAAACAAGACTATTACCTCTGAAAGTAAAACATGTATAAAGCAGTTAAAAATAATATCCTTGAAAACTTACTTCATAGTATTCATATTCATCAAGGTTAAATGAGTTGAAATTAAGGAAGTCAAACTGCATTGCCTAAAATCCAAAGGAAAGCTTTTTAAGAACAAAGATGCAAAAAAGGAAACAATTTCCAATCCAATTTCTTAATAAGAACGATCAGGAGGCACACCCAGAAAACATTACTATATTTAGATTATGTCCCACTGAACAGTTTTCAAGAGTCTTTTAAATGTTTCCATTAGCAAGAAAATTAGTTATAATAATATTTGCTTTAATTTTATTTTTTATTTCCATTCATCAATCATCCTATCCATGCAAGATCTAAATAATCAAGCCTTCAAAGTAATCCTACTAGTTTATTAGATCAACACCACTCAGGCTTCAAATATAATGCACAATATAATAATTGCTAAATAAATAACATAGAGGAGAGAAACCACGGGTTAGCTTATCCCCCAAAATCCCACACACTTCATAAACATCTGTACTTTCAAATTCTTCTGAACAGTTGAGTAAAAGATTAATGTTTCCTATACTAAAGACAGCCCAGAGACCACCACTAAAATTCAAAATTTCAAGGGAAAAAACCTTCTTTCAATAAGAAAAAAAAATATGTAAGATTTTCCTCTTCTATTCTGTAGTGTCACTCTGCAGTGCAGTCGGCAGAGCATGCAAAGCAAAATAAAGAGGATCTATTTTCTGAGACAAGGATGAGCTGGTGGCCTCTGACAAGCGTTCTTCCTGCTTACTGAGCCAGACAATATGTAAGCAAGAACTCTTGATCAACAACGTATTCTTGGTTCAAAAGGGGTGATTCTGTTAACCCAGTTTTCAAAACTTAAAACGACTGAAATATGAATGAGAAATAAGAGGGCTACAATAACAAGCAAAAAGACTCTTCTTTTATAAACTATAGTTATTTAAGTTCTAATTCCAAGATGGAATCCATGATGACTTTTATTCCTTTGAATTCAAAATACCCAATATATGTCATACTTGGACTAGAGATGGTCCTAAGAGAATGATACAATAAAATGCTGTTTGCAGAGAATTTCTATTCTCTTTTGAATTTCATAAGAAGATCCTATTAGAATTAGCACTAAAATTAAGACATAATTACATTTTTAGATGTTTCAAATATGCAATATTCAAAATCAGTTACAAATGAAAAAATGTCTACATTGAAAATCAGAAGCTGTAGTCTCTTAAATGAAACTTAACATAGCACGAAAAAAAGCAAAGTCGCTGGATTCAAACCCCTAAATTAAGGTTCATCCTTTTTGCCTGATACAGGAAAAAAAAAAAAGGTTTATTAATTAATCTCTGAATCTGTACACTAAATAGCTCTCTGAGTTTAATCCTTACCATTTCTGTCAGAATTCTGAGAAAGCAACCATGTTTCAATACACAAGAAAGTAAACCTGGGTCCCTTTTGCCTCTGAAAATGACAAGTCACATAAAACTTGAGACGTTGTCGAAGGCTTATTTGATCCAAGGGCTCCTGACTGACAACTGTCATTTCTGGCGCTGTCCTGACATGCAAGCAATATACATAAGGGAGTAAGTGTTATAACCAGGGTCTGGTGCATCATGCGACCCCAGGGCACCCTGTTCATTTAGAATGTGATAGGAAAGGTGTCCCCTGGAGTCAAAGACAGCAAGCAACCCTGGTTGTAAAACACAGGAGTTATTTTTAAAGAGCTCTGACAAAGCAGTAGTGACCTACTTAGGTTTATATAAAACCTAGTAACAAATTACTGGGCTATTCAAATTCTGCTGTTGAACTAGAAATTGAATGCTTGAAGATACAAAAACAAAGTGTTTGACACTTACTGTGTTATAGAAATGTCTGTTGTAAACAGGATTTGCGGGAATCAGACCCATAAAAGGTGAATCAGAAAGAACTAGGAAACCAGTCATCTATTTGTTTCTTGTTTTCCATACAAATCACAACACATTCAAAACCAACTCTGAATTTAGAACTCAATTACATAACTGTTTCTTATTGTTTCCTGTTGTTCAGGTGGCTTTTCCCTCAACTCATGCAGAGAAGCACTCAGATTCAGAATAATCTGTTTTCTGGTTTGGTGTCATTCTGAAGTTGGTGGGGAAATGGGGTTCCTCTGACATCATACACATCTTGGAAGATCTTTGGGGACGAAGGCTTCACTTTTCTCGGGCTGTACCTGAGTTCTCCAGCACAGCACTCGTCACATCCTACAAGTCACTTACCTTCTTTACTGCATAAAAACAGTCAAGAAGTGTAATGTAGAAATTGCAGCTCCCATAGGCAGCATCTCTGAAATCCCAAAAGGATCGAAATACACAGCTCAGTTAATTTAATTTTCTGCTGTACATTTATCTCAAGACAAAGCTGATTAGAATTTAAAAATCAAACACGCACAGGACAAGTCTCAAAAAAAAAAAAAAGAAGAAGAATTTTTGCCTTTTGGTTTTTAAATAAAAGATAAGTCACTGCTATAAATTTTACTGCAGTTTCTACCTACGCCAGTAGACACTGTTTTATAATTGTTGACCATTAATGACAACAGGACCACATCCTAAATTTCAAATGATCTCTCTAGATTCCTTTTGGCTTTGATAGTTGAGCTTCAGAAATTCCTTCTTGAGTTCAACTTCTCAACAGTATGTACTCTTCCCTCCAAAAAGGGTAAGGTATTTGATTTTTTTTTTTAATTCAAACTGGAAAACACCACATAAACTGTATCAGGAAAGACTGCCTTTTGATCCTGTGTATACATACGTGGTGTGGGGAGGTGTAAGTTTCTGTGCACGTTTATCTCCATCCACGCAGGAGAAAAATACTGGGAAATCAAGGTAATATTTGAAACACTAGGTGCAAGCTAAAAAGCATTTTGTTCCTCTCCAATTTAACTGGATAACTTCTTCCTGGTTCCTTTTTTTTTTTTTTTTTTTTTTCAGTTTCTTTTTTTTTTTTTAATTTTTGGCAGAGCAGTGGGGAGAAGATAATTAGGTTTATTTTCGGAGGAGGTACCAGAGATTGAACCTAGGACCTCGTGCATGCTAAGCATTCTTTTTTGGTTCTTAAAGGACAGCAGTACCAAAGAAACCACAGGAACTAAGGCATCAGCTACCTTTAGTAGAATCACTTTCCTCTTGGGGAACTGCTTAAACTAGGTTACAGACAACCCCGCCAATACTGCATCAACACCTATCAGTAATCTTACTACGAATGTCTCAATGTAGTTAACGTCTCAAGATTTTGTCCAGAAGAATAAGCTATTTCTCCATCCCCACCTGCTTCTCCTTTTTGGCTCTCTTGAGTCATTACAAAGTGAAAATGCTTAGAATTAGGCAAGATAAAATTAATTATGGTCATTCCAGGCAAGCTGAACAATGTGCCTGACTGAATGGTACTTACTTGGTCCCAGTGAGGAACCAGGTTGCAACTGGAGCCATGATTAATTACCTGCCTTGGTTGGGTTTTCACACTGTAATTTACCTGAAAAACTACACTGTACATTTAAATTTTTTAAATACAGTACAAACCTTAAGAACGTAGACTACTATAGCAACATTAAACTAACAAAGAAGAAAGGGCATCCTTTTCAGCTCGAAGAGTTTTAGACGTTACTGTCTGAATTGGTTAGAATTACTGCAGTGTGTTAGATGTCAGCCTTCACGAGGACTGGACACAGGGCCTTACGACATGCCATTTTTGTCCTGTAAGCTTCTGAATTTAAAAGCTGCTCTTCCGAAAGCTAGAAAAGGTCTCAGTGGAACCTAGAAAATGATTTTACCAAGAGCTTCTTGGCAATATTCAGGAAGGAGAAAAACAAGATGATCTGCCGCGTTAAGTTCTGAAGTGTGCCCACTGGGCAAGCAGCACCCACGTTAACCCCATCTGTCAACCCCATCCGCCAGAAAGGCTGATTCTCAAGCCCCATGCCCGGACCTAGGAGACAGCCGTTCTAGGGGTGGCGCCAGGTCCCGCAGGTGACTGTGATGTTTGCTCAGGCTTAAGAACCACTGACCTATAGAATCAACACACACACACTTGTTCTGTACAAATAATTTTTTTCATAGAATAAGGAATGTTTTTAAGATGGAGAAGCTAAAATAGGGAAATAAACTAGTTTAGTCTAAACCGAAATCAAAATTATCAGTGGAAAGACGCTGAACTCTCAAACTGCATTCCAACGTTTCTCACCAGGTCTCCTGTTACCTATGATCACCGTCTTCTTGATATACTGATAATTCTCTTCCAATCAAGTTGAAGACAGGTTGATTCAGTTTTTGTGACAACCCGATGCATTTATTCAATGTATATTTTTTGAGGACCTACCTGTTTGGGGGGGGGGGTCAAGCCCTTCTCCATTCAGTGATAACTTGACAAGCTTTGATCTGGGCTTGGATAAAGGTTTTGCCTCATACATCACACTATCTAACTAGACAAGAATCTTTCTTTATTCACTTATGTTTATTTCATTAACACCTCCAACTTTAAACACACCCACACCTCCTACCCAAACAGACTTCTTCCGAACGGCAGAGCTGCAGCAGCTACAAATGTGGATGTAAGTCTTTGTTGTGGGCGGAACTTTATCACTAAGATCATTTAACAAACTTGAAAAAGCAGGTGAGAATCAATAAAGGAGCACTGCTTAGAAACTGCACAACGATGCCAAACACTAAGAAAACAAGTTTTCATAGCAGCCTGTATTCATAATAGCCCCAAACTGCAAATCACCCAAGAATCCATCAAAAGGGTAATGGACAAATAAATCGTGGTATATTCATAGAATGCTACACAAAAGCAATAAAAACAGGACAAACGACTAATACGTGCCATCACATGGATAAGCCTCACAGACATTATGTACTTAAAAAGCTAGCTCCCAGCTCTGCAAAAATATACGCTGTATGATTCTACTTACGTAAAGTTCAAAGGTAAGAAAAACCATCGGAAAGGGGCGGGGATCAAAGGAAATCCTCATGGGGGCTGACAATGATCTGTATCTTGAACTGGATGGTAGTTACATACAAACATGTAAATGTCTGCCGTGCTGTATACATAGGAGTCGTGGGGTTTCTGTGTGTAAGTTATATGTGAATTTGAAAAAGAAAAAATAGGTATGTGCAGCAAATGTTAGCTAAGGACCAGGCACTACACCAAGTGTTTCCTGTGCGGGAAGCTACTTAATCCTCGCATCTCATTAGGGTGAATTACTGTCGTTCCCGTTTATAGACTAAGAGACCAAGGCTCACGTTTGTAGAGAACCTCAGATATTAGTGGAAGACCTGAGAGTCAAACTCCCATCTGATGTGAACAGCCAAGCTATTAGCAACCATGCAATTCTCTCTCTCTCAAGAAAATAGAGAATAGAGACGGAAAAAAATCAACTAAGAGGCAAAAGAGGATCACAGGCAACACTAAAGAACAGAAATACATGTTTTTCAGTGATCCCAAGGTATTAAGAAAATGTGGAACCATATTTTATACTGTTTTTTCATTTACACAGGCAGAGAAATATCCAGTCTAACTCATTAAGAAATCATACATACGTAGACACACATTTTAAAACTCAGGGTTGAAGAATTACATGTCAGTTAAATTAAATTGAATCACATACTCCTATGGTGCATAAAGAAGCTATTAACTATAAATGAATGCTATTCTTGCCCAATCCTTTGTTAACAACACTCTGTTAGCAGTTACATTGATTCCGTGCAGTTGAAGTGGCAAGGATAAAAGACTGTAGTGGAATTTCTGTCAAAACATTTTCAGGCTTTATTAATTCTGATCGGCCTACTTTTAATTAGTAAGAACTGTTCCAAATACTATTTCATAGAACAGTAAAATGTAATGAAGCGTTGGATTTTTAAATCTGCCAAAGGCTAATACTTTTGTAAATAATAACATTGCACTATTACATACCCACAATAATGCAATAATCTTATTTTTGTAAATAAAAATGAATTAGAAAAATGGAATAAAAAAAAAACGCCTAAAACACAAGCCTACATTCTTATAGCATTTGCTTCCACAGACACAAAAATACTCTATTAATTGCCAACACTTCTCTAAGATCTTACTCTCAGTTCCTATACTTATCATAGGCTGGTAACAAAAAGCTCACAGGCTGGCACTAGTTCACAAGCCAAATTTTATGCTTTAGATAAATCAAATACCTGGCATCAATGACTGAAGAGATTCAAATATCACAAACCTGAACTGTTTCTAGCTCAGTTCTGTTTTTTTAAAGAATTACTAATTTTTGTTCTTGGGACCAGAAGTAACTAATTTCATTTTCACAGTGCTCGGTAATTTAAACACAGGTATGGCAGTAAACAACATGCATTCTATTTCTGACCCCTGTGTTTAAATTAACACAAAACCTCTCTTGCACCAACAATGTTCCGTGGATCCTTTCTTAGATTATGTGAAATGTGGAAGCTTATTCCTATTTCAGGACCTAGTGTTATAAACGTTAAGAATGGCACTATTATAAAGGATTACTGTTATAAAGAAGAGTTCTGTAGAACAAAATTATCACTGTATATCAATGTGGCTCAGGGACCACAAGTATCATCATTCCTTCTCAAGGAAGTATATGGCTGCTGTTGTAAGTTGAGAAGAAAAATGGAGTATTCTCCAGATTAGAAAATAACTTTGATCTCTTCCTACCCACCTGAAAGAATAATTAAGATCATCCACTTGCCAGGAAGAAAGGCAGTGATGCTGGGTTCAAAGCAATTCTTCTAACTGGCTAGATCACTAAAATACAGTCTTTTGTTCAGTAAATACTGAACTCTGCAGACTGTCCTCACAAAAAAAATCTCTATAAATGCAGTCTATCTATGGACGGTCCTATGGAGTTATTTAAGAAGGATATTCTGCCTAAGGTTAGAGAGACCCATCCCAAAACTTGTCCACAATTAAGTCAGGTTCATAACCTTACCCTTTAAAGGCAAGGCCATACCTTCAAAATCAGGCATTCAAGGAATATGCAACAATCCTAAAACTATTAACGAATTTGCAGGTGAAAGAATAATACAGTATTTGAAATTATTAATACAGCATGCAATGAGTAAAATCATTTCACACATTTATTATACATTAAGCACCATACAAGTATTTAAATTATACCGCTAAGTCAAGTACTTTGATAAATAGGTAGAGAAACTTTTAGAACTTCCTTTGACTTAAAGGGGGGAAAAAACCACAAGTGTTTTCAAAATATCTTCAACACAATCACCTGGTCACTGTGAGATGAGGATGTCATGCATTTATATAAAGACATTATTTATTTACTGCCTCTATGACACAGCTATTTGTTTTTTCAAGTAGTGGTACTCAATATATTATTATTAATATATCTTATGCACTATTTCTGCTGGCTGTGTCCCTAGGAACGGGAACATCATTTTTGCTCCGGAAGTAATTCGTGATTACTGGGAAAACTTACTTCTTAACTCCTCAGGACCAAAACTCTTCAGAGCACTAAGCTGAGTACTGTCATTCCAGGATTCTCAACTGATTTTACAAAGCAGTTTCCATCAGTGGGAGTGGTTCTCACCACTCATATAGGACCAACTCACCACTAGCACCAGCACCACGGAGATCTGGCAACGCCTGGAGACGTTTCTGGTTTTCATAAATTAAATTGGGGGCGGGGCGGTGAGGGTGTTACTGACATCCAGTGGGCAGAGGCCAGTGATGCTGTTAAACATCTGCAGTACACGGGACAACCCCTCTGCAACAGAATGTCAACAGCATCACTGCTGGGTAGCCTAATACGGTGGTATTTGTACCCACCGCAAAATGACTATTTATCAGTTCTTCTTTCCAGAAACATCTAAACCAAGATACATCCAGCAAGGGCCTGATTAAACGAATCTGCCGTAACATTCTTATATTTACCTGAAAGGAATATAGGCTGTATCTCCAAACATTAATATTCTATACGCTTCTTCTGGAGTTTTCCCCAAATATATAACCTACATTTGAAGAGAGAAGAAAAAGGCAATTTACTTCAAAATGAAGACAGTACCGCCACTGCAAAGCTCTGTACAATTTCGAGCCAATCAACTGAACCTGTTTCCCCAGCCTTCCCAAGGACCCTGTCAGCCACCTGCTGTCCTCAGTGAATTCCCTGTCTGTCTAACTCTGCTGCCACAGCTGGTTTCTGTTGCTTGCAGCAAGAGCCCTGACCAGTAACTTTTTACAACAATCTTCCGTGGTAAGAAGTGGAACATTTTAGGAAGAGATTTGCTCAATCAAGATGGCACACTGAGCACGCGCTTTCAAGCTCACCTCCTTTCCAAAACTCCGCTGAAATGACAGGAAAGAGGTGTGTGGGAGATGGCAGTAGGGGATGGACTGAGACTGGGACTGGGATGAGGATGAGAGGACCATGCAAGCAGAACGAAGATTTTGATGAACTCCATCCATTTCGTTTTAACAACTAATAATGTTGTACAAGTTTCCTATAAAACTGCATTTGTTTCCTGTTGTCACTTGCTGCTTTTATCTTCAGAACTATGTCATGCTTCAATTTCCAGCTGGTAGACTACTTCAAGCAGATTCATTAGCATTTGGGGGCCATAGTTGGAATTCTTTGCATTTCCAAAGTATCTTGTGTTCTGCCTTGACATTTACGGACTTGTACATACAATTTCAGGTCGGCAGTCCTTTGCTCTCACCAGTTTATAAATGTTGTTCTGCTGTCTTCTCATGCCCAGGAATGCAGAAATATTTTACCAGTCTCATTCTCTCCCCTTCCTCCTCCTCACAGGTAATTCGTTCTAGAAACCTGGAGTTTGAGAACTTCCACTGTCATCCCTCTAAATAAGTCATCCCCCCGCCGCAATTAGGTTTGCGGGACTTTCTGACCCGCATTCCAAATTCCAGCAAGGCATTTTCCACCCATAGATGGAGGTGGAAGAGTCCACTCATATTATTACCAAAATTAGGATTCAATTCTAAAGCTTACTTTGAGGTAGAATACATTTTAAATATTGACTAGTAAAAAGGAATCACTAAAAAATTTAATTACAAACTTTTAATCTCCATCACTTAACTTTATACATACGAGCTGTTTCTTCAACCAAGTTGCGAACATTCTGAAGTGGGGACCCACGTCTTACATTTCATTGTAACTCCTGGTTCATATATTATAGACAGACTCTGACGGAATGTTTAATTCACTGAACTTAAACCTATTTATAATAGTTAGGAAACTTTAAGATAATTGATGAAAGGTTGATATAAATGTAAAGATACAATTGGATTAAGAAAAATTATGGGGAGGGTATAGCTCAAGTGGTAGAGCACATGCTTAGCACGCATGAGGTCCTGGGCTCCATCCCCACTACCTCCAACAAAAAACTAACTAAATAAATAAACCTAATTACCTCCTCCCTACAAAAAAAAAAAAAAATATATATATATATATATAGAAATCAAAGACCCAGCAAGAGTCTCTGAAACTCAGAAGGACATATCCGAATAAGACAAGTTGTCGCAGTTGACCCAGCTTCCGCAGGCATTTTACCAATTTTCTGTTTTAAGACTCATAAATGGAAAATTTTCCCAGTGTTTACCCTGTTTCTGAAAATATCATCCCATTTACTCTAAGAATAATACAAAACTATAATCAATTATACAGAATCCTCTACCACTGATTTACCTAGAGCAGCATTCAAACCCACATCCACAAAGAACAATCAATTCCAAGAACAAAGAAATGGCTTTGTTATCTAGTATCAAACAAATTTTCAAGTGCAATATTACTGATTCATATAAGATTGTAGTTTATCATGAATTAATTAATCAAGATCATCTATAATCACACTCAACATATTATATTTGTCTATATATTATTTAATCTACACTTAGATCTTTTAAGCATCAACCTATCAAATGACTTTCTACTATATTACTACTAATTTGGGAAAAGATTGTAACAGTTCTCTTAATAAAAACAAGTCTTTTAAATTAAACCTCCTCCCTTTTTTCTCTAAATTTACCCACTCTCCTCTAGTCTCCAACCTGCTTCTTTTCTTTTCTAAGACTTGCTGAATAACATTAGTAAAGCCTTTTCTTTTTTCCATTCTATTTTAGGACCTTCTAGCAGACCCCTTCCAAAAAATACTCCTATTACCAAAAGTAATAATAATAATAAAAAAATAAAAAATAAATTTTAAAAAATACTTTGAGGCCAATGAGGGTGAGATTATGGTTTGATTCATTTATGTATGTATGTGTATATATACATAATTTAAATAAATTAATTAAATGAAATCCAGAAATCTCTTTCAGAGTTCCCCTAAATTTCTCATAGGACCTTCTCTCAAATTATATAAATTTTTCCTTAAGCACCAGGTGGAAGATAATTTTCCGACTCAAGACTGAGGTTGCAACAAGTTTATACTGTACAGCACAGGGAACTATATTCAGTATCTTGCAGTAACTTGTAGTTAAAAAGATTATGAAAAGGAATATATGTATGACTGAAGCACTGTGCTGTACACCAGAAATTGACACAAGTTGTAAACTGACAAAGACACAAAAACAAACAAAAAGACTGCAGTTCTTTGGTTTACCTTTAATTACTAAAATTGCAATGTTATTATTCCCTTCTAACATTCAAAACAAAAATAGTCTAATACATTAAATAATTGTGGGTTTGCCTCGGAATACAAGTTCAGTTCAAAGAACACAAGAACAAAGTAACATTTTTTCCTATGGAAAATCAAAATCTAAATTCCTAGTGATGAACTTCTTTTTCTTTTAAACTGAAGTATAGTCAGTTTACAATGTTGCGTCAATTTCTGGTGGCCGGCATAAAGTTTCAGTCATATGTATACATACATATATTTGTTTCTGTATTCTTTTTCATTGTTGGTATGTAGACATACAGCTGTATGATATATATTACATAGCTATATAGATTATAGGTGATGAACTTTTAAAAAATGTAATTCTTAAATTCAGTTGGGGAATGCCTGTAGATATTTTAGGCACAATGAGATAAGCTGGAGGAAATTTACAGATTCAGAATAAGTTTATTTACATAACACTACAGTCTGCATATTTGTGTCCCGTCCAAAATTCTTATGCTGAAATCCTAACCCCCAAAAGGTGATGGTCGTGGCAGATGGGGCCTCTGGGAGGTAGTCAGCCATAAGGGCAGAGCCTCATGAATGGATTTACTGTCGTATAGAAGAGGCTCCTGAGAGATCAGCAGGTCCTCCCGCCACGTGAGAGCACTCACCAGGCCATGCTGTCACCCTGTTCCTGGGCCCCAAGCCTCCAGAACTACAAGAAATAAACTTCTATTGTTTCTAAGACTCCCAACTCCCAGTCTCTGGTATTTTGTTATAGCAGCCCAAATTGCTAAAAGACACATAATCAGTGAAAAAAATGTTTGCTAATAATTTAGAATTTTTAATTTTACACCCAGTCACCTTCCCTAGTCAAAAGCCCTTCCCCAATAAAATTATGACAAATTTGTTCATTGAGAAGAACCATTGAAATGGCTCCTGTATTAACCAAATTCTCAAATTAGTAAACTCTAAATCAATGCAATATATGATGCTTCACTGTGTTCCTGGCAATCTGGAAGGTATGTGCTTCTCAGATTCTTCTGGTACAGTTTCATGAGAAGATAGATAGATAGATAGATAGATAGATAGATAGACAGACAGACAGACAGACAGATAGATGATAGATAGATAGATAGATAGATAGATAGATAGATAGATAGATAGATAGATAATAGATAGATATAGTAATGGCCACTCTAACCCCACACTGCTGTCTAAACATATAAAACAACAAAAGAGATATTAAACAGCTGTGGCAGCCAGCTTCCAGGACAGCTCCAAGGATGCTCGTCTCCTGGTATTTCCACCCTCAATGAATAGGTCGCCCTGGTGTAAACAACAGGATGTTGACTGCAGTCATGGCAGAGTGTGACTTCTAAGGCTTGATCATAAAGACATTGTGGCCTTCACCTTGCTGTCTCTAGGAACCCTCACTCCAAGTGAACCAAGCTGTCGTTTTGTGAGGACACTCGGGCAGCCCAGGAAGCGAGGAACAGCAGCCAGTGCTAACTTTCCAGGCGTGTAAACGGGCCATCTCAGCAGTGGGCCCTCCAGCCCCAGTCAAGCCTTCAGATGACGGCGGCCCAGGCGGATCCAGAAGCAGACCCACCCACGTGAGCCACTTCCAAACACCTTCCCCACAGAAGCTGTCTGAGACAGCGTTAGGTGTGGTTTTAAGTCACTAAGTGATGGGGGGTTCTGCAAGGCGGCAGTGGATATAACACAGCAAACAGTAATTGATCATCTCAGTTTGTAGATAGTAGATAAATTTTTAAAAAATGTGACAAGTGCACAGATGGAAAGGTAAGGAAGCCCCACGGCTTAGGGAGCATCAGTAAGGAGAACTTGCTTTTGTCTCTCTCCCGGGTAAGGAATCTCTTTGCAGGAGCAAAGGGCAATCTCACAGGAAAAATGAAATACTGGGGCAGTAAATACTTGAGAAGTCACAATACAGGTTTTTTTGGTTTTGTCTTCTATGGGGTTTGGGGGTTTTGTTTTGCTTTGTTCTGTTGAACAGTACTGCAGCCATTTCTAGGACTCTCACCATTCCCATTAAAAAATGACCATCTGCCTAACCCAGCCCCTGGGAAAACTTCTGATCCTCGATTACTGCTCTGTGTTTCCAAACCTGGGCGAGGCTTGCTGAGTGATGAACTAGGGAACTGAAACGGGTCACAACTTGATCGTGTATAGTTTCAATTCCGACAAGTCAGGTCTCAAGCAATAAACCCCAGTTATTCAGACACGTGCTTCTCATTCTTATCCTTATGCAGAACGTTTTGAAGTTTAATCTGGGTACTTATAGAAGCCTTTGGTATAGTTTTAAAAACCAAAACATTACACAAGTCACCATAGATGAGAGTTAAGAATAACAAAGGGTATTTAAATTCCAACAACAAATGTGGCAACCGAATAAACCAGTAGACTATTTTCAAATACTCTTCATGGAGAAATGTCACAATGTTTCTGGTATTTAAATATTTTTACATCGGCCAGATGACACAGTCATCCCTATGCCAAGAACCTGACTGATCTTTTTTTTTTTTTTTTAAATCACTTTCTCCAGATTAACAACAGAATGTTCATGAATCAATGCAGGTTGGAAACAGGCTTAAAGATCCAACTGCTGAATAAAAAAGATGAACAGGGGAAAGAGTACATGTAATAAACAATTTTATATGGTAAGTAAAGAAGATAAAATCCTTGTCACAGCTTCTACATAAATACTAGCAAGGAAAAAAATAAATCCTGAATCACTTAAAAAAAAAAAAAACCCTATGGCCTTATAGTTCAATAGTTAGAACTTTTCAAATTACTTTTATTTATGTGTCCAGCAGGTTGGTATAATGATGCTCGATTTAGACACAAGGAAACTGGAAGTCTGGAATAGCAAACACATCTCTACCAAGGCCAGACAGCTAATAAATGTGAAGGACTTGATTTGGGGTACAAATGCACATGGATATACGATGTGAGTGGCAGAAATGTTTTGTAAGACAAAGGAAAAAAAATCTTGATTTCTTCTTTTTTTTAGAATAAAAGCTCCTAATTTTTAAACACTGGCAAAAACAAAAACTGCTATTTATAACTACTCCGTGAGTTACATAAAGCTGGCAGGCTACGACTTTCCAACCTCTGGTGTTAACTGCTCACCTAAGATCACACTGCTTGCTCCCGATGGGAGAGGTCCTGCTGCTAGCCTTATTCATAGATAAGAAACCATGCCATGTAAAGCAAGTCTGAAATAAGAATGGGACGGAGAATTGCAGACAGCTGAACGGCTCTGTAGTCAAAGATCACACATGGCCAGAGGGGCCACTTTGCTTTATTCTTTCCCAAGGTTAATTAACAGCAGCTAGCAAGTCTCTTAGCAAGTCTCACCGGCAGCTGAAATGTCAGTTAGGCCCAGCAAGGTGAAAAGGGAAGTAAAGTCGTGATGAATGATGATGGCAACAGCCAGGTGCCCCCACCATGGGGCCTTTTCGGACAGCAGGGGCCCACGCTGCCCCCTTTCTGCAGCTCTGCTGCGCCGCAAGCTTCTTGGTACCTGGTTGCTATTTACATCTGCCCGGTTGCTGTTTGCCCTGCCTGTCACAGATGCCCAGGAAGGGTGCTGGCCCAGGGCTGGGTGTTTACAAAGACTGGCCATCCCACCTGGTTCTGTCTTCCTGTCTCTGATGTTCTGTCTAGTCTGCTGTTTGCTGAACTGGGTTCTTACCCACAGTTTCCAGATTCTCCCCCTCTCCTCCCATTGTCTTAAATTCTCGTCCGATCCCCTCACCCTGCAGCCACCTTAACCCAGCATTGACTCCTCGGAGTCCAAATGGTCAAATCATTAAGAAAAAGTGAAACACAGGTTCAAAACAGCGTCGTTGAATAGCAAAGTAAGACCCTGAGCTCTTACCATAACTGTTGAAGCAATCTCAAATTCAGTGCAATTTAGGATTCTCCTCACAGATTGAATATATTCCTAGAATTTAATTAGTATCATAATTTTCAATATAAACGTTTACAAGGTAAACCATTCCAAAGGCTATACAAATTGCTTAAAATGAAAAAATAATATTATAGAGTAATGCATTCTGAACAGGGAGTCTGTATGTTACCGCAATTAACTCTGTCTAGTCTATTACACATCAGAGGAAAGCTAATTTGCAAATTATGTACCAGCAGTTTGCTTGTGTCATTTATTTTATACTCAGAATGCTTTAACCACAGAAAAATGTTAGAAACAATGGTTAATTTCCCAGGCAAGCCCTCAAAAGTCCTTTTAACCCATGGAAGAGCAAAATACTGTATATCTGCAGGAGAATATAAATGCTGGGGCAGTAAGATGTAAGGAACCAAAGTTGATTACTGTTCAGACAGAATGGTAACAATTTTCTTAATATAAGAAGTAGATTTAAGGTGTAATAATGGCAGACAAAATCAAGAAAGAGAAAGACATTCTGTAAATGCTTAATTTGTACCAGATACTCTACCAAGTTGAAATTAAAAGCTAATCTGAACCTAAATCCCTAAACTTCATCCATCATACAATGGTCTCTTTCAAATAACTGTTTAGCCACTAGAAATTAACGTTTGCACCTACTAGTGTAATAACACATCACCATTATAAAGTATACACATAAGAAATTAAAAGGAACAAGATAAAGTGACAGTTATTTCTAATATGAATTATACATTGTAATTGTGCTTAAAAAACCCTTCGCTCACTAAAATATTAATACATTTAACAGTTAATGGGATTGATATGCTTCATTTTTTTAAAAATCTTGATTTAGAAGTCTAGCTGTAAGTTCAGCCATTTCAATTCTTGATTTTTAACAGGTGCTATAACTTAAAAAGATACATTACCATAATATGTAAATGCAAATGCAGGAATGATTACACTCATTTTTTTTTATCCCATCCAGCAATGATGTACATTTGGTTAGTGAATTTCCAACTTCCTAAATGCTAATCAGATGTTAAAAACTTGGGAAACTGCTGCACTTTTTAAAAATGTTTATTAGCAAATGAGTTAAAAAAAACCCACTGAAACATTATTTAGATGATTTCGAAGCAGGTTATAAAATTTTGTTTTGTGGCTATCAATATAATACTTTACTTTGAAAACCAATTAAAGGGAAACGGACATTCATTCTGCCTTCTCAGTAGGAAAACTGGTTTCAGGGTAACCAAAGAGCCCCCGCTGAACGAGGGACAGCTCAACCCCCATAAGAGTAAGCCAGCTAATAAATTACGGGGGAGTGACATAATTAGAAAGATGTTATACTGAAAGCGTAATAAAATTACTGATTCGGGCAAGTATGATCAATTGTTTAAAACACTAAGATGCACGACTGAAGGGGAACTGATTATACAAACAGTTTCAAAATAATACCACACAGAATGCTTAATTCATAAGGAGAACACAGTACATTGAAGGGACGTGACAGCTGGCACCTAATAACCATTAACGGTCATTTAGGTATTATATGCCTTCTGATGTGACGCAACACATATTACTAATGCACAAGGTTATAGATACAACTTCCAACTCACAAGAAATACAAAGAATGGAGAGACGAGTGAAAAATACAATAAAGAAGAAACCAGAGAAATTCAACAGGTGGAACTTTCTACAATAACAGGTCTGGTCTCTTCATAAATCAGTGTTCACAAAAAAGGACCATGTGCGAGAGAGTCTAAGAACACGACAACCCCATGCAAGGAATGGTCCTGGATTAGACACTGGTTTGGAAATTTTGCGTCAGTTGAGAAATATGATTATAATCTGGGTATAAAGATGATAAAACAAGCATAAAATGAAAGAAGAGATCACTGACTAAAAAAAAAAAAAATCGGGTGATAAACCCTGTACTGGTTCATATATCCTGCTTCTATAAATATAAAAAGTACTTTTTAGAAGAAATCTTTCTAAATTTCTCAAGGGTATAAATATCGGTTTTGTACATGACCTTTTATTTAAATGACAAAATGACAGAACAGACTTTCAAACTTTTATTTTCGAAATACTCTCTCAATCGTGAATGTGTTTTGAAAGGCACTTACTTTTCCACTTAGAACTTCACCATTACTTGAAATGACAGGTCAAGGAGCATCACCCCAAAGTCTGGCTAGCAAAGAGACACTGACTTATCTCAACAGGATAGCAAACTTAGTCCTTTCGTAAAATGATACAGTTCACTTATCTTTTTGGAAAAAAAAAAAAAAAAACTCTGTTATCTTTTATGTTCTTTAACCCTTTTACAGTGAGTGGTACAGAAAGATGTTTAGTTTCATCCTGATTGGTTACCCAAGAATCTACCATTTCAAAACAACTAGCAAATTCATTTACCAGACCACATAAACTGTAAGGCATGGAAATACGTTGAAAACAAATGAACAGTTAAACTGTTCTCACTTCTGATACCACAGATGGCGCCTGACCGCCCGACAAAAGAATTAAATAAGCATGGGCATGTCAATCCTATTTTAAGCATTTGAGTATTTGAAGCATTTGTAAAGCCTAACCTCTTCTGTTTTAAAAATAAATAGGATTACTAACACTTGATTCTCACACCCTCTCACGCCCCCTTTTAGGTCCTTTTGAGCCCACAAGCATACAATTCCTTTCCCAGGTCCAGAATTTAAAGGGACAGATAAAGAGAGTCAGTCCATTTGGAACACTTCCTTCCTGATAGTTCTTTCTCCAGAGTTTTTGTTTGTGATTTAGCATCACTACACCACCCTCTAAGTCAGTCACCAAAAAGCCTTATTATCGCCAGAACTCCTCAAACAACTCCAGAAAAAGGTTATCAGGCTTGAAGATCAATTTTTAGGGAGTTTTCACTCATCTCTACAAATCTTTAACCAGAGGATTCAACAGACTTCAACCAGATCAAACCCTTACTTACTTCTATTTTGATGTTTAATCTTGGGGGATAGCCTTATTATATCTTGACATTCCTTTGCTACTATTAATAAATCTCCGTTTCTTAGAAGTTTTTCTGCTCCTGCGTTAGCCGGCCAGTCATGGCTACAAAGATATTCGTTACAGCCAAAAGATGTAATCCTCCTGCCAAGCTGGCTTCTAACTGAACAGAGGAATGAACTCTAGTCCTAATTGCTTCCCTGGCACTTTCCTAACCAATCAAATCAGTGCTAACCTGGGAGTGTAAAATCCTGGAAGGATTTCTAAATCTAAAATACATTAACTATAGAAAAATAAACGTCTGCATGCCAAAATACAACCATAAACAAAGTCAAAAGGCCAGCACCAAACTGGGAATGGATATGCTAACAAATTTTCAATCAATATGCCAAGGAGTTACTGCTTTTTCACTAGCTATAAAAAACAACAGCAAAAGGGACACTATGAACTCATCTACAAAACAGAAACAGACTTGCAAACATAGTAAACAATCTTACAGTTACCGGGGAAAGGGGGTGGGAGGGGATAAATTTGGGAGTTTGAGATTTACAAATGTTAGTCACTATATAAAAAATAGATTTTAAAAAAAGTTTCTTCTGTATACAGCACAGGGAACTATGTTCAATACCTTGTAACAACCTTTAATGGAAAAAAAAAAGGAAAACGAATGTATGTATGTACATGCATGACTGGGACATTGTGCTGCACACCAGAAACTGACACACTGTAACTGTACTTCAATTGAAAAAAAAAACAAACAGCAATAAGATTTAAAAAGAGAGATCTCTTATTTAGAAAATTATCAAGTGTTTTGTTTCTAAGACAACCCCTGGCTCCCACCATGCCCACAGCCATCCTCTAAGGGGTTCTTGCACACTGAAGTCACCCTATCTGGCTCCTCAAGACCCCACCATCTTAGGGACATCCCATCTGACCAGAGACAAATGACTGAGCCCAAAGCAGCCCAGGCAGAGCTCTGTGTGTTCTGCTCAGGAGCATGTAGTTGGAACTGCTCCAGCCATCCAGACTTTCCCTTGGGCAGTGTAAAGACTTTCACTGTTACACCAAGGGCCATTTCTCCAGGGTTCCCTTTAATATTTTATGAACACCAGGATTCTGGCTGCATCCGTTTTCCTGCAAAGTTGTCATGATTTACACTAATCCTCAGGGTTCCCCTCCCTAGTAACTGGCCAAGGAACGGGACCAAATGCCCCAATTAAAACAGCCACCTCCCCATACTCTTTTCCTTGGGACCCTGCATAGGCTCTTTCCACCCCTGCTCAGGATTTTTGCTGCTAAGCACAATAAATACGAGACATGACAAAAACAAAAACAAAAACAAAAACAAAAACAAAAACAAAAAACAAAAAACAAACATAAATACTCCATCTGGGTAAGCTTAAGAATTCAAATATTAAGAGACCTAATGTACAACCTCTTTTTCATACATTCAGAGATGATAATAAAACTTAGTTATCTCAGGAACATTTTTCTCAATTACTTTTGTGAGCACAAATACAAAACAAACCCCCCCATAGGCCTTAATCATTGTTGTTAACCATACACCTTAAACACAGAAAAGGAAACTATTCAATTTTGAGGTTTCAACTAGTTACTAGTTGAACTTCAGTTTCAACTAGTACCACCAACTTTTGTTCTCATCATTGTAAATTCCAGATTATCAAACTCCGTGTCAGAAAAGCGATTTTAAAAGAAAACATGACAGTAGCAGGTGGCAAGCAGGGGGAGAAAAGAACTTACCTCAAGAACTCTGAAACGCAATCTTCTTTTATCTACATTAACTATGACACCTGCCATGGGTGTGAGTGGAAGAAATACCCACTCCACATTCTTCTGCACTGAACAGAGTAGCTAGCTTCCACACCACCAGAAAAATGAGGGGCACCACTCTTGAGGAGCCTTTAGCTTACTCAGGACGACTGTTACTTGGGTACTCCTGAGGATGGATGCACTGGGTGCCAGACAAAATTTGACTCTCAAAAACCAAATATCTTCCGTGATATTTACAAATAAGTGAAATTCACAACTCACGGAAATACTGGCAATTCCAACGCACACTTCCAATGACCCAAACAGACCAACCACTCAATACCGTATGTAATCTACGTAGCATGTGACCCATTTTCCTAGAAGACTCACATGCCTAGTCCTCCTGCCACCTGTGTTTAGAATCACACCTTAGGGGGAAATGGCCTGTATTCAAATTATAAAGCGCTCCTACCTCATAAGACATACTTTTGACGCTTTTTTTTTAAATTAATTATTGGTCCTGACTCTCCTTTTACCACTTTACTAAATGGATCATGAATTAATAAAAGCATAGCTTTGGCGCATTATTTTCTAACCTTAAGTGCCATGACATATAAAAAGGTTTTCATGCGAGCTGGTCAATTTTTTTAGAAAAATAGACTTTTTAGAGCACTTTTCAGGTTCAGAACAGCAAAACTGAGTAGAAGGTACAGAGCTCTCCCTCATACCCCTTCCTCCAAAGCCTTTTCCAGTTGGTCCATTTTTTTTAAAAAAAGCAAAACATGTTCTTTCTGGAAAGAAACCAGGACAGCTTAGAAAAAGTAATTTCCGAATTCCAACCCCAAATGTAAAGCACCACTGTTGTCTGCGTCTTCCCTGACGCAACTGAAAAGTAGCTGAATACTTACCATATAGCATCCAACAAGGAAAGCAGCATTGGCTTGTTTTCTCTGATCAGGGCCAGTAAAATGAATAATTTTCTTCCTCATCATTGTAATGGACTGCATAAAGATAAACAGCTGTTAGTGTTTGCTTTTAATTTCAAGTTCTCTAAAACTTTATGATTTTGTGATTAAACTTTGTGATTAAAATAAATTCCAAATCTCACAATGGCCAAGTATTCATACTAGCAAGGCTTTTTCTTTAAACATTAGCTTTGATACCCTGAAGTACCATGTACCTCCCCAGAAAAGGTATATTTTTGGAGTAAAATGAATGCACCATTAAAGAGTAGGAGATGAGATACCTGAAACTAAGGTAATACTGTAAATCAACTATACTTCAATTTTTAAGAAAAAAGAGTAGGAGAGGAGACAGGAACAGATATATGCTCCAAGTATATATCTCTGGAAGAATATATAAAAAGTTGGAAAAGGTTAAGAGAGATCTTTTCTTTCCTTTCCCTACTGTCTGAAAATCTATTCCCAAAACCTTTAAATCAAAATAAAAGGGTACAGAAATGGGCAAAGGTAATTCATTCTGTAAGAAATCAGGACAGTGAATGGGGTAGGGAGGGGTGGGGTGAAGAGGAAGATACAGAGATAACCCACGAGTGTCAGTGGGTCCTTCTGCAGTGTTGCTGGGGTGCTAATAATGTTCTCTTCCTGACCCCATGATCAAGATGATTACCCATGCATATTCAGTTTGTGAAAATTCATTGAGCTGTATACTCATCATCTGTAAGTATTTCTGTATGTACATTTGCTTCCATAAAAAGTCAAAAACAAAAAGGATATGGAATTTAAAAACCAAAGGAACACACTGTTAGTACTTCCTCACCTGAACTTCACTAACGTGAGCAGAAATGGATTCAAGTAAGGGTCAGGAACAGGATACATTCAGCTGAATAAGCAAGGTGCCTCTTAGCTTCTGTGAGTCACTGTTCCAGTGATAAATATGTACCTATTTTCCTCTACTGTTCACGTAGGGTAAGAGATTCAAGGTGAGAAGAACCCAACCAGCCTTCAAGCAGCACAAACACAGGAGACTCAGCGCCAATTCTCAGCACACGTTTATCACTATTAATTGAACAGGAATCAAGGCTTTGATCAGATGAGATGAGATGGTCAACACCCTGCAAGGTGTTCTAGTAAACAATTATTTAATTCTTAAAAAAGGACTACCATATTCTCAGTTGATCAAGTATGTTAAAAAAAAATCCTTCAATATTAAAGCAAGTGAACACAAGCGGGGGAAAGGAAGTTATTTTTAGCTGCCTGGTCCTGCATGAACCAAAAGACCTGCCATTAGTAACTGGAAAAAGGGAGCAGGGGGAACATAAACACCCAAGGCCATAAATGCTTACATTCCTGTTCAAGGGAGGAATAAAGTCCAGAAAGAAGAGTCTCCATCTCTGTATAAACCTCTAGTGACTACAAACACAATACAGAATGAAAAAGCAATGCTACAGCTTCCATTTTACATATAAATTCTACATAGTAACTTTGATCAGACAGGTGTTTCTAATATTTATGATGTGGAATTTTACATTTGATGCTCAAAGAAAAAAATCTGCCTTACCCACATACTTTAAATATAATTTTTAATTAAAAATAAATTTTATTTCTTTGTACTAGTCCTAGTAAGTAATCAACTGAATAAACTTGTTTTGAAAAAGCACCTGCCCCAATCAATACAATCCCTATCAAAATACCAATGGCATTTTTCACAGAACTAGAACAGATAATTTAAATTTTGTATGGAAACACAAAAGACCCCGAATGGCCAAAACAATCTTGAGAAAGGAGGACAGAGATGGAGGAATCGTGTTCCCTGACTTCAGACTATACTACAAAGCTGCAGTAATCAAAACAGTATGGTGCTGCCACAACGAGACACATAGATCAACTGAATAGGATAGAGAGTCCAGAAATAAACCCATGCACTTACGATCAATCTACAACAAAGGAAGCAAGAATATACAATGGAGAAAAGACAGCCTCTTCAATAAGTGGTGCTGGGAAAACTGGACGGTTACACGTAAAAGAGTGAAGTTAGAATATTCTCTAACACCACATCCAAAAATAAACTCAAAATGGATTAAAGACCTAAATATAAGACCAGATACTGTAAAACTCCTGGAGGAAAACATAAGCAAAATACTCTTTGACACAAATCACAGCAATATTTTTTCGGATCCATCTCCTAAAGTTAAAGGAAATAAAAGCAAAAATAAACAAATGGAATGTAATTTAATTTAAAAGCTTTTGCACGACAAAGGATACCATCAACAAACAAAAAAAAAAACAACCTACTGAATGGGAGAAAATATTTGCAAATGATATGATTGATAAAGGATTAATATCCAACATATATAAACAGCTCGTACAACTCAACATCAAAAAAAAATTTTTTTTTAATGAGCAGAACTGAATAGACATTTTTCCAAAGAGGAAATGCAGATGACCAATAGGCACATAAAAAAATGCTCAACATCACTAATAATCAAGGAAATGCAAATCAAAACCACAATGAAATATATCACCTCACACCTGTCAAAATGGCCATCATCAAAAAGAACAAATAACAAATGTTGGCAAGGATGTGGAAAAAAGGGAATCATTCATTCTACACTGTTGGTGGGAATGCAGTTTGGTGCAGCTACTGTGAAAAGCAGTATGGAGGTTTCTCAAAAAAACTAAAATTAGAACTAGCATACCATACAACCCAGCAATTCCACTCCTGGGCATATATCCAAAATAGCCAAAATGCTAATTGGAAAAGATACATGCACCTGAATGTTCATAGCAGTATTATTTACAAAAGCCAAGATATGGAAGCAACCTAAGTGTCCATCAACAGACTAATGGATAAAGAAGATGTGGTATATATACAATGGAATACTACTCAGCCATAAAAAAGAATGAAATCTTGCCATTTGCAACAACGTGATGGACTTGAAGGGTATTAAGCTAAGTGAAATAAGTCAGACAAGAAAGACAAATACAAAGATATCACTTATATATGGCACCTAAAAAAATAAACTAAGTGAATATAACAACAAAGAAACAGACTCACAGATAAAGAGAACAAAATAGTGGTTACCAGTGGGGAGGGAGGGATGGGCAATATAGCGGTGGGAGAGTGGGAGGCGCAAACTACTGGGTATAAGACTGGCTCCAGGATGTATTGTACAATGTGGGGAATACAGCCAACATTTCGAAATAACTGTAAATGGAAAGTAACCTTGAAAATTTTTATTAAATATTTTTAATTAAAAAAAAAAAAGCACCTGCCACCATATCCAGTGTTTCTACTTGAGAATTTACAGTGACTAATTTGGAACTGCTAGTAGTACGTATACACTTCTTACTGTACATGACCAAAAATTCAAAGTTTTTTTTTAAATAAATGAGTATGGTCTAAGTTCAAACTAATAGTAACACACTTTTACAATTCAGTGATACGGTCTTAAAGATAAGCTGTTTGCCCTTATTTCCCTGCTCCTTAATCATATGTGGGAAGTGAAGAGCCACAAGTTAGTACAATTTCATGGGAGGCTCAAGATATAATGAGCTAAAGATGAACCGACTTCTCTTTATTAGTTTGCTGACACTCCCTATCACAGTGAAGGCAGAAAGAATAATGATCAAAGGAAGGAAAGATTTTCTTATGAGGTTCAGTTCCAGTAGGTCAAACGATAAGAGGTTCACTTTAATGTTTTTGTTTTGTTTTTTAGGAGAGAGGTAATTAGGTTTATTTATTTATTTTTAAGGGAGGTACTGGGGATTGAACCCAGGACCCCGTGCATGCTAAGCACGCACTCTGCCACTGAGCTATACCTTCCCACCAAGGTTAACTTTATTAACCATTTTCACTTTGACTTTTCAAATAGCTGAGCATCGCTAATCCAAACCAGAACCAAATGACCCACACTTAAACCATTCAATCAAAACGCTGGAAAACAGATACATTATGACTTTAAAAGCCATAAACCATGGGTATGTCCCGAATATCACGGCAGTGAAGAAGCATGACATTTCCTTTTTAAAAACAGAGGGATCCCCCCTCCCCTCAAGATCAGGCTAATAATGATTTACTTAAGTCAAGTCTTCAGTAAAAAATATTTTACCTTTAATTTCTTATTTATCTTGCAGCAATATCTGTAAACCATTGCTAGATTCAGTGGTCCAAAATCTGCGTAGAAGCTTTAAAAACGAAAAACAAAAATGTGTATGTACATTCTAGAGGCTCTGAATATAAATGCCTGTTTGTAGCTACAAGGTCAAATTAAAGTAAGAAAGCATACACCAAATTATTATAGGTCATACAACTTAAAGGTACTGCCTTACTAATGGAAGAAATACTCTGATTAAAAAATTGACTATTAAAATGCATGACAAGTGCTATAACACTTAAATCTAACCTCAAACAATATATGAAAATACCTTCTGAATTTTTTTTTTAAAAACCCTCTTTTTCCACACATATTTTTTCCACTGGCAGAAACACGTCTTAAGAACTTGTTTGCATAAACAGTTAGCCTGCTCTGAGGTTTAGCAAGAATGGTAGCTGGTTAGTACACTAGTTTATACCTCATTATACTGTAAACTATTAGAATTCCAAATGTAAATTGTTCAATTTAGGGAGGTTCTTTCATTTTAATGTTTTCCCTAAGGATCTATTTTATTACCAAGGGTTAAAGAAAAAAGCATCCTGCAGTTATCAATCAAAAGATCTGCAATTTTCCAATGTTATAAACATACCTTTAGATTCTTCAAAATAAAAAAAAGTTACTAACAATCTTTTAAAAAACAATACTTACTTTTCATATTCAAGTTCATTATCTATGCTGAAATAATGTACATTTGATGAACTCTTTGGTCTGCTGTAGAGAATGGCAAAACAAAGGCGATCTGAAATGGAAAAATTGCAATGTTCCTTCCTTCACATGATCAAAAACGTTTCATATATGCAACTCTTTCCAAATAAAGTCAAACTTTTTTTTTCCATGCATGTTTCAGATGGTAAGGGTGCCAATGGATAACTTCGAAATGTTCCGTCTACTCTGATGGGTAATAATAAATAATCAACTTTTTAAAAGGAGCAATTGCCTTTAATATATGTTTCAATAGCAATAAACGATATGGCCTGATTTCTTAAGGAACCTCCCATCACAAAGTGTCAGTTCCCCTGGACAAAAGTCATTTCAGCAAATGGCAAGCATGCATTTGATGGCTAGGCCATCAACCTGGATGACTTCCGCTGTTTCGCTCTGTTTTTAAGATATCCTAAGAAGTCATTTCAGCAAGAAACTGTATTTTAAGTAAAGAGAAGACACTTTCAAATTTCAAAATACGGCTACAGGACACAACAAAGCAAACAATATGTTTATCCAACTATTCTTAGGAATCACTACTTTTGAAGTGACTTTTACAATCAGACAGGTTACCATTACAGCAGAAGCAATGAGTTTTCTGGACGGTGAGTATGAAATGTACTTGTGTTGCACAAATAAATGTAGTTAGGTTGCTGTGAAGTTTAGCAAGAATGGTAGCGAAGTAGTAAAGCTTGGAGGCTCCACCCTCCCTCCCCCGCCCCGCCCCACCCCAAAAAGGGTTGCCAAAAATCCCTCATCCGCAATACCTAGTAGAGCTAGTTGAATACCTGCATTCAAATTGTGGTAAAACCAAGTACAGCCCTTAAAATAGCAAGAAAAAAAAAAGGGCGTCAGCTGGCATCCCTTCCCCAGATGGCAATTTCAACAATTTCTGTCTGCAATTCAACTCACACAATTGCTGTCTTTATTCCCCTGTAAACTCCTCAACTAGAATGTCTTGCAACCACAAACACTCCAGCGGATGACGGGGCTTACTCCTTTGCAACCGCAAATGACCCTTGATCCCTGTGCACAGGGAGCGTGGATTTTGCTCCCTGAAGTGGAGAGCCTACCAGCCAAGGGGTAAGGACACAAGGATCCCAACTACACACATCAGTGCGGATTCCGCCCGGGGGGCTAGGAGTCCTGGGAGGCCACCCACGCTCATGAGACAGCATCGATCCTGGCCCTGAAGTTTAAAGGCACCCCTTGGCCAGCACCGGGGGCCTCCCTGACCCCGGGCACTGCCTGAGGCCCTCTGAGTAGGGGGTGTCGCGGGGGCGCCCGGGCCAGGCGAGCCCCGCGCCCTCCGCACTCACCTTTGATCACCTCGGCCACCAGAGGGGTCCCTGCGCCCTCCCGGCTCATGACTCCACAGCATCTGGAAGGCGGGGCGCAGGGCAGCGCCGGGTGGCCAGGGAGCAACCAGCCACGGAACGAGGAGGGCCGCGACCACACCCCCAAAGTTTCAAAAACAAAAGTTTAAAGGGCCGCGCCCCAGCACTGGGCACGGCGACGCCCCGGGGCCGCCCACCCGGGCCCGCCAGCCCCGGAAGTTCAAAACTCCTCAAACGCCCCGAACTGGGCGGCGAGGGAACCACCCCCAGCCGCCCCGGCTGCGCTTCGCCCCGCCTCGGGGACAGGGGGCGGTCGTCTGTGGCGCCAGGCCCCTCTAGCACCGAAACTCCACTCTCAAGAGTGGGAACCTCGGGGCAGAGGGTCACAGAGGCAAACACAGGCTCCGAAAGCGATGAAGAGGAGGACTTCTAGGGGGAGGAGGGCTCCGAGGCGGATCTGAGCCGCCGCCGCCGCCGCCAGGGGGCGCTGCAGCGGGGCCGGGCCGAGAGGCGGCGTCCCGGCCCCGGCACAGGCATCCCGGCCCGGGCACAGCCCTGCGCGGCCGGCGCCCAGCCTCCAGGACCCGCGCCGGCCCGGAGCTCCGGCCGCCGTCGGGTGCGGCCGCGCTGGGCGTCGGGCTCGCCTGGCTGCTGGCGTCTCATTTTAAATGGACCTCTTCAAAACTGAACAAAAATGAAAGGTAAGCCTAAAACTGAGGTCATCCATTCCTTAGATTTCGCCTTAGAAAAGTACTGGGATGGTTGAAAAACAAAAATTCCAACACCATACTAAGCAACCATTCAAATATTTTCTAAAACTATGTTCCTATGTTAGTCTCAAGTGAAAAAAAATACAGTATGTTCCCAATTTTGTTACATACAATGTGGTACTGGGATTACAGGGTTATTTTTATTCCCTTCTATATTCTTCCAAGTTTCCTACAGAAAGGTGTAACTTTAATTATCCGTGAAAAAAAATGTACAATGACTCTCCCATAAAACAAACAAGCAATATACAGTAACAGCTATTTCCCCAGAATTGCACTTTATCATCAAAATATACACATTATATATCACAATATATACATTTTCCCCTCAAAAGTAAACCTTCATACCTCCTAACCTTATCCTAAACTTCCAGCAGATTAAAGATTTTCAATGTAACAAAACTATGAATTATTTTTAATGAAGCAAAAATCTAAGTAAGAGAATCTGTTAAATTGGTAAACATTTTTAAATGGTCTTCGCAGCAATAAACTCAAATTCGAGATAAACTGGAAAAATATTTTAAGTCCATCTCAAGAAGATGCCCAACTTCAACAAATGTATCTTACGCGAAATAACAAAAACGTAATTTTAAACTGTGGGGTACTACTTTCCCTTCTGCCTGGCAAAAATCAAAGGAGTTTATAAGGTGCTGTGTTGATGAGGCGGGCACTCTTATTGCCTGTAGGTAAGAATATAAATTGGGACAACCTCCGTGAAGGGCAACCACGGGCAAACTTGGCAGAAAATTTCAAGACTGAAAATTAAATACTGGCAAGGTAGCCACGATAAGACTGCTAAAAAGTACAATTTATAGGTGCATATTTATAACATGTATGTATATGACTGTGGATGAAATCTTGCATATCTCTGGAAGGAGACACACTGGTAGTGGTGAATGCCTTTTTAGGGGGAAACTGGGTGTCTGGAACTTTTTAACTTTTGAATTTTGTAACATACAGTACCCACTCAAATTTATGAAGCTTTTTGAAAGGTGAACTTGCAGGCTACTAATATTTTTCCAAAGCTGACTCGTCATCAAGATATAAAGCATGCAAGAAAGCACAGGATTAAGACAACCTGGAAAATGTCCTTTGCACACATTTAACCAACAGTAACTTCTTGCTACCATCTCTTGAAATCCAATTTCTTTTCACAAACGCAAGTAAAACTGGAAGGAGCAAGATGGAAATGGGGAGGAATTTTCCCTCCAAGTCGAGACCTGAAATATAATTTTATGTTTTATGGGGTGGAGGGGAATCAGTGATTTTTGATGTCCAATTTATCTCTGTACAATATATTCTCAAAATTCTATTATTAGAGTCACACTGATGAACTACTACGGAGTCTTAAGTGCTGAGATGAGAGCTATTTATTAGAAACCGAGAGCTAGAGAACAGGTTTCTCGATCACATTTTGCTTAAAGGTTCACGATTCAACTTACCAGCCTGTAAACCCATGTGTCCTCCCTTTAATGTGTTTGTTGTCAAAAAACAGAAAACTGAATTATTGAAGTGGTAAACCTTTCTTGTCTGTATATGCCCATCACATAAAGTCACCACTCCTGCTTCTTTGACTGACATAAGACAGTAGAAGGAAATGCAATCTCATGGTTTTAAAATATTGATAAAAACATTCAAAAATCTACCCTTGTGCCTATGGTTCTGACTTGGCTCTTGGGGCCTCCAGTTTGCTACTTCTTCCTTTAATAAGTATTTGTTAAATAAATGAAAAACATTGTCCCGCCTAACAGCTGTAGCTATCTGGGGCATAATTAATCATGAAACAGAGAGGTATGTTCTAAACCAATTGAGAAATACAGGTAGAAGTCAAGTGGCAATGAGAACACACTGTCACTTTTTAGTACAAATGAACTAGACTGACTTCAAGTCCTGGCAGAGCAACGACAGAAGTAAGTGCACGGCTTCCCTGCAGGATGGGGACGTCTACCCTTGGTGAATGCCCTGTTCATAAAAGTACTGATTAAAAAAAAAAAAGAAGCATCGCTCCCTAAAGCAATGACAGCTAACAATTATTCATAGTTTAGTGCCAAGTACTGCATTACTGAGCTCATTACCACCCATGAGACAAATACTCCTACTTTCAGTATTTTCCAGGAAAGGAGACCTACTAAAGGGGCAAAGTGACCAACCTGAGCAGTCACAACGCTTGTTGGAAAAGTAGCAGAATGAGGATTTGAACACAGGCTGTCTGGCTGAAGCCTGAGATTTTTAAAATTCCTGCCTCAGAGGCGTGCCTTAATGTAAAGGCAAAAGTTAATTAAAACAATATGATTTTAACACAGCAAGACACAAATATGAACCTAGGCATATATGAAAACTTAGTATATGAGAAAAAAACCTGGTTTTTCAATCAGTCACAAAGATGGCCTAATTCAATAAGGGACAAGTGTCTATATGTATGAAAAGAAAAGGAGGTTCCAATCTATGTATAAAATAAATACCAGATGAAATAAGCTTTTAAAAGCTATCCGCTGACTATAAAAATTATAGCAAATAATTTTATAATTTAAACAGGACTTTTAAGCATGACGCAAAACTCAAGTCATAAAAGGAAAAAAAGAAATCTAGGGGAAAATATATTACAAAGGGTTAATCATCACAACAGACAAAAAGGTAACTACAAAACAATAGAACAACCAATAAAAAATAAAACTCTATAAAGTCAATTCAGAAAAGAAATACAAATAGCCAATAGCATATTAAAAGAAAGTTATTCTTACACATGGCTCAACGTTAAAAAATCCATCATCCTGAATAGATTACGGATAGAGAACCATTTTCAACAGAGAGGACAAACTTTTCAAAAAATGGGATATTCACTGAAATCATCATGTATAAGGTCGCAAGAAAATCACAGCAAATTCAGGACAACAAAGAGCATACACATCATATAATTACCACAAAACAATAAAATTTGAAGTTTATTGATGAAAAGGTAACACCCGCAAAAATCTATCAACTTACGAATGTTTAAAACCCATTTCTAAATAGCTTGCAACAAAAATTAAAGGACAATTCAACACAAATTAAAATTAATCTCAATAAGAAGAATTCACGTTCAAATCTAGGGAATATGGTGAAACAAAATCTGAAGAAAAACATCTGCCTAAAAAAGGTTCCCTTTGTCACAACGCTCACAAAAAAAAAAATAAACTCCACCTGGACTAAAGCTGAATGTAACAGTTCTTTCTGGTTCTCTACACTCCACACCATGGTAGGATTGCGCAACCTGACTCTTTTGAGGATAAATGAGCAGTGGCGAAATGTATCACTTCCAGGCGAGAGAACTCAGCCAGAACTCTTTCCTAACGATCAGCAGCAATCAAGATTATAGCTGAAACAGAACCATTTAAGAAAACTGGCGGTGTTTATAAAAATGAGCATCACACGTCTTTTGACTTAGTAATTCCACTTTTAGGTACACATCCAACAATAATGCGTTTTTGTTCACGTTCACCGGGAAAAGGTTCAAAAAATGGTTCACAGAATCATTATTGGTTACAGCCAAAAACTGAAAACAAACCAAATGTCCGGAAACAGTGAGGTGAAACCCTCTGATACTTTCTTACAATGGAATATTGTGTAATGGTAAGGATGAATGAATGAACTGTGGCCATGCACATCATGGATGATTCTCACCAACACTGAATGAAAGAAGCCGAACACCAGCACAAAAATAGTATGATTCCATTCATGTAGATTTCAAAGCCAGACAAATCTACAGCAATAAGAATGACAATGGGGTTTATGCTTGAAAGGGGTAGTGCCTAGTCTATACAGAGCACAAGGCTGTGGTTTCTGGAGTATGATGATATTGTTTCTCAATCCACATGCTAGTTACTTACCCGTGATAATACAAAGCTGTCTATCAAGCTGTACACTTTGTGCACATTTCTGTGCATGTATGAATTATCAGTACACATATTATAGATACATGTATATTATAAAATAAATTAAGACTTCGGTTGTTATATTCAATAAAAAGTGGTATGTATGCTCCACCAGCCTTGGTCACAAAAGTAAGATTTATAACAGCTCTTACTTAACCAGAGGTGGACATGAACAAAAAATTCACTTTTACTTTGTTACATTCCCCTAAGATTTGGGGGCTGTCAAAGCAAGCTACAGATTTAACGCGATCCCTATCAAATTATCTATGACATTTTCACAGAACTAGAACAAATAATCCTAAAATTTATACAGAATCACAGAAGACCCAAAATTGCCAAAGCAATACTTAGGGAAAAAAAACAAAGCTGGAGGCATAACCTTTCCCAGACTTCAGACAATACTACAGAGAGCTACACTAATCAAAACAGCATGGCATTGGCACAGAAACAGACAAATGGATCAATGGAACAGAATAGAGAGCCCAGAAATAAACCCACACACCTACAGTCAATTAATCTTCAACAAAGGAGGTAAGAATATACAAATGGAGTAAAGACAGTCTCTTCAGCAAGTGGTGTTGGGAAAACTGGACAGCTGCATGTAAATCAGTGAAGTTAGAACACTCCCTCATACCATAAACAAAAATAAACTCAAAATGGCTTAAAGATTTAAACATTTAAAGACAACAAACATTATAAACCTCTTAGAAGAAAACATAGGCAAAACATTCTCTGACATAAATCATAGCAGTATTTTTCTAGGTCAGTCTCCCAAGGAAATAGAAATAAAAGCAAAAATAAACAAATGAGACCTAATTAAACTTACAAGCTTTTGCACAGCAAAGAAAACCATAAGCAAAACAAAATAACCTATGGAATGGGAGAAAAATATCTGCAGATGATGGGACTGACAAGGGCCTATTATCCAAAGTATATAAACAGCCCATACAACTCAATAACCAAAAAACACAACAACCCAATCAAAAAATGAGCAGAAGGCCTAAACAGACATTTGTCCAATGAAGACATACAGGTAGCCAACAGGCAAATGAAAAAATGCTCAATTATTGCTAATTATCAGAGAAATGCAAATCAAAATTACAATGAGGTATCACCTCACACCAGTCAGAATGGCCATCATTAAAAAAATCCACAAACGAAAAATGCTGGAGAGGGTGTGGAGAAAAGGGAACCCTCCTACACTTTTAGTGGGAATGTAATTTGGTGCAGCCACTACGGAAAACAGTATGGAAATTCCTTTAAAAAGAAAAAAGTAACTTACCATACAATCCAGCAATCCCACTTCCTGGGCATATATCCAGAGAAAATTCCAATTTGAAAGATACATACACCCCAATGTTCACAGCAGCCGCTATTTAAAATAACCCAAGACAGGAAAGCAAACTAAATGTCCATTAGCAGATGACTAGGTTAAAAAGTTGTGGTAAAAATACACAATGGAATACTACTCAACCATAAAAAAGGAAATAATGCCATTTGCAGCAACATGGATGGACCTAGAGATTATCATACTACGTAAAATAAGTCAGACAAAGACAAATATCATATGACACTACTTACATGTGGAATCTAAAAAAATGATACAAATGAACTTATTTACAAAACAGGAAAAGATTCAGACATAGAAAACAAAATTACGGTTTCTAAGGGGAAAAGGCAGGGGAGGGATAAATTAGGAGTTTGGGATTATCAGATACAAACTACTATATATAAAATAGGTAAACAACAAGGTCCTACTGTACAGCACAGGGATTACATTCAATATCTTGTATATATATATTTATATATAACTGAATCACTATGGTGTATACTAGAAACAAACACAACATTGTAAATCAACTATACTTCAGTTAAAAAATGAAAAATAATATAAAAAGATGTTAAGGTTGTCATCATAATATAACCTAGCCTACCCCAAGTGATACAAATCTTTCAATGTTTAAGAAAAGTCTTAAATGAAGACACAAAATGCAAAAGTTATGAAGAGAAAGGACTTGATAAATTTACAAAGACACCATTAAAATATTTTTAGAAAAGGGGTGGGAGGAGAGTGGAATACAGTCCAAAAAGCTCCCAAGGCCAAAGTTGGAACAATTTGAGCAACAAAGTAAGTACATAACATTGGGTTATAACCCTAAGTATAAAATAAATATGCATGAGGGGGGAGGGTACAGCTCAGTGGTAGAGCACATGCTTATCATGCATGGGGTCCTGGGTTCAATCCCCAGTGCCTCCATTAAAAAAATAAGTAAATAAAGAAATCTAATTACCATCCCCTGCCTTCAAAAACTAAAATAAAGTAAATAAGTCTATTTTAAAAACTTTAAAAAGTAAGCATGCAAACTAACCAAAAATAAAGCTTAAAAAAGGTAAAATAGGAGGGGAGGGTATAGCTCAGTGGTAGAGCACACACTTAGCATGCACAAGGTCCTGGGTTCAATCCCCAGTACCTCTGTTAAACTAAACAAACTAAACAAACAAATCTGATTACCCCCCCAAAAAACATAACAAAATAAAATAAATATGCATGAATCCATGCTGATATTAAAAAGGGATTGAACTAAAGAAATGAAGAGACAAATCTTCCTTACAGAAGAATTCCAAATAACATATGTAGATACTTCCTTCTAAGAGTTAGAGATGACTCCCCCCATCTTTGGGTGTGGGTTGAACCTAGTGACTTACTTGCACAGAATACAGTAGGGAAAGTGAAAAACAGTAACTTTGCAGAGAAGAATCCTGGCCAACACTTCTTTAACCAAGTGATCGTAATTCACCAGTCATGTCATGTGGATTTCACTTACCCTCTGATGTGAAGCAATGAGAAGGGCACGTCTCCTCTGTGGTACCTTATTCCAAAAATGCAGTCTAGTCATTAGAAAATATCAAATAAAATTTGAGGAACATGAACAAAATACCTGACCAGTACTCCTCAAAATGTCAATGTCATGAAAGACAGGACTGAGAAGTTGTCACAAACCTTAGGTGGCTAAGCAGATGACAGTTAAACGCAATGTGGTATCCTAGGTTGAATCCTGGAATAGAAAAAGGGTATTTATGGGAAAACTGGGAAATCTGAATAAAGCCTGGAGTACCAGTGCTGGTTTCTTAATGTCCCATGGTCGTGCAGGATAATGTTATGGGCTGAATCGTGTCTCCCCTCCAAAATCCATACTAAAGCCCCAGCCCGCAGTGTGCCTGTGTTTGGAGACAGGGCCTTTAAAGAGGTAATTAAGGTTAAATGAGGTCATAAGGGTGAGGCCCTAACCCAATAGGATTGGTGTCCTTATAAAAAGAGGAAAAGACACCAGGAGTGCACATGCACAGAGAAAAAGCCATGTGAGGCCACAGCAAGGAGACAGCTGTCTCACCAGGAACCAGTCCTGTTGGTACATTAATCTTGCAATCAATCTTGCCTCTAGAATTGTGAGAAAATAAATTTCTGTTGTTTAAGCCAGTGAATGCGTTTACCTTATTATGGCAACCTGAGCAAATGAATACAAATAACATTCAAGGAAACTGAAATTGGGTGAAGAGTATACAGGAACTCTGTTACTATCTTTGCAATGTTTCTATAAATCTAAAAGGTATTTTAAAAAAAACCGACCGACTGGGAGAAAATATTTGTAACAATATTTGTAACAAAGAATAGTTTATATATATGTATATAATATATCTCAAAAATGCCTATAAAATATCTTAAAATTGCAAACAGTCCCATAGAAAACTGAGTCAAGTATAAAAAAGGCAAGTCTGAAGAATAGGAATGACAAAAACAATGTGTGAGATGTTTAACCTAATAAGTAATCAGAAAAACCATTATAAAATAATGAAATTTTGGAGGGAGGATGGATATAGGGCAAGTGGTAGAGCGCATGCTTAGCACGTGTGAGGTCCTGGGTTCAATTCCCAGTACCTCTTCTAAAAATAAATAAATAAACCTAATCACCTACCCCCACTAAAAAAAAAAAAATGAAATTTTATTTCACACCATCAAATTGGAAAAAAAATTTAAATCCTGATATCAATTAGGGAGAGGCTGTAGGGAGATTGCTACTTTTATACAAGGAAGATGGGACTAGAAGATGGTAGAGGTGTTGTGGAGAGCAAGCTGGCAGTCTGCACGTATCCCTGGACCCAGCCAGTCCCCCGTCATCACATCTATCTCAGAGCAGTACTAGCACACCGCAAGTAAGAGGCTGTAAGGATATTTACCGTAGCCCTGTCTGCAGTAAAACTAAATGGAACGAACAGCTGTTACCCACAGGGGCATAATTACAGAAAACTATGGCAGTCATACTATGACTTAAAATTAATGCAGTAGGTCAATATGAAATATCTTCACAGTAATGCAAACACATTTTTTAATCTAGTTGTACAACAGATAATATGTAAAAATGATCAAACTAAGCCATTGGTAAATATATATGTACGAAAATAAACAGAAAGGAAACTGAGAGAATACTCCTGCCAAACAGCTTACGGAGACGGAGCTGGGACTGGAGGATGGAGAAGGAAATGTTTACTTTACTGGTACTTGCTTGGGTTTTTAAGAACATCTTGGTGTTCATTTATATTTGAAAATCTATTCCACTGAGAAGTAAGGGAGGGATGGGAGAGGAAGTCTTTTATTTTTCAAGACCATCTATCTCCCCTGCAAAATGGGCACCCTGCTTCTCTGTTAGGGAGTATGGTCAGGCCACAATCCACCACCCCAGTGCAGACGCAGCTGAAATAAAGCACTGGTAGCCAGCACTCTCGAGTGGAAGGATGAGTTAATAACCCCAGCCAGCTGCCTCTCCCCATCCTTCCTCATCTTTGTCTAGCCCGTATCCTGGGACAGGAGAGTCAGTGGGCTGACTCTCGGGGCACTTTAAGGGGAGTAACTGAGGGTGGTATGGATCAGAGAGCTGTAACAGCTCCTTGTTCCGTCCCTTGTAAAACAAGAGGCCCCGACCCCTTAAATCGCTGGAAAGAAAACCTCTCCAAGCCCTTTGTGTCACATGCTCTCTGGCTGTGTGACAAAAAGCAAAATTGGAGTTCCAGACCCTCGTTTCCTTTGTCACTGAATGTTGTGTATGTCTCTTAACTACTCTTATCTCTTTTAATTTTAATGTACTTCCTAACTAAATTGATCAGGAGGCAGAGTGCGCTATCCAGATGAAGTCTCCTCTTCTCGTTTTACATAATGGGACTGGGTTACGTTAATTTACTTTCAAATCACATGGACAAGGTTGAAATGTACGTGATTTGGTTTAAGCTACGCTGTGGGGCCGATCTGTTGATCTGGGGGTGGTTGCTCTAATTAGAAACTCACACCCCATAGATGGACAGCTATTATTAAAGCAAGAAAGTCATATCCCAGAGGTGATACAGCTTTTCTGTTATCCACAACTGGAGGACTGAAAATACTGAGTGTCAAAAATGGGTTTTTTTATTAGTAGAAGTAATAGCTTGTTAATCAGAATAATGGTTGCTAGAAATGGGGTCTCACTGGTAAAATTAATGGCTGTTCATATATGTAGATTGTCTAAAATATTTTACAGACAGATTGCACAGATTATAAGACTGTAATGAGACTCTTATTCAGGGATAGTGTATGAGTCTCAAGTCTGAGACGCCTAAACAGGCCCCTGTCTAGCTATGGGTTGTGAGGATTTCTGATTAAATGGTGCCAACTATAAAGTTAACAGAATCCTGTACCCAGAATATTGTCAGGTCTGTTTCAGTGAACCTTTCATAAAAGGAGTGATCAGAATATCTAAAAAATGCAAGAGCTGATAAGCTTATGACAGGGGTACATCATGTTTTATGCCTGCTTGCTAAATAAGAATATTTAATAAATGACTTTGTTGTGTGGAAGAATTTTTTTATCTGAGATCAGCTTTCATTATAACCTGGTAGCAAGGCTGCACAGGCTTAGCAAAAATTCCATCTACTTCAAGTTTTTCTGCAGTTACTGTTATCTATCAAAAAGTCCTAAGAGCTGTGAATGACTAAATTGGCACAGATCAGTTTCCAGCAGTATGATACAAAGAACTGAGATCTGGCATCACTAACAAGTCTAAAACAGCTGGATCATAGTCATGGAAGTCAGACACTTGAACCAGAAAGAGAAGTCACATAGAAGTAAAGCAGCAGACAGATATTTTTCTAGGATCCCAAGTCAAGAAGTTTGATAATGGAAACAACCTAAACGTCCATCAACAGAGGACTGGATAAAGAAGTTGTGGTATATTTATACAATGGAATACTACTTAGCCATCAAAAATAATAAAATAATGCCACTTGCAGCAGCATGGATGATGGACCCAGAGATCATCATTCTAAGTGAAGTAAGCCAGAAAGAGAAAGAAAAATACCATATGAGATCACTCATATGTGGAATCTAAAAAATAAAAAAGAAGACATTGATGAACTCATCTACAAATCAGAAACAGACTCACAAAGATGGTGAACAATGTTATAGTTACCAGGGGAAAGGGGGTGGGAAGAGATAAATGTGGGAGTTCATGATTTACAAATATTAACTATTACATATAAAAATAGATTTTAAAAAATTCCTTCTGTATAGCAGAGGGAACTATAATCAGTATCTTGTAATAACCTTTCATGAAAATGAAGATATGTATGTGTATGTATGACTGAGACAGAGACTGACATATTTGACTATACGTCAATAAAAAAAGTAATTAATTAAAAAAGAAGTTTGATAAGATAAATTCTAACTGATCTACCTTTAAAGCATTTTAAAGGGAGGGAGGGATAAGTAAATGATATGTCTCATTTTAAACTTCTTGGCAATGAACGAAAAAAAAGACTTGAATGAATATTTTTAATATGTAACTGCTTTATCAGGAACAAATTCTTAATCACAATACTCATTCCTTATCTCCATTTCGAGGCCCTCCTAACAATATTGGGATATATCAGAATTCTAGGCCACTAGTCTTATCAATAAGTAATGTTTTTCTCTAAAGAAACCACTCAAGGAGTTTTTTGGGTTTTTTTTTTTACAATGCCATTTCGGCTGTGGCTTTTAAGAAAATGGTGTAGAATAGAGAATTAAAGGTGCACATTAAATTTTTAAAAATAGGAACCAAGGCAAAAGATTTGAAGACACTTCTGAAAGAAATTATTGGAATAGCCTATAAGCTCATAAAAAAGGGATTCAAATCAGGAAAATGCAAATTAAAATCACAATGAAATACCCACATCACACCCACCAGAATGGCTAAAATTAGAATGACAACACCAATTTTTGGAGAAAATATAGAACAATTAGAACTCTTAAATATTGCTATTAAGACACTGGAAAAGTTTAGGAGTTTCTTAAAGTTACATACACTCTCCCTAGGACCCAGTCATCCTACTCTTAAGTACATACCCAAGAGAAAGTAAAACAGGTGCCTACAAAAAGACCTGTACATCGGCTATTTGTAGTAGCTTAATAATAGCTGAAAGCTGGGAAGAATATAAATGTCCATCAACATGAGAATGGATAAGCAGACTGTGATATATTCATATGATGGAACGCTACGCAGCAAAAAGAAGAGAATGAAATGTTAATCCACAAAATAAAATGGATACGTCTCTACAATACTATTCTGAGCAAAAGAAGACAGACACAAGAGTTCACGCTGTATGATTCCAGATATATAAAATTCAAGAACAGGTAAAAGTAATCTGTACTGCTAGAAATCAGAACAGTGTTCGCTTGTGGTAAGAGGAAGCTGACTGGAAAGGGCCCTGAATGAACAGTGGTTCACAGGAGTACACCCTTGTAAAACTTCAGATTGTACGCATGAATCTGTGCATGTTATTACATACACATTAAACTTTACTTTTTAAAAGCAGGGGAGACAGGGGCTGAAGTAGCCAAGAAGAATCTTTACTGGTACAAATCCATGAAAAGACTACAGAATAAAGTATTTTGGGTGGAGGGTACAGCTCAGTGGTAGAGCGCATGCTTAGCATGCAGGAGGTCCTGGGTTCAATCCCCAGTACCTCCATCAAAAATAAATTAATAAATAAACCTAACCCCCCCATATTTTTTTAAAAGTATTTTGTATATAATATAATTAAGAATTATCATGGCCTAATTAAATTTATGGTATAGGCCATGAATTGTAAATTACATTGCAACTCAAAAAAAACCCAAAAACACTTCAATTAAAAAATGAATTAATTAAATTAAAAAGATGACACATTATAACTGACTGTTCTTCAATTTAAAAAAAAAAAACTACCAGAAAAAAATAGTATTGCTAGTAGAAAGAGTCCTTTAAGGATTTTTGAAATCTTAAATATTTTTATCCTTCCTCAGTCTATTAAAAAAAAAAGTCTAAAAATTATTCCTAAATTCTTCACGAAGGAAAATTCACAGAAATAGGGCCTATCTTTTAATAGAAAGATTATTAGCCATTTCTTATGCTCTATCAACCACGTTATTTAAAAAGCTACTCTGGGTTGGGAATAAGGAGAAAAGAGCGGATCAGATAATAATATCATGTCATATGGCTCCAACTAAGACTCGCTTCAAGTAAAATAAACATAGAATAACTGGAACTCTTACATCTCTTCTCCTTTTCTTAAAACCCTAATAACCCAGCTCTCTCACACTACCTAGAACATTGCCGCCCAAGGAAACTCTGCAGTGATGGAACCATTCACTATCTGCTAACACGTGGTTAGCGGTTACGATGATGCACACAGCGCATACTTAGAAGAAGAAAATCCATCAGTTTCTAATCTATACCTTCTGACAGTGGGTACTAAGAGACAAAGGCTCCCCTGTCACCAACACAAAAGCAAGGGAGCTGTGGCTGTCCCTCTGCTGTTAGGACCTTTGGTTCCAAGCGTCCTGATCCTAACTCCATGCGTCACAGCATAACTCTTGATTTTCTCAGCTGCTTGAAAAGAATAAAGAGCGCCTGTGGTCAGGAACACCCCCGCCCTCCCCACCTTGCACAGTGCCGAGGACACAACGGGCACTCCGAAAATGACTGTTTAATAAACACATTTAATGAATGAAGAAGGGTAGACAAGGCTAGAAGAAAAGGAAATTCTCATTCACTGAGTACATTCTAGTCTAGGCACTTAGCACATACTATCTCACCTACTTTTCACCAGTGTCTGATGATTTTGCAGATGGGAGGCAGTGCCAAGGAGTAAGTAACTTACACAAGGTCACTTATGACAACGGGGTATAATAAAGCTTTCAATATATGTATCCCAAAGCGTCTCATATATAGGAGCATACTTACCCTGCAGCATTAAAAAAAAAAAAAAAGGCCCCTATTTTTTGTTATTATTATCAGTGTGGCTTTCAAGCAAACCTGCAGAAAATAATTAAGTGGCTCAGGTAAGTGATTTCTTAAAACTGCTTATTTTATGATATACCTTTCAAGATTTAGTGTTTTAATTTTTTTTTTTTTTTCAAAAGGAAACACTGAAAAAAGCATCATATAAAGAAGATGAACTTTTCCAGCTCAGTTCCATCCAAAGCTTTGCTTCCCTGGGGTTAGGACACCACTGAGCAAACACTCCGGGTGGGGCTGGGGGTCTAGAAGGCAATCTGGAAGCAGCACAACCGTGTGGAAACCTAAGAAAGAAAGTGGGATGTTCACTGAAAGCCTTCTGTTAACCCAGCCACGCAACGTTATTCAGCCAAGGAGTAATATCACCTTTAATTACAGATGTTCCCAGCCGTAACATTAGCTCTCTTCTCTGCAGCAGCTCTCCACGAAGCAGTAAGCCCAAGGATTTTAATAGAAATTTGTTTACACTTTGATTTTGAGAAGGAAAAAGCTCTTGCTAAGTTATGTAATAATTTTGAGTTAGACTTCTCTATGTTCTTAAATTTGAATTTTTTTTAAAAAGGGCAGTTGTAGAAGTCATGAGAAACCCAGGAATTTTAATGTCCATGCTGAATTATATATATCTACTTTATAACAGAGTGATATTTAACTAATGATGGAGCAGCTTTATATGTTACCGTATTATTTAGTTATAATTCAAAAATACCACCTGAAAGCAAGAATGAAATCTTCCCATTGGAAAAATACAAAGGACTAGAATTTCTGATAAAATTTACACCTGATAAGTGTATTTTATTTCTTTTGTTTAAATTGAACGGATACGTGCAAGCATTCTATTTATGCTTAATCACATATCCTAAATTTTCCTAAGCAATTCTAATTTCAAATATTCGGTTCCATTCCTAAAAGTAACTCTTATGATTGTCAGATGCACATATTTGCTTTTAAGATGCAAGTAAAACATTCTCTGAAAATTGGATTGTTGATTTCCAGGAGCCTAATAAATTCCAGAAAGAAATACATGTAACAATACTAGGGGGAGGAGGGTATAGCTCAGTGGTAGAGCGTGTGCCTAGCGTGCACGAGGTCCTGGGTTCAATCCCCAGTACCTCTGTTATAAACAAACAAACAAACCTAATTACCCCCAAAAAAGGCTTTTATTTTATTTTTATTTAATTCAATATTAAGTATGAAATAGAAATCGATGTGAAACTTAGTTTTTTAAAAAGACCATTAAGTTTTTTTGTGATCAAAAACAGCATAAAATTTACCATCTTAACAATTTTTTTGTGTACAGTAGTGTTAACTATATATACCCTGTTGTGCAACAGATTTCTAGAATGTCTCATCTTGAAAAACTGAAACTCTACCCACTGAACAGCAACCCCCCCTTTTCCTCCTCCCTCCAACAATGGCAACCACCATTTATTTCCTATTTCCAGGAGACTGGCTACCTTAGATACTTCACAATTGGAATCATACAGTATTTGTCTTTTTCTCACTGGCTGATTTCAATTAGTATAACATCCTCAAGGTTCATCCACGTTGTAGCATATGGCAGGACTGCTCTTTTTTAAGGCTAAATAATATTCCACTGTACATATACACCACTTGTTTTTCATCCATTCATCTGTCAATGGATGTTCCACCTCTTGGCCGTTTTGTGAAAAATGCTGCAGTGAACAAGAATATGCAGCTATCTCTTCCAGATCCTGTTTTCGATTCTTTTGGGTAAATATCCAGACAGGGGATTGCTGGATCATTGGGCAGTTCTATTTTTAATTTTTTAAGGAGCCACCACACCCTTTTCCAGAGCAGCTGCACCATTTTCCATTCCCATCAACAGGACACAAGGGCTCTGATGTTTCCACATACTTGCCAACACTTGTTACTTTGTGTGCGGGTGGTTTTTTTTGTTTGTTAGTTTTCAACAGTGGCCATCCTGACAGATATGAGATGATATGTTACTGTGGTTTTGATTTGCATCTCCCTAATAATTAGACATGCTGAGCATTTTTTTCATATGCTTGTGTGAGACCTTAGAAACATTTATATATTAGTCTCTGCTCCTGGTGGCACAGAGTTCCTAAAACTCTTGCAGTTTCCTAAGTGATAGGAACACTAGGAGTATCTTTTGTTCTAATATTTGGTCTTTGGTCCTGGTTCCTGACACAGGCTATTAAATAGCTTGGAATTTCCTGGGTGATCGGAGTGTCTTTTGTTCTCATGAGGCATCTCTGGCAGGCTTCCAGATAGGGTCTGGTCACCTGAAAGAACAAACTTCACCTCCCCCCACCCCACCCCCCAGAAAAAACAACACAGAAAGACCAAGCCATATTAGAAGCTTGGAAGTTTCAGCCTCATCCCAAATTCTCTAGAGAAGAGAGAGGGGCTGGAAAGGAAGCTGATAACTGATCATGCCTAAGTGAAGAAGCCTCCATAAAAATCCTCATAGCTTGGGGTTTGGGGAGCTTCCAGGTTGGTGAACACACAGAGGTGCTGAGAGAGTGAGGGGTCGACAGAGGACAGCAAACCTCTGTGCCCCTTCCCACATTCCCTGCCCTCTGCATCTCCTCCATCTGGATATTCATCTACAACCTATATCATACCCTTTTATAATAAACCAGTAAACAACGATTTCCTAACTTCCGCGAGTCACTCTAACAAATTAATCAAACCTGGGGAGGGATGGTGGGAACATCTGATTTACAGCTGACTAGTCACAAGCACAGGTGACAACTTGGATTTTTGATTGGCATCTGAAAAGGGGCACGCAGGGGTAGTCTTGTGAGACAGAGCACTTAACTTGTGAGAACTGATACTATCTCCAGATGGATTGAGTCAGAATTGAGTTAAATTGCAGGACATCCAGCTGGTGTCACAGAATTGCTTGGTGTTGGGAAAACCAGAAATGTCAGAAGTAAAGGAGACAACATAGGAGGGAAGACTGGGCAAGCTTTCCCCAATGTAGTTTGTTGGCCATTTGTATATCTTCTTTGGACAAATGTCTATCCAAGTTTTGCCCATTTTCAAGACTGGATTGTTTATCTTTCTGTTGTTGGATTGTAGAAGTTCTTTATATATTCTGGATATTTCATTCCTTATATTAACTTGTTTATTAGCTTGCAATGGTTTGCATATATTCTCCCCATTCCAGAGGTTACCTTTCACTCTACTGATTCTGTCTTTTGATGTGCAGAAGTTTTTACATTTCATGTGGTCCCATTTGTCAGTTTTTGCTTTTGTTGCCTGTGCTTTGGTCCCATATCCAAGAAATCACTGCCAAGTCCAAAGTCATGAAGCTTTCCCCCTATGTTTTCTTCCAGGAGTTTCATCGTTTTCAGTCTTACCTTTAGGTCCTTAATTCATTTTGAGTTAATTTTTGCATATGATGTCAGATAAGAGTCCCACTTCATTCTTTTGCATGTGAATACCCAGTTTTCCCACCACCATTTGTTGAAGAGACTGTCCTTTCCCTATTGTTCAACCTTGGCACCTTTGTTGAAGATCATTTCATCATACACATGAGGGTTTCTTTCCGGGCTCCATTCTGTTCCACTGGTCTATGTCTGTCTTCATGCCAGTATCATACTGGTTTGCTGCTGTTGTTTTTAAAAACAGCCTTTTTGATGTATAACTTGTATACAATAAATTGCACATATTTAAAATCAACTTAGACATAGGTATACACAATAAATCAAGAGATATTTTCATTGCCACTAAGAGTTTCTTCTTGCTCCTTTGTAATCCGTCCCTCCCTCCATTTCCAACATTAGGCAACCATTTGTTTACATTCTATCACCTCGGAATTGAGAATTTTTAGGATTTTATATAAATGGAATCTTAAGAGTATGTACTTCTGGGGTATATAGCTCAAGTGCTAGATTGTATGCTTAGCATAAATGAACTCCTGGGTTCCATCCCCAGTACCTCCACTGAAAATATAAATAAACCTAATTCCCTGCCCCTGCAAACATTTTTAAACATAACATAAAGAAAAAGGGTAAGTACTTCTTTTTAACAGTGTTCTTTCACTCCACTTTCACTCCGCTTCATTCAGTTTGCTGCATTTATCAATAGTTCTTTCCCTTATATTGCTGAACAGTACTGTTCCATTGTTGGATATATGACAATCTGTTAATCCATTCACCTGGTCACGGACATTTCTGTGGTTTCCAACATTTGCCTAGTAAAAGAAAGTTGCTTTGAGTATTCACGTACAAGTCTTTGTGTGGACACGTGTTATCTTTTCTCATTGGTAAATATGTAAGAGTGGAATCACTAAGACATGTATGCTTAGCTTTTTAAGCAACTGACAAACTGGTTTCCACAGTGGCTGTATCATTTCACATTCCCCATGGCAGGACATGAGAGTTCCAAGTGCTTCACACCCTCCTCAACACTTGGGATGGTGAGTTTTAAAAATTTTTGCCTATTTTATGGGTGAGTACCATACTGTTTTGATTATGGTAGCTTTGTGATATGTTCTGAAATCAAAGTATGAGGCTTCAGTTTTCTTTTTCTTTCTCAAGATTGTTTTGGCTTTTGGGGGTCTTTTGAGATTCCATATGAATTTTAGGATATTTTTTCAATTTCTACAAATATACCATATTGGGGTTTTGAATAGGGACTATATTGAATCTGCGGATCACTTTGAGTAGTATGGAAATTTTAACAGTATTAAATCTTCCAATCGACAAACTTGGAATGCCTTTCCATTTATTTGTGTCTTTAGTTTCTTACAGCAATGCAAAACCCTAAGTTTTTAAAAGGCTATTTTGCTTCTCAAGCAAATTTCTATTCACTTATTAAAGAAATCTATTCACTGAATGCAATCACTATTAGCCATACTAACTTATTCTACATACTTTAAAAACAGGTAACCAAACAAGGATATTAACAGTCTTATTCCAAAGGGCTAAATAAGATAAAATACCAACAAGATCAGAAATGATCAATCTCTAAATTTTAATAATTAAAAACAAAGCCATGAGGTAATCATTTACATCATAAATGTAGTATTAATGAAGTTACAGTAACTCCGCAGTCTTTATTCTAACATCTAAACATTGAACAGCTGCTTCTACCTTTCAAACCTTTTCGTAGGCACTGTGGAGTCAAAGTTAAATAAAATCCAAGTGTTTTCCATAAAGAGTTCAGCTAACTGTTCAGAGAATTGTTAATATGTGAAATAAAAGAGAAAAAATTCCACTTATAATAGAGACAACAAAGATTCAAGTACCTAAGAAGAAATTTACAAAGTGTAAGACATTGCATGGTGTGAAAATTTAACACATTAATGAGCTACCAAAAAGAAGTCTTGGCAAACAAAAAGATACACCATGTCTGTGGACAGAAGGGCCATCATCCTAAAGGTTATTTTTCTCCAAATTAATTCATGTAAGTAGCTAGCAGCATTTTGTGTGTTTATGGAATAGGCAAGTTGATCCTAAAATTCATACGGAAAAATATGCAAGAATAAACAAACAGCAATTGTAGGGGGAAAAGTTTTTTTTTTTTTAAAAACAAGTTCTAAGAAGGGGCTACCAGCTATTACTCCATCAGTAATACAGAGTGTTCCTGGCACCTAACAGACATATACACAATAGAACAGAAGTTCTGAAACAGATGCAGACACACACAGGAATGTAACACATGAAAGACGAAAAATAAAACCAGATGTCGAATAAATAAATGGTATTAGGTAGCCATCTGAAATGTAAATAAAAGTGCCTCCATGACCTTACAGCAGAATAAATTTGAAATGAAGAACACATTTAAATATGAGAAAAAGAAAACATAAAATATAAAAGAAAACACAGGCTTTCCACTGCTAGCCAAGATAAAGTAATAGGGACCAGATGTACCATTCCTCTTGAAGAAATTTTTTAAAAAAATTTTAAACAGACAAAATACATTAAGTAATGGTTTTCAAGACTTTGGATATCACGCAGTGTAGGACAGTGATCCCCGAGACACAGGAAACCAAAAAGGTGAGCCAAGCCATGACCCCAGCTTAAGGCCACTGCACAGAGTGGGTAAACTGAGGCAGAACCCAGCAGGCTCCAAGCTGAGATGAAGCTCAGTCCAGGGAAACCAAGGCAGCAAGAGTTCCTAATACAGAGAACCAAAGAAAAGGAAGCTACAGAGAGAGAATCCCAGAGATGTGTATAAAAAAATCTCAAGTATTTAAGAGTACAGCGCATCCAAGTGAGGGAACTACCGGAGCCCATGTGAAAGGATTCAAGCAAGCAGTGTCTGGCACCCCCACAGGCTTGGAGAGCTCTTGTTTTCACAGGCCATTATGTGACAACTCCTAAGTTACAGGGCACTGGGAAAATGTACTCAGGAAGGTCCTGCCTTACTGATGAATAATTAGCCCTCAGCTGAGCATAGATCCAGCCAGGCCCACCTAAAAAATCATAAAAGCAAAACCCCAAAGTATGAAACTAGTAACTTAACTGCTTCCATGAACAAAACTTAAGAAGGTTTATAAAAAATTTTTTAAAAATTCCACATCCACTAAGGTAAAATTCAGCATCCAATCAAAGATTGCTAGGCATACAAGAAAACAGAAAAGCATGACCCATTATGAACAGCCTAATCAGTCAATCAAAATAGACCCAGGACGGATGCATAAGTTAAAATTAGCAGAGAAGAACATTAGAAGTTAACATAACTGCATTTATGAATGTTCAGTAAGTGGATGAAAATATATGTCCAGATAAAAACTTCCGTATATACATATATATATTCAGATAGCAGCATTATTCATAATAGCCTAAAAGTGGAAAGAGCCCAAATATCCATCAACTGATGAACAGATAAAACACAATGTGATCTAGTCATACAGTGGAGTATTATTCAGCCATAAAAAAGAATGAAGTACCGATACATGCTACAACACGGATAAGCCTCACAAAGGTTATGCTAAGTGAAAGTAACTAGTCATGAAATATCACTAACAGTGTGTATCTCTAACACTATGACTTAAAATCCAGTGTAGTTATATGAAATGTCAGTATAATGATATGAACAGTATAATACTTACAGTATAATTATATGAAATGTTCAAAACAGGAAATCTACAGTGACAGAAAGCAGATTAGTGGTTGCCCAGGGCTGGGATGAAGGGGATGGGGAAGAGAATGGGGAATAACTGCGATTAGGTACAAGGCTTTTTTTCTTGGCTAATGAAAATGTCCTAAAATTAGATGATGATGATAGCACCACAACTCTGTAAATATACTATTTATGGCCCCCAAAATACTATTTTTTAAATATTTAATATTTAAATACTATAAAATGTATTGTTACAAAAAATAAACCATTGAAATACACATTTTAAGTTAATGGACTGTATGGTATTTGAATTCTATCTCAATAGGGCTATTGTTTTTAAAAGAGTAAAAAAAAAATAAAATAAAAAAATAAAAGCACCCAAATTGAGCTTTTCTAAATATGAAAACTACAATCTATGAGATGAAAAATAGATTGGGTGGGATTATGAGGGGATAAGAAAATAGAAGAAGAAAATATTAGTGAATTTGAAGGCATAGCACTAAACTTATCCAAATGGAAATGAGTGAGAGAAAAAAAAAATCCAAAAAACTGAAAAGACCATCATTGACCTGTCAGGCAGCTTAAAATGGCCTCATATAGGGGTAACTATATATTAAGGAAGAGGATTGGGCAGGAAAAAAATATTTAAAGAAATAAATGGCTGAAAACTTCCTGAATCAATGAACTCTTTTAAATCCACAGATCCAAGAAATTCAAGGAATCCGAAGTACCACATGAAGGAAAATATACCATAATCAAATTCTCAAAACCAGTGATAAAGAGAAAATCTTAAAAGCAGCCAGAGGTAAAAGTGCACATTACATATAGAGAAACAAAGATAAGCACTTGATTTCTTGTAGGAACCAAGCCAGGTGATAAGCCAACAGAGCACCATCTTTAAAAGTACAGAAAGAAGGCGGGGGAGGGTATAGAGCAGTGTACACTCAGCATGCACGAGGTCCTGGGTTCAATCCCCAGTACCTCTGTTAGAATAAATAAATAAACCTAATTAACCTTCCCCCCCAAAAGTTCAGAAAGAAAAAACTGCCATCCTTGAACTCTATACTAAGCAAAGACCTTTCAAAAATGAAGGCATTTTTAAATATTCAGAAGATAAAAGTGCATCACAGCAGATCTGCACTATAAGAAATGTTATTTAAAAAAAAAATCCTTCAGGCAGAAGGGAAATCATAACTTTTGGAACTCTGGATCTACACCAAGGGGTAAGGGGCTCTAGCAATGGTAGCTACGTGGGTAAATATATAATATTTTTCTCATTAAATCCCTTTAAAAGATAATTGTTTTAACAAAAGTGACAACGGTGTCTTGTGGGGTTTATAATACATGTATACGTGAAATATATCAGAACAACATACATGCCAGGGCAGGAGAAATCAAAGAAAACACATAAGAATTCCTTTATAGCTTTGTTGAGTCCAACTATGACTTAAAATCCAGAAGCCATAAGAGAAACGATTAGCAGGTTCACTTGTAAACTTTGCATGACAAACATACACCACAAACACAAAATATATATATAATCATTTTCCTAATGATACACACAGGAGCTCCTGGATCCAATCCCCCAGGGATACTGAGGGACAACTGTATTTACGTATGCAAAATATCAAGCTTAAAAAATTATAAAAAGGTACTTTACAAGGGGACAAAGGGAATGAAGAGGGGTTATTCTAAAGAGAGCTTATATTTACAACCTAGAGACATACCAGGAATCTATGGCTTGGCTGGGGAAGGTCTACAATCCCTAAAAATCTCTACCAATTTTATGCAAGTGAATTAATGTACATTTTCCTCAGTAGAGGAGCCACAAGGAAATAACTATTTTACACCCATACAATGGAAAATATGCATCCACTAAGACACATTTTATTTAGACACATACTTACAACAATGAAAGATTCCACTATATCATAGACGAAGTGGGAAAAGTAACAATAATAATATTCAGTGTTTATCTTATTGATATAGAAGAAACACATCTCTCTACAAATACACACCAAACAATCTATAAGGCTAACTACGGTAGTCATTAATGCTGTTCACCAAATATTTCTGGCTCCCCGCCAAACAGACACGTTCCTGCCCCGCTCTGTGGGTGGGTGGGACCACGTGATTAATCCTGGCCAATGAGCTATGAGGGAAATGAGCATGTAATTCAAGACCCTTCACAGCATTCTTTTCCCCTCTGGCACAGGAACTATCAATATTAGAAACCATTGCTGCTTATCGGCCTAGGTCCCTGAACAATTACAATAAGCAGAAACCCTGGCCAACCCACAGTGGCTGTGAAACAGAAACAAGAATTAAATCTTTGTTTTAAACTGCTGAGATGGGGAGGGGGCCTGTTACTGTGGTGTAAGTAAGCCTAAACTAACGGATACAGAAAACACTCTCGCGGGTAGGATCACTGATCTTTTTCTTTCTGTGTTGTCTTTTTAAAAAACAATGAGCACCTGTATCTTAGGAATTTTATTTGGAGGCGGAGGACAGACACAGGTCTTAGCAGGGGACCATGGAGCAGACACTGACTAAGCCAGAGGCTAATATCACATCTTAATCAAGGGCAGCTTCAAAGCATGCTCCGCTAGGATCCTCCAGCTCCTTTTCCCAACATTTCTGTGCTCTCTGAGCAACCTAAGAGCAGTGAAAAAAAGCAAGATACAGATCAGTGGGAATAGTGGGCCGTAATTTGCATGCAAGGACACACACATGCGTCTGCACACACGTGTATACATATATTTGTGAATCCATGGAAAATCTCTGGTGAGACAGAGGTGGCTAGCTATGTCAACTGAGTCAACTGAGGAAAAATAGGTCGCCAAGTGACACGTGCCAGTGGGAATCTGACTCTGCTGTTTACTCCTTGTATCTTTTAAATTGTGAGCCATGTATGCGGATTATCTATTCAAAAAATAAGTAAAAGAAAAAACATAAAAGGAAAATGAGCACCTGAAGGTGAAGAGTGCTGAGTGTTGCTTAGTGGGCCATATTTCAAAATCAGAAAGCCCAGTAAAGGGGCTTGCATGGACCAGTGATGAACCCAGGAACCCAGAATCAGGAATGCCCCGCAAGGACACGGAATAGGGTTAAAGGGCTTAAAGGACGGGGAAGATCACTGGCACTAGTTTTTTGAGTAAGTTCTAAAAGCTGTCCCCTCATGTTCAGGAAACTGATGAAAAATTATCTGTAACGTTTCCCAAGTCAAGGCTTTTCACACTGAATCTTGATCCCATATGAAAGCTTCCGCACTGTTAAATTCCACTTCTTACAAGATCAGCAGTATGACTTATTTTTTCCCCTCCACTAAGAACAAGGGACTGAATTATTGTTTCTAAAGAAAAATGAAAAGGGGACTATGGAAAGCTTTAATAATATGGGAAAAGCATCCAGAAAGGTAGGAAAACAGCACTGACTTACCTCATATACGGTAAGCTTGGCGTCTGTGTTAGCACTTTGTGCTCACATACGATACATGGATTATAAACTCTTGAGCGATTAAATCAGTAGATTTACCCTGAGCTATTCACGAGAGACTACCCCACACTGGCTACCTGGCCTTATTAGAAATAAATGACATAAGGTGGTTGACTTCACATGTACGCACAAACTAAACTGAGCTGGGGACGAGGAATTCCTGGAAGTGACACTTGCGCAGAATCCGCAAAGTGCCCAAGGAGATCGGTCCTGGCATTACACGCTGGCAATGGCTCAGCTCCTACCAGTCACTTCTCATTCACTGAAGTCAGGATCGTCTCCGGCCATAATTCTTCTAGACGCTAATCACACAATCGTTAGTTACACCTCCAAGCGACAGCGACAGGCGTAAAGCCTTTCCTAAAAATCAAAGAACTTCCAACTGTCCTTAATTGCACACTGATCTTTTCCTAGTTTCCTTAAACAATTCCCGCAAAGGCCTCATTAAGCTCGCATCTTAAGCATCCAGCTTAGTACCTTCTGGTTGGTTCTTCCTAACGAACCCACCCTGTCATGGGGGTGCCTTTTCTCAACATTTGCGATCACAATTGCCCCACCAGGACACAGCACGATGACAATAAGACACTCAACTCGGGATAATGGTTGAGCGCTAACAAGCTAAGAAGAATCACTAATAGCACTAGGAGCACACAGAAAAATGTAACCATTCCATAACCGACTGCAGGAGTCCACGCCCCCACCCCTCCCCTTCCCAGCACACATTGCAGTTACACCAGCATTTCTTTCAGGACTTTCTCCAGCCTGCAGAGACCCTCTGGGCTGCCCTCACAGCACTTCAAAATGATCACTCACCCTGCAAGTTTACTAGTGGAGGAAGATTGCATCCCCCTCCACGCTCACTCATTCTATACTGGGTCCCAGATTTCCCCAGGGGGGATCAAACTCCAGCCACCACAGCAATGACCTGCTTGATAATGAGCTGTCTCTAGTCTACCTGTCCTGAACCCCTCACTTCCCCGCTCTACTGTGAGGGCTTCCCGGGACCATCTCCTGAAGAAAGCGCTTGCCTTGGCAGCCTGGCCTCCATCTGTCCTGGGGGAACCCAAAACAAGATGTTAACTGCAGTTTTAATATAGGCCTGTTGATTCTTCGTAAAATATTCTGAAGACAATATAATTATAACGGAGCAGCACTGCACAGGGTTATGTTAAATGGGATGTGTAAAAGGTACACACAAAAAATCGGCATTATTAAAAAACTGCTTTTGTGGCTTGAAACAACAAAATTTAGTAATCCTATTCACAAATCTCCATATTAGAATAATATTTGTTTTCTGAAATCATTTTAAAATACAGTCCTTAATCCAAAGATTTCATTTTTTTTTAATCCAAGTTCATTGCTTAGCCTTCAGAATATCCCACATTTTTATGTTGGAAATTCCCCAAAGTGTCCTATTAAGGGGAAAAAAAAAGTCCCTTTAGCTCTGTGCCTGAAAATGCTTGCCTTCTGAATCCACAAGTTTAGCCTCTAAAAATGCACTTGTTCAAAATAAGCTGAGTAGGTCCTATTAGATAAAGGATGCTTTAAGATTTATCTTTCTTCTCCTGCCCTCATGAGTAAGAGAGATTTCATTAAAGTATTTTTTCATTTTGGAGCAAAGTTGTTATTTCATTCAGGTTGACTGCTGTGTCTTGATGCCCATTCCTGGTGGAATGTTAAGAGCTGGACGTGGCGGGGGGCAGTTGGCACAGGGTCTGAAAAGGATATTTCCCCCGTGCTGGGGCAGAGTCTGTCCCCAGTCCCAGCAATCATCCCCCAACACACACACACACACACAGCTGCCATGATAGTAGCAACAGTACTGTTGGGAGGAAGGCGAAAGCAAAGACTCATGTGTGTTCCTGTGATCAAGAACAGTTCCTGGGGGAAGGGATAGCTCAGGGGAAGAGCACGTGCCCAGCAAGCATGAGGTCCTGGGTTCAACCCCCAGTACCTCCACTAAAAATAAGTAAATAAGTGAAAACCCAATTACCTCCCCCCATATAAAAAATAAGGAAGAAATTTTTTTTTTAAAAAAGAACAGCTCCTGATGGTTCTGCAGGAGAAAAGAAGGGACTCTTTTAAAACATAGCTCCCTCAAGCCTCCTTTCCAAGGATCCCATTCATTCAGAGGCATCTATCTTCGAGTGTCGGTGACGTTCATGGGTAAGTTCCTCTATGCGACACTGATACAGACACACAAGTATAGGTGTCGCTTCCAGAAATCGGGGTCAGGCATGAAATCTCTATGGCAGCTCTTGCCGCAGCCACAAGGATGAATCTATATAAAACGCACTCAAGCTAATCCTGGGTAGATTTTTTACTTCAAGCCCTTTGAGTCACAACAGCTTACAACTAGCATAGATTAATATTGGAGGTAAAACCCCAGCCTCCGTTGTGTTTGCCAGCTATATTCTAAGCTTTTTTGACAGTTTATCATCAAAAAGGAAATAAATACACATTAAGACGCTCCGGTTTCACACTTTAGGTGCTTCCAACAAGCTATCCAATGACAGTAGGGCAATAAAAAAAATTCCAAGAGCAGATTGAGAACAGCTCCCCCAAAACGTAAAACCATAATGTTAATTCTGCTATACATTCGTATCAAAGCAATTCTTCCTCAGCACCTATAAAAGAATGTGAAAATAAGAATGCTTTTCAGTTCAAAAGTCACACACACCAAATCTAGTTCTTAAAATATTTAGCCATCTTCATCATTAGTGCCTTAAATTTAAGAAGCAATACTCAACTTAGAAGGTGCTCTGTAATTACTTCTTACCAGTAAATAAGATATTCTTAAAAACAAACAAGGTATCTCATTTTAAATTATGTCCTCTGGGACACTCTGAGATTCAAATTAGAGGTACAGAATTAATTGGAATTTAGACCTTTCACTTTGGCTCTGTTTTAGAAGAGATACAGTTTTCAGTATATTATTAACTATATGCACATATCCATATGATACATATGATTAGTTTTATACCAAAATGATGCTTTTCCTCCATGTTTCTTTTAAAGGTTAAAACACACACACACACGAAAGACACCATAAGACAGATCATTTTCACCACATATTGGAAAAAACGATTCACTCTGTAGGAATTATCATGTAGCATTTCCATCACAGAATTCTCTCAAACTGACACTGTCTAGACTAAGAGAGCTAAATCACGTAATTCCTTTATGGCCTGTCTTCACTGAGATGATGACTTACGAGTGTATTCCTTCTCAACATCTCAAGGACTAGGAATACGTTCTTACAAACATTCACAGCCCCTTCCTCAGTAATACTTGGCTCACTGCCTTGTTTAAAGTAGTTTTATTTATTTATTTATTTATTTATTTATTTATTTATTTATTTATTTATTTATTTATTATTAATTTGCTGAATAAATCCTGTAGCACAATTCATATGTGTACAGAGGAGAATAAATGAGCAAAATTCAGCTGAGATGGTCCTCAAACATGGGCTTTGCGGAGTTCAGAATCTGTAATGATGTTATAGCATTATGGGCTGGGTACAAAAAAAAATCAATGTCACAAGCTGCAGAGCAGTGCCAGGAAAGTAATTTTACTTTCAAATTAGAACTTGAAGGAACAACAAATATCACCGACGTCAGGAACAAGATGTTTTTCTTTTGCAAAAAGTACACTGTCGACCAAATTTTAATGGTATAAAAGTAAGCTACCTGAGAAATGAAATCAATACGTGATGTTAGGCAATTAGAATGAATTCACCCAGCCTTGCTTCCTCAGCTTTTCAGACTCAAAAACAATGGGACCAAATCTTTGAACTGACTGGTGAATTAAGGACTCTTAAGAGAACAGCTCTTTTGGAATATAAATGATACTGAGAATTAAAGGAGCTGAACAAATGATGAAGAAGATAAAGTCAGAAAAATTTTAATGGAAAATAATAAATATATGGGGCTATTCAGATTTGTTCTTTTGATAAATGGCCTTATTTGAGGAACTTGAAAATCAAAGGGAATCAGAATTTTTTTTTTTCAAAGGATATAAAAGAACTTTCCTGTTCCCAAAGTTCAAGTTGGCATTTCATGAGATTTCCCTCTTAGCAAACACAGTTTAAGATATGAGCCTAGCCATTAAGCAAAGAAATGCCTAAAAATAACTAAGTAAACTGGGGGTGAGGGGGGAGGACCAAGAATAGCTGTTACAAACATTCTAAGTATCCTTTCAGCAAGAGCCTAGGAAAGTGAGATTTAATTAAACAGAAAAAAGTTTAGTATTACCAATTAACATCCACCATCCAGAACATAGCATTCATCATTAACCCAATGAAGTTTCACAGAAACGACTTCCAGCATTACCTGTACACAGAAACCAACAAAACTTTTCATATAAAGACAGGGTTTCAACTGAAGTCGTAAACATACGAAAGATACTCTACAGTTATAGAAAACTTAAACTGCTTCCTAAGACTAAAATTAAAGACAAGCAAACAGGAAGGGACGGAAAATCACAACTAACAGATTAAATCTACAGTTTTTAAATCATCAAAGAACTGCAAAGTAGAGTCAATGATCTGAATACCTTTGTTGGAGCAGTATCCATGAAAAGCTATAGAAAAAAAGAGAAAGAGAGAGAAGGGCGTAAAACTTTCATATAAACTAGAGAATCCAGATGAGACGTATACATTCCAGTTAAATAAGCTTGTATTTAGGAAGTTAACATCAAATTTTTGAAACTGTTTTCCAAGGTCATCACTGCCTAATATGGTAGTCAGTACTTCCAGAAACTGACTAACCTTGGAAGCTAAAAATCAAAAAACGTAAAGAAACAATATTTGAAGACTAGTCAGCTCCTGATGCACTGCTTTCTCTGTCTCTAATAATACAATCTCTCCACTTTCCACCCACAACAACCCCTGCACCTACTTACCTCACTCATAAAGGTGCCTGTCCTAAGGGAGGACCAGCTTTGAAATATTCAGATAAACCAGTCTAGGGGGAGAGGACAGCTGGGTGGTGGAGTGCCTGCCTAGCATGCACAAGGTCCTGGGTTCAATCCCCAGTACCTCCACTTAAATAAATAAGCCTCATTACCTCCTCCACTTTAAAGAAAAAAAAAAAAAAAAAAAAAGTCAGATAAACCAGTCTATGCGTGTTTTTCATTTCCATGAAAATTGTAAAAGTAATTTTAATGTGAAAGACCTTTAATGACTTACTAAGATTAAAACTACTCTGTAAGAAAAAAAGTGCAGTATATTGTATATATGTATTTACATGCCATATAATGTACATGTGCAAACTGTAATAATTCTACCTAAGAAAACTGAAAAAGAAAAAAAATACTCTAGCTAGGATGGGAAGAAACAAAAATACTGGTTACTAAAATTTTTTCCCAGTGTAACAAAAAGAATAGATTTAAAGATATCATTTCTTATTTATGTCTGACTCCCACCCCTTTCAAATAAATCGGGTCTCTGGGCCACACGTTAAGGATCAGAAAGGCCTTTTGAAAGATTAAGTTCTTTTACCCAAAACAAATGACAGATGCCCTGTCTACCAGTAATATGCACCACCAGTATCAAAGCTTTTGGCTCTGTGAAATACTGTTTTAAAATGGATGAACTAGGGCACAGTCATGCTTCAAATTAACCACTCTGAAAGATTTATATATTATCAGTAAATAACAATATATTTGGTGGGTTTTTTTCTATAACCTTCTACCTGAGGCTCTCCCATGAGGCTTTTGCATTTTTATGAAGATTCCCCCCCATAAGCTTAGCTGCATTTTAATGGTAGCAAACTCTTCAATATAATAAAAATACGTAATAATTGCCTCAAAAATGAAGGAACAGCTTTGGTTTATTCTTCCTCTTAGAAGAGATCTTTAAAGAGAAACTGTAATGGGTTTTTTTTTCCCCAAGGCAGAAAAGATTTATCAATGCGGCGCCAAACCTCCTCCCTGTCCCTGGACCAATACTGAGCTAGCCTCATCTGGAGCCGCTCCTGCCCTGAACATCACTCTCAGAAGCAGAGACAGGAACACACTGCATTTTCACTGTGCTGATTCACGGAACCTTTTGTGCAAGTACACGTCTGAGGGAAATGTTTGCTTCTGAGCTTGAAGCGCTCCCACCACGATGACTGTCTCCGTGTGCCCTCGGTACCCCACCCCCGACCCCGCCCACTGCTGGCACACTTGGAATACTGGGGACCTCTGATGAAGCCCTGGCTGTCAGCGAGGCACCCAGCCAGGCACTTAACATGCATCCCCTTCATTTCATCCTCCCAACAACTCTGCGGGCTTTTTATGTTTCAACTGATGAGAGAATCCAAGCTCCAAAAGGTTACTGATAATCTGGCTGTGTTCAGTCCCCATGTGGAGAGCTATCCCTGGTGACCTCAAGCCTAATTAGCAGAATTAGCTCTTCAAAGACTCTACCATCAAAGATTTTCTTCCCCAAAGATTCAATCACGGTATGATTTCTCTACAGGCTAGTTCTCCTTCAGACCCTCCAAGTTTTACTTCCTTATTTAACACAGAAAATATAAACTCCATGAGAGCAGGGACTGTCTCCAACAGTGACCTATTTTTAGCACTTGAAGGGGGGCAAAAAAATGCCGGGTAAAGTAGGTATTCATTACACATTCATTGAAGGAACAAAATACCTGGAAAATTAGGGCTATGATGATGGCCAACTCTGGAAACAGCATAAGCTCTGAAGGACCTGAATTGTGTACTTAGTTTGCTCATTTTTCCACATTCACTAGGTAATTATCCATCTCTCTGAATTCAACTTTATAGACACTACTTATGGAACACCTACTATGACACCGTCTGGTAGCCAGAGTAGCACTGGACTCAATAAATCATTTATGTGTAACTGTGAAGCACCTTTTTCTGCCAGAAAGAATAAAAGGCAACTAATCATCACTCTCCCAAAAAGAAACTGCATCCAGTGGGTCAAAATCATTTATCTCCGGTCTTGTCTTCTTCAGAAGGAAAAATGGATGAGTGTGATATTTCTAGGTGATCTCTTGAAATTCTTTCAAAAAAACACGGGTCGTATCAATTCGGGGACCTCCAAAGACTAACTCAGAAAATTTCAAGAAATGTCACTGATAATGTACCAGTGCTTTCCCTCCATCCTAAAAATCCACAGTGTGGTTTCATTGCAGCTCTCCCTAATCCCAACAAGATTTGGGGCAATTCAAAGGCACAGCGCAGTTAACATGCACGGTCAACTCCTGGCGTTAGACCAGCTCTGTAACCTAGTTATTCCACCTGGCCTTCATCTTTCTGCCCAACCACTCTTTATATCCACTGAGGCAGCAACACTGAAAGCGTGTTCAGTTTAGACTTAAAGCAGATAACTAACATGATACCGTCAGAAGTACAGATGTTGAAGAATTAAGCAAGCGCATAAATCAAGAAAATAAATTCGCACTATGCTCAAGGGTAAGTACAGAACTAAGTCATAAGCAGGAAGAAAAATGAACATCACATTCTTTGATGAGTTTCAGTTACTGAAACTTAAGCTACTACATGAAACTCCTGAAGAAAAATGAATTTATTTCCCCCTTGAATCAATGCTCCAGCTTTAACAGTACTCCTTTTCTATCAGGAAAAATACACTTCTATCACTGCAAGCAATGAATATGCATGACTATTTTACATGGTAAGCATTCAATAAATACCTCTTGAATTAATGAATAAATTTTCCCTGACTACTGATGTCTAGTGTGAATTTTGAAAACCCTAAAAAGAAAGGGGGGTGGGTAGGAGCAGTGCTTTATCTGTTTAATTTTATTTGATGAGTAACCAATACACCATTAATCAATGCTTTTAACTATCAATCTTGACCTCAATTAGAGCTTCTCCAATAAAATTCTTTCCTGTTATAATATAGACACTCTTTAAACGGTAGAATATAATAGTAGACACTGAAAAAAATTTTTTTAATTTAAGACAAACCACCAAGAATCTTAAGCCAGCAGTTATTGCCAATTTCCTCTACTAGTTAGAAATTAAAAAAAATAAAAAAGCTGATGTTCTGTACCAACTATTAAATCCGGTAAATTACCAAACACAAAGATTATGCAGTACTGTTATGGCCTTCAAAATTATTTTCCTATATTAATAAAGAGGAAAGGAAAATGTACACTCGCTGTCACTTATGGAGGGCCCAATTTCAGGCATAGGATTAGAGAGACCAAAAAGATTCAGACTTCTGACTACAAGGAGGTTCATAGGAAAATCAAAAACCTGACTGTGCCCAACATTTTTTCCCTTGGTGGGTATTGTCTCATCTTGACATCTAGTTCCAAATCCAACTGAAAAACCCTCCTCAGCTTCCTTCTCCCCTTTGCTTCCTAACAACTCATTCTAATCTTATCTTTACTCAGTATCTCTCTAGCATTCATGCCTACAGTTTATGCTGTATTTATGACCTTTCTTTCACATGGTGCACCGGAATTGCACCAGGAATACAGCTGAGATGAAAATCCACGTCACTGCATGTGGCAGGAACCGAACGGATGGTCAATGAGAGATTGATAGGGTCTGCAGAGGAATAAAACCTGGGTCAGTCAGCTCCTAGTAAGACTGATGTCCATTACATTGGGGTGGTGGGCTGGACAGTAGTGACCACGTAATAAAGGATTACGGGGACAAAAGTAGGAATTAAGTATCCTATGTTAAATGTACACAAATGAAGTACCCTGGAATCTGTGGGAATTCAATGTACAGATAAAACAGACTGCAGTAAAAATATCAAGGGACCAGAGTTACATTTAAAAAAAAAGTAATGTATTTAAAGGCAGAGTGTAGAGGGGGGAGGATACAGCTCAGTGGTAGAGCGCATGCCTAGTATGCATGAGGTCCTGGGTTCAATCCCCAGTACCTCCATTAAAATAAATAAACCTAATTACCTCTTCCCCAGGAACAACAACAACAAAAAACTTTAAAAAAATACTAAAATAAATAAAAGCGGAGTGGGCAGAAATCATAACACGCATTAATGTTTACAATCCAACCCCACTGGGACAGCATCTTCGCAATCCTACAGGTGTTGGGGAGGATAAGGACTAACTGGTACATTGCTAGTAAGAAGGCAGGTGGCACATCAGCTTAGGAAAAAAGGCTGGCTGTTCATGGAGTTACCACATGACCCAGCAATTCCACTCCGAGGTATATACCCAAAGGACCTGAAAACATAGGGCCACGCAAAAACTTGTCCGTGTATGTTCACGGCAGCATTATTCACAGCTGTCAAAAAAAACTCCGTTCATAAGTGAATAAACCCATGTACGCTTTGGCCTGGGCTTCAACTTTATCTCCAGATACAGTCACACATGTTGAGAGACATGTACACTGATGCCACTACAGCCATTTGCAGCAGGGACTGGAAAACACCCAAATATCCGTTTATTTATCATCATTAAATAAATCACAGTTCAGCCACACAGTGCAACAACATGCAGCCATTAAAAAGATGACCGCTCTTGCCGGTTGGGCACAATTTGCAGAAACCTGACTATGAGTAGAAAACTGAAGGGAAAAAAAATATTACCAGGAGGGACTAACTATATCTATATATCTACTTCGCTAATGTTTGACCTTTTTAATGTGCATGCACTGCTTTTAGGAAGTAATGACTGAGGGAAAAACAAGTTGGGAAGGACAGGACCAGGTTGTCATTTGCTGAGGATGAGGCCTCAAGCCTTCCCTCCAAGCCCAATAAAAAGTAATCCCCACCCTGCAACCAAAGTTCCTTCGTCGTATATATCACACCAAAACAAACTGATTTAGTATCATTTTTCCAGGAAGCCAAGACTGTCACTAAGGGACATCTGGAGAAATCCCAGGGGAAACTGATTTCCTTAACTCCCCTGGAGTGATCTTACACTGAGGCTGGACCCTTCCATCATCTGGGCTTGTAATCCAGACCAGAGTATTTTGATTTTATATGCTGCGCCAACTCTTTCTTCAATATTCTGCTTGGTGATACATTCTAAAGTTAATTCATTGATCACTGCCTCAGGAAAACCAGCCACACTGCATTTTTTTTCTCCTTGAAGGAGAAGGAAGATTTACTCCAATGACACTGCTGTCAGAAAGTTCCTTTTTGATTTGAGACAACTGTCTTCAATAGGAGCCTGTCTAAACAAGTCATAAAACATATACATTATAAATCCACAGATAACATTTTATGGTTTTATACTTTGAAACCATACTTATTTTGGCCTAAGCAGTAATCAAAACCAAATGAAGCAGTTCTGCATGTACTACTTACAGAACAATCGTTCTGCTAAGAAATATTGTGAAGAAAAACAAAGTGCAAAACACGTTGTATGCTACCGTGCTTGGGTATGGTAGAGAATGTATACGTGTATCCACGCCGTCAATTTCTGGAAGGATTCACAAGAAATGTTACCTCTGGGGAAAGACACCTGGTGCTTAAGACCAGTTTTTCCGCTATATACTCCTGTTTACCTTTGGAATTAAGAATTCTGTACCAAGTAAGTGTGTTATTTGCCCTAAAATTAAATGCGATTAAACAAGACCCTTTGAAGAGGTATACATAACAAAGATATGAGGGCTGTGGGTCCCTTACGCGTGACCCTCCTTTGTGGGGCCATCTCCCTGGGAGTGGACACCGTGGTGGGTGGTCTTGGCCTCAGCAGATGGCTGCACCTCCTACAGCGCCACGTGCCACGATGGACCCAGGCAGGTGCCAGCCGGAGACAGGTACTTAAGGCAACCCCTGCCTGCCTGCCTCCCTCCTCCGTTGGCATCCACTCAACGCCAAGAAACCTTCTGCTCCACTCAGCTCTCTGTAAAATGGACCCTAGTGTCCAACTGTCCATCAACCTAGAAAATAATTTCTACTAAATTTGTGTTCGTCTGAACACTTCCTAAATTCATGTCCTGACCACTCCAGCTCACCTGGTTTATCAAAGGCTAAGGGCGGGGAACAGTTTATGAAAATCCCACACACCGAGGTTTACACACTCCGCAACACAGGAAACAGGCTGCAAAAATCCCTCAAAACTGTAGACTGTTTACAAAGCGTTTCCAATACATCATCACATTTAATGCCTTCACACGCTTCGGTGTCAATCCTGGGAACCCCGACAGCTCTCAAATTGGATTTATTAAATCTTCGAGAACTGCAGAGTCAGCAGTAGTAATCGAGCAGCTATCAAACGGCTGCTTTTCTACCTGCGATTTCTCAAAAGTGACAACTCTCCGCAGTCAGCATGCTAACTGGTTCAAAAGCCATCAACGTGACACATTCCTTGCTGAAGCTCGGCAGGGGACTCAGCCGATGAGGGCTGGGGTGTGCTCGTGCGCGCGCTGGGGACGGCGCGAGGGCAGCGAGGGCCAGGGCAAGGACCTGGCTCCCGTGCGCGGCCGGGAACGCCGCCCCGGGTGGGAGGGACTCCATTTCCCACAGAGCAGCGGAGGTTTGGCAGACGCCAAACAAACAGGGCAGCTCCCAAGCCGGCGTGTTCAGCGCGCTCGGGGAATCCTCTGGGGGTGACTCGGAGGCTCAGACTCCGGTAAGGGCCAACTGAGCTTGCAACGCGGGAGGCGGTATCACCTTGAATCTAGGAAAAGCCCGAGGCGCCGAGCTGACGCCAGCAATTTAGAAAGGTGACCCTCGGGCCATCTTGCCGGGGTAGGAGGGTACAAAATGGATAAAGTTACAGCTCGCGACAAACGCAGATGGAAACTCGGGGTAGGGGGACGCTCCCAGAAAGCCCGGCTCCTGAAGGGGGGTGTGGCCGGCTGGGGCTGTTATGGGGGTTGGGGGTGGAGGCGTGTCAGCCGGGCCCGGGAGGCGCCTCTGCGCCTGGGTGGGTGGGCTAGGACCCCCGCGCCGGGTGCCGCGTGTCCCGGAGCCCCGCCATACGCTCGCTCGCCGGCTCACCGGTGATGTCCAGGTACAGGTCGTCCCGCCGGTCCAGGTGGTGCAGTTCCTGCGACGTGGAGCTGCGGCTCTTCTTCACTCCCGGCGAGGACAGCGAGCACCGCCGCGAGCAGGGGGGCGCGGCGGCCCAGCTCGGCCGCCGCTCGCTCTTCCGCTTCATGGAGGCGGCCGCGGCCCGTCAGGGGGCCACGACCATGGCCCCGCGCGCCCGCTGGCCCGCCGAAGCCCCCGCCAGCCCCGCGCGCGGGCGCTCGGGGCGGCGGGCGCGGAGCGGCGCTGCGGCGGCGACGGCGCGCGCTGGCGGAGCCCGGCGGGGGGTGGCCGCGCAGGAGCCGGAGGAGGGGCCGGGCCCACCGCGCCTGCCCCGCTTCCTCCTGCGGCCGCCTGGGGACCCGCGCCGAAGCCCTGGCTACAGCGCCTCCTGCCGCTGCCCGCGCCCCCCAGCCCGCCCCCAGGTGCCCGCAGCCCGCTGGCGCAGCCGAGGCGCCGGTGCTGCCGCCGGCGGCTGGGGCTGCCCGGGGTAACGGCGCGGGCCCACCGCGGCCGCGGACGCTGCTGCCGAGGCGCCCGAGCACAGCGGGCCGCGGCTCCCGGGGACCCCAGGAGGGCTGTTCCGTGGAGCTTCATTCACAAAAAAGGGCCCACAACCCTCCTCGGGGCCCGCAGACTGAGGCCTTTCATTGGTCAGTGAGGCGTGACGTCACGGACACGGGGCCTTTCTACAGGCAGGTAGCCGGTGACGCCATAAAGAAAAGTCTGAGTGATTCCGCCAATCAAAGATAAAAAGTGTGCTCGCGACCCTCCGCCAGTCCCCCAACTTTTCTGTTTCTTCTGTGTTTCCGGAGTTCCCAACTTCCTTTAGTGAGTCACCAAAGCTTTACACAACTCTAGCCCAGTAACTTAACTCCAGTTCTTTGGCATGTATATTTTTTGAAGTGTTCATTTGTTTTCCGTGTAATTGCGCCAAGTGGAAGGGACTCTTTCTATGGCTTGCTGGCTTGTAAAGGGTATGGATCTATTAAATTGTCCGCTCTTAGACAGACTTAAGATGGAGTTGAGTTCAGAAGTTACAAACTATGTGAATCAGCTACGCATTTTTTATCGCCCTATGCCCTGGAGTCAGACCAAGCAAGGGCTTCTTAAGGAGTCGATAAAACTATCACGGAAACACGACATACCGTAACGGTTTGCACCTCAAAGTTCGTCATTTCGCAATCAGTACCCAAATTGACTCAGCAATTTTATAAACTAGCTGCTTTATTTTTCCTACCTAAGATACCGACAGGTCCAGTTATTGAAGCATCGAGCAAGTGGCGAATTTAATCCTTTAACTTTTAGCTTGCAAACTATATAATCATATCCCCCCTTTTTTTCCTACTGGATTAAAATAATGCCTGATCTTTCTAGAACTTAACCAAAACTGTCATTTTGGAAGGCCTAAAGGCAAATTTCCGTGGTAGCATAGAAAAGATTAAGACTGGAGGGCAGTCTTCAGATTTCATACCCCAAAAGTATGTATCTTGCAAGCTAGTCCTAATTTTTCACCAGCATTTTAACTTTTTACCCTGTAGTTCTGCAATTACTGCCAGCCTCTAGAAGTGAAAGAAGAATTTGAGTCAGTCCCCCAGGAAGCCTCTCAGAAATGCAAATTTTGATGGAGTACCTCCCGGAGGGGCTATTTGGCTTCTATTGTTGAAGGCCTTTACCTTAAGCACTGCTAATTAAGGAGGAATGGGCTGGGGGGAAAGAGGATCTATGTGGAGGTGGCATTTGAACAGCCCGGAACTAGAAACCCGAAGCTTAGTAATCATATTCACTCTTCCACTGTTTCCCATAAGGAAATCAGTGAAGACCTGAAATTAAAAATGCTCTACGTGTTGTCTGTAAGGGCAGCAAAGAAGCAATAGACTTGGGAGGCTGTGAGTTTTGTGCAAATGAGTCTAGATAAGTAGAAACCTTCCCGTCCCGGGTCCCCTGTTCTGACCTAGAAGAGGAGGCCTTTCACGTTGGACTAGAGGGTCAGAGATGGAAAGGCAGCCATTTCCCACACTGGGATTTCACAAGAGTAGGTCTTGTTTTTTTGTTCTGTTACACTGAGGTGTAATTGACCTATAACATTATATTAATTTCAAGTATGCAACATAGTGATTTGATATCTGTATGTATTGCAAAATGATCACCATAATAATTCTAGTTAACACTGAGTAGGGCTTGTTTTGAATAGATTTTAGTGGGAGTTGTCCACTTGGCTGTCTAAATGAAAGAAATTCAAGTACCCCGTGACATTCTGTTTATTTGATACTGACTTATCTAAATGTCAAACTAAGGCTAACATGCCAAGTTCACATATCAGTTTGTTTTCTCTCACCTTCAAATACAGAGTGTGGGCTTGAAATTCCATCAAAATGCATATGATTTCACTAAAAGCACAAAAGTGTTATAAATACAGATAATTATACTGTTTAAGCATTTTCACATTTTACAAACACACAAGTTTGATTGTTTTGTTAGTTTAATGTGTCATTAGGGGAGAAGATATGGATTACACTTTGAAATTGTGCAGAAATAGCTTCCATTCTTGGGAAGAGGAAGAACATAAGCTAAGTACACACTGAAGTTTAAAACCTTATTTGTGTTTTGGTTTTAGGTCATGTTTGGATAGTGACAGAAAAGTGCTATTTCTTACTGATACTTGTTTTGTGTGTGGCACTGCTCTTAAGCAGAATTACTTTTCCCACTGTTCGATAAGCTGACCTCTGAGCTTGACAATCTGGCTACAGGAAATGCAGTTTAGTTTGCTTGGTAGGTTGGCTAGTTTGTTGTTCAGATTGACCACTGATCGTAGCATTTTAGAGCTTGAAAGCATCTTACCACGCTATTTGGTGCAAGGCTGTCCTTTCACAGTGAGGACATGGAGACCCTCATCAGTGGCAGTGGCAGTGCTGGGGCCAGAACCCATGTATTCTCCAGGGCTCCGTTGGTCTTTCCTTGAGCTGTTGGAGCTTGGAGAACAGCTGCATCAGATTGTTATCTTCAGCATCGTGAGCAGCACAGTGAAAAGCTAAAAAGGAAAGGGAGGAAGGAGTTCTCTAAAATTGTCCTTTCTCCGAGGTAAATTCACCCTGAAAGGAAAACAATTATGGAATATTTTCTTATATGTTTATTTTAGATCATTCATATCCTGAAAAATTTAAGCCTTACCCTAATGTTAGTAGAAACTGGTAGGTAGATAAATGATGTTAAAACTTCAAAAGATATGATAAATTTCAGAATCAGTGAATTACAGCTTTAATTATGTGGAGGTAAATAATTTGTTTAAGGTCAAATTTCCATAAAACCTAGAGGGTTTAGGTAGCAGGCACATGGGAAAGCGGACACACACTAAAATCTTCACTAGCTTATTTAAGACAGGTTGGTTTTACTTCATTGGCTATCCTGGTAATCAGGGTTAATCTGAAATCCCCCCATGTTCCTGACCCTGAGACTGAAAATCTCTTAAAACTGCAAATACGGAAGAAAATGAATACACGTGTTGAGCTATCACCACATGCTGGAACCAGTGCTCAGAGCTTCACACAAATGCCCTGTTTGATGGTATTGTTCTTATTTTATAGCAAGAATCCCTTATTTGACAGGTCCAGATAGTTATCCCAGGTCCTGCAGTGGCTTTGGTTTGAAACACCCATGGCTCTTCCTTGGATTTAGCACCACTCGTCGTAAGTTGAGAACAGAGTTTGAAGGGATCTTTCTCTGTAGGCAGTTTTCTGAAATTGAATAACCTCTATAGTTATGTAAATGTTGTTAAGTTTAGGGGCTTTTTTTTGGGGGGGGGGAGGTTTAGTTCATTCTTGCCTAACTTTATTTTTTTTATTTTATCGAGTTATAGTCAGTTTACAATGTTGTGTCTAATGTTGTAAGTTTTGATTAATTTTTTTTGAACTTCAGACCTGACCCTAACCTTGTCGATTTTTAAAACAATATTCCGGATTGTTAATTTGGATTTTTTGGTTGGTTATGTACACTTCTTCCCTAATAATAACAATAATAATAATAATAGTTAATAATAATGGAATGTCAGGTGGAGGTGGGGGAGAGAGTGAGAAGGATTCTGGTTATTTTGAGTCTTGTGATCGTGAATGACTGAGGATGCTTCTACCCCAAAACCAAAGAGGCCTAGGGGACTGAGTGAGCAGTGCCAAACTCCTTTCACATTATTTTTTGAAAAATGTTGGCGTGCCTTTGACATTGCTGTTAGGTATTCAGTACGTCACTAGAGTAGAATTTAGTAATCTGGAAAGAATGGGAAATGACACTCTCCTTGGCTGAACGCTTCTACCAAGACTGAAAGAACATACATGCTCATTATTAGCTTCTTAAATCTAAGTCTTATTTTGTAATAGTGACTTTTTACCTCAAAGATTTTTTTCATAAGGAATTTGTCTTTCTCTTTGGCTTTATTGCATATGACCAAATAAGGCATGAACATGTGACTGTATTTTTTTTTTTAATTTAAATGAAAAGCAGAAATATGAGAGGGCAGGGTATAGCTCAATGGTAGAGTGTGTGCTTAGCATGCATAAGGTCCTGGGTTCAATCCCCAGTACCTCCATTATAAACAAACAAACAATGTAATTACCTCCCCCTCAAAATAAAAAAACCCAAAACAAAAACGTTTCTAAAGGAAAAAAAAGAAATATTAAAGGAAGTTCTCCTTCACACCCAATCCTACCCTCATAGGTAACCACCCTAACAGGCTATATTAAATTTGAAAGATTTTTAAAAAAATAAATCGGTCCATACTGTGCATAGTGTTCTGTGAACTTATTTTTTCACTCAACACTGCATTTTGAAAATTTTGTCAGTCCTTGTGGCCAGTTTGAGCCACTCTAATGGCCGCATTGATTTCCCTTGTGTGTTTTCCGTGCATTTACTTTCCTATAGATGGACACTTAGCTTGTGTTGTGTGTGTGTGTGTGTGGGGGGGGTGCTATTACAAACAATTCGGCAATGACTATCCTAACATGTCTATCCACAGGAGATGGAATTTCTGGCTCAGAGGGTATTCACTTTTAACATTTGCATAGATACCAACAGTATTTTGGGGTTCCTGTTTCCCTCCACCCACACCCTGACATCACTGGATATAATCCATATTTTTAAGTTTGAGAATAAAAAATGGTATCTGTTATTTTCATGGCACTTCCGTAATCACTAGTGAAACTAAGCGTATTACAAAGGCCTCATGAGATGTTTACAGTATATGTTCTAAGAATTTCTTATCATTTATGCCCTTGGCTCATTTCTCTATTCGTTTTCATTTTCTTTTAGATTGAGGGACTATTTATATATTATGGATAGCAGCCCTTCAACCTCTGCTGATATTACTTATCTGTTCTTTGTCACATTACGCTATTCAGATTGCTACAGCAGTTTCCTGTTTTACCGTCAAATCAATTTTACCAACTTTTTAAGGCTTCTGGATGTTGTATCTTGTTTGTACCAAGCCCACTTTTAAAAAAAAAATATTCTTTGAAAAAGAATATGAAAACGAATAGATATAGGTATGCATATGACTGAAACATGCTGTACACCAGAAATTGACACCTTGTAACTGACTATATTTCAAATACATACATACATACATACATACGTCACAGAGTGAATAGTCAAATAAAATAAAACAGAATAAAATTGTTTTGACTGGAAATAGATATCAAATAAATTAACAGCATTAGTCTCTTTTAAAAAATGTATTCTTTGTTTCCCTCTATTTTTTAGAGATGTTATTATATTTAGCCTTTTAATCCACCCGGACTTTATTTGGAGGATACAGGATAAAGAGGCATCTTTTTTTTTCCCCAGCATTTTTTATTATATAGCCCGTCTTTTCCCCAGTGATTTGAATTGCTACCCTTTTATATGAATAGTTCTCACATACACCGTGGCCTGATTCTAGTCTCTATTCTTTTTTATTGCTCTTTTATCTATTTCTGTGTCTGTGCACGCTGTTTAGATCACCGTAGCTTTGTAGTATGGTTTGGTGTCCAGTAGGATTAGTTCCTCCTTACTGTTTTTCTTTTCCAAAAATATTCTTTCTAATACAGCTATCACCACCTTAAACCAGATGTTCAATGTGGCCTCTGAAGAATGAGCCAGAAAGAGGTGATGTGCCTCTGGACCAACACCATCACCAATAAAGTACTGGAGCCAAAAATGTTTACCCTGAATCTAATCAAGCCTTGAGATCTGATTTCTGTTTACAGGAAATATAGCGGGTAGAGAAGCAAGTTAAACCACCTATACAGGGAAACAGTCTAACAAATCCTGAATGTGGGGCTTTCTAAAAACTGTTTCTTCAACAAGCAAATGTCAGAAAAGAACTGGGGACAGCTGAGTGAGGGGATCTGCAGTGAATCAAAAGAATCTTAAGAGGCATACCAACCAACTACACTGCATATGCTCGCCAGCTGTAAATGACATGTTTAGGACAACTGGTGACATTTGTTTTTTGTTTGGTTTTTTTTTGGGGGGGGGGAGGAATATTATTTTTATTCTTTTTTATTTATTTATGTTTTAATTGAAGTATAGTCAGTTTATGTTGTGTCAATTCAATGTGTACAGCGTAACATTTCAGTCATACATATATTTGTTTTCATATTCTTTTTCCTTATAGGTATCAATGGACCTTTTAAAAATACCATCCATGCAAATGTGAGCATGGTTCCCTGTGGCAGGCCTTTATGCAGACCGCCCACCTTGCCCTTCCAGCCGTTGCCCCCCTCTTCCCTTGTCCCTGCCAGCTCCTCTCCATCGTCTCTGACACCCCTTTGGCACCACACCTCGGCCTCTGAACCTTCCCTCCTGCTCTCTTACTCTGAGTTGAAAGATCTCTGTTGCCTGGAGTCTTGGTCCTTTCATTCAGGCGGGACTTAGCTGTTCTCTCCTGGACTCTGCAAAATTTGCTGCAGAACCACGTTGTCCCTGCCTTTGTCCCCAGCTGCTGGGCTAAATCCAGCAGGCCTCCTCCCACTGGGGCTTGGTGATGGCAGGACAGAGCTCGAGAAGCTGGTAATCAGGAAAGATAATCAGGCAATCTGATGTAGCTAATAGCCTACTTCAGTTTACTACACACATTTTTCTTTCCAATTGTTAGAAGACAAGAAAGACATCCTTGTCTGACTCTGCCCTTATCCACACAGTTAGAAGTAAATTAAAGGCATCAATTTCAAGTCACTTCTCGACTTGTAGAAGTGTAAAAGCAATTTATTCTTTATCTCCTGTTGTGGCTGGGAAGGAAATTCCCCGCGAAGATTCTTCCAGCTTTCAAAGAAAACTAGCTACCGATGTTAATACATTGGATGATTTTTCTCTCTTTTTGTTACAAATTTTCCCATCCAGGAGGGAATCCTAGCCCAGTCTCGGTTCTCCACTCGCACACACTTTCCCATCGGAGTAGGGAAGCAGTAATGAGTCAAATGCACAGAACTATAGTTTTAAATTCTTACATGGGGGAAGGTTTTCATTATTTATAATTTTTTTCCTCTTCAACGATACCAGAGCACAGATGGGCAGATTAAGCTGGATTCACCCTTCGTTTCCTCTTTCCATTTTTAAATACAGATTCAAGTGAGCAGTGAACTGTTTTATCCAAAGTTAGGGGCTATGCGAAAGATAAAAACAGAAGTCTGAAATGATCCATAATATAGGCAATCAGTTTCTGATTATTATTTGTGAAGGTGAATTTCATTTAACAGTATTGAAAGAAAAGCAATTATATTTTCACATTTGATGTGTTCATTCTTGTAGCTTGTGTACTACTAAAAATTATGTTTAAAAACGTATGCTTCTGACTTAAGTCTAGCTGTCAAAATAACATTAAAATGTATTTAGAGAGTCCAAGTGACAAGTTTGGGGATCGGACTTGTCCTGGGCTATGTTCCGCTCTGCTCCCCAGAAAACTTCCAAAACAGCAAATCTAATTGTATCATATTCTCAATTAAAATGTTCTAACAGCTCCTTGCCTTGTGTAGGAAAGGTCTTGAGTTTCTTTTCTGGACCATCGTACACATTTCTATGACAATCATCTTTATTTTTTGTCCTTTTTTCTTCCAGTGTTGGTGACATATAGTTGACATACAGTACTGTATATGTTTAAGGTGTACAGCCTAAGGATTGGGGTTTTTTAATTTTTTTTAATTCATACCTATGGAAAAGTTAATTTAGGGGGAAAAGCTTAATATCTGAGCCATCTGAGAGTAAGTTGCAGACATCATGGCTGTATCTCCTAAGAACAGGAACGTTTTCTTACATGACCACAACGTCATTGTCAAATTCAGGAAACTTAACATTCCTACAATGTCATTGAATATTTAGTCCATCTTCACAATTCACCAGTTGCCCTAACAGTGTCATATATAACACTCTTTTCCCGGACCCAGGAAGCAGTTCTTTCCCTAAGGCTTAACATCAGGGTGCACATTTTTGCAGGAGCTCTCTGCTTCAATGGTGCATCCTCGACGTGTCCAATTAGGAGGCCCAGGATGTCAGTTTGTCCCAATCTGGGTAATTCATGAACTTTGATCACTAGGCTCATTCAGGTATTACCTGTCAGATTCTTCCACTTTAACGGTGCAATTTTTCTCTTTGTAATTAATAAACGATTTGTGGGGAGCTACTTTAAGACCATGAACTTCCACGCAATGATTTATTAATGAGTTGTTACTGTGCTGGTGCAGACTGGTGATTTTCTCATTATGTCCTACATTCATTCATTGGCATTCTGTGGAAAAGAAGGGCTTTCTTTTCTCTCCCTTTTATGTGTGTATACGTATTTATGTATGCATGTAGGTGGGCGGATGTATGGATTATGGGTTTGTGAGTTCTTGTTTTCTGCGATGCCTTATAATCCCTTACTGGCATTATGTATTTTGATCTTAAATTGTCCCAGGGGAGAGGGTATACCTCAGTGGTAGAGAGGTGCTTAGCATGCACAAGGTCCTGGATTGCCCAGTACCTCTGGTCAAATAAAGGAATAAACCTAATCACCGCCCCCCACACCCCCAAAAAATAGAGACTCAAATCGTCTGAGATTTGACAAGTGGGTGGCCCTTCCTACAAGCTTCTGTGTCCTTCTGACTTGTCCCCATCAGTTTTTGAGTGCTTTCTTCTGTTCTGGCACAAGGAGTTCCACGTTTAAATTGTCCTTTCCCTGCCCTGGCCCTGGCAACAACCATTCTTCCAGGAAGGCCCAGTTTCCTTCATGGGGTAATGGTCTTTAGACGTATACAAGGCCTCTGTGACCCAGCCCTGCCCTCCTCTGCTAACTCCTCTCCTGTGATCTGTCACGCCCTCCTGTGCGCAGTCACGTGGAGTCCCCAGAGTGCCCTGCTCCTCCAAACCCTTTCTCTTGTCTATGCTGTGCCCTCTTGCTCGATGATCTTACCACTACTTTTCTGTGTGGCCATTTCCCACTCTTTTCCACCACAATTCAAGTCCTAAGTGATGTGTGGTCTTCTCTGACCACCTCAGAGTCCCATCCCCCTGCCCCCCAGCACTTCCTCTGTAACTCCTCTCACGGGGTAGAAAGAAGGCATCTCTTTTTAATGTACATTTGCCAGATTACTGGTGTAACTGGGCCTCTGTGCTTTGTATGTGGGAAATAAAAAAATAATACTGTTCAAGCTAACTTGAGAACTGGAATCACTGAGCAGTGAGGTTCTTTGTGGTACTGAATCTTCTATAACCAATTAGTATCAAATAATGTAGAGGTTATAGTGCAATGATAATTTAGATTACTATTACTTATAAAAATAACAATTTATTTATTAAATAGATAATATATCCATATAGATCAAAATTCAGAAAGTGCAAAGCAATACATAGTAAAGAATCTTTGTCCTAAAGGGGTCCCTGAATCACCTAGTTGCTTTCCTATAGGTAAATGTTTTCCATTTTTTTTTTTTTTATGTTTCAGATTTAGTCTATGTACATGGAAGTATATGTAGGTTATATACGCTGTGTGTGGTTCACTTTTATATCTTAAAACAAAATGACATAAAAAAATTTGCAAACAGAATGACTTTTATAATTTTTAACAAAGATATATGTGATTACATTGTAGCCCGCTGCTTGTAAATCAATGTTAGAATAATTTCTCAACATTAAGAACTGACTACATTTTTCTCCCTGAAAAAGTGGCAGGAAGATGCTTAAATTGTTTATCTGTGGTCAGAGGTCTCTCTACCAGAATGTCTGTGGTACTGTATTTTATTATCCTCATCCCAAAACATACATGGATCAGTTTTAAATACATTTCTGAGATGGAATTGACATAACATTATACTACTTTCAAGTGTACAACATATGATTCAGTATCTGTATATATTGTGAAATGATCACAAGTCTAGTTAACATTCGTCACCATACATAGTTATAAAATTTTTTCTTGTGATGAGAACCTTCAAGATCTATATTTGAATAACTGTATTCAAATGTGCAACACAGTTATTATTAACTATAGTCACTATGCTGCACATTACATCTCCATGATTTATTTACTTTCTAACTAGTAATTTGTACCTTTTGAACCCCTTCATTCATTTTGCCCATTCCCCACCCCTCCAGCCCTACCTCAGGCAGCCAACAATCTGTTTTCTACATCCATGAGCTCATTTTTTGTTAGTTTGTTTTGTTTTGTTTTTAGATGCCATGTATGAGCGAGACAGACTGTATCTGTCTGTGAGTTATTTCACTTAGCATAGTGCCTTCAAGTTCCATCCATATTGTTGCAAATTGCAAGATTTCATTCTTCTTAACGGCTGAGTAATATTCTATTTTATATGTATGTGTGTGTATATGTGTATATATATACACCCCACCTTTATCCATTCATCCATTGACAGACACACTTAGGTTGTTTCCATGTCTTGGCTACTGTATATAATGCTGCAATGAATATGGGGGTACAGATAAATCTTTTCAAGATAGTATTTTTGTTTCCTTCAGATAAATACCCAGAAGTGGAATAGCTAAATCTTATGGTAGTTCTATTTTGAATTTTTTGAGGAACCTCTGTAGTGTATCCATAGTGGCTGCACCAGTTTACCTTCCCACCAACAGTGCACAAGTGTTCTCTTTTCTTCACATCCTCACCAGCATTTGTTATTTCCTGTCTTTTTTGATACTAGCCATTCTAACAGGTGAGAGGTGATTATCTCATTTGGATTTGCATTTCCCTGATGATTACTGATGTCGACCATCTTTTCATGTACCTGGTGGCCATCTGTATGTCTTCTTGGAAAAATGTATCCAAAACATTTTTTTTAAAGCATTTTCTTTTGCTCCATTTTTCCTCTTGTATGGCAAACAGAATTAATTCACAGGAGGCCCTCATACTTGCCAGTATAGACACAAGCAACAAAACATCAAAATTTGAGCTCTCAGTTTAGAGAGGAAAGCACACTGGTTTAAGCAGAAAGAAAGATGAATGTTGTGCTTATAAGGGATGTATGCATGTTGCGTGGAAATACGAAGCTGATTTTTATTTACATCAAGTCAGTATATACATTTCACATATGACATTTTAAGTCCTTAGGAGTCAGAGTCTGGAAATGTCAGTGATTATAGGCTGCTCTCAGTGAAGTTCAGGAACAGGGCTGGAATTATTTCTAAAGGAGCCTTTAAAATATTCTGAGTGCTACCTATTTTTAAAAAATGGCATTGTAAGAAGATTGGCATAATATTTAAAATAATTTTCTAAAAACAAGCTTTACTTCCAAAGGCGCTTTGATCAAATACTTCATCATGATGAATAAAGCTAATTACACTGTGGGCTTTGTGAGCCGCTTTTAAAAATTCACGTACAGACCTTCATCGAGCAGTTTAGTCTCCTGAATTCCCCTGCAAGTCCTTCTTCAAACCTCTGTGAGGTTTACTGCACCCTGTAGAGAGCTATTTATTTAATATTCTGTTTTGTTGGTTATCCTGAAATTCTGCCTGCCCTCCCTAAATATGTTTTGAATGATTAAAGGCAGAAATTCTGCTTTATTTGCCCCTCAAATCTCCCACAATACCTAGCACATAATTGGAACTCAAAAACATCTTTCCCTTGATTATCAGACCATATCACCCGTAAGGCATAACCACAGCACAAAGCCCAAACAAGACACCCCTGTATTATGGTTCTAGGTAGGAACTGAAATTAGAGCTTAAAAAAAAAAAAATAGAACTTAATAAACCTACATGTTCTAAAGGTGTAGAAAGTATTTTTCCACTTCTCATGTATAAAGGTAAAATTGATGACTACTGTCTCCTGCAAAGCATAGCCAATAGGGGTAGGGTACAGCTCAGTGGTAGAGCGTGCGCTCACCATGCACGAGGTCCTGGGTTCAATCCCCAGTGCCTCCATTAAAATAAATAAGGAAATAAGTGAACCTAATTACCTACCCGCAAAAAAAAGTTAAAAAGAAAAACAACAGAGCATAGGCTATAAAGGCAATTATTGGGTAATAATGTAAGGCATAAACCAATTAATATATCTTCAAAACAGCCATGATCATATTTTTTAAATATATATATGTGTATGTATAAACATGTATGTGTATATATATACATACACACACACGCAGACACATATATTTAATTTTCAAAAGTACTACACACCATTTAAGAATACAAAAGGGGCCACTTGCAACAACACGGATGCACCTGGAGATCGTCATTCTAAGTGAAGTAAGCCAGAAAGAGAAAGAAAAATACCATATGATATCACTCATATGTGGAATCTAAAAAGGAAAAAAGAGGACACTAATGAACTCATCTACAAAACAGAAACAGACTCGCAGACATAGTAAACAAACTTACGGTTACCAAGGGGGAAAGGGAGTGGGAAGGGATAAATTGGGAATTCGAGAGTTGCAGACACTAACTACTATATATAAAATAGAAAAACAGCAAGTTTATACTGTACAGCACAGGGAACTATATTCAATATCTTATAGTAACCTATAATGAAAAAGCATATGAAAGCAAATATATGTATGTGCATGTATGACTGAAGCATTGTGCTGTACACCAGAAATTGACACAACACTGTAAACTGACTGTACTTCAATAAAAACAGAAACAAAAGGTATAAAGAATGAGACAACAGCCACCCACATACCCACTACTCCCTTAAGAAATGAAATGTTACCAACTCAGACATAGCCCCCCATAGCCTTCATCTTCATGTCCACCATCATCCCCCCAAGTATATTTATTATCTTTAATTTGCTATTTATCATTGCCTTGCATTTTTTTAAAACTGTAATACATACATAGGTATCCTTAAGCAACGTATACTATTTGAAACTTTATACCACAATTAATTCATCCATTTTTCTGGTGATGGACATTTGGGATGTCTCCAATTCACAGCTATGAACAAACAATGTTGCTATAGACATTCTTGTGCATTTCAGCTGGTTTAGCGCTGTACATGTTTTTAATTTTACTAGATATTGCCAGATTGTTCTGCAAATTGTTTCTCCAATTTATGCTCTCACTGTCGGTGTACGAGGGTACCCATGGCTCTATACTCCCAATGCTTGTTATTCTCATACTTTTTATATTTGGACAAATTTCAGGAGTATAAAATAGTATCTCATAGTAGTTTTAATTTGCAAGTCCTTGATGGCTAGTGAGGTTCAATATACTTTTCGAAGGTTTTTTTCCCTATGAGTTGGTGGTTGTATAGTAAAGAACATGGTCTTTCCCACATAGAGGTCTGGCCTTTGCTCTCTCAACTTCTTAGAGATAATCTCTAAGCCCTTGGGATGCCTGATAGGAGTGTTTTTGTTTGCCTGGGAGCCTTGGGTCGTACCAGATAGACTCATGATATGATTAGCAATGTAATTTATGGCCAAACCACTATGGGAAATGAAAAATTAAAAATAGATCTACCATGCAATCCAGTAATTCCACTTCTGGGTAAATCCCCAAAGGAAATTAAAACAGGATTTTGAAGAGATATATGCAGCATTATTCACAATTGCTAAAATGTGAAAACAACCTAAGTGCCCAACAACCAATGAATGGATAAGAAAGATACACATACACACATACATACACACAATGGAATATTACTCAGTCATGAGAAAGGAGGTTATCCTGCCATCTGTGACAACACGAATGGACCTTGAGCACATTGTGCTAACTGAGAATAAGTCAGACAGAGAAAGACAAGTACTGTACATCTCTTGGATGTGGAATCTAAAATAGTCAAACTCATTAAAAAATAAAAGAAAACCAAGAATAAATGGAGATTACCAGGGCATGAGAGGTGGGGGGATAAGATTGATATTGTCTAAAGGTACAAACGTGCAACAAGTGGTAAATAAGCAATTGAGATCTAATACACAGTATAAGGAATATAGATAACAGTACTGTACTGTCTATAACATGTAATATGATAAATGTTGTTACAACTGCAACCATATTATATGTGTCAAAGTAACACATTTGTACACCTTAAATTTACACAGTGTTATATGTCAAATTTATTCAATTTTTAAAAATGCAACTTATAGTAGAAGTTTTGAGTCATGTGGTATCAGCTTAACCTCCAAAGGGGCTGTAGACTGAGGCCAGCCATGTGGGCGTTGACCATGGAGCCCCAGTAAAGACTCTGGATACCGGCTTGCAGGAGCTTTCCTGGTTAGTGGTACCCATGCATATGGTCACTCATCGATGCCAGGAAAGTAACCCTGTCCTGAGTCCAAGGGGAGAGGGCAACTGGAAGTTCTGCATTTGGTACTTTCCCAGACTCCACCCTACGTGCTTTTTGCCTTGGCTTATTTTAATATTTTAAAGATTTTTAAGTCCTATTGATTTTAACCCTTTCCCTATGGTATACTAACTGTGAATAGAACAGCTTTCAGTGAATCCTGTCTTTTTAACAAATTATCCAACCTCAGTATGTTTTGGGACCCCCCTGGTGTCATAAGGGAGGATGAACTTGTGCACTGTTGATCTCTTTTCTATTACGTTGTTTATCTTGTTTAAAAATTGATCTGTAGACATTCTGATGTATTCTTGATGTTGACCATTTTTTGTTGTCAAATGCATGGCATATATCTGTTCCCAATTTCTTTTCTTTGTTTTTTTTTTGCTGTCCATTGATGAATGAGAAGATTTTTATTTGATTGAAGGTCTCAATCTTTATGATTTTAGCATGCTTTCTTTAAAATCTTATTAAAAGATTTCTTTCCTACCCGAATTTCAAAAACACATTCTCCTACAGGAAATAAACATAGAAACATTTTGTTTTCCACCATTAGGCCTTTAATTCTTGTCGGGTTTGTGTGTTTGGTGTGAATTAGGAATCTCTATGAAAGAGAATTAGATTTAGCTGGAAATAATAGTCATTTGAAAAAACAGTGGCTCACAAATATTGCACTAGGGCATTTATCTTATGCTATGGTAATCAAATATCCCAGCACGATTTATTTATTAATACACTATCCTTTATCCAGTTATCTGCAGCATGGACTTGGTCATGTATCAAGTGTCTACATATGTGTATGTTGGTTCCTGGGCTCTCTATTCTGTGTGTATCTGTATCTTGTCAATTCTACGCCATCTTAATTACTATGGCTGTATTCTGCATTTTGACATCACATAGAACTTCATGCCTCTTGTGCTTCAGGAATGTTTTAACTTTTCTTGACTTTTTGCTCTTCTATATAAATTTAATAAAATTTTTTTTTTAGGGGGTGGGGGAGCTAATTAGGTTCACTTACTTATTTTTAGAGGAGGTACTGGGGATTGAACCCAGGACCTCATGCATCCTAAGCATGAGCTATACCCTCCCCTTCTACGTAAATTTTAGAAACAACATTTCATGTTCCACGAACAATTCTGTAAGAATTCTGTTAGGTCAATTTGGGAACAACTAACATTTTTAAGATAATGAGAATTTGTCTTTATCAATATATATCTACATTTATCAGGTCTTATAAATATTTCTTTAGTAAAGTTGTATGATTTTCTCAAGTTTAACACGTCAGATTTATTCCTGGGTTTCTCTTAAGTTTTATTCCTCTTATAAAAGATTTTTAAATTAGGTTTTCTATTTATTAAGGGTATGTAGAAATGCAGTTGAATTTTGAATATTGATATATTCAGCAACTTATGTTATTAATTCTAAGAATTTGTCTCTAGCTTCTTTTTGGTTTTCTATGTAGACAGTTATGGCATATGTGACAAGTAAGTTTCCATTCTTTTCTAATTCTTATACTTTTTGTTTGTTTTATTGTGGTTTTGCACTGGCTAGAACTCTGTTGTAATGTCCAATATTAGCAGTAATCAGACAGTGAAACTGCAGTGTGGTAAGAAAATGTGGTCTGTACGAACGTGGGTCTGAAATTTATTGAGATTTAGTTTAAGGGATAATATATGGTTAATGTTTTATATTCTTGAGGATATGTTTTTAATTATTGTTCTGATTTGTTCATTATATCAAGCTTATGTCTATTGTTCAACTACTCTTTATCTTTTTAAAAAACACTTTTATTTGGAGGGGGGAGGTAATCAGGTTTTTTACTTACTTATTTATTTTAATAGCAGTCCTGGGGATTGAACCCAGGACCTTGTGCATGCTAAGCATTTGCTCTACCACTTGAGTTACCCCCACCAACTAATTTTGATCCTTAATTACTATTTTATTTACTTTACTTGCTTTATTCATCAATGAAGATGATCAACAAGATGACCATATAATTTATGGTCCAAACCAGAACATTTGAGATTAAAAAAAGACACAATAATTACATAATTTCTTGAAATACTAATTGACTAACAATTATTTCTGTATGAAGGGAACTATAATATTCTACTCAGACTATTTTAAAAAAATTTCTAAACATTTTGAAATGTTTTATATTGATTATCTGAACTTAAAAAAAAAATGTAAGCCAAATAATTATGCTTAACCCGTATTTATATACTTGAGTCCATTTCTAATGTCTCTAATGCCATGTCATTGGTATTTTTATGAAAACTGTATTTTTCAATGTTTTTTTTTTTTAAATTTGTATATAAAATTCTCTGCAACCTCGAAGTTGTATTTTATAGTTAAATGACTTGAAGTTGTAGTCTTCTTCATTTGATTCTTATTCTGTCCACACTTCCAATTGAGAATATTCTATCTCTGCAGGTACTGAAGTACCTGGTAAGCTCAGGACAAGTTTTGCTAAACGAAGGGCATTTTCAAATCAATTTCTTTCATATAAAAAACAACTATTTCAACATTTTTCAGATACTGTATTTTGCTTCCACTCAGAGTGCTTTCCTTTAACACATAATTTTTACAAGATGAAATTCACCAAATAAATTCTCCACTTTTTTGAATGTTTCACCAAATTTTGATGCTATAAAATCACAGGCCATTTTATTCCTTTTTTTCTTTTTAAAATTTCATTCCTTTCTGATGAAGATGTCACTTTTACCCAAATTAAGAATAGGAGCTGTATCATAAGTTCAGAAATTGTAAAGCAGAGTTATAGAATTTAAAAATTAAACCTTTTATCCTATTTGAGCTTTTAATTATTTATTTTGTTTAGCTTTCTTCTTTTTTAAAAATAATTTCACATTTTTATTTTTATTTATTATTTTATTTGGGGGAGAGGTAATTGGGTTTTTATTAATTTATTTTTTTAATTGAAGTACAGTCAGTTACAATGTATCAGTTTCTGGTGTACAGCACAATGTCCCAGTCATACATATGGAGGTACTGGGGATTGAACCCAGTGGCAGTTAATGCTTAAAAATGGTTAAAAAAACCCTTATGTTATACATATTTAACTACAAATAATGGTTAATTGTAAATTTAATGTCATGTATATTTCACCACAATAAACTTTTTTTTAATTGGTAAATTTTAACAACTACAATCTCCATTTTGACTGACAGCTTGTTTGGAGCCAATTATGAATTATGTGTACATCACAACAAATTCCAAACCACTTCTGCCCCAAAGGTTTTTTAATTTCATATGAACATTATTTTTATCAAAATATATATTCATCCCAATTTATGCTCATATTGTCACCACAGAAACAAATCATTTTCTTCACTGTCGAGTTGTAATCTGAATTTGGAGTAGCATTCACCATACTGTGAGATATTTCACCTTTGAGAGAATGAACTTCTAAAAGTTTTGCCTTGATTTGTAAACTGGATTTTTAAAAAAATTTTTTTAGCTTCTTTTTAAGGAGTGAGTTTATCTGGTTTTCTATTTCAAGCATCTAATAATGCTGATATAAAATTGGCATCCTGTAACTGTTTTCAGAGCTTTCTGCTAACAGAGCCACTGTGAAGAGCCACCTTTTCACTTTTGAAAAGTACACAAGAAAACTCAGAATTGACGCGTGAAATTAATTTACAAGAACTCTGATCTAAACGAAAACTCATTCTTCACAGAATGACGTGTAAATGTGCCTTCTTCTGCAGCTGCATGGTTTTAAATCATCTTCTGGAACACGCTTCTTAAAATAAGTCTTAACCTTTACACAGTTTGTCTTCCAGCTTTCACGTGGTCAGTGTTATCACTGTGACCTCCCGTGGTGGACGGTAACGCGAACATTTTATGCCGTCTCCTAGTTCATCATGAATCTTCTTGATAAACAAAAATATTTGATTTTTTAAAATTAAGCATGCACTTACATTTTATCAAAATTCTTTTTTCCACAAAGGTTCACTGCAGGAGCCTTATAACACAGGTCCCCACTGGACTCCTTGGTCTATAGATGGATTGACTGGAGCCCATTCTTACACCGTTTTTGCCCTCAGAAGTCCCAGGTCTCAGGTGGTACTTCATGCAGTGGTCTTACTTTTAACTCTCTACTATATAAAGCCTTTGAGTTGGCCAAGAAATAGCCTTCTCTGAATCCTGGGAAGGGGACAGCCCCCGGCTTCCATGCACGGTCATCAGCCTGATTTCTGCTTCTGTCTGGCCCTTGTGGAGTTTCCTCACTTTCTTGTAAGCTCAAGTTTAAAAACAGATGTTTCTTCTCTGTAAAATGGAGCTGATAATACTGATTGTAATGTCAGTTCCACAGGGCTAATGGAATAGTACCTAGCAAATAATTAGCACCATCAAAGTGTTAGATGTTATTAGCTTTTTATCAGTATTTCCAAATATTTATCATAGAAAGGTTTTTCAAAAGTTTTAGTCCACTACATTATTTCATATGGAGCATGTTTATACATTTCATAGCACTTACTACAAGTAATTTTTATATTAAATATATTTGTTTGGGTAGGCAATTTACCACTGCACTTATTTTATGTAACTGTTCCCTCCTGAAACCACATAAAGGACACTTATGTATCTTAGAAAAGTGTGGTGTACATTTATAAATAAGTAAATTTTGTATTAGCTATGACTCAGCAGTTTTAAGCCTAAAATCAGCAAAGGGATCTAGGCCACTAGTCTTTCCTGACTGTAAGAAGACAGCACAAAATTTTGTAATGAAATTTTATGAGATATTTCATTTTTATTGATTAAAAACATGATTTTCCGTGAATATACACATGAAAATACGTTCAAATATTTGGACACTTTAAATATATATTTTGTATATGACTTCATCTGCTTGATATAAAGATATTGTAAGTTCAAAGCAGCATTATACTTGCTAATAATTACCAATATTTTAATCTTGCTGTATGTTTTATCAGAATTTCTGGGATGCTTACCAACTAAACATATTAAGATTCTAGAAAAATAAAAGATGACAACAGTCCCACTAAATAAAAGCAGTTTTGGGGGTGAGAAAGCTGTCTAGGAATATACAGCCAAACTACAGTGTACATTTAAATTACAAAGTTTTTTTTTAGTTTAAACAATTCTTAAAATCTCCTTTCAAAAAGTATACCGATCATATTTTTAAAAAATATCTTAAATATATAAAACATATTTTTCTCCTTTTACCACACCCCCCAAAGACAAAATCCCAGTGGAATGGAGAGTGGGTGTGTGGTACAGGTGCTGTGAACACTGGCTCTGTGAAGGCTGGGTCTGAATTTCCTCTGAGGAAGGCAATTAGGGTAGAAACCTGAGGACTGCAGCCCATAGAACTGCAGCTTTGTAGAGCTTGCTGTGTAGGAATATAATCTTAACGTAATTTTTAAAGACCTTGTCCTGGCCAAAACGATAGATCATGTTCATTACAGAATAGCTGGGAAATATACAAACACCCGCAGTCCTCCCACCTGGCGATACCTACTGGTAGATATTCTGGTGTATGAATTACTTCCCGTCTTTCTAAGCATACAAAAATATAAACATATACATACAAAAATGTGATTATATTGTTTACAGAATTTCACATCTTGCTTTTCTAAATGGATAAAAATGGTTTTGCATCGCTTTCCCTTCCCCTTATATGTTCTTCATAATTTTAACAGCCCAAAAAAACTTTCATTGAATGGTTATACCATAATGTAAAATAAAGAATGACATTTAAATTTTATAGCTTTTTAAAGTTTTATCTTGTATAAATACAATTTGATTTTTTTTACAAAAAGTTTTATACAAAATAAAACTTTAAAAGCCATGAAATTATAAATCTGTATCACATTGTTGACCACTGATGCCTCTCAGCCTGCTACTCAACTTGTGGTACATAATCTCTTTATGTTTTCATTACTCCTCAAAGGCTGAGAAGAGTCAACAAATTAGGCCCTGCACAAGGATACTACATGCTGACACTTCAGATCATACACCAGGGTCCGTCTAAAAGTGACCGAGTCTGTAACGTCACACGTGGATAACTGGAGGTCTGCCTGTAAAGTCCACGTGTGGAACTCCTACAAGCTGTAAAACAGAGTTGATGGGTTTGTGGTCCAGCCTGTTTCTATCACGGTGTATAAAATGGATGCTGTTACCTAGGAGAGAATGAGAATACAAGGCAGAGGTTGACACACAGTGTTAGTCATTGGAGTTACTGCTTCCTAGAATCAAGGAAGCAATTCAACTTGTAATTAGCCCAGAGGGAAAAATTAATTAGCTGAGTTCTCTATATAACGACATAATTTTTAATTAAGGTCATAAAGTATGACAAAAATTATGGTTAAATAAGGGTGATACTTAATGTTTTATGAGATCCAAGGCGAAAGATTCTTAAATTATAGCCGTCTGTAAGGTTTTATTAAATATAATTAAATAAAATGTCCTGTCAAACAGACCAGCAGAATATGGAACTAATGTAGATACCAAGCTGGAAAATCACATCTGCTTCTTCCATGTGATAATGGAATAAATCGTGTCCTTAAAACAATTCACTCCCAGATACTGATTTAATAGGCCACCTGCATTATAAGCATAGACCAAAAGAGGCTGAAAGCTAAGGGCATTAAGACAGTGTTACAGTACACTTAGATGTTCACAATCCTTTTATCTGTTCAAATAAAATTGTCATAATTTATAAGCTAAGGTTCTAATTCAAGATCAGAATTTTAACTGAAAACGTTAAATTAAGTAAATATTATAAGAGGCATGTTTTCTGCATTATATTTATCTGATGTCTACAATAATCACTGTAGATTTAATATAGGCTGGCTTATTATCAAATAATGCAAAATGAAATACTGGGTTAACTATGATAATAGATCTGTATAAGTAAGTACACCCAGCCCTTCCCTTAAAGGAGGTACAATTTTTCCAAAGGGTAGAATCAAAATATTCTCCTTATCAAGTATGTTCCCAGCTTGGCACACAAATGACATTGTCTATGTGCCGTTCATTCTTACACGAAGGAACGTGTGCTCAAATGATGCCGAAACTTGGAGATGAGGGACTCAAAAAAAAACCAAAAAATAAAAAACCACCACCTTATGACTGTGAGGATGGAAGTAATTCAGAAATATGGCTCAATGTCATTCAGGACTAATTTACAGAACTCATCCTAGTAAAACAAGACTTTTTTTTTTTCTGCTTGTCTAACTAGTGTAAATTTATGATGATTAAAGAAAGTGACAGATTTTAGCTAGCTATAGTTTTCTAGCGACAAAAAGCTAAAAAGTCATAATACTTGGTCAAAATCCTCCTTCTAACAACATCTGGAATTTATTAAAGTAAATGCTAATTTTATAACTCCTTTTTAGAAGCTGTGCTCACTAATGTGGACAGTTTTAAAGAGGAAGGACCACCAAGAGAAATCAATTTATAACACAGTGATGTCGGCTTTTGGGCACTAATCATACGGGTGTTTGTCCGTGACGGCAACACTTGAACATGGTGGAGATCCAACACCCAACCACGTAGCAGGGGGAAGCCAGAGGAATTTCAGGTGGTCCAAACTGATCAATAAAGCTATTTAAAGCTATTTAGAGTAACTGTTATTGAATAAGCTGTCCCTGGGGTTGACTTGCTTTCTGACACTGAGCAAGAATACTAGTTTTGTTAGCTATAAGTAACTAGATTGATTCTTCTACTGACGGGAAAAAAAAAAAAAAGCACTTGATGGTTTTCCATCAATGGGATTTGGAAATGTTCATTTCCACTGACCTTTTTAAAAGAGTGTCATAACCACATACAAGCCGCCAGACCACCACTAACTTTTCCTATCCCAAATATCTGAAATCGCTCAGGCATGGAATGATGGCCACATGCCATCCAGGAAACAGACATCAAAGACACACAGGAGCATGTGGAGACAAACAGCGCCCCCTATGAAAGCAAACTGCTGGAACTGCGCCGTGAGGCTTACCCGGACCTAAGATGAGCGTTCCACCTTGCTGAGCTGGATCTCCTTGGAAATCAAAAAGGGGGCCAGTCACTGCCCGCCACAGGCTCCGAACGCTTCCTGAGAGTATATTTGACTTTATATGGGGGCTCTGTCCTGAAATATTAGATATTGTCTTTAGATGTTATCGTTTTATATTTGATTAGCTATTAAGATAACATTAGTACTTCTAGAAAACAATCTCTTGCTTGTGTGCATCTTATTTTCAACTTAAATCTTTTTTCCTTCCTTCAAAGAAGTTTTTCAGCCTTTCGCTCCTAATGTTTTAGACCAGATAATTCTTTGTCCTGTGCAATGCAGGGTGACTGCCCTCATCCTTGCTCTCTGTACTTACTAGATGTCACAGCACCCACCATTCACCAGACTGTGACAAGTCTCCAGACAACACCAAACGTCCCTTGGGTGAGGGTTGCAAAATTGTCCCTGGTTGAGAACTGACTGCTTTATTTTTTTTAAACACCTTTATTGTAGGACGATTTGATTCGGTCAACTACACATAATTCAGATGTACAATTTGATGAATTTTGATAGATGTACACACCCATGAAACCACTACCACAGTCAAGATAGCTAACATTTCCATCCCTCCCCAAGAGGTACAAATCTCGAACTCCCAAATTATCCCCTCCCATTCCCTTGCCCCCCTGGTAACCATAAGTTTGTTCTCTCTGTCTGTGAGTCTGTTTCTGTTTTGTAGATAAGTTCATTTGTGTCCTTTTTTTTAAGATTCCACATAGAAGCGATACATGGCATTTTTCTTTCTCTTTCTGGCTTACTTCACTTAGAATGGAGAATCCTGCTTTAAAGGAAGAAGTGATGACAGACCCAGATCATTTTCTGCCACAGAAAAAATGTCAAACTGCAGACTTCTCACACTGGTCTTAATTCCCCATTTATATTTTGTTTAGCCTCTTAACAGGTAATGACACTCCTTTTCAGGAGGCATTGTGGCACGGGCTGTTACATGCTGGTCAAAGCCCATTTCCTCTTTCTGGGACCACAGCCAGACACTCCCCGGTCTTCCTGGCGGTTTGCTGTGGCCACGTGACTGTGCTCTCTACCCAGTGAGGAAAATGGTGTGTGCCACTTCCAGGGCACCTCCTAAAGCCCTCCCACAAACAATTCTCCACGTCCCTTCTACATCCCTGGGAGCCTTGGGTTGAGGATGGAAGAGCCATAAAAATGGAAGGAGCTGGGGTCTTTCCTACTGTGGCCCTGAGCTGCTGCTTGGAGAAGTACCCAATAGATACATCCTTCTTGAAATGTAAAAGCAAAAGAACTAACCTTCTCCCTTGAGAATTCTGAGGCTCAGCTGTAACATTAACTACAGCGACCTCTCCATCTTTCCTTGGCTGTCAGTTTTTCTATTTCCTGTCTCACACGGACAGAACTTCACTTCTACTCCCTTTGAGTAAAGAAATTCAGTCTCTACCTTTCTCGTACTTACCTTTTTCTTATCCCTGCCTTTTATGTCTTTCTTTTAGCTTTTTATTTTGACGATTCTGCTGCCTTTGACCTGCTTGATTTCTTAATATTTCCAGACACCTTCCATCTCTCCAACTCCTTGACTGCTTTCTTTAAAATTATTTTTTAACTTTTTTAATTTTTAAATTAATTAGTTTATTTTATTTTATTTTTATCATGTTTATATTAGAATGGACTTTCATTTTATTTTATTTTTATCATGTTTATATTAGAATGGACTTTCATCTTACCAAGAAACAAACACAGCCTCATTCAGTGAAACACGTGGGTAAAAGGACTAAAGTTTACTGTTTTCTAGGATTTTATGTCTAAAATAAATGTTCATAAATCCAAAGCCTCTCCTTATGTCTGAAGAAGGGTCATTTAATATTTCTGGAGTTTTAGAAATTCAATTGAAGAAGATTCCACAACCTAGAATGAAACAATCTTTGCTCCATTAATTGTTCCATTAATTTTAAGTGATTACAGTTTCAGTGTCTTAATTTTCAAGTGGGATTATTCTGAGACTGATTCTGAGATATATGCTGCTTCAGGTAGGAACTTTAGAAAATTATTTTGTTAGAGCCTAAAATTTTCTGTTTAGAAATCCAGTACTTTTAACACAGATCAAAGAAGCCTACAAGATTTGAATAGACCCACTCTTAAAATTACAAGCTTAGATTCTGCTTCAAATTCGTCTGCTTTCTTTGCAATTCCGTATCTTTATGGAGGCAGTGAATGGTGAGGTGTCACTAAAGTGAAACTCACAGTTTATATCTCAAGTGATAAATGACAAACGGACCCAACACATGCCGAGACTCTGCTATACAGCACAGGAAAACAGTTAACCGAAGAGGAACGTTCACAGTCTGTACTGTTGCAATTTCCTATACTAAAAAGAGCAGAGAGAAAGGAGCTGACTCTGTATTTATGCCAGCTCATCATTAGTTTTAATAAAGTTTAGGCTGCTTTCTCTAAACGGCTCAGTAAAGGGTTCAGGTCAACTCTCTCTCATAAGTAGCTCCCCTATCTGTCCCTTCCTCTGCATCTCTACAGAATACCCTGTCATTACCTTCCAGCAATACAATGACTGCAACCTTGTCAGGAGGATCAGCGGCTCCATTTGGCTACATGCCTGGACCACTTCCTCACCTCAGATACTTGTAAGGCTCCCCCATTGCCTCCAGAACAAATCCAAACTCCCTGGCGTGTTCCCAGACTCAGTGTGAATAGGCCACAACCTGTCCCTTTGGCTCACACCAATCCCCCCGGTGGCTCCTAGACTCTGGCCACACAAGGGGACCCGCACTTCTCCCAAGAGGCACATTTTTTTCAATGCCTGTGTGCTTTTGGACCAGCTGTCCGTCAGCTGCACCATTCCCAGTCTCACTTCACCCAGCTAACTCTTTTAAGAGTGAACTTAAACACCATCTCTGAGAAGCCTTCCCCAAAACTGGGCATTTCTGGTATTATTGATATTTCTTATATATATATATTTGTATTGAAGTATAGTCAGTTTAAGCATTTCTGCATTATAGGTCTTGCCAGTACACGCCCCCCTCTTTGACAAGCCCCAAACTGTAATGCAATCGACTGTTTGCGTCTGTCTCCCTGAGCAGATTATGAACAGCGGGACGACAGGGGCTGTGTCTGTTGCCACAGTCCTCCTGGGAGCATCCAACACGGTGGGCGCCATGGGTGCCATTCTCAACACTGGTTGAGAATAAGTGATTTGAGTTTGAACTGAGTTCTCTTACTTGGTATTTCAGAAGCCGAGTTCTTTCTACGTAAAACATATATAAATAGTTTACCTAAAGCTTATAAACTTTTTTTTTTCTTTTTTTAAAGTTTTTTTTGGGGGAGGGTAATTAGGTTTATTTACTGATGTATTTTGAGAGGCGGTACTGGGCATTGAACCCAGGACCCTGTGCGTGCTAAGCAGGCGCTCTACCACTTGAGCTATACCCTCCCCACTTAAAAGTAATTATAAAGAATTGTGCTAAGGGGAGGGAATGTGGACCACATAAAGATGAGTAAGACATCAAACTTTTCAACTAACTATACTGCTTGACCACCTTATGTGTAATAATAGAGTATAAAATACAAGGTGCTATTAAATACAATGAGGGAAACTATTGCTTCTGCTTGAAAAGCTATTAAGAGCGTCTTTGAGTTGGGCTTTAAATGAAAACTAAGATTTCATCCGTGGAAAAAATACAGTATTCAAAGCCCAAGGTGTTGAGGTATGAAAATATATTAACTTCAGCAATATTATTTTTCTTTTAATTGCAAAACTAAATTTACTCATTGTAAAAAATACAAAAGCCACTTTTCTCACTGTCATGCCTTGGGGTAAACATTGCAAAATCTTTTAAAATCTTTTTCATTATACACACACACATACATACTATAGATCTTTCTGTTTATGAAAATGGTTTTTATTTTCACAAAAATGGAATCATACTAAGAACACCATTCTGCAACTTGCTTTTTTCATTCATTTAGTACTGCCACTCCATAACATCCGGGAAATGAATCTTTTTGAGTCTGGTGTATCTGGACTACTTACCAGAATCATAAAAAGCAGGCTAATTTATGAATTTACCATTTGTTCCCCTATGCATATATGTATATACAAAATGTGAAATACAGCATTAGCGTCTTCTACTTGAGACATGTCATGTCTTACCTGAGGAGGCAATTTCTTCACCTCTTTTCATTCCCAATCTTTTATAAATTTCTCTCTCAGGATCAACATAGATTTCATGAGAATACCCAGTCAGTTTGCAGAAAGGCTGAAAAAAAATAATAGTTGGAATTTTTATCAAAACAAATGACAGAAAACTAGTGATAACCTGACTTAATTTTAGCAAATTTACCTTATATTTAGCAGTTCGAATAATGTAATTTTTATGTCTGAAACAGATTTAATGTTAGTTTCCCAATTTGCTATATATTTACCTCAATATGATGGTAGGATGACTGTCCAATCACAATAAGAGTGACATTTGCTTCCTTTAGGAGAGAAAAAGGGCATGTACATGTCATTAGAAATTACATGTTTCATTCAGCTTCCCCTAGTCAACTCTTTTGTTCCTTTCTAATGCCACCTATAGGCTTCTAGAAGAATGGTATAAAGAGCAAAATTTTGTGAGTCAAGGCTAAGAAATGTATGCTAAAACGTTCAATTAATTCAGATGATTCTTTTGTTAAGTAAGAATTTCAAAATAATATAGTCGATATTATTGACTCTAGGCTTCTCCCAACAGCTACGTTAAAGAATAAAAACTATTCACGTAGGGCTATTTAGTCAGACAATTTTGTTCTTTCACATCTCGGTTGAGAAGGTCTGCTGAAAAGAGACCTTAGTTTTACAAAAACTACCCAATCAAAATTCATCAAATTGTACATCTGAAATATGTACAGAAACCACACCACAATAAAGGTGTTTTTAAAAATTAAATTAAAAAAAAAGCTCACCTGGAGAGAAACATCTATATGCCTGAAACACACACGTATGTGATTGTCACAGGAATGTGGAACATGCATTCCGTTAACAATACAAATTTTCATCTTTAAGATATTTCAGTATTTCCCTATAACGAACAACTATTTGGAGTGTTTTTATAAGAAAAATAAAAGGAAGAAAATATCAATAATTTCTAGCATTTCTGCTTTTGGTCATTATCAATCACCATTTGAGAACAGGCAGGTTATTTGCTAACATCAAAATTACTATTACGGTGAGCATGTTTATAATCAGGCAGAAATGAGCAGGATAGAAACAGACCTCTAAAGCGTCTCTCCCACTTTTGGAGGTGTTGGAGAGATGTGTGGCATGGTGATAATCTGGGTTTGTGTCTGCGCTAAGGAGGCGGCGCACACCGCACCCCATCCCACTGCACTCCTCATAAAAACGACAGGTGACTTTCACGGGGTCGCCCTGAAGCGGGGCACGCTGCTGCTCACCCTCAGAAAACTTACTTGCAAGAAACTCTTGGGAATTTTGGCCAGATCTTCTACGTATTCCTTGCAGATGTAACACAGGAAATGCTGAAAATTCCAACATGGGCAAAAAGGACAAGTTAGCAACCAACACCTCGGAGTCCAGAAAGGACCAAGTACTTCATTATCCGTGACGCTAATTAACGCAACACCCAAGGCCGGTAGAAAAAGGTGTCAGGGGCGCCCAAACGGGCACAGGGATTAGGCCGCTCCCGGTCCCTGCCAGGCCGCCTCGCTCGCGGAGAACATGGCCTAGGCTTGGCGGGCTGCTGGTCCGTTCCCGTTCACGGAGCGAGCGCAGCAGCGCGCTCTCCCGCAGCCTCTAGTGGACGACGGCGGGAAGGGCCAGGCCTCCCGGGCTCCGCTCCCGGGCCGCGCGGCCCCTTCGGGCCACCCGCTGTAATTCCGAGCCGAGGCCGCGGAAGCGACCTCCGTCCCAGCCTGCGGGCGAGGCCCCCCCCCCGCTCCGGGCCGCCCCCGCCGCCCGCGCTCACCCGCACGAAGACCACGACGGCCCGGCGCTCCTGGAACAGCGCGCCGAACGGCACCCGCCTGCCGGCGGCGTCTAGCACCGGCAGCTCGGCCACGGCGGCGGCCAGGGGCTGCCCGCTCTCGGCGCCGCTCGGGACCGGCGCTGGGGCGGCGCGGCCGCTGACCTGCCGCGTGACCGGGGTCAGGGATGGGGCGGCCATCGAGCCCTGCATCTCCGGGCCCGGGGCTCGCTGCGGCAGGGTCGCGGGCCGTGTGAGCTGGGATGCAGCCAAACGGGGCGCACGGGGGCGGGGCTGCGCGGCATCCAGCCCCGCCCCGGCGCGGTGGGCTCCGGGGGCGCTCGGGGGCCCAGCCGGGGAGTACTTGGCGTCTTCCCGGTGAGTCTCGGTTTGTACGCAGCTCCGCTGGTCGCGATGCTGCAGGAAAGTACAGAACCGTTATCGCGTTTTGTGACTCAGCCACTCATGGTAGGAAGAGAGACAGAAAGAGGTCCCAGCCGAGAAAGAAGTTACTTGGGAAGAAAGCAGTCCCTGCCTTCTGTAGCCGCCTGGGCCCAAGTGAGTCCTGTTTAAGAGAAGCAGTTACGAAGGACAGCCATAGCTATGATCCGGTAGGTTTGTTTTTCCTCCTAGTCCGTTTTTAACCCATTCCCTCTGCAGTGCTTTTTGTCGGGGAGGGGGGGTAGGTATCATTAACATACAGTGTAATGTACAGATAAGTGTGGAGTTAAATTTTTTTTAATTGAGGTATAGTCAGTTACAATGTGTCAATTTCTGGTGTACAGCATGATGTCCCAGTCATGCATATACATACATATATTCGTTTTCATATTCGTTTTCATTAAAGGTTATTACAAGATATTGAATATAGTTCCCTAAGTTTTGTTTTTAAATTAAATTTTGAAATTTGCCAGAATTTTATCATGGGAATTTTAAAACGTGCCCAAAAAGTTGAAAGATTTTTACAGTGAACACTCATATCCATCAGCTAGATTCTACTGTTAACATTTTACTCCATCAGAATCTATGCATCTGTCCACAGGTGAGTTTTGCCTGATTATCCTCCCCTCCATTATCCACAATCCTATTAAAAAATGGAGCATTCTTACCACTGGAGAAGTCCCTCAGTTCTGTTTTCAAGAGCTGATCTAATAAACCTATTTATAAGTTGTATTAGGGTGTTTCAAGAGTCCACATCCTTTTTTCAAACTTTTTTTTTTTTTTGCTAAAGCTATTTACTAGGCCTCTCAAGTGAGATGACTCTGTGTGTGTGTGTGTAAAGGGTGAATTGTGAAGGATGAGGAAAATGGAGTTAAATGGTTTGGCATCAGCTTTGTAGAAGTCCTATGGTAGATGCATGCCAGGTCGTCTTTGACGCGTGTTTCCTATTCTTCCTTGGTTTCTCCTGGGGCAGGCTGCAGGCATAGGGGAATTTAGAAATTTCTGCAGTCTCTGTGAGACTCAGTGGTCCCTAGGCTTGGAGGAAGGTCATGTACTGGGATTTCTCGTAGGAGGTGACCATGTATGTGTCCAAGACTTCCAGGGCAGAACCAGACAACATCCAAGTTCTTTGTCATTATAAGTTCACCCACCCTTGTATCTGGATTTGTGGTTCAGAAAATACAATCCTCTATCTATGGTATTTGTCTAGTTGAAGCCCTTTAGGGTCACCCTTATCGAGAGCAGAGTGCTGGTGAGATATACGTGGCCAGTGTCACTCTGCCACAGAGTACAGGAGAGCCTGATCCTGAATCGTCTGGCTTTCAGTTGTGTGAAGACTTACACATTATTGAACACATTATTTAAGTGCTCTCAGTTTGAGAAACTCTGCAGTGGGTTTAGACACTTCGAATCATAGATCTGTTTCTAAATCAAGATCCTCTAGTGCCGGGGTGCCACAGACAGCGCACAGCAGGGTATTTTAAATATTTGAAGGAAGCAGAAGTCATCCATCTGACATCCTGCTTGTGAGTGGAGACAGTTCACAATTTCACATTACACTACATTTCTTTTCCATTGCATTTCCTTGAATGATGTCATTTCTTTGCAAAACTGGGTTTCTACCAGTTGTGATAAAACTAGAACTACACAGAAATCACTGTGTTTAGGAAATGAGGGTAGAGATGTCTAATCTGATTCTAGAATTTGAGAAGTTGTGCAGTACCCAACAGGCAGACATATCCTGGAATAAAATTAAAATGTTACTTTTAATTTATAGTTGCGTCTTAACATAGCTACTAAGTTGTTCAGACATAGATGCCTATTAAGTTGTTTGGACCTAACTTCTAAATAAAAGGAAATGATAGGAATTTCTTTTGGCCTAAGGATGCTGTGAATAAACTACTGACCCCAAGAAATAAATTACTGTGAACCAAGAAAGTCTGGAAACTTTTTAAATCAGACAGTAAGCTCCTTGCCTTCTCCAGCACTATATTATGTTCACAGACTGGCACATAGTAGGGCTCCATGAATATTGTCTGATCGGTGATTGCATGGGATAGGCGAGAAATGGTGGTGCTGAGCAGTGTGGATCGAGTCTGAATGGCAACAGGGAAGTCAAGGTGCTTCCCAGGACTGGTGTTCCGCAGTGTCTGAAACAAACAAGGCAGAGCTCAGAGGGTACATCCAACTGCCAGCTCGCCAGTCCACAGAAACCCATCAACCAAACACTCAGCCTGCTCTGTTTCATTCAGATTATTCCTGAGATGGGTCTCACCTGACTGTACATGCCCAGATTTCCTTGACTTAGCTGCTAACCACTGCCTCTAACCACAGTCTTCACACTGGTCTCCCAACAGCCAATCAAAGCTCCACAAACTTCCTGGTTGACTCTGGGAACATGTTATTAGCTCATCAAATATTCCAGCCCATCAAATATTACAACTCATCAGATTTTCCGGACCTCCTAACTTCTTTTTTTCTTTCTTTTTTTCTTTAAAGCATTAGTTACAGTTACGATTAAATAATTATTTATTTCTTGTCCATTTCTTAAGTAGATTGTAAACTCCTTGGAAGCAAGTCTATGTCCATAGAAAGTACCCAATAAATATTCATGAATAGATGAACTTCTTTTTGCTTGTTCTTAAGTTGTCCTCTTGTACTTCTCCATTTACCTGCATCCTTCCCTGCCCCCACTAGCCTTTCAGGTTTTATTTCATTCTCTTCCACTATGTCTCTGTCATGCCCTGGCTGAGTTCTGTGGCTGTACCTCAGTCTGAAAATTGTGCATTACTGGTTTATTCCTGTCTGATGCTGTCACTAATGAACCTTGGTTTTTCTGAAATAAGGAATGTTACCTCCCAAGAGATTAACTCATCAGGAAGTAACTTAGGCTGAAGTGATAAGTTGGTGCCATTATAACCTACCTTTTTGGAGGACGGTTGTCATTACGTCTATTTATTTGTTTATTTATTATTATTTTTTTTTTAATGGAGGTACCGGGGATTGAACCCAGGACCTTGATGCATGTTAAGCATGTGCTTTACCGCTTGAGCTATACCCTCCCCACCAATGTAACCTATCTTTTGAAGAGAGCTTTGCCTGGAGAAAGGCAGATGTTTCAGTTTGTTTCCTTTGTCTTGACCGTATGCTCATGAGAAAGTAGCAAGTATAGTAAAAAGCTATCTCTGAAAGGCAACTTTGGGGTTTTATTATTGGCTGTTAGTGACTAGTGTCAGTAGAGTGTAGTATTAGCAGGAGAAATGAAATACACAGATAATAGAGGAGTTTAGAACTGCGAGAGATTTCATAAACCACTTAGGCCCACGGAGGTGAGAAATCTGACCCTGTGCGCGTAACTCACAATTTCAAGTCCAGCTCCCTGAATTCAGGCCTGGTCCAGTTTACTGAGCTCGTGTCCAGGCTTCATTCCAGCAGGTGCTTTGGTACTTTCAGCCTCCTCCTCACAGCATCGTTCCATGAGTGCTTTCCCCATATGTGGGGAGAAACATCCTTTCTGAGTCACTTCTCCAGATGGAGACAAGACTCACTAAAGGAATGCAGTGACATTGGTTTGTAAACCATACCATGCCCTACGTTTGTAAGGCATCATTATTACTACAAAAGGATTTCTAGGAAACTTTAGACATCAGAAAAGAATGAAGGAAGACATGGAATAATAAAGCTCTAGATAAACAAAAACTGAGGGACATTTTACAAAATGCCTGACCAGTACTCACCGAAAGTGTTAAAGGTCGTAAAAGACAGAGATGAAGAAACCATCACAGATGTTCACTAAGGCGTCATGATAACTAAGAGCAGTGTGGGACCCTGAATTGGATCCTGAAACAGCAAGAGGACATCAGAGGAAAAACTGGGGAAATCTGGATAAAGCCTGTCCTTTAGTGAGTTGTGTTGTACCAGTGTTGAATTTTTTAGTTTCAACAAATGTAACATTAGATGTAAACTTTACATGTAAAAAGTAAAATGTAAGATTAGAGGGAAGTGAGTACCAAGTAAACAGGAACTCTGTACTGTGTTGTGATTCGTCTGTGTATCTAAAATTAGTTCCAAATGAAGATTTTTTTAAAATGTCCTAGAGTCCAAGTGACAGGAAGAAAGTGTGCGTACAGCCACGAAATGATCGCCACCGACTGCGTCTTATGGTTGTTTCATTTGGCTACTCTCAAATGTATTTGTTTTTTAGAGTATTCATTGCAAGGTACTGCCTTTGGGCTTGAGGATACGAACCGTGTTTCATATAAACACGTAAATCCTTGTACTCAGGATGCAACAGGCAAAACCAGTCATCTAGTGAACAGATTTACTTAGCAGCTTCCCTGTGTCAGGCTTTGTGAGAAACTAGGAAGAGTCAGATGCCTAAGACAAGCCCAGGGCAAGGAGACAACAGTCTAGCTGGGAAGATAAACTCAGATTAAATCGCTGTGATGGAGAGCAATAAATATAGCACAAGTACAAATAAAGTATAGTGAGAATTTATATCCGTTATGATGCTTCTGGTTTCAAGTGACAGAAAACCCTGGCTCAAACTGTTTTGCATCATAAAGATACTCATTATCTACCATAACAGGAAACTTAGGGACAAGTCCGGGTCTAGCTGTGGTCAACCAGGGCTTCCTTCCTCCGCTGTCCTCTTGGCTCCACCCTCCTGTGTGTTGACATTGCCCTTAATCCGGCCTCCCGCGTAGTCATAAGATGGATCCCAGTAGCAACAGAGCTGCATTTCCTAGTTCAGGTGCGATGAAGAGACCTAGAATGTTTTTATCCCCAGGAGCCCTAGCAAATTTCACTTTTTAGTTTAGCTTACCTAAATTTGCCATAAAAAAATTAATAAAGAGAAACCTCAATTAAATAGAATCTGGAAGCCAGAGGGGGGAGTGCTCACCCCTGCAGCAATGGCAAAGTCCAACAGACTTACTCTTTCCTAGCAAGGACTCAGCCAATGAAAAGCCCGTTGTTAATAGTAAACTTTATTTACTGTAGCCTTCCCAAATTTCTTCTCCTCTCTATAAAAGCATTCTCCTTGCATGTGGCTCACCGTGGTTGCACACCCTGAATTGCAGTTCCCTGCTGATCCTGAATAAACCCATCTTTGCTGGAGAAATATCTGGCAGTCTGATTGTTTCAGGCCAACATAGTTTAGACCCGCCCTTCCCTAGGTCAGTTTCTGGCAAGAGACTTACATATCCATGATTGGTTTAAATGGAGTATTTGAATAGAATGGACACTGGGGAGTAAGCCAAAATTAACATTACAGGATACAAGGCAAGGAGTGATCAATTTTCCAAACATGATGTTATCTCTGACAAAAATAGATGAAATTAAAAAGAAATAAACAATCAGGGCTGCACTTGACTGGTTGAAAATCTTCAAACAAGATGATCAGTCTTTGTGTAGTTCTGCTAGTTAGCAATGAATGTGTCTCAACTGCGAATCCAACCTCCGATAGTTGCTTCTACGGTGATAAAACATTTCTCCTTTGCAGTAAACACATTTCGTCAATAGAGGGCAGTATTAACCACGTGTTTCTGATGGTTTGACACAGGGGCCTTGCTGACCCTGCGGCGACTGCCTGGTAGCCAGTTCCCAGAGACAGTAAAGTGCTTGCCTGCACGCACAGCTTTCCTAAGCACACAAGCCAACCCAGAGCCCATCCCCCTCAGCCACTCTTTTATTGGGCTCTCACACTATGGGCCGCTGTTCCCTTGCACTAATCATGCCGGGGGCAGTTATCAGACAACGGGGGGTGGGGGGTGCCCCTCCACCCTGGAGCTCACTGAAATTATTCAGACTACTGATCCGGAGCCTGTTTATCCTGCCTCTCCCATGCCTTCCACTGAAATCCACAATAAAGCTTCGAAATTTCTTGCCCGTATTTCCCTCACTCCTTCTCACGAATTACTAACAGTGAATGATTAGCATTGAAACACTCCTATAAGCCTATTACTACATTGAATACAATTAACTTTGGTTTTTAAAAATGTGCATACATTGCAAAGCTATTCAGTGCAGCACTGCTTTTAATAGTAAAAAGATTATACCAACCCCAAACTGTACCATAGGAAAGTTAAAAAAAAAAAAAAAAACACTCAAGTGGTAGAGCGCATGCTTAGCATTTATGAGGCCCTGGGTTCAGTCCCCAGTACCTAATTACCCCCCTACCCCATCCCACCCTGCAAAAAAACTCCAGTTACATTCACCAAGTGGAGTACTATACAGCTGTAAAAATGAGCAGGAAAATCTCTATACACAGATATGGTGTGATCACCAAGATGTATAATTAAGCACAAAAAAAAAAAAAAAGAAAAGAAAAAAGATGCAGAACAGTTTTATAGAGAATGTGGAAGAAATAGGCAAGGTTGACAAGGCCCCTGGACTATAGGATCCTAGGGTTCAGATTTATGGCTGAGTTTCCTTGTGTTCTGGACCTTAAAGTATGAGCTCTGTCCTCTGAAAGACTCACTGTGGCGGTGCCACCCCTAAGGGAATGATGGACTAGTGGTGGGTCCCTCTCCATGGATTCTGTATCTATCTTGACGACTTCACACAGTCACTTTAGCTCATCCTTCCATGACTTTGAACATGCAATTCCCTTGCCTGTTTCTTCCTGGTATCCACCTGCTTCATCCTCAGAATTCAAGTCTGGTCCTTTGTCTCCAAGAAAGGGTCATCACCTTCCCCCAGTTAACTATTATCTTTTCTCCGGGACCAGGGTTTTCTATTTCATGATGTTCCTCGGCATCCCGGGTTCCTTCCAGCTCCTTGGGTTTGGGCTCATATAATTGCAGCCCTCCATTGAATACAGAAAAAAATTCTAGATTCTTTCACTTTCCTAAAGAGAAAAAAAGCTTCCAGTTCCAAAGGATAAGCACACTCTGCCTTGCATCTCCCGCTGGAAGCAAGTGTAACTTCTCGAGGGAATGTATACAGCCAGCCATCTAAGGACCCTGAAAACTGAATAAGAGGAATGCAACAGCAAACTTTTAAACAATTTTGTGGGTCAAAGGAGACATCAAAGAAATATTGGAAAGTATTTTGAGATGAAGGAACACAAAACACAGCATACTGAAATTGATGGGAAGTAGTGAAAGCATTGCTCAGCAGAAAACTTACAGCTGTAAGTTACAATAGCTGTAGATTACAAATCAATAACTTAATGTTACATTTTAAGGAACTAGACAAAGAAGAGAAAACTAAACCCAAAGCTGGAAGAAGAAAGGGAATAATAGACGTTAGAGTGGAGATAGATGAAATAGAGAATAAAAAATAAGACAGAATTAATGAAATCAAAAGTTGATCCTTCAAAAAGATCAAACTGGCAAACTTTGGCTAGACTAAGAAAAAAGTGAGAGAAGATGCAAATAACTAATATCAGAATGAATGTGGGGACATTACTTCCAAGCTTACAGATATAAAAGGGATTCTAAGAGACTACTGTAAACAATGTACACTAACAAATAGGATAACCTAGATGAAATGGACACATTTCTAGAAACATACAAAGAAATAGAAAAATCTGAACAGAACTATAACAAGTAAAGAGATTGAATCAGTAATCAAAAATCTCCCAAAAAAGTCCAGGAGCAGTTGACATCCCTGGAGCATTCCACCAAACATTTAAATAATTAATGTGAACCCTTCACAGACTCTTCCAAAAAATAGAAGAGGATGGTGTGCTTCCTAATTCATTCTATGAAGCCAGCCTTACCTTGATACCAAAACCAAAGACACTTCATGAAAAGAAAATTACAGGCCAATATCCTTATGAATATAGATGCAAAAATCCTCAACAAAATACTAACAAGCTAAATTGTACAGCATACTCAGAGGATTTTATACACCATAACCAAGTGGAATTTATCCCAAGAACTGAAGGGTGGCTCAACAAAAGAAAATCAATCAACGTAATATATACCACATTATTAGAACAAAGAAAAAAAAAAACCACATAATCAGCTCAATTGACACAGTATTTGACAAAATTCAACACCCTTTCATGATAAAAAAAAAAAAATCAGCAAACTAGGAATAAAAGGCAACTTCGTCAACATGATAAAGACATTTGTAGAAAACCTGTCAGTAACATCACACTCAAAGGCTGGAAGATTTTCCCCTTAAGATCAAGAGCAAGACAAGGATGCCTGATTTTGCTACTGCTGTTCAACATTGTACTGGAAATTCTAGCCAGTGTAATTGGATAAGAAAAAGACATAAAGGGCATTCACATTGGAAAGGAGGAAGTAAAATTATATTCACTGATAACTTGATCCTATATATAGAAAGTCCTAAGGAATCCACACACAAAAAAATGATTAGAGCTAATAAAAGATCTTACCAAAGTTGCAGAGTACAGTATCAACATATAAATATCAATTGCATTTAAATTTTTTAAGAAGGGCAGGTAAGTACGTTTATTCGTTTAATGGAGATGCTGGTTTGAATTTTAAAGCTACGCAGATGGGGTAGTACCCTTATCTCCCTCCCCCACCCCTTTTCACTTTGTCCTGCAAAATTTTTAACAACTCAGAAAAATGGTGAAACATGCATTTATCTATCCTCGTTTCCTCAATGTAAAAACTTAACATTTTGCCCTATTTACTCTAATTGCTTTTCCTGAAAATTTATTAAATAAATTTACAAAGACATAATTTTAATCCTAAATACTTCACTGTGGTGCCTGTATAAAATCTCTGTTTTCCCTATTGTGATTTCACTATTAGTTTTACATTTAAGAGTAACCCAGTGCATTAATAGCTGGTTTTTGACACCTTGCTTTCAAGGTGGAAAGAAACTGATCATGAGTCTCTAATAAATTTCAATCTCCTAATGCAGTAAGCACATAATATTTTTGATTTGACAAGTTCCCATTTGAATTTTATGGGTTCCATTAATAAAAAAAAAAATAAAAACTCCAATCCATTGTCATCAAATTACCCTTGGAGTTTTTCAAGGTATAATGTGGAGTTTTATGCACAATTCCAAGTTACCATGCAACTTTTTTTAACTATAATGAGGAGGAGGAATTGTTCCCAACCTTTTACATGGTGCTTTTTGATCCAGAAATGCCAAATCTTTTAAAAGATGATACAACTTTGAGTCCTTGGCTTGACTGTACAACTTTGAGCTTCATAGCATGTCAATTTTGCTGAATTTATAGGAGAGTTACTCTGTATATAACAGCTCAGAGTTGCAAGTACGACATGAATGATACAGTAACTTTAAAAAAGTCTTTATTGTATTTGAAGATTGCTATCAATTTGAAGTTTGAACTTGCATATTTCCATTTGGTATGCTAAAAAAGTACTGAATTAATGTAACAATCTTTTTAAAAAATAATGTAATCTCAGTTTAGAATTTAACTGAAAATATAAAACCTAAATGATTTCTATATAGTAAATTGAACTGTAAAGGTAACTTGTGTGTGATTCTGAGTACACATGTCGACTGAAGTAGCTGCACAGACTAAAAGTTGAGAGTTATGTTTTATTGGGCAGACATTTCTGAGGACTCGAACCCCTTTGAGCCTCGGCATGACACCGTCTCAGATCGCTCTGAGGGACTGGTCAGAAGAGGCAGGGGAGGAGCCAGGATATATAGGAGTTTTACAGCAAAGACCTGGTAGTTGGCACATTGAAAGATTACTTGTTAACTGAAGAAAACCAGACATCTCAAGTTAAAGAATTTAGCTCTTTTCTATGTATGGAAAGGAGCAAATATTTGGGCTCGTTGCATTCATTCCTTTGACAAGCATCTAGCTATCTAGGGCCAGGATCCTGTCCTTTCTTATTCTGAGTCCCCTCAGAGTTCACCACTGTGAGGGGCTGCAGAGGCCGGGCTGCAGGCCTGTCCTCACTGTAAGGGGGTGGCGGCAGCCGCTGATAACTTGATGGCTCAGCATTCTTTGTTTACTGATATGGTTTGCAATATTTTTCATTCACACACAGATAAAATGTTTTTATTCGTCCTTAAAAAAAAAGTAAACCAGTGCATATTCAAGTTTCCCCAACTGTCTAGTATCTTTGGCAGCTGTTTTTTATTTAACCCGGATTTGATGGAAGACCTCGCATTGTATTTGGCGGTAAATGCCAAGTTTAACTCCCAACTTTTGGGGATTCTGAGACAATCCAGAAAGAAGAGAAGTCCACGGCCAACATCTCTAAACCGTCTGAAAAAGTGAAAAACGCTGCCAAGTCCCAGCTAGGATCAGCCCCGGAGTTTTATGGGAAATGTAGTTTTTGTGGCCCTGGCTCGCTGCGCAGCCCCCTGGGAGCCTCCCGTGGGTTCCTTCTGCGCACGCGCAGCCCCAGTGTCGCCAGTCGGCTCGCTCCTTCTGCCCGGCTGCTTGGGGTCCCTCGGCTGGGCCTCGTGTTCCGCGTGGTGCCCGTGGTGGGTCGCACCTCCAGTGAGAGCACAGGGGTAGAGGGGGATCTGGGCGGCCTGGGGACCAGCAGGGACGTGTGGGCTTGTGCTCGGGGAGGAGGGAACGGGGACTCCGGAGAGCCCTCCCGGCGGGCCTCGTGAGTGCGTGAACCTGCCTAGACCTGTGAGTGTGCGGGGGACCCCGGCCCTTTGGGCTCCCCGAGCGAAGGTGGGGCTGAGCCGCGCCAGGAGCAGGGGCTCCGTGCGGCCCGTGCACCCAGACCCGCCTGCAGCCCTGCGGGAGAAAGGCCCTTGCCCGGGGCGGGCGGGGAAAACGCGTTTATAATGTCCGCCGTTAGCGTGCTAGAAAGCGCGGGAGGGCTTTGTGCGGCGGGAACTTGCCTTCTGGAGCCAGAGAGACCCGGACAAATCCCAGCTGTGTCACCTGTAGGTGGGGGCGACAGAAGGAACCCGGGGAAGACTCCGGTTTCTCAGCTGAAAATAATGGCATTGTTCTGAGAGTTAGATCAGTTATCGCCTGAAAGCATATGGCCAGCTGAGTGACAACTGCTGTTTTATGCAGAAGCCACTTTGTTCTGGGCCTTGGGTGGCTTATGTAACCTCAGGGCCACTTTATGATCGCGTGTAACCTCATGTAACCATCCTCATTAAAAACAAACGAAAAACAACCAAGATTCAAGCAGGTGGAGCCATGTGCTCAAATGACAAGTTAGTGGTGAGCCAGCTCCGATTTAAGAGCAGGTGTGCTTTAAATCTCAGGCTCTGTCTAAATATCGCACCTGCCTAAAACCAGCATTACAGCCTTCCCAGCACTTACCTGTCCCTGAGTACCCAAGGATAAAGTTGGAAGTGAGTTTGAGTTGTCTGTCACCATTTTCAAATGTACTCTGGAATTTTTGGTGTGTCATTAGAATTCTTGGGCAGAGTACCCTAGCCTTTTCTGCACTGGCAGAAGGTGTGTGTTTTAAGTGTGAAATGACAGTGAATTCCAGGAGAGTCATAGTTTGACCCTATAGTGAATTTGTTTCCCCGACCCAGGTCCTAAGTCTTGGGAAACAAATTTATATTCTAGAACAAATTAAAAACAGTTTCTATTTTAGAGAAATTATTTTGGAACAGCACTTGTGATGGAGGCTTCTAGGAATAGGAATTTTACCTGGAAGAGAACCTCACAGTTCTTACTCTCCTCATCAGAGCTTCAGAGCCGCAGCAAAAGAGGTTCTGGGGTAAAAGGAGCAGGGCCTAAATCTGCACCGTCAGAAGCAGTTCTTGAACTCTGGGCCAAGATGTTGGCACCTCCAGAGGTCACCACACTATGTGACTGGAGGATTTGGCCAGTTTTGAGAAGAGGGAGATGAGCTGCGGTGACCCAGGGGTATGTTGCCCAGGAAAGGCCGCTGTGGGGAGATCTTAGTAAGGATGAGGTCTGAGGGTAACGGATAACCAGCCAGAGGGCGGAAATTTTGTTTCCACTATTGCTAAACCGCTCCCCTCACCCCCAGTCCCTTCATTCTTCCCTCTTTACAGATAGTATGCCGCTCTCACCTGTGCCCATCACCACAGGTGGCAGTATTGACTTCTCCTGACCTCAGGGAATCTCAGAATGATGGCTCACAGAGGGTTTCCGTGGTTATCTACTTCTGACTCCTGAAAGCTTTCAAGAAATTGGACCTGACTGGTTCAGTGAACTTGTCAAGGGACACCCAATTTGTGAGAATCAGGAGGAAAACACAGTGTCGTTCACTTTCTCACAGGTGAGTCACCAAAAGCCTCTTATGAAAAGGACCCTTTGAGAAACTTACCTCAGTTTAAGTGCAAGAAAAGTTCTTGCCCTAAAGCGCTTCATATTTTACGGAAATTTCTGTGGCTTTTCTCCCTTGAGGGGTAAGCAGTGTTAATAGGAAAACAGTTAAGTGATGCAGCCTGAGTATTTTGCTGTGTTGATTTTAATGAAAGATAAATGCCGTATCCTTCATACACTTTAACGTAACTAATTTTCTCTTGTGTTGTTTCTTTTAAAAAATATTTTATTTATTTATCTTTGTTGGGGGGAATTAGGTTTATTTAGTTGTTTATTTTGACGGAAGTACTCTGGATTGAACCCCGGACCTCGTGCATGCTAAGCACACACTCTGCCACTGAGCTCTACCCTCCCCACCTGTCTTGTGTTGTTTCTGTGATTAATGATTAATTCAGAAAAACAAGTAAATTATTGTTTAAACGTAGGGAAGGTTATATTTAGTGAATGAAAAGCTGTAGGTGTTAGTCCCCATGACCACTTCTGGAGTCAGATGCGCTACCATTGCGCCACGAGGTCCTCACATGACCATTGCTGAGTCCTTTGTGGATGGGGGGTGCTCCCTCTGCCTGGTCCTTCCCTGACCTCCCAGCGGAACCTTCACGGTTCCCTGCACTGCCCTGAGAGCAGCAGAATGAACACATCTCAGCTGAGCTATTTATTCTTTCCCCATTTTGCATTGTAGTGGATTTGTGAGGTTTATATGGGGCCATACATCAAACAGAAAAGGAGAAATAGAAATAAAGTCAGTCCTGAAGGAAAATACACACATCTTCAACATTATTTCTGTTGTTTGCTGTTGGCTCTTGGGTAACCTTTGTTGATAAGCGTGTTCCCTCCAGTTGCCAGTTTGCTTAGATTTCAGTTTCAGTGTAGTCATGATGCTTTGAATTATATTGAGTACTTTTTCTGTATTGATGGAAATAAAGACATAGCTTATTTCCTTTACCCTTTAAATATTGTGAGTACGATAATGAATTTTCTCATGTTAATTTGTTGTTGATTTCCTGTATAGCCCCTGCTTCCTGATGAGTTGCTTTGTGTGTTTGTCGGCTGGGATCTTTCTGCTTGTATTTTCTCATTTCTGTATCGCAAGTTAGGTGAGCCTATAATTTCCTTTTCCTGTGTTCCTGTAGAATTTTGGTGTTTGGTCATATTTGCTTCATAAAAAGAATGGGACACATTTCTGCTCCCTTTTCCTTTGCTTAATGTTTTTTCACTAGTAATGTATATGAGGTGGGGAGGATATAAAGAGCTCAGTGGTAGAGTGCGTGCTTAGCATGCGTGAGGTCCTGGGTTCAATCCCCACTGCCTCCATTAAAAAAAAAATATATATATATATAAAAATAAATAAACCTAATTACCCCCTGAAAGAATTTAATCTATGTTAGAAAAATTGCATGTTATCTGTGGGGGATTTTTGTGTGAAGATTTTGAGTATCAAATCAGTTTAATAAGTGATCATAGGTCACTTCTGTGTTTTTCTCTCACCATGTGTCTTTCAAAGAGCAGAAGTATTTAGTCGATCAGATTTTCAATTTCTTTTTTGGTATTTATATATATTTTTATTGATGTATAGTCAGTTTACAATGTTGTGTCAATTTCTGGTGTACAGCACAATGCTTCAGTCAGGCATGAACACACATATATTCGTTTTCATATTCTTTTTCACTGTAAGTTACTACAAGATACTGAATATAGTTCCCCGTGCTATACAGTAGGAACTTGTTGTTTGTCGGATTTTATGAGAATCCTGCTGTATTTCAAAGTGAGACACTTTGCCAGAGTTCAGCAGCTGCTCTGCATGATTCAGCGGGTTCACAGATGTAATTCTTGGTGTATTTTTGGGAGAGTGCGAGCCATGAGTCTCTCTACTCTGCCATCTTGGCACCTCCAGTCCAGATTTTAAAAAATTTTAATCTCTTTAATTAGTTATGCTTTTTTGAGTCATATTTTAAACTTTTCCTAAACCGAGGTCACAGAGATTTCCTCTCATGTTTCTGTAAGTTTTGTGATTACAGTAGGCCCTCTCCGCGGATTCTGCAACCATGGATTCAACCAACTGCAGATTGAAAATGTTTTGGGGGAAAAACATTCCAAAAAATTCTGAGAAGCAAAACTTGAATTTGGCTCAGGCCAGCAATTATTTACATAGTATTTACGTTGTATTAGATATTATAATTAATCTACAGATGGGAGGATGTATGCAGGTTATATGCAAACACTATATATAGATTTTGGGGGTGGCATATTCTGATCTGTTTTTATCACACAAGGGAGAAACTCTAAATTTGATAAAGGTAGGGAAGATTTCCAGCAGAAGTCGAACCTCAATGTCACAGGGAATGAAACGTGAATGTAATGAACACGGAAAAACTTTCATCTAGATACCGAGTCTTGCATTACATCAGGTAGCTTACATGAACAGCTGTGTAAGTGTCACACATCTTGGAACACTTTCAGCCAGAAATCATGCCTTTGAGAACATCAGAGAGCCCACAGGAGGAAATATGATGATGAACGTAGGGGACCTTTCAGCCATGAGTCAGGGCTAAGAAAGATTGCAGAGCTTAGAGAAGGGGCTACAACCTGCTAGCTAATGAGCACGGAGGTTCCTCGTTAAACTTGGAGAACTGTCGAAGTCTGTTCAGGCTGCTACGACAAAAATACTGTAAGACTGGGTGGCTTCAGTAACAGGTGATTATTTTTCAGCGCTGTGGAACTGGGAAGTGCAGGGTCAGGGTGCCGGCAGGTTCAGTGTCTTGTGGGGCTCCACGTGCTGGTTCCTGGATGGCTGTCTCCTTGCCTTGTCCTCACGTGGAGGAAGGGGAAGGGAGCTCTTTGGGGCCTTTTTTTTCTTTTTTTTTTGAAAAATGACACTGATTCCATTCATGAGGCTCTGCCCCCCTGACCTGTTCACCTCCCAAAGGCCTCTACCTGCAAAATACCAGCACGTTAGGGATTCAATGCATGAATTTGGGGAGGACACAAGCTTTCAGTCTATAGCAAGAACTTCCTGTGGAATGAAAACCCTTGAAATGGGAATAGTCTTCCAGCCACTAAGGATAAATTTGGTCCTGGTTGGACATCGGAGAATTCTCTGGGTAAGGAAATACTGTGAAGATAGAGAATATAGGAAATAATCTTTATGACCGTAGCCCCCCCAGTAAACTTCCACTGTGGAGAGACACTGAGAAAGCAATGTGAAAATGTGAAAGCTTTCGCTCAAAGATCAGATCTCATTGAGCAAAGTACTCACACAATGAAGAACGTCTAGAATGCAGTAAATATGTGATAGCTTCAGCCAGAAGCCACCATTCTCAGCAGAGAAGAAAATGCACAGAGCCGTGGAGACCTCATTAGGGTAGCAACCAGATGACAGAAATCTTACGAAGGTAATGGGTTTGGGAAGTCCGTCCACAAGTCAATCCACAATATATACAATTGATAAATGTAACTAAAAAGAGATCCCCATTCCAAATACTGCACGGTCACCAGTAGCCACTTCCTTCTGTCCCTGGGCCCACTACCCGTCTAGATTTCCCAAGCTTTCATTTGAATGAGGTGATGTCACCAGCTTCTAGGTAGCGGAATGTGGGTGTTGGTGGTAAAACAAACCCCATGAGAGAACGTCACCCTGTATAGTCTCTGCCGTCCCTTGTCGCTGCACTGAGGTCAGAAGGGTACCACGTGGAAGGAGTCAGGGTTCTGGAATCACTGTGCAGGCAGTTCCCTCTGACAGTTTGACTTTGGTGGGGAAGGAAAAAGCTTGTTCTCTGCCAGGCTTACAGGTTTGGTCTTGCTGACGTATCCCTGACATCCCTCGGCTAACACGAGCTTGAATATGACCTCGGTGAAACGTGCCAAGGTGGTATGTGTCAGGAAAGCCACGTGGGACGAACCCCTGACAGGATCCTGAATGGTCATTAGCTGTTAACCACAACTCTATTACTGGTCATGTAGGTGGCGGGATCTGTCTGATGTGTCCTTAGGTTATATTTAGGCTGTGTACCTTCTGTAGCAATATATAAAAGAAGTGCGGAGTACATCGTACCAGCAGGCACTTGCTGTTAACCAGCCCCATTAATGGTGATATTAAATTGAATTAATTTGAATTAAATTAAATCAACTAATTAAATTAAACTGAATCTTTCATGTTTCTTCCCCCTAAAAGTCGTCATTTAAGCCTATAATATTAATACCATGTGAGTAGATACATTCAGGTTATACGTATGTCCTCTTAACCGTCTAGATTTTACCCACTAATTTTAGCATTTACTTCTGATCTTTGCCCAAATGAATGATCATATTTGGAAAACCTTTTAATTTGTTCCGTTATTCCTCCTGTGCTTATGGTACAGGAGAGGTTTCGCTCCAGAGTTTTTCATTTGTGTCCGTTTAGGCTCTGATTTCTTCTTCAGTCAGCAGGTAATCCTTAGCTAGTGTGTTTTGTTTTGCTTTGTTTTTATGCTCAAACCATCTGAGATAAGGCCAGGGGACGGTCATTAGAACTGACCCCTGTGTCCTTTTACTAGGTTTCTGAATACCTTTTTCCCTTTACCAAACCATTTTTGAACTTGTTCTGATCATGATAACGTTTAAGCTGCCTTTGTAATAAATTGCATTATTGACCAAGGCCTTTATTCACTGCCACCCCCCCCCCCAATTTTAAGTTTTTCTTAAAATACAATTTTAAGGCCCCTTAAATGTTTTAAAATTCTGATTGGAATATCATTTAATTTAGGATTTTTAAATATCATTCAATATCATTTAATCTAGGATTTTTAAATGCTGCAATGGAAAAGAAGGGGCAATGGATAATCCTAGGAAATGCTTGCAGTGTTTTTGGGATTTAGAACAGGCACCAGCTGAAAAGGAAATGGGGAATTTCAGGTGCTTGGTGTTGGCTCAGAAAATGTGGCTGGATTATTCCAGTCTATCACACCCGAGACATCTCTTTCCCCAGGTACCTCCCACGGAGCTCTCCGTGTAAGTGTTCTGGGGTTTTAGGCTGTTGCTCACACGGGTAGCATCTGGGACTGAGGAAGGACCTAGGCACCTTGGAGTAGAGACAGGGGCAAGGACTTTGGGCCAATGGTCCTCTCATGTTTGTCTCCCAAAGTTAGGAGGTGTGGGCAGGTCCCCCTTGTCCATCCTGTGGGTAGTAGCCCTGTCACTCCCCCCTGGCCCCAGGAAGGAAGTGGCCCGGGGGACGTTGGCTCCCACTCGAGCACCTGCAGTGACAGCCACCTCTCCAGAACCATCCCCAGTGGCGGGCTGTGTCATCGTGGGTGTCCATATGTGACACTTTTCTTCTTTTAGGGAAAACAAATAATGCAGCGTCATTGTCCTTAGGCTGAGTAGCGTTGGCCGACCCCGCCCTGGGAGGTGGCTGGAGACCCGGGGGCAGTAACTGCACCTGCGCCGGGGGGGGGGGGACTGGCAGGGCGGGGCTGGGCAGGACGTCCCCACGTGGTGGCGCCGCGGGCTGGGTCCCCGCACAGCGGGGCGATGAGGAGTGGACACCGGGAGGTGCGTGCCAGCCCTAAAGACAGACCGCAGGCAGGGCACAAGGAGCGCATCAATCATGAGGCAGGAGGAGAGGCAGGAACTGGGGGCGGCACCCGGGCTGGAGGTGCTGGGAGGCCCCTGTCAGTGCCTTTTGGGAGTCTGTGAAAAGCCCCACCGAGACTCATTTTGATCAGTTAAAATTAAATCAGATAATGAATTAAATAAAAGGGTATGAAATTCCATCCTGTTGCTTGGCTCAGAGATTCTGAAGTTTGCTGCTTTGACATACGCGGCAAAGTTTATATTATATAAACCAAAAGGAAGAGAGGACCACTGAGAGAACCGCCCAAAGTGGATTCCTTTGCAACATTTCTGCCCACCCCTCCCCTTGTTTCTCTCCCAGTAAAAACGCATGCAGGGCCTTAGGGTTTTTATCCATGAATCATTGGGATAAATCTGAATTGTTTGCAAGATCCATTTATGAATAATAACAAGTCCCACTGATAGGATCAGTTAGCTTTTTTTTTTTTTAGTGTTTTATTTTGAAATAATTGTAGATTCCCAGGCAGTTGCAAAGCTAGCACAGAGAGGTCCTCATACCTTTCACACAGCTTCCCTGATGTTACCTAATTGTAGTACAATATGAAAACCATGAAAGGTACATTGGCACAATTCTAACAGTCTATAAACTTTTTATTTCAACAGTTATTACATTATGCAACTTCTCCCATTTATTTTAAAATCATCTTTTACTGAGATATAGTTGACATATCATTAATTTCATGTGTACATGATTCGATATACATATATATTGTGAAATCACTGTAATAAATCTAGTTAACATCCATCACCACACAGTTATAATTGTTTATAGTAATCTCGTATTATGCTTTGAGTTTTTGTGGTGTCATTTATAACGTCTCATTTATTTCTGATTTTGAGCCGTCTTTTTCTTGGTGAGTCTTAGCTAAAGCCTTGTCAGTTTTGCCTGTCAGTTTTAGCACATGCTTAAATTCACGTAACCAGCACCACAATCAAAATACAAGGTATCTTCCATCAGGTATCCATTTCTATAATTTTGTCATTTCATATAAATAAAATCATATAGCATATAACTTTCTAGACAGGCCTCTTTCAGCATAATTCCCTTGGGGTTCATTAAAGTTGTATATAATTAACAGTTCACCCTTTTTACTGCTGCATAATATTCTACAAGACATAATGTGGATGTACTATAGTTTGTTTATACATTCACCCACTGAAGGACATCTGCGTTTCCAGTTTTAATTATAACACATCTGATAGGAACAATGTGTGCAGGTTTTTGCGTGAACATGAATTTTTCATTTTTCTATGATGAATGCCCAGGAGTGAGAATTCTCTTGGTTGTACGGTAAGTGTATGTTTAATTTTGTAAGAAGCTGCAAAACTATTTCCAGAGTGCCTTTCCCATTTTTCATTGCCATCAACAATATGTGAGAAATCTACTTGTTCTGTATCCTTGTTTGCACGTTATTGTAAGTATTTTAAACTTTAGGTTTTTTGTTTTGTTTTGTTTTGTTTTTTACCATTTGTAAATTGAAGTATAGTTGGTTTACAGTGTGTCCATTTCTGGTGTACAGCATAATGTTTCAGTCATATGTATACATACCTGTATTTGTTTTTATACCCTTTTCCATTATAGGTACTACAAGATATTGAATATAATTCCCTATGCTATACAGTAGAAACTTGTTGTTTATGTATTTTATATATAGTACTTAGTATCTGAAAATCTCGAACTCCCAATTTATCCCTTCCCACCCCTTTTCCCCCTGGTAACCATGTTTCTTTTCTATGTCATGAGTCTTTTTCTGTTTTGTAAATAAGTTCACTTGTGGTTTTTTGTTTTGTTTTTTTTTAGAGTCCATGTATAAGTGATATCATATTGTATTTTTCTCTTTTTGGCTGGCTTCACTTAGAATGATGATCTCCAGGTCCATCCATGTTGCTGCAAATGGCATTATTTTATTCTTTCTTATGGCTGAGTAGTAGTCCATTGTTTATACAGACCACAACTTCTTTATCCAGTCATCTGTGGATGGACATTCAGATTGTTTCCATGTCTTGGTTATTGTAAATAGTGCTGCTATGAACACTGGGGTTAAAGTTTAGCCATTTTAATAGGTACCTCATTGTGGTTTCAATTTGCTGTTCCCTATTTTCAAGTGATGCCTTTAGTATCTTTGCATTTATGTGCCATTCTGTTCTGTGTGTGGGTCTTAACTTATGGAGGTGACTGATGACACGAAGAAGTCAATGCCATTGAAAAAAAAGTTTAATATTTCCCACAGTTCCCATAAAAGTGAGAGGCACAGCACACCACAAGGGCCATGGGAGGAATGCCAGGCTTGGTAAGGCAGCAGAAGATGGGAGAAAGGGGAAAGCCTCGGCCAGAGGGGCAGAGTGAGGAGTTTAGCATTGCTACTTTGAATAATCTGGTGGTCTTTATAGGGGTGATTCCAAGTTGCCTGGCTCCTGGCTCTGTGATTATTAAGGGTAAAGAATACTGCCTACGGGGGTGTGTGGCTAGATAAGGTTTAACTCTGGATAATTTGCATTATCAAAGGCATGCTCCCAGCTGAATCATTTGCTGTTTAAGAACTGGCCTGTCCCAGGAAGAGCAGTCTTTTCTCAGCCAGAAAGGGTTTTTTAAGATGTCAAAACATCATTGTATACAGAAAATTAAAAATCATGCAGTAGGCATCAGTGTATTCTCACTGCTAGAGATTCTTTTCATGCCTTGTGTCCATTTTTTAACTGGGTTGTTATTGTTACTATTTTAAAAATTCTTTATATAGTTGCGATGCAAAGTCCTCTGACATAGTTTGCAAATCATTTTGTCTGTAGCTTGTATTTTCATCTTCTTGGCTATTGTCTTTCACAGAGTAAATGTTTTATTTTGATGTCCAATGTATCAATTTTCTATTCTATATTTATCTTCTATTTATCATGAGTATGTTGCCATGACTAAGTTTGGGGAAAATATTTCCCATTTTTTCTAAAGTTTTTTAGTTTTATATTTTATATTGAAACCTGTTGATCCATTTGGAAATTCTGCATTGGGGTTTTAGGTTTAGACACGTGTGTGTGTGTGTGTATAGGAAATAGATATGTAATTTATTTTTGTGTTGATCTTGTAACCTGCAACCTTGAATTAATTCATTAATTCTAGGAAGTTTTTAGTTTTAGGCTTTTTTTTTTTTTCTGGATTCCTTGGGATTTTGTACATATATAGACAATTAATGTCATATGTAAATAGGTAAAACTTTATATTTTTCTTTTACAACCTATATGTCATTTTTTTTGGACTTATTGTGCTGGCTAGACTTCCAGTACTATGTTGAATAAGAATGATGAAAATGGACATCTTTGCTTTGGTCCTAGTTTTAAGAGGAAGACATTCAGTCTTTTGTTGTTAAGTATGTTAGCTGTGTTTTCAATAGATGATCTTTGTCAAGTTGGTGACATTCTCCTCTATTCCTGATTTGCTGTGTTTTTTTAAACATTAAATGGAATTGCATTTTGTCAAATGCTTTTTCTGCATTGATATGATGTCATTTTTCTTTTTAGTTTAATATGGTGGATTACATTAATTTGTTTTCACATGTTGAATGAGTCTGGCATTTCTGGAATAAATTCTACTTTGTTGTGATTTTTGTTTGTATGTATTGCTAGATTTGATTAATAAATTTTTATGGATTTTAAAATATAAATATATGAGAGATATAACTTTAGTTCTCTTTTTTCCTTTTTAAACTTTGTCATGTTTTAGTGTAAGTAATACTGGCCTCCTAAAGTGCGTTGTAAAGTATTCTCTCCTGTTCTCAAAGAGTTTGGGTAGAACTGGTACTAATTCTTTAAATGTGGAAGAATTCTTGATTACAGTCATCTGGGCCTGAATATTGCTTTTCTGGAAGGCTTTTTTACTTTGAATTCTATTTGTTTAATAGTTACAGAAAAATTTAGATTATCTGTTTTATCTTGAGTGAGTTTTGGTAATTTGTGGCTTTGAGATATTAATCTCACTATTGGTCAGTTTCACACAAAGTGTCAAATTGATGCACATAGTTTTTTGTAGTGTCCCCTGAATATCCTTTTAATATTTGTATAGTGATATCATCATTTTCAGTCCTGAATTTGGTAATTTGTATCCTGTTTTTTTTTTTTTTCCAGTCACAGTAGTTTTATCAATTTTATTTCTCTTTTCAAAGGATGAAGTTCTGGTTTCTTAGATTTTCTGTTCTCAACATGATTGACTCTTGCTTTTAAACTATTTCTTTGCTTCTGCTTGCTTTGGATTTATTTCACTCTGCTGTTTTTGTTTCTTGAGATGAGAGCTTAGACTATCAATTTGAGACCCTTCTTTTCTAATGTAAGTTTTGGCAGTATGAATTTCTCACTCAGCATTATTTTAGCTCTAATGCAGTTTTAACAAGTTTTTTCCTTTTCATTCAGTTCAAATTGTTTTCATTTCCTTTGCAACTTCCTCTGCCCCATGGAATATTTAGAAATGTGTTGTTTAATTTCCAAGCGTTTTAAGACTTTCTTATCTTTTTGTTATTCATTTCTAGTTTGATTTCAGTATAGCCAGAAGATATCAATGTTTGAAATTTTACAATTTTTCATTGTATATGGTCTTTTATTGAGTGTTTCATTTGTTCTTGAAATGTATATTCCTCTGTTGCTGGGTGGTTCATTCTGTAAAGTGCTAATTATGTTCAGTTGCTTGAAGTGCTGTTCAGTTCTTTCATAGTCTTGCTGGTTTCCTATTTAGTGATCCTATCAATTGCTGGGAGGGATGTTGAATTCAACAACCATAATTTGTTTCTCAGTTTTGGCTTCATGTATGTTGATGTTGTTTTATGCACACAGGACTCCTGTATTCCTGGTGGGTAGAGCCTTCTACCATGTAATGTCATGTTATACCTTGGAAATATGTTTTGTTTTGCTTTTTTCTGTGAAGTCTACCTTTAGTGTTTGGCTTCTTTTAGTTTAGCATGTGTCCAGGTTTATCTGTGTTGTATTGTGTGTCAGTATTTCATTCCTTTTATATGGCTGGATAGTATTCTGTTTTACAGATACACCACATTCTGTTTATCCATTCTTCTGCTGATGGACCCTTGGGTTGTTTCCATCTTCTGGCTACTGTGAATAGTGCTGCTATGACATTCATATACAAGTTTTTGTTTGAACTTTTTCAGTACTTTTGGGGATCACACACACACACACACGTGTAGAATTGCCACAAAGTCAGACCAGGTAGTTTCTTAAGTTTATTCATTGGGTATCAAGCCAGTGAGCTGATAATTAAGCTAATTATACTGCTGTCAGTTCGCAGTCAGCTCCTTAAAACACTGGAAGACCACGAAGCTAGCCAGTTGACCATGGAGGTTAATGGCACTTGAAGACTATACTGCCTTCAACAAGAAAAGATGTGTTCCTCTCTCGTTATGTGCAGCTGCCTGGGTAGAAGGGCAGTATATATACAGCACTTCTGCTGGGCCTCTAGGGAGACCTTGAATGTGAGAGGTAAGGCACTATACACCCGGCAAGGAAAGACAAACATGGAAGCAGGTCAGAACAGGTGTCACAGTCCTTCAGTGGGGCTCTGACATGTCTCCTAGGAGGTAGACTCTTGAACCTGAGAAAATAAAATCCTTCTTGTAATTGTCAGAAGGTTGATGTGGAAGTAAAAGTGAGGGGAACTACTGGTGTAATGGATTAGAGATGATCCCAAGAAATAATCACTTTGCTTTCCCATTTGGTTGATCTTGAAAATCCAATTTATCATTATTACCATTTTGCACATTTGCTTGAATGTGTACTTAAGAAGTATTTGTGTGGAAGCAAAGCCCTCCACCTGCCACTGCCCCTCCCCAAAGTCTGTACTCTCCAGTGCTAATAAAACCCAACAGATTTGTAGACATAATTTTGAACCAGGAATACTAGTTTATTGAAAATAAATTGTCTTGGCTGCAAGATATCTGAAGAACAGTATTGTACACTCCTGAATATTAAGAACAAGTTATGTTTCTTTTAGCGATTTTAGAAAATATTCAAGTCTGAGTGGGAGCTTACAGCAATAACTAACTTCCCTTAACTACTTACAATAAATGATGAATTATCTCAAAATATAATTTGAGGCATCAAAAGGAAAAAAATGCTCAGATATTACTTTGATAATTCTACCTTCAAGTATTTCTGAGTGGTCAATGTGCAGAGGGACTATTCATGTTTGGGACACATTGTGAACGAGACAGATACAAATTCCTGCCCTCCTGGAGGCTTCTCTTCCTAGCTTGAAGATCCTTGGAAGGCAGGCAAACAGAAAACTGACTCTGCCAGTACCCGGACGAGGGACCCATCTACTGGAATAAAAGTTAGCACTTGGAAGGGAGGTCAACCAGGCAGGGAGAACGGGGCATTTGTGACTCCAGCACAGACCACAGCCTCCAGTTAATAATGTATTATGTGGAGTGGTGGGTGTCCCCAGCAAGGGGGCAGCAGATGAAGCCTGAGTGCCACTGTGGGACTTTTGTCACCTGGCCTCCCATTCAGGCCACTTGGGTGAATTGGTTCCATCCTGGTGGGTAGATGATCCCAAACTTTATAGCAAATCCAGTCATAATCCTAAAACATTTTAAACGAGGCATGAAGATGACTCTTAAGTATCTTAAACTGAGAAAAACTGTATCAAAGAATGACTTTCCTTATAATATTACCAACTGCTGTAAAATGGAGTACGCAGTTATCTCTTGTCAGGGAATATAGTATTAACTGGATATGATCTTATTACAGGTGGATCTCCTTGGCAAGGCTGCTGGCAGCTCTGGAGCTAACAGTGTAACTGGCCTGTGATGTTACATCCCCAAAGTCCTTGTAAGTATTCCCCTTTTCTAACCTTGATTCAGTGCCAGACCAGAAAGACAGAGTAGTTTGGCTCATATGAGGTATGTGCCATCCCTGTTCATAGGAGAATGTTACTAATACAAAAGAACACTGGAAATGGGTCATAAGTAGCCATATGCAGTATCTTTACAAATGACAAGTTAGTATATGAAGATGTTTAAAATCAGTAGAAAAGGGTGAACTGATCAAATGGCATGTGGAGCACTGGCTACTAATCCAGAAGAAAAAAACTGTCATTCTTTTATCAAATGACATCAAAAGAGGCACTGGATATATATAAAGACTCTTACTTTGTATCCAGGGTAAGGTGGCGAATTTTTGCCATTAGCACGATGGTGGGTCCAGGTAGCAATGCTGGCTATCAGGGTAGTGGGGGCTTGATCAGCAGCTTGGTTCCAGTCAGTCTTACCAGAGAATAGTCTTTTACCATGTGAGTCCACCCTGTGCTCAGCAGCTGTCACTTTTCCCCCACAGTTCACGGCACCACACAGGGGCTCTTTTTTAAGCCTATAATTTTACAACAGACACATCAAATAGCTACTAGGCACAGTGAGAGGGCAAGAGCCAGTGACAATGCACCAAGTTTCATCAAAGGGAATCCTGGCCAGAGCTGAGAACACCCTCGTGTTCTGCCCAGTGACTGGAGCAGCTGCATCATCATGCAGTCTTGGGGCCTGCATAATGGCACGAGGGCAAGTAGTCCCATGTCCAAGCGGTTTCAGCTGGCCAGACTATCAGGCTCAGTTATGGTTCCTATGAACTGAGGGCCCTACTGAGCCAGGAGCGTTGCTCCATGCAGCAAGGTCCGGGATACACGGCCCCTCTGAGGGACAGCTGCAACTATCTCAAGTTTGGCTGAGATGCTGCTGGGACCAGGGAGGCCTTGCACTCGTCAGAGCTGGGTGTGGCACACAACAGGAGCATTCACAGTCCACTAGGCAGGCCCATACCCCACTTAGATCAAAGGGAGATCGGGACATTTAGATTAGCTGTGCACCAAGAGGGAAAATGTAATTCCTGCGAATGCGAAGATTACCAGCACATGTGGTGTGAGTGATCGAACAGGGCATGACTCCATCCGGTAGGGTTTCCGTAGTCCCTTGAAATAGAAGTTTGTGTTAATTCTGATACTACTCTCCAGGTTTTGTATTGGGTAAAAGTCTTCCTATACTCATATAAATATGTTCCTCTCCTGTGTGAATTTTCTGTCAGATGGGTTGGTCTTTTGGTCAGAAGGATTTTCCATAGTTCTTATATCAATAGGGTTTTTCCGCTCCCTGAGTTCTCTGGCATACATTTAGGATTGACTTCTTATGCAATTTTCCATATTCATTACATTCAGAAAGATTTTCCCCACTGTGAGTTCTCTGATGTATTCTGAGGTTTGACTTCTGGCCAAAAGTTTTCCCACATTTATTACACTGAAAGGGTTTCTCCCCTGTATGAATTCTCTGATGATCACTAAGGATTGCCTTCCGGACAAATTTTTTCCCACATTCGTTACATATAAATGGTTTCTCTCCAGTATGAATTCTCTGATGAACTCTGAGGGTTGAAGTCCGGGCGAAAGTTTTCGCACATACATTACATTTAAACGGCTTCTCTCCTGTGTGCGTTTTCTGATGTTGAATGAGATGGTCTTTTCGCCAGAAGGATTTTTCACATTCTTTACACTGATAAGTTTTCTCACCACTATGAGTCCTCTGATGTATTCTGAGGTTTGATTTCTGGCCAAACATTTTCCCACATTCATTACATTGAAAGGCTTTCTCCCCTGTGTGAATTCTCTGATGATCTCTGAGGGTTGACTTTTGAACAAAAGTTTTCCCACATTCGCAACATTCATAGGGTTTCTCTCCTGTGTGAATTCGCTGATGTCCCCTGAGGGTTGACTTCTGGACAAATGTTTTCCCACAGTCATTACATTTATAGGGCTTCTCTGCTGTGTGAATTCTCTGATGTGTACGGAGGTGTGACTTCTGGGAGAAGGTTTTCCCACATTCATTGCACTCAAACGGTTTCTCTCCCGTGTGAGTTCTCTGATGTTGAATGAGGTGTCCTTTTTGACAGAAGGATTTCCCACACTCAGGACACCGATAGGGTTTTACTTCAGAGTGAGTTCTCTGGCGCACTTTGTGGGCTGTTGTCTGGTAGGACCTCCTATTTTCCTGATTTTCAAAGGGCCTATCTGACCCAGTTTGTGCCCTGTCATTGCACACCGGTGGGTTCTCTTCTGGGACGGCTCCCGGAGGCTGAGCGAGGTGTGGCCTCCCGCTGAAGTTATTCCCACTTGCAGTGCATTCACAGTGCCTCACAGGCACGTTAAGTTTGCTGGATTCCTTGACAGCCAGCTTCTCACAGGAGCTCCCGCGCTGGCTAAGATGACAGTGTTTCTCCCCAGTCCCAGTTCTTCTGGGGTCAAACGGAGTTGTTTTATCACAGCTTTTCCTAAATTCATCATCTTTGCAGGATTCTTCCTCTGTGGGAGTATTCTTATGTTTAAAGCAGGCAGCCTCATTATAGAAGGCTTTTTCAATCTCATTAAGTTCAAAAGCTTGCTTCAGTGTTTGACATTTTTGATGCTCAGAAAGATTTTCCTTATAATGGAGGGTTTCTCCATTTTTATTATATTCATGAAACTTCTCTCCAGTATAAGTTCTCTCAAACTTAATTTTGAGAGGCAAATTTTCACATATATTATAACAATCTGTCTCTTTTGTTGAGTATGTCCTATTATTAATGATAAATTGAGTAATATTTTGCAGACTAACTCCCCTTGAGTCACATCTACAGGCCATTTTTGTGGAGGAAACAGGAGCAACGTGCAGATTAAATGGTATTCTCAAAACTTCGTCTTCCTCTCTAGTCAATGGTTTATTATTGCCACACGTTACTTGTTGCAAGTGTTTGCCTTTGATTTTCTTGTTCTTTCTGATTACATTGTTGTCTCTGTAATCTAAAACAGAAACATTGTATAAACATTGTATGAATCATACATTTCGTATGGGTGGGGATTATCAACATACAGCCTGTTACATGTCATTTTTTTGGTTTCTCAACATTAACTAGGGTGTGTGTGGGTGTGAGAGAGAGTGAGAGAGAAAATTTACATATTCACTCTCCTTTAAAAAATAATGCTGATAGTTGTAAATACATATTTGTATTTGGATTGTGATAAACTGGATCTTCTTACCTGGGTGGAGAAGGGAGAGAAATTTGACTTCTATGGGAGTGATTATTTTAGGGAGCAGGAAAACCAGTGACTACAACAAAGACTTACAAACCTGAGCAGAGTAACAACAACAATTAGGAGAAAACAGGCATTGACGGGCTAGGCTCGACAGGGGAGTGGCTTGGTTTGAGGAAGTAAATTACAACAGAGGTCCAACATTATCTAGGCTATATTGGTCGAATGCTCAAGAGTCTTCATACTTCAATTTGTATCATTCCTTATTTCCATTCAATCCTTCAGAATCCAACTGACAGCAGCAACTTCCTCTTAATTAAATGAAGAACTAATAGTGGAGGATTTAACCCATTTTGCAGCTGTGAGTCACAGAAATACAAACAAGTGTAAAACTCATGAAAAGTAAGTTGATTCTTGCAATTAAACTAGATTCACTGCTCAATTCTGGCTGTGGTTACTTTGATTTATTCCATCTATGAAAACTGAAGATAAGTGAATCTGATCACCTCATTCAAAATTCCTACATTTCAGTTTCATATGAGGGATGCAATTTTAAGTGGAGTTTCATGGAAGGCCTTAATGCAAAGATGATACTTTAAAAAGATCCAAATTCTTTATGCATTCTAGATGCCTATCATTTATGGCTTAAATAAATTGTGAATATTACCTGTTACTTTTGGCTCATCCTTCAACTCTCTGTTAAGCATGAAACAATTTATATTTGCATAAAACTTACACGTGCAATTTCACAGTAAAGAGTGACCAGTCATGGAATTAGAAACCACATCAAGAAAGAGAACATAAATGGAAAAATCCCCAGTTATCCCCACCCAGGTACAACTTCCTCATCCTGAAGGGCTTACCACTCCCCTAACAATCATGTAATCACCTCCCTGATTGTCCTTGTAGTTTTACCACCTAAAACTAGAACTGAGTTTCGCCTGTTCCTGACATTTACATAAATGTAACCATACATGCATATTTATATTTTTGCTTAATATTTTGTCTGCAATTACTGTGTAAGACTTCATATAACTGTAATTCTCCCTTAAGAAGTAACTATTCCTTCATTCTGTTGCTAAGGAACCCAACCTTTAGCAAAAATAAGCAACACTGTCATAAACATTGTTTTACTCATTCTAGAGAATCCCATCATGCCTCTCTGTAGGGGATACAGCTGAAAATGACTGCCTGGTTACAGGTGTGCAAACCTTCAGCTGTATTTGGTAACATCCTCCTGACTGCACAGAGGTTTTATCAGTTTACCTTTTCAGTCAGTTAATAAGGGTCTTTAATACTTCACATCCTCACTGGGACTTGCCGTGGCCAGATCTGTTAATCTCATTTCATATCGTACGTATCACTTATCTCACCTTATACTTTATTTTACACTGTGAAACGTAACGAGGTTGAGCACATTCTGAAAGGTTGCACGGCTGTGTGAAAGTTCCTGTTTAGTCTTTCACCTGTATTTCAGTTGGGCTGCTGTGCTCTTCTGTGCTGACTTGCTGAAGGTTTCACACTTTCAGGATGCTTATCCTTTCTAGGTTACTTGTACTGTACACATATCATGCTATTCTGTGCACTGTCTTTTCATCCTTTTAAAGATATCTTTTAGGAACAAAACTCAATTTTAATGTAGTTAAGTTTATTAATCACTTTCTTCTGACTGGTGCTTCTTGCACCTTTGAGACTTGTAAGAAAAGTCTTGAAATGCAGAGGTGTTCACTGCTAAACTGTCTTCTTGGAGTCTGACTACCCTACAGAATTCTGTTAGTGCTCAGTAACTCACCTCTGTGGCTCTGGTTTGAGACTTCTTCCTCTGAGAACCAAGGCTCTTCTCCTTTTTCCAACTTGAAGATCACCTCTGGTTTGAAAATGCAGTTAACTGCAAACAGGCAACAAGGGAGTACTTAGGCCAGATAATGAGATTTTCAGTCTCCAAAAGTGGAAAAACTTCAGGAACAGTATCCTGAAGGTCTTCATTCGAATTTATCACTGGGAGTTGACAACACAGACACTTTCTATTTCTCACCAGGGCTTAGTTACATTACACTCCTGAATGAAAAGGCAAAACAACATTAACACCTCAAGTATTCATGTGCACTGATGCATAAAAAGGAAATGCCTTCTACATGGAGTTGTGAGGGTAAGTCATGCTTATAAGCTCACCCACTGAGACTAGGTTGTTGTAGTTCTCCAGCATCACATCTCTGTACAGGGTCTTCTGAACAGGACCCATTTGCTGCCACTCCTCCTGGGTGAGCTCCACAGTCACGTCCTTGAAAGACACTGATGCCTGCAAGAGCACATCTCTGTTCAGTCTGAAGGGTTCAGAATTAGATGACACACAAAGTACACATGAAAACACTTCTTATGCTTACTGTAAAGAGCTTAAAACAAATGAATATAAAGGAGCAGAGACTTCAGTGGCCACACGTGACAAAGAATACAGATTCTACAGAATTAGGCCAAAAGAGTCACTAAACAAATATGTAACAACAGCTGCGGGGGGGAGATTCTGATTACAAAGTGCACATTATATTTTAAATGTCCAGTTTTCAACAAAAATTTGAGACATGCAAACAGGTAAGAAAGTATGGCTTCTATACAGGGGGGGAAAAACTACGTATGAAACAGTGTAAAAACTGTCTCTGAGGAAGTTTAGACACTGGACTTACCAGACCAAGACTTTTCATCAACTATTTTAAAGTACAGTAATTGAAGAGAAAAATTCCCTAGACGGATCAAGAGCATATCTAAACAGGCAGAAGAATCTGCCAACTTGAACATAAATCTATTGAGATGACCCAATCTGAGAACAGTAAAAAGAATGAAGGAAAACGGAGGAGGACAGAAGAGAGCAAAAAGGGCAGAAAGACAAAGAATGAAACTTGGCAGCACAGTATGTAATACCCAAGACATGGAAACAACCTATATGTCCATCGACGGAATGGGATAAAGAAGCTGTGATATATTTATACAATGGAATACTACTCAGGCATAAAAAAGAGTAAAACAATGCCATTTGCAGCAACATGGATGGACCTTGAGATTGCCATTCTAAGTGAAGTGAGCCAGAAAGAGAAAGAAAAATACCATATGAGATCACTCATATGTGGAATCTTAAAAAAAAAAGAAAAAAAGACACTAATGAGCTCATCTACAAAACAGAAACAGACTCGCAGACATAGTAAACAATCTTATGGTTAACGGAGGAAAGGGGGTGGGAAGGGCTAAATTTGGGAGTCTGAGATTTGCAAATATTAACTACTATATATAAAAATTGATAAAAAAACAAATTTCTTCTGCCTAGCACAGGGAACTATATTCAGTATCTTATAAGTCTTTAATGAAAAAGAATATGAAAACAAATATATGTATATATATGTGTATGTATATATGTGTGTGTATGTGTGTGTATATATATATGTGTATATGTGTGTGTGTGTGTGTGTGTGTGTGTGTATATATATATATATATATATATATGTATAAAAATACATGACTGGGACATTATGCTGTGCACCAGAGATTGACACATTGTAACTAACTATACTTCAATTAAAAAAAACTTGAAAGCAACAAGAGAGAAGTGACTCAGCAAAATTCAATCAGCATAGTAAACACAGTAATAGAATGAAGGAAATAAACCATGTGATCATATCAACTGATGCAGAAAAAACATCTGACAAAATCCAGCACCATGATAATAACACTCACAAACTAAGAATAAAAGGGAACTTCCTCAACACAGTAAGAAGCACATACAACAATCCACAACTAACATCATATACAATGCTAAAACATAGTAAGTTTTCCTTCAAAGGTCAGGAATAAGACAAAGATGTCCACTGTAACCATTTCTAGCTGTTGTAGTGGAAGTTCTAGCCAGAGCAAACAGGCAAAAAATTTTAAAAGGACATTAAAATTAGAAGTAAAACTACTTCTATTCAGACTACATAATCTAATATATAAATATATATATATAAACACTGAATAATCTAGAAAAAACTATTATAGCTAATAATCTTAGCAAATTTTCAGGATTCAAGATCAACACACAAACATTTGTATTTCTATACACTAACAGTGAACAATAAAAAACTTAAAACAATTCCATTTACAATAGAATCAAAAATAATAAAATACTAAGCATAAATTTAACCAAGATGGTGCATGACTTGTACACTCAACACTAGGAAACATTGTTGAAAGGAATTAAAGAAAATCTAAATAAATGGAAGGATGATCTATGTGAGTGGACTGAAAGATTTAATATTAAGATGGTAATTTTCCCCAAAGCGATACACAGATTCAATGAAACGTTATCAAAATCTCAATGGCCTTTTTGCAGAAATGTCAGTCCTAAACTCATGAAATTGCTAGGGACCCTGACCAGTCAAAACAGTCTTAAAAGAGAACAACGTTGGAGGACTTATACTTCCTGATTTCAAACTTAACTCTAAAGCAACAGTAGTCAAGATGGGGTGGTACTAGTGTAAAGACAGACATATGGGTCCATCGAATATAGAACTGACAGTCCAGACAGAAACCCACAGTCATTTAATAGCAAAAGGTAGTCTTTTCAACAAAAGATGCTGGGAAAACTGGATAGCCACATGGAAAAGAATAAAACTGGAATCTTACCTCATGCCACAAATTCAAAAATTTCTCAAAATGGGTCAAAGATCTAAATATAAAGTTTAAGCTATCAGAATTCTGGAAGAAATCAGGCATAAACCTTCATGACCTTGGATTTGGCAATATTTCCCTAGATGTTACACAAAAAGCACAAGAAACTAAACAAAAAAACTGGTCTTCAACAAAATTAAAAACTGCGTTATCAGAGAACACTATCAAAATAGTGAAGAGACAACCCACAGAATGGGAGGAAATATTCACAAATTATATATGTCATAAATGTCAAAGTATATAAAGAACTCTTCAACTGAACAACAAAAAGACAAGCTGATTTAAAAATGAGCAAAGAACTTGAATAGACATTTCTCCAAAGCCAGATACACAAATAGCCAATAAGCACGTGAAAAGATGCTCAAAGCTATCATCAGGGAAACGCAAATCAAAACCTAAAGCCCCAAATGAAATACTGCTTCACACTCCCTTAAGATGGCCATAAATAAAAATCAAAAGGAAAGGAACCAGTGGTGGCGACAACGTGGAGAAACTGGAGCCCCAGTGCACTACCAGTGGGAATGTAAAATGGTGTAATTGTTGTGGAAACCAGTTTGGCAGTCCTAAGTAAGATAAACGTAGTGTTACCAGATAACCAAGCAATTCTACTCGTATATTCAGTTCCCAAAGAAATAAAAAACAGGCATTCATACAAAAACTTGTGTGTGTGTGTATACATATCTTGAATGTTAACAGGAGCACTATTTAGAACAGCCAGAAGGTAAAAACCACACAAATGTCCATCAGTTGTTGAATGGAAAAACAAAATGCGCCATATCCATATAATGGAACTTTGAAAATTACACAAAGTGAAAGACACAGTCACAAAGACCACATAGAAATTCATTTATTTGAAATGTTCACACTAGGCAAATCTATGGAGACAAAATGTAGATTAGCGGTTGCTTAGGGCTGGGGTTGGGGTATGTTGGGAGAGGGGTGAGGGGATGGCTAACTGTTTAGAGCTTTTTTTTTGAGGTGATGAAAATGTTCTGAAATTGCGGTGATGACTGCACAACAGTGAATACACTAAACATCACTGCATTGTATACTTTAAATGTGTGAATTGTATGGTATGGGAATTACATCTCTATAAAGTTATCTTAAAAAGGACACCAGAAAAATAGGATTATTCAGATTTTCTCTATCAAAGAAATCGAATTCATAATTTTAAAACAGCCTTAAAAAACCCACAAGGCCATGATGCTTTACTCGTAATATTCTCCCAAACATTTCAGAAGAAATAACAGCAATCTTCACCTCTTCCACAGAACAGAAAATGAAGAACCATTTCTCAACTCATTTTATGAAAGCATAATCTTAATGGCAAAACTTGACCAGGACATGAAAGGAAAAAGTTCAGGCCAATTATCTCTCCATTAATGTATACTCAAAAATACTCATTCAAATACTAACAAATTAAATCCAGAGACATATTAAGGGATAGTACATCACAACCAGGTGTGAGTCATCCCAGGAAGGCACGATTGGTTAAACACTGATAAATCAATCAACGCAGATCACCCCTTTAACAGAATAAAGAAACAAAATTGTATTATCTCACTAGATGCAGAAAAAGCATTTGACCAGATTTAATACCTATGTGTGATAAAAAATTCTCAGCAAACTAGAAACAGAAAGAGAACTTCCTCACTCTAATGAAGGGCATATGCAAAAAAAAAAACCAAAAAAAAACCCTACAGTTAAAATCAGACTGGTTAAAATGGTTAACTATTGAGTATCTTCCCCTGTAGGTGAGGGAGAAGAAAAGGATGTTTATTATCGTCACTTGTATTCCATATTGTACTGGAAAAATAAAAAGAAATTAAAGACAAAGATTGAAAAGGAAGAAGTAAAATTTTCTTTATTTGCAAAAGACATATTTAAAATCCAAAAGTCTACCAAAATAAGCTAATAACTGAATTTAACAAAACAGCTAGATACAAGATCAATATTAAAAATCATTGTATTTTAATAAACCAACAACTAGAAAATGAAATTTTAAAATATTATTTACAACAAATCAAAACAGATCAAATACATAGGAGTAAATGTAATGAAACATGTCAGACTTCACCTGTACTCCAAAAAATCCCCAGCAGGATTTTCAGTAGAAACTGATGAAATCTTTATGTAAACACATAGGACCTAAATTAGCCAATAAAATTTTTTAAGAAGTAGAACTCAAAGTCTCACACTACTGTATTTCGTGACTTACTGTAATGCAACAGTAATTACAAAAGTGCAGTATGGGCAAAAAAGAAAAATCACTGGATCAAAGGAAGAGGATACAGTGTAGACACAGACCCACATATATATATGGTCACTTGGTTGAACAGAGCCCCTGCTGCAACTCGGTGGACAGAAAATGGTCTTTTCAACAAACAGTGCTAGGGCAAGTGCACATCCATATGGAAATACGAACCTTGACACTTAACTCGTACCATATACAAAAGTAATTCCGGGTGAGTCAACCTCAAATAATCAAGCAACTACTAACAACACAGGAGAGTATCTTCATCATCTTGGAGTAGGGAAAGATCTTTCAAACATGACACTCAAAAGAACTATCGTTAAAGAGGACACTGATCCTGAGCTTTATTAAATTTCAGAACTCAGTTCACCAAAAGACACTAAAAACAGTCAAGCCACGGAATCCAAGAACATCAGCAATACATGCATCTGGCAAATGAACTGTATTGATAATATAGAAATAACTCCAACTAATCAATAAGATAAAAGCAAATAATCCAATTAAAACAGAGAAGTGAACGAGGACTTTACATAAAACGCAAGTAATGGTGCTCAATGCTGGAACTTATCACAGAAAATCAAATTGTAAATCTCAATGAGAGACCAGTATACAAGACTAAAATCAAAAACGCCAACAGGAGCAAGTGTTGGTGAGACTTTGGTACAGGTGCGTGTATAAACTGGTTCAACAACTTTAAAAAACACTTGTACTGTATTAGCTCTGAACATACATTTATTCTATGAACCGAGCAATTCCATTTGTAGGTATAACCAAGAGAAATTAAGATATGCCAAGAAACACAGAGGAATGTTCACAGCAGCTTTATTCATAAAAGTCCTCAAACTAGAAAAAACACAAATGAAAAGCTTATGAACAAGACAGTGAGCATATCACCATATATTCATATAGTGGAACGCTGCTTAGTAATAAAAAGTATTAAAATACACAGCAACATTGATGAGCTAAAAAATGTTACGTACAGTGAAAGAAGCCAGACCAACCCTTCCCCTCAAAACAACTACATGTTGCATGATTCCATGTATATAATGTTCAAAAATGAATTTTATTTTCTGATAAGGGAGATTCAGAATAGTGGAAGGAAGTGCAGAAGGAGGCAGTGATTACTCAAAATTGGAAGGAACGAAAGAAACTTCAGGGGTGTTGGAAATATTTGCTATCTTAATCTGGGTGGTAAATTATATGTATATGCATATGTAAAAATCTACTCAGTTCACAATTAGAGTTCACTTTACTAGTATTAAAACTGTACCTCAGTTAAATAAAAAAAATTTTTTTAATTTAACAAAATTTTATAGTTAATAATTTCAGAAAGTAGGACCATGTCTATTTTGTTATCCCTTTGTATCTTTCTGTATTTTAAAAATTTCTCAAAATACCACTAGTAAAAATCAAAGAACTCAGTCAACTTTGGACAAAGTATGTCCAAAGGCAATGAACGAAATAGGGAAAAATATTTGTCAAATATGTCAGGAAAAAAGGATAAATTCTTTAATAATTAAAAAGCCTTTAAAATTAGCAAAAAGGAAGGAAACTGATTCAAGAAAAAAGAAATATAAATGATTTAAAAAATACACGAAACCGTGCACAATCCCAGCTCTCATGCACCTCTTTCTACAAGAGGGATCCCCATGCTGCCCTCCTGTCAGAAAAGCTCTCGAGTCATACGGACTCTTACCCCGCCCCTTCCATGTCTTTCCCGTTCTGCCAGTACTTCCAGATTAAAAATAAAACTGCTTTTATTACAGGAATTTCTTCCCCATGCCATATGTTAGAACTCATGATGAAACCAAACCCTTAAGGATGGCATCCACGGACTTCTAGGGTTAGGGGCTTTTGTCCAACCCCAAATTCATACTGTGAGGTCCTGACCCCCTCAGCACCTCATACTGTAAGTGTATTTGGAGACAGTGTTTTTACAGAGGTGACTAAGTTACAGCGAGGTCATCAGGGTAGGCCCTAACCCAGTTTGACCAGAGAGTGCCTGTAAGAGGAGGAAGTCTGGACACAGACATGCACAGAGGGAAGATCACGTGAAGACACAGGGAGAAGACAGTCATCTACAAGCCAAGGAGAGAGGCTGGGGGCTGATCCTTTCCTCACAGCTCTCAGGGGGAACCAAACTCGTCCAGACTCTGATCTCAGACTTTCAGCCTCCAGACCATGAGAAAACACATTTCTTGTTTAAGCCATCTGGTCTGTGGCACTTTATTATGGCAGCCACAGCAAACTGATACACCGAGTCTGGTCCCAACATCTTCTCCACCTCTACCTCTTATTGTTCCCTAAGAGGAAGTCCAAAGCGTTACAGGCAAAATTCTTACTGGACCTTGGACCTTGTAAGACTTGTTTAGTCCACGTCATGTCACTCTCTCAAAACGCAGTGACCTCCTCGTACTCTGCAGCAACTAAAATCCCACCCATTCTTCAGGCCTGACGCAATCCTTGTCAGCTCTCTGCCTTTGATCAAGGGAACCTACGCCACCAATCTGTCCTTTCTTTGAAAGGACAAATCCTGATACTGATTCTATTCGAACGATCAATCAGCTAATTCCTCTACTCCTGACTTAATTGTTTCCCATGTATGCAGAGGAAATTGTCAGATTATTCCTAGGATCTCCTGTGAATTATCTCCTCCCAGGGGACTGTATTTGTCCACAAAAGTTTAGTCCTTCTTGCAAGCACATGGAGACCAGAGGAGATACCGTCTTAAAGATGAAGAGACTAAAATGAGCACATATTAGAGGAAGCACAATACAGAGGGAAGGTCAGGAAAACTTCCTCTGGGCGAGTCCTTCACTCAGGAGATCAGGCCTACTTGTCGCAAGGAGGACAAGTGTGCACAGGTTTGCAAAGGAGGTACGGACGGCACCAGCTCTACCTTGTGAGAAATGAAGCGGCGGTCTGAGAAGACTGTGAATCCAAAGTCTTATGGTGGTCCTGTTCTGTACATAGAGGGGACAGTTTTTTATTAGGAGGAGAGTTTAATGAGCAGTGTCATCTGGGAAACTTGAGGGCCTACGAAGATGAACCCACGGTAGTTCAAGATCTCGAAGCTAACGGGCTAACCAGACAAACACATATCAGGTAATTTCCACCGAAGGATGAAGTGCAGACAGGGAGAGACAGGGTGCTGTGCAAATTCAGAAAAGGAGTGGAAATTAGCCCAGAGGGAGGCAAGGGGAAAGAAAAGAGCGCTGTTTCCTCGATGAAGCAGCCATAGCTGGCTCCTGACAGGTCCAAAGAGTCAGACCGCACATGCATGAGAACGACTACTATCAGGAAAACAGGAAGTAGCATGTGTTGCCGAGGATCTGGAGAAACTTGAACCCTTGTGCACTGCCAGTGAAAATGTAGAAAGATGTAGCCACTGTTGAAAACAGTAGGGCAGTCTCTTGAAAAATTAAACAGAATTGTCACATGATCCAACAATGTATCCACAAGAATTAAAGGCAGAGTCTTGAAGAGGTACTTGTACACCTATGTTCATAGCAGCATTATTCACAATAGCCAAAAGGTAGAAGCAACCTGTGTCCATCACAGAATGAGAGGATAAACAAAATGTGGTCGGTACATACAATGCAGTATTATTCAGCCTTCAAAAGGGAGGAAATTCTGACACGATACAACATGGATGAACTCTGAGGACATCATGTAAGTGAAATAAGACCATCACAAAAAGACAAACACTATGATTCCACCTATATGAAGAGTGAAATTCACAGAAACAGAATGGTGGCTGCCACAGGCTGAAGGGAGGGAGGAGTGGGGGATTTGCTGTTTTATGGACACATAATGTAGAGTTCCGCAAGATGAAGAGAGTCCTGGAGACTGGGCACCCAACAATATGAATGTACTTAACACTACCGAACTGCACATTTAAAAATTGGCTAAGATGGTAAATTTTATGTTACCTTTATTTTACAACTAAAAAGAAAAAGAAAAGAAAAAGAAAGTAAAGAGCCAAACGACTTAGTTGCAGGGGGCTGCCATAACAAAATACTGCAGAGCGGGGGCCCTAAACAACACTTACTTCCTCACAGTTTTAGAGGCTGGAAGTCCGAGATCAGGGCCTCAGTGTGGTGATGTCCTTGCTTACAGATGCCACCTTCTCACTGCGTCCTGATATGGCCTTTCCTGGGCCCTGTGCATGAAGTCTCTCTCTTCCTCTTCTCCTACAACCACCAATCCTATCAGATTAGCACCCCACCCACATGACCTCACTTAACCTTCATTGCCTCCTAAAAGCCCTGTCTCCAAATACCATCACATCCGGAGCGAGGGCTTCAACATATGAATTTTGAGGGGGACACAAATCAGTCCATGACACCAAGTGCATGAAATGAAGACTTGGGTCTAAAGGTCAGTCTAGAGACAACAATGAGAAATGTGATATGAGGCAGAGTCAGGGACAGTAGGGTCTGTTTAAGAAACTAAACAAAGTTTTCCTTAGAATAAAGTTTTCTACTAAATTTTAATGTCATATTTCGCACTAGATTGTAAACACCATTAAGAAAGAAAAGTATTTGTATTGTTTAAGCTGTAACTACAGTCCATGTCACCTCCTGGTCACTCAATAAAAAACTGTCAAAAAAGTCATAGCAGCAGTAAAGTAGAAAGACGAAATGGAAGCTGTAATGCCTTCAAAGCCTGAATGTTATCCTGAGAAACGGGGAATTTTATTGTAAGCAATGAGAGGCCACTGAAGTGACTTACAGATGGATGAAGACAGCAGTTCATTAGCATTTAGATGAACCACCCCTGTGGAAGACGTGCTCCAGCAGGTGAAGAGGAGGTGGGACAGATCAGTAAAGAAGCTATGCCACCAGTTCAGGCGAGAGAGCAGTAGGAGGAATGAAGTGGGAACGCATGTAGAACACATTAAGTTGAACCATATAAAAGTGCTGTTATCTTTGACCCACACGGACAGAAGGAGCCGGACATGATTACAGACCACACGGGGCAGGAGCTGAGTGAGACTGAGAGCGAGAGGAGCCAAGGATGCATCCCATTTTTGTGGCCTGGGTGCTTGGCTGAATGGGGTTGTATCCTCCATAGGGAAAGCTGAGGAGAACTAGTTGGGGGAGGGCTGTAAATACAAATTTTTTCTTTGAATCAGTTGAGCTGGAGACACCTTTTAGATACCTACAGAGAAATGTTGAGTCAACTACGTCCAGTGTGGTAGCCATCTGTGACTGTTTAAAATTTCAATAAAAATTCAGTTCCCCAGCCACACTGGCCACGTTTCTAGTGCTCAACAGGCACATGTGGCTAGCGGTCACCATTCTGAACACTGCAGATACAGACCATGTCTAACATCACAAAAAGTGCCACTGGTTGGGGCGGGCTGCAGACCCTCATTTGGGAGAACTAGGAAATACGTCATTGTTAAAACCAGGAGGGGAATGAAATGAGTCAAGAAGACTAGTTAGAAGAATAGTGGGAAGGAACAGAAACTCACGGATGAGACATGTGAAAGGGCAGGAGAAGGAAGATGACTCTATGAAAGAACTGAGAGGCAGGCCAGTGGCTGAGGAAAATGTCACACACACTAACGCAGGAGGCCTTCCAGAGGCACAGAGAGGGGGAGTAAGGCACTGCAGACAGGTCTAGTGAGGTAAGGACTAGGCGAGACCCACTGGATTTGACTGTAATTAGGTCACTGGTACATGAAGAGACACCAAGGCCTCACGCAGTGGACTGAAGTGTGGATGGAAAGCGTGGTACTATTTGCTAAAGAACAGACTTTAAACTGCTGAACAACTTGTTTATGACAAGCATTTGAGAGAAATATTTCTGGAGAGCTATTTTAAGGACGTGAGCGTTCAGGCCATTCCTGCCAGCCCCTAGCTAGTCTAAGCATCATCCCTGGATCCAGCAGGATGATTGGAAAACTGTCCACCTCCGCTTGTTTTAGTTACCTGAACCCCCGTGTGGACAAAAGCCCTTCTGCGGCAGCCTGCCCTTCACTTCCAGGGGAATTCTTTTCAGGGCTGTTGTTGCAAAGATTTGCACTGTCACCTACATGAGACCAACAAAGACATTTCTCCTGACCTTGATGACTTTAGATTCCACGAGGGGTGTCTGGTTTAAGCTGCTCATGAATGCAAATCTGTGAACAAATACTGTCTGTCTGTCTCTCTGCCATGACTACCAGAAAGGTCAGAAGAAATGTGCAGTTGTGCTTCGGAAAAGCTGTGACACAAAAGGACCTGTATCTGGTCACCTGCCAGCTCTGCTGTGCCGTCCGCCCGCTTTTCTATTGTCTTCCTTGAATAATCCCGATCCATTTCTACACCTACTTTGCCATGTTAATTAACCACCTATAAAATCCTTTATAAGACGGGTGTTAATGAGTAACTCACCTGAGATATGTTCATTTTCTGCTGCTCTTGGGAGAATGTACAGAATTGTGAAGGATAAGCTGGGGGTAAAGAAAGAGGAATGGAGTTAAGAGAGGTCTGGTGAGCTTCTGTATTCACTTGCCTAGAAATCTCATCAGACTAGTTGGGGAAAAGGTATTTCTATGGAAAACTGTTCTGTTAATCTTTGAAAAGGGGCAGGAAGCACCATACAGAGAAAAGCACTCTGTGAAGATGTACATTTCTGATATAATCATGCGGCCATAACCTTGCTGTTTTTCACTGGGTGACTGTAAATTATTTTCCTACTGATTAACAAAATCTATGTCCTCTCCAATTAACAAAAATTAAAACAGAGGATTAATATCAATGTCCTATTAATATTATGTATACCTTGAGTTAGAAAATCAATAGAAAACTCTGAACAAAAAGATGTTTAGTGGCAAAATATTTTAAAATCTTTTTGTTCTAATTTGTTGTAATTTCTCAAAGACTTTTGATAAGACACTTTTAGTGACTTACCTGCGACAGAATGAACAGCACTGTGCTTTGCTCCTAGCTCTGTCCTGGGTGACCAGGGGACATACATCTCAAGCTAAATATTTTTTTTTAAGGTTTTAATTTAAGAAATCTCTTCCTATATTATCGTTTTGTGACTCTCTATGCTCAGGATAAAGGAAGCCTCAGCATCTCTCGAGATGCCACGTGGGATGGACATGGTGTGAGAGTGGCTCAGAATCTGGAAAGGACGAAGAATGAACCAAGTGGGGGGTTATTTAAGGACTGAGGATAGAACTTCCTTGCCTCTGGCTGTGGCTTTACCCGTGCAGTCTGTCAGTCACCCACCCCTTCTGACCCCACTCACCACATTCCGCAAGCTGATCCACAGTTTCCATGGTCACACAGTCCGTGATGGCTTCTGGATGTGGTGACATCACCCAAGTCTAGCTCTCTCCAGGCAAGGTGATTAAGAACCGCTTCTGGCGGAGCAAATCACAACCTGCTCCTTCCTGGATTCTTCTGCATCTGCTCTGAAGCTCTGATGAGGGCAGTCCCTGTAGATGGACTGTTCTTCCAGAGGGACTCCTGTCCCTAGGGCTCTCTCCTTCCTGCCACAGAAGAGCTGCTTTGTTCCAGAGGTGCTGAGACTTAGGCCTAGGAAACAAATTTATTTTAGTTGAATCTTTCATACAGAGCAGTGTTTCTCAACTTCAACACTGATGACATTTTAGGTTGGATAACTCTTTGTTAATAGGGGTCGGTGAGCAGGGAGAGAGACTGTCCTGTGCTTTTGTAGGAAGTCAAGTGGCATTTCTGGCTTCTACCCACCAGGTACTTCTCCTCCCAGTTGTGACAACCCAAAATGTCTCCAGATATTTCCAAAGCTTTTCAAAGGAGCAAAATCACCCTGGTTGGGAACCACCTGTCTAGGCCTTAAACCTGATTCTTTTTTTAAAAAAATATTTATTTATTATTTAATTATTTTATTTTGGTGGGGGGTAGGTAATTAGATTTATTTTTAGAGGAGGTACTGGGGACTGAACCCAGGACCTTGTGCATGCTAAGCATGTGCTCTATCACTTGAGCTACACCCTCCCCGAAACCTGATTCTCCTGGAATTCATTAGAACTCTTCTATCCATTATTGCAGTTACTAACCACATCATCACTACTGAGCACCTGAGATGTGGCTACTGCCACATGCTGAAGTAACATCTTTGATACATCGGGATAAATGCAGTATGTTCTTAAAACTAATTTCACATGTTTCTTAGTTTTTATTGTGGCTATTAGAACATTTTAAATTATACAAGTGGCTCAACTTATCTTCCTACTGGACAACGCCACTCTAGAACATCAACTGTGCTTTCTGAAGACAGAGACAGACTGGACAGTGCCAAAGTTGCCAGGTGCCTTAGTCTTAACCCAGAAGCCCCAGAATAAACACGTCACAGAGTGAGATTCAGTTCACAATGCCTTTACAATTTATAGTCCTGGGGACTGGGGGCAAGGCACTCTGCAAGTACTGTCGTGGCTGCAACGCTGGGTTTTGGGCAGGCAGGATATTACGAACAGCCTGAATCGGGGAGTAAAGCGTATCTGTATTTACACTGTAGCTTCCTCACGTTTGTGACCCTGGGTCTGTAATTCCACTCCTCTGGGCCTATTTTCTTCTTATACTTTAAGGATAGAATTATACCTATAAGTAAGGTGGTTGTGAGGATTAAATACTAAATGAAAAGAACAAAGGGTCTTCTAAATACAATAGGAGCCAACATTACCTGTTGGCTTATTAACTACTAATTAGTGCAGATTACCTAGCACTTGACTAAATGCTTGACCAGTGATGACAAGAAGCAGTTTTTACTAATAACCTTATTTTTTGATGAAAAACCTGACAACGCCCAAGTGACAGACGCGGAATTTACTCGTTCCTTCTGGCTCCTAAGCCCGGGAGCTCACCGCAGACCCAAGGCCGGCGCACGCTTTGTGGCAGGTTCACGCTCAATATTATAAATGCACAATATTATAAACGCATAATCCCCGCCCGCCGCGGACAAGGGATTTTCCCAGGCCCGGCTGCAGTCGGGTCCCCGCCCCCGCACCGAACGTTTCTGACCACGACTCAGCCCAGCCGGTGCCCGGAGCCCGCCGCCATTCGCCTTTCCCTCCAGGCCTGGCTCGGGGACAGGCGGTGGGAGTCCCGCCTTGGGACAGGAAGGGTTCCCGGGGCTTGGCATTCCCCAACCATTTCACGCCGGAGCCCCATACCTAAACCGTCCTCACCTGAGGAGCGAAGCCTCCGGACCCGCAAGCCGGGGGACGCCGGAAGCAGGAAAGTAGGACTGACTGCGCAGGCGTAGGGAAAAGCCCCGGATATCCGTTCCCAGAATGCTGCGCGATAACCAGCAGCATTCAAGACTACATTTCCCATAAACCCCGTAGCCGCTCGCAAATTGGGTGTGTGGATAGGGGAACTGTTAAGGAGCAGTTCAGATGCTGTTAACAGTCGGTGCTGATAAATGGAGCCCAGATTCTACCAAAGCCCCAAAGGTTATGGGTTAAACTCTGACATTACATTATATCCTGTGTGTGGTCCTCGATCAGTGATTCTCCGGAAGAAACAAACCATTTGGGAACAATTTGGGAAATTTGTATTTGGATCGGATATTAGAAATGTTAAGAGAAGTTATCGTTACTTTTGTTATTTGGTGTACCTTGGGATTAGGTGGGTAAGTTTACGTTTTAAAGAAATGCATATTAAAGTACTTAGCATTATATTATCTATTTATAGTAAAAATAGCTAGAAAAGGCAAATAGCAAAATGTTAAGAATTTTTATCTCTAGAAACAAGCAGTGGAACACTATTCTGAGGCGTTTAGGGCAAGAGGCAACGGAGAAACAGGACAGGATTGGCTAGGAGGTCAGACTTTCATATAAGGCAGGTCCTATTTTCTAGGTTAAAGTAAGCTAGCTAAAGCTGATTTGGAGGACTGTGATTGTTGTATGTTCAGTTTCCTTGCCAGTAATACGTGCCCCGTTAAGTGCAAGCTGACTTAGGTTTAAATTTGCAATGTGGGCCCCATTTTGTGTGTCCTGATAGACAATTAACTTTATCATAATATAAACAGCTTTTATAAATAAAACAATGTAAAATGAAACAAAAACTAGAAAACGGAGACTATAATTAACATAAAAGAATAATATCTAATCTTCAGAGTTTATATCTGGGGGAAAAAAAGAAAAAGCAATACCTGCAAGTACATCTAACTCAAATAAGGAAATTATTATTATGCGTATTATATGTCTCCTAGGGATGAACTTGCTTAAAATTTGTGTGCACACTTCTGAAATTAGAACCAAATTAGAAATCTCTGTTTATACTTATATATAAACACACACTCGTTTCTTGGTTGATATTTTGTAGCACTGATTATTTTATATGGCAGTTATAATAAGAGATTAAGTTTTGATTAGCAAGAAAAGGATTAATGTTACCAGTAAGTTAGTGCAATTTCGTGAAACAAGGTATAAGATTTTAATCTGTTGACACTTAAGAAACTTTAATAAATACCACTTTCCTAGATGAAAATTATGAAGTTCCAATCAGAATTTAAAAAAAGTTTTTTATGTGTGTTTTTCTCTTTGGCATGAGTGTATTTTGTTTGTTAAACCTAAAGGAACAATTCCAACTTTCATCCCAATACAAATGTTTACTAATGATTAGAAAAAGAATTGAAAATGCATAGCAATGTGTCCAAATTAACACGTATGCTACTACCAAAATACTTAACTGATCCTTGTGCAATAAAAGTTCAAGTCCTGGAAGAAAAAGTGAGAACCTAGTGTGTATCAGAGCTGATGTTCAATGCAATGGAAAAAGACCTTTCAATAACCTAGAACAATGGGGTAGGTGTCAGAACGAAGTAAGGCCATATTCATGGCATTCATATTACAATAAATAATTTTCATAGGGATTCAAGCTATAAGCAATTAAAAGACAATTTCAAAGTTTTAAAATTTAAGTTCCTTAAGTTCTGAAGGAATATAAATGTTTTTAAAATATAAGGCCCTTTATTTCCTTTCCTTGGAAACCCTTGCCCTTCACTTCTGTCCCGCGCCTGGGACGCCGCCTCAAGCTTGGGAACACAGCCAGGGCGTGCTGAGGGCCACCGCGTACCTGTGCTGCACCCCACCTGTTCCGAGTCTGGTGCTACCAGCGTAGGTGCTGGCACCACTAGTTACTAACGGAAATTTGCAGAGATACTTTGAGGCTGTAAAACATCAGGTTTCTTTTTAAAGTACCACCCACCAATTTAGCATTCATCAGTGGATCTTGCCGGTGTGCTAACGGTGACTTTGAATTTACCTCTTCGCTTGAGAAAGTACAAAGCCGCCTCTGACATCAGGGAACTGGCTTGACACTTAGAGCCTGAATGTGGTTGTTAAAGCTGTCCTGGTGCCCATAACTAAACAGTGCTCTTTTCCTATTGGACACAAACGATCCCACTGAACACCAAGTGGACAAGGTCGTTTTGTGACTATGATGATGTAAGTCAAACAAGATCACTTTATAGTTTTGCATGAGTCCAGACAAAAATAAGGTTGTTCTGTTACTCTCAAAATTCCAAATAGCCTCTCTCAGCTGATATGAATGACTGCTGCCTTTTTATTTTCCTCCTTCTTTTTCTCAACAACACCCAGTCCAGACCAAATTCAGCTGCCTTGGAAGTTCTGCAAAATGAACTAACCAAAGCTCAAGTCTAATAATTCCTTTGTAACACCTTCTTACTAAAACAGTTTATGGTTTCTATATAGCACGCACTCTATCTTATTGCAATGACTATTAAAACCCAAATTGTTCAACTACAGGTGTGTTGCTGGTGGTACTGGACTGAATTACAGTGACATCTCCCATGGTTATTAATTGGAATTCTGTAAGGAAGATTTGTACCATCTCTTAGTTTATTTATTCAATCATTTGTTTTTATCTGTATAGACAGATGGAGATTTATTTCATTTGTTAGGCTATAATCCATTACCAAATTTATTATTTTGCTAAATATGTTCTAGCTTTTTTCCATTGGAAGATACTTTAGGCTTCTCTGTCTCCTTTTTTCCCTTCTTTTAATAGGCTTTATTTTTTTAAGAGCAGTTTTATGTTCACAGCAAAATGAGCAGAAACTACAGAGAGTTCCTACGTACTTCCTGCCCGGCCACACATACAGCCTTCTGGACTATGAACATTCTGCAACAGAGCCGTACATTTGAAACACTCTGTGAACCTGTATTGATATCTCATTATTGCCCCAAATCCATAGTTTATATTAGAGTTCACTCTTGGTGTTACACAGTCTATGGGTTTTAATGATGTATCCACCATTATAGTATCATACAGAACAGTTTCATTGCCTAAAAAAATCCTGTGTCCACTGCCTGTTCATCTGTACCTCCCTTCTAATCCCTGGTAACCACTGATTTTTTTTTTTTACTGTCCCCATAGTTTTGCCTTTCTTAGAATGTCATTATAGTTTAAATCATACAGTATGTAGCATTTTCAGATTGATATTTTTGACTTGGTAATATGCATTTAAGGTTTTCCATGTGTCTGTATGGTTTGATAGCACATTCCTTTTTAGTACTGAATAATGTTCTATTGTCTGAATGTCCCCCAGTTTATTTACCCAATCTCCTACTGAAGGTCATCTTGGTTATTTCCAAGTTCTGGAAATCATAAATAAAGATGCTATAAATATCCATGTGCCAGTTTTTGTGTGGACATTAAGTTTTCAACCCTTTTGGATAAATACCAAGGAGTATGATTACTGGGTTATATGGGTATGTAAGTTAATGGATATTTTCAAGATATTACACAAAAAAGGAATATACATTCTTTTCAAGTGCACCTGGAACAGTCTCTAGGATAGACCACGTACTTGGACACAAATAAGCCTCAACAAATTTAAGATGATGTAAATTATTTCAAACAGCTTTTCTGACCAAAATGGCATGGAACTAGGAATCAACCACAGAAAGAAAAGTGAGGAAAAAATGACTGTATGGGGACTAAACATTCTACTAAAAAAAAAAACCACCAATGGGTCCATGATGAAATCAAATAGGAAATTAAAAAATACCTTGAGACAAATGAAAATGAAAACACAACCACACAAAATCTATGGGATGCAGCAAAATCAGTCCTAAGTGGGAAGTTTGTAGAAATATAGGCCTTCCTCAAAACACAAGAAAAATCTCAAATAAGTAATCTAAACTAACAAGTAAAAATATTAGAAAGGGAAGAACAAACAAAATCTAAAGTTAGCAGAGGAAAAGAATAAAGCATAGGGAGCAAATAAACAAAATATAGATTAAAAAACAATAGGAAAAATGAATAAACTCAAGAACTGGTTCTTTGAAAGTAAACAAAAATCAACAAAACTCTGGCCATCAAGAAAAGAGAGGACACAAAATAAGAAATGAAAGAGAAGAAATTACAACCAATACCATAAAAATACAAAAAAAAAAAAAAAAAAAAAAACCCCAAAACAAACCATAGAATACTATGAACAATTAGATGGCAAAATCGGATAATCTAGAGAAAAGGACAAATTTCTGGAAACATACAGCCCACGAATACTGAATCAAGAAGAAATAGTTTGAATAGATTGATCACTAGAAGTGAAATAGAATCAGTAATAATAATAATAATAATAATAATAATAATAATAATAATAATAATAATAATAATAATAATAATAAAACCCTGCAACCAAAAGTCCAGGACCAGATGGCTTCACTGAGGAATTCTGCCAAAAATACAAAGAACTTACACTGATCCTTCTCAAACTCTTCCAAAACAGTGACAAGGAGGGAACATTCCCAAACTCATTCTATGAAGTGACCATCACTCTGATACCAAAACCAAAGACACTACCAAAAAGAAAATTATAGGCCAATATCTTTGATGAATATAGTTGCAAAAATTCTCAATACGATATTAGCAACCTGAATCCAACAACACATAAAAAAGATCATAGATGATGATTAAGTTGGATTCATCCCAGGGTCACAAGGATGGCTCAACATGTGTAAATCAATCAATGTGATACACCACATCCGCAAGAGAAAGGACAAAAACCACATGATCATCTCAGTAGATGCAGAGAAAGCATTTGGTAAAATTCAACGTTCATTCATGATAAAAACTTTCAAAGTGGGGATAGAGGGAACATATCTCAACATAATAAAAATTATTTATGGTAAACCCACAGCCAACATAATACTCAGTGGTGGAAAGCTGAAAGCCTTTCCACTAAAATCTGGAACAAGACAAAGATGCCCACTCTCACCACCTCTATTTAACATAGTATTGGAAGTCCTAGCCACAGCAATCAGACAAGAAAGAAAGAAAAGGGATCCAAATTGGAAGAGAAGAGGTAAAATTGTCATTATACGCAGATGACAAGATACTAAACACAGAAAACCTTAAAGACTCCACACAAAACCCACTAGAGCTGAGAAGCAAATTCAACAAGGTAGCAGGATACAAGATTAACATACAGAAATCTGTTGTATTTCACTACACTAACAATGAAGTAGCAGAAAAAGAAAGTTAAAAAAAAGTCCCTTTTAAAATTGCATAAAAATACTCAGGAATAAACCTGACCAAGGAGGTGAAAGACTTACATACTAAGAAAAATAAAACAAGATGATTTAAAGAAATGGAAAGATGTCCCATGCTCTTGGATTGGAAGAATTAATATTGTTAAAATGGCCATACTGCCCAAAGCAATCTACAAATTTAATGTGATCCCCATTAAATTACCCAGGACATTTTCCACAGAACTACAAAATATAATCCTAAAATTTATATGGAATCACAAAAGACCCAGAATTGCCAACGCAATACTGATAGAAAAGAATGAAGCTGGAGAAAACCCTCCGAGGCTTCAAACAATACTATGCAGCTACAATAATCAAAACAGTGTCGTACTGGCCCCAAAACAGACATATGGATCAATGGAACAGATTAGAAAGCTGAAAAATAAACTCACACCTCCAGTCAATTAACCTTCAACAATGGAGATAAGAACATACAATGGAGAAAAGACAGTCTCATTGACAAGTGGTGTTGGGAAAGCTGGACAGCTGCATGTAAATCAATGAAGTTAGAACAGTCCCTCACACCATACACAAAAATAAACTCAAAATAGCTTAAAGACTTAAACATAAGACAGAACATCATAAATCTCCTAGAAGAGAACATAAGCAAAACTTTCTCTGATATAAATTGTAGCAATGTTTTCCTAGGTCAGTCTCCCAAGGCAACAGAAATAAAAGCAAAAATAAACAAATGGCACCTAATTAAACTTAAAAGATTTGCACAGCAAAGAAAACCATAAACAAAATGAAAAGACAACCTACAGAATGGGAGAAAATATTTGCAAACTATGCAACTGATAAAGGCTTAATTTCCAGAGTATATAAACAGCTCATACAACTTAATAACAAAAAAACAACCAACTCAATCCAAAAATGGGCAGAAGACCTAAACAAGCAATTCTTCAATAAAGACATACAAATGGTCAATAGACACATGAAAAAATGCTAAACATCGCTACTTATCAGAGAAATGCAAATCAAAACTACAATGAGGTATCACCTCACACCAGTCAGAATGGCCATCATTAAAAAGTGCACAAATGAAAAATGTTGGAGAGGGTGTAGAGAAAAGGAAACCCTCCTACACTGTTGGTGGGAATTTAATTTGCTCCAGCCACAATGGAAAACAATATGGAGATTCCTTAAAAAACTAAAAATAGACTTACCATATGATTCAGTCTTCCCAATCCTGGGCGTATATATTGAGAAAACTCTAATTTGAAAACATACATGTATCCCAATGTTCATAGCAGGACTATTTACAACAGCCAAGACATGGAAACAACCTAAATGTCCATCGACTGATTATATATATACATATTATATATATATTATATATTATATATATATACACACACAATGGAATACTACTCCACCATATAAAGAATGAAATAATGGCATTTTCAGCAACATGGATGAACCCAGACATTATCATACTAAGTGAAGTAAGTCAGAGAAAGACAAATATCATATGATATCATTTATACGTGGAATCTAAAAAAATAAAATAAAAAGGACACAAATGAACTTATTTACAAAACAGAAAGAGACTCACAGACATAGAAAACAAACTTATGGTTACCAGAAGGGAAAGGGGGGGAGGGATAAATTAGGAGTTTGGTATTAGCAGATGTTTATAAAATAGATATAAAACAACATCCTACAGCATAGCACAGGGAACTATATTTAATATTTTGTAATAATAATGTAAAAGAATATGAAAAAGTATATATAAATGTATAACGGAATCAGTATGCTGAATACCAGAAACTAACACAGCAGTGTGAGTCAACTATACTTCAATTAAAAAAATAGATTCTAAGAACATCTGAAAATGTCAGTGACAGCAATTATGAGGGGCCTATATTGACTTTGTGTTGATTGAGGAATTTGATGACAGATCCAACAATTGGTCAGATGCCTCCAGTAGCAGTATTTTGTGACTACTTATGTCAAGAATTTTCCTTCCATTTTAACACTAGGGTAAAACCACAGATAGAAATAAAACAATAACTTTCAATTTGACAGAGATATACATTGAGTAATCAGCACAACTGAATTAGTAGGATAGTCTTACAGGCCTGGTTAGCTGCCTATTCCTGTGTTAGCTTCTTCTCATCCCAGCCTGGTGATGCCTGGTGACGCTTGTCTTAGTTGAAGCCAGGTGTTAGAAACGGGGGTTGAAGTCCATTGAGGTGGAGGGCCTTTCTAAAACGAGGGATAGGAATTTATGTCTTTCAGTTTGGCTGCACATGGGTTAGTTAATAATACCTGATAAGTTTCTTTTCATTACAGCTGCAAAGAATCTTTTGCTTAATGTCCTTGCCAACAAACAAAGTCTCTAATTTTCAATTCATAATCCTTAAGGCTTAAATCTCCTGGGAGCTGGCTGTAAAAGGAGTTAATTACCGTTTCCCCCCCCCCCCCAGTACATCAGTAATATCCTGACAATAATGTAATACATTTCCCTTGAACACTGTGTGTGTGAAAGTTTCCAAAAATATTCTTTTTTCCCCCCAAAAAATTTCTCAGGTGGGAAAATGACTTAGAGAATATGCATGTTGGAGTAACAGCCATTGTACTCCAAGAGACACTTTAGTTTTTTTTTAATCATCTAAATTGTGTTTGTGTGGTGGGATCAAAAATCCCCCTTTTTAGTTGCTGTATTTGTTTCTCTTTTTTGATGGTGATTTCTTGAGCCTGAGGAAGGGAATGTTTTTATTTTTAAATTGAGGTATAGTCAGTTACAATGTGTCAATTTCTGGTGTACAGCACAATGTCCCAGTCATGCATATACATACATATATATATTTGTTTTCATATTCTTTTTCATTATAGGTTACTACATGATATTGAATATAGTTCCCTGTGCCATACAGAAGAAATTTATTTATCTATTCTGGAAATCTTTTCATGGGTTAGCAGGGTTAATGCGGTGGAGTGGACATTCCTCAGGCTGGGCAGGATGAATAATTACACCTGCCTTTTTGGCTGCAGCATCAGCAAACTGATTTTCTGCAGCTTCCATAGTGTCAGATTCAGAATGCCCTGGGTGTTTTAATAATTTGCTAACTATTTACGTAGTTGCATAACAATAACTCTGCAACCAGTTTTCCATTTTTTTTAATAGGCTGTCCTGAAGAAGTTAAAAACCTCATATTTTCATAGCATTCCAAAGCTGTGTGCCACTCCAAAGTGTAGCGACTCAGTCTATTTGTTACCTGGTCTTTAGCTGGTTGACAAGCTCAGGTTAAGGTAATCTACTTGGCTTGTTGTGCTGGCTTTGTTTCTGGTAAGTAAGAGCTTTCAGTTATGTCCACTGTGGCCATTATTGCATATCCAGTTCAGTAACGGCCCTGCTCATCCATGGTAGGACCCATCTATAAATTAAATTGCATCAGCATTATCAATAGAAGCTTCTTACAAATCATTCCTGGGAACAAGAAGAGAATCAGTTAACAAAATGCAGTCATGGCTGTTTTCATCCTGTGGTACCGGAAGCAAAATTGCAGGGTTAAAGTATTGCATCTAACTGAAGTAGCATTTGGTGCAGGAAACAATACTTCATAAGAAGTTACAGAATATTGCTGAGTGTCGGACATGAAAAGTTAAAGGAGACACTATTATTATTTTTTTAGTAGCCTGACATGAGAGTCATTGCTGAAATCGTCCTTGTACAAGGTGGAAGTCCTTTTCCTACCAAGTCTAATTTAGTTTTGGAGCATAAAAACAAGTTATTTACAAGCATTTTTGGTAAAAGCATCAGAGTAAGACAATAAATAGCTCTAGATGACAGAAGACTTAAAGGTGTGGTGAAAGCTCTGATTACAATGAAATTATTAAGGTGTATTGCAAGTGCTCGAGGCCTGGCAGGTTCACTCGGGATTCAGGCAGACGGACGAACACTCTCAGAGGCATCTGAGTATCTCTGACATGCCTTTATTGTGGAGAAGCGCATAGGAACTAATGGTAGCGGCAGCAGGAAGTCCCATCCACCTTATGTATCTACGCAAATAAAGCCAGCATCTAGCCAACTGTGATAGGAGCTAACCAGTGCGGTTGCGTGATGCAAGACACGCCATGGGTACCGCGCATGTGGGGTGGTACAGCTGAGTCACTGGTCACCGGATGTCTGGCGAGGGGGACTGAGTGACTCTATTTTCCCTACACAAGGCAATTTGGCAATTTCTGTGACATACAATATTTTAAGATAGTAACTAGAATTATGACTGACAATATGCCAGAACTTTTTAAATTTTAGGAACTTCATACAGTTACTAGAACATTTATATTAATAATATTTACTCACACAATATAACCTAAGAAGGTTTATCGTTACTGATTTGCCAGTGTTTCCCGTGTAGTTTAACAGACCAGACAAGCCTAATTAGTTAAATCTCTCCCTTTGAGATGTTCAGGGGCTCTCTGGAGCACCCCAAAGTAAGCTAGAGGTTAAAGAACTTCATTTGGAATTTGATTTGAGAAAGTTTGTTAAAGATATCAAAAGGTTTTAAATGTTTGGCTAAGTAGTATCATAAATCACTGTGAAACAATATTCAAGTATCCGAAGTGACAATAAAAGATTTCAAAGTGCAGAAAATTACTGGTAAAGAAACTTTACAATCTGTTATCAAAAGCAGATCAATATTTCAAGAAAACTTTGTTCTGTTAACAGAGAAATAAATCCTGCAAATCTCGGTTTTACATCATTTTTCCTTCAATATTAAAATTCATTCATTTAATTAAATTTAGTCTAATCCTAGTCTTGGCCATGCATAAAACTCTTTTCTCACGGTTCCCTATTAAAAATTAATCTCTAAATAGATGCCATTTCATAGTATAAACTTTCAATAAAGCACAAATCATATTAATTAATAGTCTCAAACATATTTAGTCTCTGCAATAAGAAGTCAAAGGTAGGTAAACACAGACTTCTTTAGCAATTGATGTTTCAGAATTTATCTTAGTAAATATGATCTAGACAGTCAATGAATTTAACTTAATTTAGCAGAACTCCAAAGTTTCAAGTCACCCAAAATTTGGAGAATCTGTTTTTAGTTTCTCCGTAAATGAAGCATAAATTATATTTTATTTTTAAGGAGTTCACAGAAAACTTTTATCCCATTTATTTCTATTTCATTGCGTATGAAAATATCATCGTACCAAGTTAATTTTCTTTTTGACAAATTTTGCAACAGAAATAACACAAGCATATTGATTTTTTAGTAAACCTAGGTACACTAAATTATACTTAATGATGACTCTAAAGACATGTCTATATTAATCAAAACAATTTAAACTTTCTCTTCATTAAAGAGTAATCCTAGATCACGCGATCCTTTAACAATTTGGGCTAGTTTAAATTACATTTAGAGATATTTGATTTGTAATATTAAAGAGCTCAATTAAATAGAGCTCTTTTACAAATTAAGTTTGATATTATCTGGTGGTAGAGACATACATTTATCATGTGCACAAAGACATTCATACATTCAGATAGACACAGATCTCTCATAGTTCTCCTTTTTGAGTTTAAAAACACCTTTCCTTCACCTTTTTTCCTTTCAGTTTTAGGTTTCACTAATTGAACCAACGCTGGAGTCACAGGCAATGTGGGCCGTGTTTACATTTCAGGGACATAATAAGAGTTATAACTTCAAGCTTTCTCCTTTGGAATATTTTTGTTCTCTCAGGGTCAGAATTTTGAAAAGATGTTTTATCAAGCCAGCTTTCTCTACGGTTTTGAAATGTCAACAGAGCTTCATCCTGGCCATTTAAGAGCTAAGATGAGTACTTGCAAGCATTGACATGGTTCCAGTTGTGCATGAAGCGAGCTGGAGTTCCAATGAGCAGCTGTCCATTAGGAAGCTATTTGCCCTTTGAGGCATGGTTTCCTGTTATTAATCTGATAGCCTAACTCAGATATGATCTGAGCAATTTCCTATGGGCCGTGTGATGAACTGAATGTGTGCTGATTTGAATCTAGTTCGCCAAGGAGTTACCCTTGGGTTGATTTGACTCTTACAGGTCTCAATTTCTCCCTCTGACAGTCTAAACCTGCCTTGGATGCTCAGAGCACTAGGTAATCAGCCTTACTGTGTCCCTTGGTGAGCAGAATTTACTCAATGCAATGTTGTAGTGGGGTCCCCTGTGGGACCACTGCACATCCCGAGGACTGATGTTCAGTTACTTCTGCTAGGTTCTCAGTTGCCTGAGAATGTCTGTGGCAGGAAGGAGCAAATGTCCCTTTTCTCCAGAGCTGAGCAGGCTCAGTTTCTTATTTCACTAGCAAATGGTGTGTTCATTCCGTATATCAACTTATTTTCCAATTTGAGCCAAAATTTTAGAAAAGGCCTGACAACCCAGTTTACTCCAAAGTTCCCCCTGTGTCCCCGGCTAGGAAATGTACTGATGCTCCCTTAGGACTCCATGTCCCACCAAAAACAGCTCAATTATAATTGAGATCACACATTTTAACAAGTCATATTTCCACTTAGCTGAAAGTATTAAAAAATTTCTCTTGACATTTCTTCATTGACTCAGGTGTTATTTAGAAGTACATTGCTTAATCTCCAAGTATTTTGGAATTTTCCACCTGTCTTTCTGTGTTGCTTTCTAGTTTAATTCCACTGTGGTCTCAGAGAACACACTGTATAATTTCTATACTTTTGAATTTACTGAGGCTTGTTTCATGACACAGAATGAGATCTATCTTGTTGAATGTTCCATGTGAGTTTGAAAGAACGTGTATTCTACTTTTGCTAGATGAAAGAGAGTCTGCAGATGTTAATTATATCCAATCCATTCACGGGACTTTGAGTTTAACTATGTCTTTACTGATTTTCTGCCTGGATATGTTTATTTCGGATAGAGGGCTGTTGAAACCTCCAACTGTGATAGTGGATTTATCTATTTCCCCCGGCGGTTCTATCAATTGTTGACTCATGAATTTTAATGCTCCATTGTTAGGCACACACACATTAAGGATTGTTATGATTTCTTGGAGAATACACATTTATAATTATGTAAATCTCCTTTTTAATCCCTGATGACTTTTCTTCATCTGAAATCTGCTCTATCTGAAGTAATACAACTATTATAGCATTCTCTTGACTAATGTTAGCATGGTGTATCTTTCTCCATCCTTTTACTTTTAATCTACATGTATTTTTATATTTCAAGTGTTGTAAGGGGGGAGGGTATAGCTCAGTGGTAGAGTGTATGCCCAGCATGCACAAGGTTTTGGATTCAATCTGCAGTACCTCCACTGAAGATAAATAAATTTTAAAAAACATTACAAAAACCAAATCTAATTACACCCCCCCCAAAAAAAGTGTTGTAGACAACATATATTTGGGTCTTACTTTTTGATGTACTCTGGCAATCTCTGTTTTTTAAATGTTACATAGGCCACTGACATTTAAATTGATTATTGATATCATTGAATTAATACGTATTGCATTTGTCAGTTTTCTGTTTGTTACCCTTGCTTTGTTCCTATTTTTATCTTCCATTCTTTTTCTGCCTTTTGTAGTGTTAATTGCGTGTTTTATATGATTTTGTCTTCTCTCCTTGTTAGCATATCAATTACACTTCCTTTATAACTTTTTAAAATGGTTGCCCTAGAGTTTGCAACTAATTGACACAACTAATTTTACTACTAGCCCAAGTCCACTTTCAAGTAACACCGTCATTTCAGGGGTAGCTCAAGTACCTTATACTAACAAAATATTCTCAAGTTCTCCCTTGTAACATGGCTGTCATTCATCTTACTTATATATAAGCTATAATCATTGAATTGCTGCATTATGAATAAACTACTATCTGTTAGCTCAAATAAGTATAAGAAAAATGAAGATTTTTATCTTAATATTACTTATTCCTTTTCTGACACCTTTCCTTTCTTTATATAGAAATGAGTTTCTGACATATATAATTTTCCTTCTCTTTGAGGAATTTTAGTATTTCTTACAAGACAGGTTTATGGGCAACATAAACCATATACCATATCTTCTTTACCCATTCCTCAACTTTTGTTTGTTTGAAAAAGTCTTTATTTTTCCATCACTTTGAAGGATAACTTTGCAGGATACAGAATTCTAGGTTTGTGGAGTTTTTTTTTTTTAATCTCAACACTTTAAATATTTCATTTTACTGTTTACTTCATTGCATGGTTTCTGAGCAATTTTTATTTTTGCTCCTTTATGGGTTGCTCCTTTTTCCTTTGGCTTCTTTCAAGAATTTTTATTTATCGTCTGTTTTCTGCAGTTTTAACATGACATGCCTACCAGTAGGTTTTTTTTGAATTTACCTTGCTTTATATTCTCTGAGATTCCTGTATCTGTGGTTTGGTGCCTGACATTAATTTGAAGAAATATGCAGTCATGATTACTTCAAATATGTTGGCTCTTTTTCATCTTTCTGCTGCTTCTGGTATCCTCATTGACAATATGTTACCTCATGTAATAAAAATTGAAGTATAGTCAGTTATAATGTGGCAAGTTCTGGTGTACAGCATAATGTTTCAGTCACACATATACATACATATATTTGTTTTCATATTTTTTCACTATAAGTTACTACAAGATATTGAATATGGTTTCCTGTACTATACAGAAGAAATCTGCTTATTATCTATTTTATATATAGTAGTTAATATTTGCAAATCTCAAACTCCCAATTTATCCTTCCCCCCTGCACGCCCCCACAGTAACCATAAGATTGTTTACTGTGTCTGAGTCTGTTTCATAGATGAGTTCATTAGTGTCTTCTTTCTTCTTTTTTTAGATTCCACATATGAGTGATATCATATGGTATTTTTCTTTCTCTTTCTGTCTTACTTCACTTAGAATGATAATCTCCAGGTCCATTCATGTTGCTACAAATGGCATTATTTAATTCTTTTTATGGCTGAGTAATATTCCATTACTTTTATATATATAAAAAAATATATATATTTCATACTTTTTCATTATAGGTTATAAGATGTTGAATATAGTTTTCTGAGCTATATATACTGTATCTTCTTTATCCATTCATTTGTCAGTGGATATTTGGGTTGTTTTTCTGTCTTGGCTACTGTCAATAGTACTGCTATGAACATTGGAGAGCATGTGACTTTTTAAATTAGAGGTTTTTTCAGATATATGGCCAGGGGTGGGATTGCTGGATCATAGGTAAGTCTATTTTTAGTTTTTTAAGGAATCTCCAACTATCCTCCATAGTGGCTCAGGCTGGAATCTGTGAACAGATGCTGCAGGCTGTGCCCCACTGTTGACCAGCTGCTGGCTGGGCTCCTTCATCTGGCGGGGCTTTCAACTGTACCCTGCAGGTAGGTGGGGTTGGGACTGTGCTCCACAGTTGGGAAGGGTTGCTACTTGGGCTTTCTGGTCAGGAGGGGGCCACAGGCTATGGTCTGCGATTTTGTGGGGTCACTGGCTGAGCAAGGTTGCAGACATTATGGGTCACATCTGAAATCACCTCCAGTATAGCGGGGAAACAGAAATAAGAAAAACAGTGGCCATTAAAGGATGTGTGTATGTGTGTGTGTGTGTGTGTGTACACTACCTTGAAGTGTGGCTGCTGTCTAGAATATTTATGTAACTGGTGTGTAACTTCTACCCAGGATGGAAGAACCTACAACAGAGAACTCAAGTGACAATACTCCAGCTTAGTTCAGACTTCAAAAAGCTTCTCTCAGAGAGAAGCTCTAGGGGGAGGAAGGGGAGGGAAAGTCATGGCAGGTGCTTTCCCTGCCTTTGTGGAAAAACGATTTCCTGGTAACTGGACACTTAAAAATGTTTTGGGCTGAGGCATGTCAACCAGTTCACACGCCTGAAGCTTTCGAAGTTTCAGAAATGGTATAATCAGATAGAGAAAAGTTAAAAGCCCCCAGAGTGTGGGGAACTCCCACCTACCCATCACATCAAGGCTGAATCTCCTCTAGGCCTACATTATTATGTTGTTTTAGTATCAGCTATAATCTTGCTTCAAGCTCTTTTAAGGAACACAGATCTTTTTCCTGATTTTTAACAGTAGTGAAACTGATAACGGTTAGTTATTACTTACTGCTCATTGACTCCACGCCAGGCAGTTTTAAGTGACAGACATAGATTAACTCAGAAAATGCCTCCAAAAAGAATTGTAGGTAACTATCAACATTCTGCACCTCTCACAAATGAGGAAACTGTGGGACATAAAGGAGAACTGACTTGCCCAAGGTCACACCGCCATACGGGAGGGGGAAAGGAATAAATACCCAAGAGGTAAAGCCAATGAGCCACTTGGCAAATTCAGAATGTGGGTCTCATAATATACGGGGGATCCAAAATTTACTTTTATAATTATTAAAATCAATTGTATCGAAGTGTTATTTATATAAATATATGCATTTTTGGTACATTTTGATGAGTTTTGAAAATTTATACATTTTTGTAAACACCACAATCTACGTAGAACACTAAAACGTTAGAGTCATACAGCTCTACTTTGTTGTGCCTGGCTTCTTTTGCATAGCCTAACCTTATTATTAATGTTATTCCATGCATTAGTAGTTCCTTCCTTTTCATTACTGAGTGATATTCCATTGTCAGGCAACATTATTCTTTATACATTTATCTGTTGATGGACATTTTGGTTCTTTCTAACTTGGGGCTATTATGAATAAAGATTCTATGAACATTTTTATACAATTCTCTTTTAAAACTTTCATTTATTTTTGATTTTTGTTTTTGTACAATTCTTTACATTTTCCTGGGGATAAATACCTAGAGCTGAAATTGTTGGTTTTAGGTAAAGTAAAGTACAAGAAACCATCAAATGGACTTGTAATGATCCCACATTAGAGTTTTAATTTGCACTTCCCTGATGACTAAATCTTTGGACATGTTTTCTAGTACTTACTGGCTATCCATATATCTTCTTTTGTGAAATGCCTGTTTTATTCTTTTCCTTTTTTTTTTCCTAATTTTAACTGTATTGTTTGTATTCTTATTGCATTATGAACATTCTTTACATATCATGGATGCAAGTCTTTTGACAGATACATCTATTAGAGACATTTTCTCCCAATGCGTGTGTTTTTCTTCTTTGCTTTCATAATAAAATTTTGAAAAGCAGACACTTTAACTTTTAATAAACTCAAATTTATCTTTTTTTATGTCTCACACTTTTTTGTAATATATCTCAAAAATCTCTGTGTGCTTCACAGTACAACTAGTTTGTTTCCTAACAGAAATTTTGTACTTTGCTATTTTGCTTAGGTTTATTATTTATTTTTAATAAATCTTTAATTACGGTATGAAAATCAAGGTGTATTAAAAATATACATATCTGGTTATTTTATCACCATTTTTGAAAAAGTCATCTTTTTCCCATCAAATTACCCTGGAACATATGTCAAAAATCAACCGGCAACTTTCAGTTACAGTTCAGATCATTAGCAAGCAGGAAAAAGCATTGCTCCTATTCTTAAAACAAGAAAACAGCTGGGAAGACTTTCCTGAATATGTAAGCTATCTGACATTGCAGGGCAAAAAACTAGCCCAAAAAATGAGCCCCAAGTCTGGAAAGCTTGGTGACTGCAAGGAGAAATAAGAACCTAAGCAGTGGCTTAACTGAGACAGAGAATGCCAAATGCCATATAAAATAATTGTAATGGAAAAGGTAAACAACATGCAAGATCAGATAGGTTATTTTAGCAGAGAGATGGAAACTATAATACAATTTAAATGCTATTAATAAAAAAAAAACACATACAATAAATGAAGAATGTCTTCAAAGGGCTCATCAGCGTACTTAAAACCACTGAGGAAAGAATCAGTGGCGTTGAAGAGATAGATAGAACACACACACACACACACACACACACATTTGTATGTGTGTATGCCTCAATACAATATTTGTGTTAGTGACCCTGAGATGATACAAAAGTATCCAGAAAACACTGTTTGGTTTCTTTGAAAAAAGACAGCTTAGTAACAATGGCCTTTCCTATAAGTACGTGTCAGGAGGCAGAAAGAGAAAGGGAATGTGTTATGGGATTCTGAATTTTCAGATTCTTCCTATGAAAAGTTTATTTGTTATTAATATACATGTGGCAACTCATAGTTGATATCAGAATAGTTACTAAGTATGGGGTACATAATTCTATTACGATGCAGCTGAGTTCCAATACACATATAAAACAAACACCTAAGTGGCACACATACAAATTCACAGACAAACAACAGCAAACTCAGAACACATTCACAGACATCCAACACTGTGCATTTTATGCAATTTATTTCTTGTTTTTTAGTTTCTCATTCTAATGACTGTGCATGAATCAATATTTTTATATTTCATCAACTGTTTTAACATGTAATATTAAATTAAATCAAATATGTAAAACTATGTATGAAAAAATAGTTTTGATATAACATAAAGGCTATTATTTACCTCTCAAACGGATAAATTTCCCTTTATAACAAACTCTGAAGGATATTAAAGTTTGATGACTTGTTGAAAGCTTTCACACATTCACAACTCAATTATCAGATACTTAACGAGATATCATTTTGAGGGGTAAAGGATTACCTATATATGTTGAAATGTTAGGTATCTTCCCCTGATATTTACCTAAAGAAGAGTTGTGGATAAAAACTGGTCATTCAGCTTGTTGTCAGTGGTTTCTCCTGTGTGATGTTTCTGATATACACTGAGTTCACATGTTCACAGAAATCATATTCATAGACTTTGATAACTGAGGGTTCGTGAGTATATGCCAGCATTAAGTATACCCAAACCTACAGAAGTTCAGTAGAGCACAAATTTATTCATCATGGCAAAGAGTCTGTGAACATCAGGAGAAGATTCCATTCAACAGTCACTCTTTGGCCCTGTTTCCTTCTATCTCGTACCCTCTCATCTTCCGTGCAAGAGCCCCGTGGATTTGCTGGGGGCAACCGCCACTCCATTCTGACAAAGGACAGGAGAAAACATTAAGAATTTGAGAAATGTACTTAATAAGACCTCTCATTGAACCCCCTATATTTCACTATCCAGAGGTTAATAATATGATCTCATTTGGATGACAGAGCAGTTGAGAAATTCAGACTAGGTGTGGCATGAAGAGAAGAGAAAATGGTTATTGGCGAACAATTAATAGTCACTATATGTCATATAGTTGTTACCCTTGTGTAAGTCAAATTGAGGGTTGACTTATAGTAGAAAGACTCCCCATATCCATTACCTTGATTTCTTGTCTGTTCTGAATACGAGGTCTCCACTCTATGTATTTTCTGCTTTACTGAGAAAGCTGGCTTTTGGCTAAAGGTTGTCATACATTCATTAAATTCTCAGTTTTCTGACTGTTTAATTTCTCTGATGATGAATGAATTGTGATGGCCGGCACAAAGTTTTCACATTTTCAGTACATTCCCAGAGTTGCTCCGCAGTGAGTTTTCTGAGGATTGAGGGCACAGAGTATTTCTAGCACTGATTATCTTTGTAGAGCTTCTTTGCTGCGTGAGTTCTCTGATCTACAATGAGGACCAGGCTCAGGATGAGACTGTCCATATAAAATATAGCCCAAGAATTTCTCTCCCGTGTGCATTCTCTGATGTTTAGTGCAAGCCAGGATCTTGCAGAGAAGCTTCCAAGTGTTCATTATATCATAGGGGTTTTCTCCAATAGCTTTATTTTGTATTGTGAGACTTGATTTCCAGCTCAGAGATTTTCTACATTCATTACACTTACACGTTTAATTCCCTGTGCGGGCTTTCTGATGTTCTCTAAGGCTGGATTTCTGGCTAAAAGTTTTCCCACATTTATCACATTTATAGGGTTTCTCCCCAGTGTGAGTTCTCTGATGTACTCTGAGGTTTGATTTCTGGCTGAAAGCTTCTCCACAGTGATTACAATTATAGGGTTTCTCTCCTGTGTGAGTTCTCTCGTGTTTTCTTAGGACTGACTTCTCACTGAAAGCTTTGCCACATTCGTTACATTCATAGGGTTTCTCCCCAGTGTGAGTTCTCTGATGTCCTCTGAGATTTGATTTCTGCCTGAATGTTTTGCCACACTCTTCACATTTATAGGGCTTCTCCCCAGTGTGAGTTCTGTGATGTACTCTGAGGTTTGATTTCTGGCTAAAAGCTTCCCCACAATGATTACACTGGTAGGGTTTCTCCCCTGTGTGAATTCTATGATGTCCTCTGAGTTGTGACTTCTGACCGAAAGCTTTCCCACATTGGTTACATTTATAGGGCTTTTCCCCTGTATGAGTCCTATGATGTTTTCTTAGACCTGACTTCAGTTTGAAAGCTTTCCCACATTCATCACACATATATGGCCTTTCTCCTGTGTGAGTTCTCCGATGATTCCTCAGGCCTGACATATGGCTAAAAGATTTCCCACATTCGTTACATTCAAAGGGTTTCTCCCCTGTATGAGTTCTCTGATGCACTATGAGAATTGATTTATAGTTGAAAGCTTTCCCACATTCATTACATTCAAAGGGTTTCTCTCCTGTGTGAGTTCTCTGATGTATTCTTAGGCCTGACTTTGCACTGAAAGCTTTCCCACATTCATTACATTCAAAGGGTTTCTCTCCTGTGTGAGTTCTCTGATGTTTTCTTAGGCGTGACTTCTCACTGAAAGCTTTCCCACATTCATGACATTCATAGGGTTTCTTCTCTGTGTGACTCTTCTGAGGCTGAGTCAGGCATGAAGTCATACTGCAGGATTTTCCACACTTGTTACACTCACAGGGTTTCACTGCAATTTGAGATCTCTGATGTACGCTGAAAGCTGACTGGTAATCCAATGTCTCTGTATATGTGCCATTGTCGGAGGATTGCTCTAGTGCGTGAATCCTCTGATGCACTGGGAGGGCTGAATTATGGCCGAAATTCCTTCCATATTCAAAGGTTTTCATTCCTGTATGAGCTTTTTGCTGTTCTCTACAGCGTAATTTTTGGCTGAAAGAGTTCCCTTCTGTGTCAGGTCTTTGAGTCATCCGACTGAAATTACTGTCATCTTTAGTACATTTGCATTTATCAAACTCATACTGACTCTTCTCCGCTGGATGACTGTTCTGGGAGACTATCAAGGTTGACTTATCACATTGGCTTTCTCCACATTTAATGAATTTATAAGATTTCACTTTTGGCTGGGTACTCTGAGATGTAACAAGGGTAGTCTTCTCAAGAAGATCTTTTCTACGTTCATTACATTCAAAATCTTGCTGCAAAGTCTGAATTGTCTGATGCTGAATTACTTTGTCTTTATGTCCAAAGGCGTTCATACGTCTCCTATAAACAAAAGATTTCTCTCCAGTATTGGTTCTACTATCCTTAATACTGAGGAGCCATTTCTCACATACATTAAGGTCATGAGTCTTCTTTCTTGAATACTGACAGTGCGGGGCCAATGAGCTGAGAAGCAAGTAACTAGATCCTGCAGTGTTAAATTTACAGGGCACTGTTTTTGCAGGAAGAATGTTTATGTCCAGATTATATGGTTTTCTTGGAATTTCTTGCTTTGTAGTCAATGATTTGTGGGTGAATAAAACTTGCCTCAAATGTTTGCCTTGGTTTTCCAGGCTCTCCTCTAAGACTTTATCAGGCTGGGGTTCTTCTAAAAATAAGAAAATTAAAAATAGTTTATGATATTTAACATACTTATTATGGAATCTGATTTATATACATATACCCTATTACGTATTTGACTCCTTGGTTTCTGGCTCAGTTTCCCCAAAATAAAGTGATTTCAAGTGTATAGTTTCTCTTTTTTTGTTGTGAAAAACACTTTTTGTAGTGGAAAAAGATAGAGGAATCTAGAAATGAAAATACATATACACTTGGTATGTTAAAGTATAATTTTCAAAACTGGGTAGAAAAGAGGATATAAAGGAAAGGAACAATTAAGAGAAAAGAATATATTTAAGAGAACTGGATCCTGGGAAAAGAAAACAGCAGAGATCAGAATGAATTCAACGAGGATTTTGCACTAAGTAGATAACAAAAAGTATCAATGGAGAATGGCTTTCAGTGGATTTACCTGAGACAGAGTTTTCATTAAGGGAAGAACACTGGAGTCTACATTCATAGTCAAATATAGATTACAATAAGATAACCATTAGTCTATATGACTCCAATTGGAGCTCCAGTTTTTCCAATACACACGTCAATACTAAAATAAATTTATAATGGCACCAACTTTCCCATGTTGAAAGAAACAATCAGAGACAGAAACATAAATGTACTGGTGGAAGTGAAAAAAACTGATGAGAGTTAAAGCAATTTCCCACCTATATTGCAGTCACCTCTCTTTCCTGGTTCTGGTGCCCTGGTATTGTATTAGGGCTGTACAATTGTGAATCCCTCTTAATCATCAGATTGTAACTTTTCTCTTTTCAATTTGCTCACTCATTTCCCCCAAACCAGTCTTGCCCCTGCCTACTCTTTAATTCTATTTTCCACCTATTTTTCCACATATCTAGTTTTTATTCTCTGCAAGAACCCTAAGGATCATATGTTTCAAACTGGCCCTAGAAATTTTACAAGTAGCCTTTATATTTATCATAAATTTCTTGTGCATATTTGACTGCAACCCCTACACCACGCAAAAATATCAGGCCCATGCTAAAAATATTTGCAGGTTTTGGATCTATTGCCTTAGGTACCAACAGATGAAAGATAAAACTGAAATAATTCAGGAAAAGGAAGTTTTACACTAACTATATGCTCATTATGTGTTCTAGCCACCAATCCATTAGTACAGAGTATTCTCTGCTCTAATCTTGACAGGGTATCAGTCCTTATTAAATGGTTCATTTCCAACAATAACTTTATACTCATATTATTCCCCTAAATTATCCTCCATTCTAGCCTTCAAACTATTTAGAATCCAAATGTCCTTCAGGCAGGGCAAAATTATTTCCCCAAAGCTTAACAATAGAAAACTTTTCCACCAATTTCAAGATGCGTCCTGATTTTGGTGATGGTAATTTACTTTAAAAATTGTGAGTCACAGATACGGGTGCTCTCCATGTAGCCTTGTTAAAATGAATGATACAGGCAGTAACTTCTTCCAGATTTTAACATAAATGTTGCTTAAATTTGTGAGAGAATATTACAAACTGAGTCCTCCAGGTGAATTAATGAATCTGATGGTGATCATGGGAAACCTTGATAGAGTTTTTTAAGAAACTTTCCTAGTAACAGATCTGTTTTCTTTGCCTGTGAAATGTACTTAACTTTTAACAATTAGGAAGGTTGCAGTTTACTCCAGTCGTCTTTCCTAACTACATTATATAATTCATTAATCATCTATTCATTTAAATTCTATCTAATTTATTACACAATGACAAGGTTAATGGTTTATTTCTCTCTTCTCATCTGTTTACTCCCAATTTTAGTTGTTTTATTAACTTTTCTTAGCTTTTATCTTTTTATTGTTAAACATACATCCATTATTTAATTTTTCAGCTTCGAAGGGTTTTCCTTACTCCCATCTTTTAGTGATGTGAGAATATCAACTTGCTTACATTTCATTTCTTTTGTTAGTTGTCCCTCGTCCACATTTTATTATATCTATTATTTCTAAAATTTCGAATGTAAAGGCCTCTCAAAGGAGAAGGCTGAAAAGCATTTCAAACTGCTCACTTCTAGCTGATCATTTTGGATCTAATTTTCTTGGAAGCCTTCTGCTGGTATTCAGTAACTCACCTGGGGAACTTCCGCTTACAAATTCTTTCTCTAACAACCATGGATCTTCTCCTTGTTCCAACATGAAGATCAGTTCTGGTTTTGTAAAGCAGTACCCTGCAAACAGGAAATACTTTAGCACTTGACTTACCTGTGTAGGTTTTGTTGTTTCCAAATGTGAAGAAAGGTATGGCTTCAGAATTAGCACACTGAGGGTGCTTGCTAGAATTTTTTTTGGGGGGGGAGGGAAATGATAACAAGAAACATTTTCTTACACTCCTAACGGATTAACCTTCTTAAATCCTAGAATCACAATCCTAGATAACATTAAATTCTAAAATGGTCAGTGCCTGTGTTTCAAACAAGATTTCTTAAGGACAGATTTGAAATCTGGCCATAATGGAGTAAAAGGAACTGATTTATCCTTCCATATCAGACATCTAAAAAACCGTATAGATTATATGAAATGAGTTTTAGACTTTAATCAACAGGAGTGCAGACAGGGACACTTGAGAACAGAGAAACAAATGAGGTGAGCCCTGTGATTATTACAGTTTACTGCTGAGAGAGCTTCCAACCCACAGCACAAAAGGAGACCACCAAAACAGAGCCTGGCTAACTCAGTAAATTAAGGCAACAGAACTGGATTTTAAGAAAGCCATGACAACTAGGATTTGTAAGGTAAAATACCAGAGAAGAAAGAGCTATGCTGATACACAGCCTTGGAGATCTGCAAAAGGGTCTCTTGAATACTAACTTTTGAAAGCATGTAAGGAAAACACTTGAGGTTGGGGAAAGACCAGGAGAAAGTGTAGGCTGAAGTACCACCATAGCACACAGAGAGGTAGAAAGCTTCTGCTTCTACTAGCCAGGGTAGAAACACTTCCTAATTCAAGGCCAGTTAGTAGAATAACCAGAAGGGCATTTATTGCCTTAGTAGAGGAGCCAAACCAGTCCTAGACTAAAGTGAGCTCTGAGTCCAATATAACAAAGCTTAAAGCAAACTTTGAAAGGATCAAATTAATTCCAAGTAATTTAACTACAAACCAGAAAAGATCCCAAAAGATTTAAAATAATACAACAAAATTAGCATCTAACAATATAAAATTTGTAACATCTAGCCCCTAATAAAAAATTACCAGGTATGAGTAAAAGGGATATATGACTCTTATTCAAGGAGAAAAAAATCAATCAGTAACCACAGAGCAAGAAATGGCAAAAATAAAACTAATAGAGTCATTAAAACAGTAAATATACTCCACACACTCAAAAAATGAACATGAATATGATGAGAAGAGACAGGGAGTTTATTAAAAATTTCCAAATTGAAATTCTAAATATGAAAAATGTCTGAAATGAGAAAATCAACCAACCAAACAACAAACAAAAAAACTCCACTGGATAAGATTAATAATAACACAGATACCACATAAGGAAAGATAAATGACATAAGGGAGATAGATAACTTTAAGGTATAACAATGAAAACTATGAAATAAGAAACAATAAATAAAGACTGGAAGATAATAAACAGCATTATCTGTGACCAGTGGGATAATATAAACTTATCTAACATGTGAAATTAGCATTTCAGAAGGGGAAAAGGAGGATGGAAAAAATGAGCAAAGGGTGAAATTTTAAAGCAGTGTATAAAACTGTGGATCCAAGAAGCTAAATGAGTATCAAAGAGAAGAAGAAAATCACACCAGGGTACATTATAATTAAATTCTTAAAAACCACTGATAATGAGAAAATGTTGCATAGACAGAGAAAGACATAATTTATACAGAGAAACAAAAATAAGAAGGAATGTCTACTTGTCAGAATTTATACAAGCCAGAAGACTAGATGAAGTGACAATTTTAAAGTACTGAAAGAAAAAAAAGCCAACCTAGGATTTTATACTTGGCAAATATACGACATTTTCAAGCAAAAACTGAAAGAATTTATCACCAACTGACAATTACAGGAAAGTTAAAAGAAATTTTTCACACAGAAGAAAAATGCTATCAGGGGAAATTTATATTTATACATAGAAATAAACAGCACCATAATCTGGAAACATGAGGATAAAAATAAAACTTTTCTCATTTTCGGAACTCTTTTAAAAAATAGTAAATTGTCTTTTAAAACAACGACAATGTACTGTGACAATATGATGACAATAACACCACAAAAGATAGAAGGCAAAAAAATGGAAAATTGTTGTAAGATTTTAAAAATATATTCAGTACAATAAATTACTACTTGAAGGAAGACTGTGATAAGTTAAAGATTTATGCTGTAACTGCTAAAGGAACCTCATACCCTCAGAAAATAGCATGTCTAATAAATCATAATGTAGATGTAATGGAATCATTAAATATACAGTTAATCTGAAAAAAGCAGCAAAGTAGAAAAAAAGAACATTGGAAAAACAGTTTGCAAATAACAATATAGTACATTTAAACCCAACCATATTAATAATAACATTAAACATAAATGGTCTAATCTTTGCAATTAAGAGGCAAAGATCAACAGATTGGATATAAAAACAAGCCTCTAATATATTACGTCTGCAAGAAATTCAGTTTAGCTATAGAGACACAGGTAAGTTATAAGTAAAAAAAACCAAAAAAGATACCATGCAAACATAATAGAAAGAAAGTCACAGTGACTATATTAATATCAAAGCAAAATTCAAAAGAAAGGAATATTATCTGGGATAAAGAGAAATGCTCCACGATGATAAAGGAAATAATTCATCAGGAGAACAAAACTTTTTTCTAACTTTATGACATTTGTTTTTCTATCTTTATAACATTTCTTCAGTATATACAGAGCAAATCAGTCTTGATAAAACTGAAAGAGTAACCAAATCCACAATTATAGCTGGACTGTAATACCTTCTCAATAATTGATAGAACAAATAGATGAAAAAGAAATGAGGATACACAAGACCTGAACAATAATATTAACCAATATGACCTAATTTCCATCTATAGATCACTGATCCATGGTTTAAAATGACCCAAGTATATTATGTCTATAATCAAACTCACTCCATAAATATATTCAGATTGGTTTTCTCTTACAAGTAAGGTATTGTTTTCCTCTTGTTGCTTTTAACATTTTTCTTCAGTTTCCAGATGTTTGAAAGTCATGGAGTTCATGGCATGGATTCCTTTGGGTTTATCTTATATGGAGGTTGCCCAGCTTCTTGAATCTGTAGGCTTATGTCTGGCAAATTTGGGAAATTTTGGCCATTGCTTCTTTGTATTTTTTTTAAAGCCTTTCTTTCTGAGACTCCAAAGACATGAATGAGAGAGATTTTGTTGTAGACCCATAGTCCCCGATGTTTTGTTCAGTTTTATTCTATTTTTTCCTTTGCAATGATTGAGCCATTTCTGTTGTTTTGTCATAAAATTCAGTGATCTTTTCCCTCTATCCTCTCCAGTATGCTTGTGCATATCCATTGAGTTTTTTTTAAAATGTTTTTAGAATAGCTTTAAATTCACAGAAAAGGTGCAGAGAGAAAAGAGAAGTCCTGTATAACCTGCATCCAATTTAGCCTACTGTTAACATCTTATATTACTAGCAGATTTGTCATGCCTATTAATATAATATTGGTATATTATTATTAAATAGAATCTATACTTTATTCCGATTTCCTTTTTTGAACGTAAACATTTTTTCCTTTGTTCCACAACTGCATCCAGGATACCACATTACACTTAGTTACCATGTCTCTTTAGCCTCTTTTAGCCTGTAAGTGATAACCTTTTTTGATAATCCTGACAGTTTAGAGGACATTGCAAAAAGGTTCTTCAGTTTGGGCTTCTTTTTCAATTGTTAAAAATGGGGCTGTATTTTTGGGGAGAAAGACCACAGGGGTAAAATGATTGCCATTCTTACCCCATCTTATCAAGGGTACATGCTATCAATACGACTTATCACTGATGATTACCTGGCTGAGGTGGTGTGTGCCAGGGTTCTCTACAGTAAAGTTACTCCCCAGCCCTCACCCCATGCACAGTGTACCCTTTAGAGAGAAGTCACTAGGCACAGCCTAGGAAAGAAGTGGGGAATTATGCTCCTCTTCCTTGAAGGTGGAGTAACTACATAAATTATTAGTAATTCTTCTGTGTCAGAGATTTTACTGTTCTCTTCCATTTATTTAGTTACTATATTATAGCAGTATGGACTCATAAGTAATTTACACTTTGGGTTATACACCAACACTATATTAATTTATTGCTCAAATTGTCGCAGCTTTGGCTATAGGGAGCTCTTTTAGTTTCGCTCCTCTGTTCTTTGACACACCCCCATTATTCTGGGGTTTTTTTTTTTTTTTGAGTATTTCTTTATGTTCCTCCACACTTATCTTGTATGTTCCATGCCTCAGCCCTAGAACCAGCCACTTCTCCAAGGAACTTTGCTCCTTTTATTGGAGAATTGTACTAGAAACTACTTATAGATCTTTTTAGATTTTTCTATTTTTTAATAATTTTGTTTTGGTGGAGAATGGGTTTCTAGAAATTTGACCATTTCACCTAGGTTGTCCAATCAGTTGGCATACAGTTACTTATAGTATTCTCATAATTCTTTTATTTCTTTGGAATTAGTAGTACTGCCTCACTTTCATTTCTGATTTTAGTAATTTGAGTCTCCTCTTTTTTATTTGATTTAGCTAAGGTTTATAAATTTTGTTATTTTGTCAATAACCAACTTTTGGTTTCATTAATTTTCTCTATTTTTTATTTATTCTCTATTTTTCATCTCTTTTCTAATCTCTGTTATCTCCTTCCTTCCATTAGCTTTAGGTTTAGTTTGCTCTTCTCTCTCTAGTTCCTTAAGGAGTAATGTTAGGTTATGGATTTGAGATCTTTTTTCTTGTTCAATATGATTACAGCTACAAATTCCCATCTTAGTTTTACTTCCACCACATCCCGTAAGTTTGGCGTATTGTGTTAATATTTTCACTCTCTCAAGGTATTTTCCAATTTCCCTTGTGATTTCTTCTTTGAACCAATCACGTTGGTTGTTTAAGAGCATTTTATTTTCTGTATATTCATGACACTTCATTTTCCTTCTCTTATTGATTTCTAGTTTCATTGTGATTGGAACAGATACTACATATGATTTCAGACATTTAAAATGTATTAAAACTTGTTTTGTGTTCTATTCTGAAGAATAATCCATGTGCACATAAGAAAAAAATGTGTAGTCTGCCAAACTTAGGCAGAGTCTTCTATGTCTGTTAGGTCCAATTGGTTTATGGTATTGTTCAAATCCTCGGTTTTATTTTTGTTTGGTTGTTTATTCCATTATTGACAGTGGAATACTGAAGGTTTTTTTTTTTTTTTATTGTAGAACCGTATGCTTCTCCCTTCAATTCTGTCAATGTTTGCTTCATATATAGTCTGTTATTTGGTTCATGTATGCTTATGCACCCTTTTTGGTGAATTGACCCTTTTATCAATTATGATGTCCTTTTTTGTCTCTTGAAACAGTTTCAGATTTATTTATGGCTATTGTAGTCCTTTGATTTTCCACATAAATCTTAGAATCAGTTTGCTGATAAAAACTTCCTGGGCTCATGATTGAGACTGCTTGAATCTATACATAAAGTTTGGGAAAACTGACATCTTAAGTTGTCCAATTCATAAAAACAAAACATCTCTCTATTATTTAGATGTTCTTTGTTTTCTTTTGTCAGTGTTTTGTAGCTTTCTGAAAACACATCTTATATTTTATAGATTTATCCTTAAGTACTTCCTTTTTTTTGTGCAATTGTTACTGGGCTGAAAAAAAACCCTTAAGTTCCAATTGTTCATTTCTGATATACAGGAAAGCAGTAACTTTTGCAAATTGACCTTGGATCCTGCAGAGTTAGTATATTCCCTTATTATTTCCAGGAATGTTTTGGAACATTTTGGGGAAGATTCTATATAGAAAATGTTACCTGTTAATATATAGAGATTTATTTCTTCCTCTTCAATCTGTATGCCTTCCCCCCCTTTTCTTACCTTACTGTATTAGTTAGGAGTTCCAGTAAGACACTGAGTAAAAGTGATGAGAAGTTAATCCTATTCCCTAACTTAGAGGGAAAGTGTTTTGTCTCCCACAATAGATAGGACATTAGTGTTAGATCTTTCATATATACATTTTATTAGGTTGTATCCTCATACTGCTAATTTTTTGAGAGTGGCTTTTTCTTCCCACGAAAGGTGTCTTAGTATGATCAGGCTGCTATAACAAAAACACAATAGACTGAGTGGCTTACAAACAACAAGCATTTATTTCTCATAGTTCTGGAGGCCAGGAAGCCCAAGGGTGCCAGCAGGTCCCCTGTGATGAGTGCCCAATTTCTGGTTCATAGGTGGCTGTCTTCTGGAGGTGTGCTCACATAGGGGAAGGGTGAATGAGTTCTCTGGGGTCTCTTTTATAAGACCACTAACCCCATAACCTCCTAGAGGCTCTACCTTCAAATTCCATCATATTGGAGGATAGGATGTAACATGGATTTTGGGGGGACACAGACATTCAGTCTATAGCAAATGCATTGTAAATTTACTGAAATGCTTTTCATTTTCCCACTGATACAATCATACGGTATTTCTTACTGTCTGTTACCATGATTTACATTTATTGACTTATAAATGTAGAAACAGGCTTGCATTTCTGAAATGAAACCCATTTGGATATATCAACCTTTTATATATTGCTGGATTTGGTTTCCTAATATTTAGAAAGATTTTTAGATCTAACTTCACGAGAAATGTTAGTCTGTAGTTTTCTTTTAAGTTTTCTCATTGCATATTAGAATTAATACTGGACTCATGAAATGGTGGGGAATTGTTCCCTCCTCTTTACTTTCTTCAAAGAGTTTGTATAGAATTGATATTATTTCTATTTGTTTGGTAGACTTCACTGGTGAGATCATCTGGATCTGTGTTTTTTTGGGGGGGGGGCGGTTTTAAACACTAAATTTAAAAAGTTCTTGAGGTTACAAAAGTTAAGTGAGGATTTATTAAGGGACAGACAGGACACTCTAAAGGGGAGTGCAGGCAGGCTCAGGTGAGCAGCTGCACTAAATTAACTTTCTTTTACAGATACAGAACTACTCAGGTTAGATATTTCATTAGGAGTACATTTGGAAGTTTGTGTTGCAAGAAATAGGTCTATTTCAGCCAAATAATCAATTCTATGGGCACAGAAGTGCGTGTAGTGTTCTCTTACTATACATTTAGTGTGTAAGGGATCACTAGTGCTGACTGCTCTTTCATAACTGACCCTGGTAACTTGTGTCTTCTTTCTCTCTGTTAGCCTAGCTAGCGATTAATCAATTTATTAATCTTTTCAAAGAACGTATCTTATTTTTCTTCGTTCTTTCCTATTTTCAATTTCACTAATTTCTGCTCTAATTTTTAAATTATTTTCTTTTTCTGCTTCCTTTAGGTTTAATTTCCCTTTTTCTAGTTCCCTAGAGTGGATACTTTTGGTTACTGATTTTAGATCTTCTTTCCTATTATGTGCACTTAAGAGTTATAAACTAACCTCTGACCATTGCTTTAGTTTTTAATTTTTAAAAACAGGTTAAGCACGTTATTTAGCACAGTGCCTGGCATATCACAGTGGCTGTTACAATCACATCACCTTATATTTAGCACATTTCTGGAGCTTCCTATTTGATAGCATGACTCAAGAACCCTACTTCAATGGGTCAATTTTTCCACTGCTGCCATATTAACTTACTAAAGCAATACTATGACTGTGGTACCCCCTTGTGCAAAAACCGTCAGTAGCTGGCTCTTATCAATCCAGTAAATTGAAAATGTAAAGTCACCCACAATCCAGCCTCAACCTAACTTTTCAGCCTCAGCTCCCAGTTAAGAGATAGACTGGGATTTCAAAATTGTAGGATAAACAAGATTATACTGTATAGCACAGGGAAATATATACAAGATCTTATGGTAGCTCACAGAGAAAGGAATGTGACAGTGAATATATATACGTTCATGTATAATTGAAAAATTGTGCTCTACACTGGAATTTGGCACAACACTGTAAATGATTATAAATCAATAAAAAAAAATGTTAAAAAAAAAAACCCACTGGGACACTCTATAGTCTGCACCTGATGTGTTGTAGTGAGCTACCCTTTCACATGACCACTGCTTTAGTTCCATCTCACAAATATTTTTCATTTATAAAAAAATTCTCAAAATCTCTCTCATGATTTCTTAGTTGACCCTTGCATTATTCAGATGTGTGTTAGTTAATTTCCAAATATTTAGGAGCACTCCAGCTATCTTTCTGTACTTGCTTTCTTATTTACTTCTGGTATGGTCTCAGAAAATCTTTTTAAATTCTACACATTTAAATTTGTTAAAGTGTGCTTTATGGAGTAGAATGTGTTCTGTTTTGGTTGTACGTTTCCTGTATACTTGCAAATAATGTGTATTTCCTTGTTGTTGAAATAGTGTCTCTCTCTCTCTCTCTTCACACACACTCACACATACCAGTAGATCCAAACTGGTTGACAGTGCTCTTCAGATCATCAATACCTATACCCTTACTAATTTTTTGCCTTCTTGATCTACCAGTGCAGACAGAGCAGAGTTTAAGGCTCCAACACTTATAGTGGATTTGTCTACTTCTCTTTCCAGTTCTGTTTTTAACCTGTGTATTTTGAAGTTCTGTTGTTAGGTGCATAGACATTTAGGATTGTTATGTCTTCTTAGAGAGCTGACCTCTTTATTGGTATGCAATGTTTCTCTGTCCTTGGTAATCTTCCATGTTTTGAAGTATAGTAAAATTAATACATTTAGTTCAGTATTCTTTTGGTTAGTGTTAGCATGGCATATTTTTCTATCTCTCCTTACTCTTAAGCTACCTGAGTCTTTGTGTTTATGGCACATTCTTGTAGCCATTTATTTTATATGAACCCATTTTATTTCTTCCCTTAGCGCGTCATTTATACTTCTTTTAAACTCTTTTTAGTGGTTGCCTAGTGTTTATAACAGACATTTTAAAGTAATCTATGTCTACCTTAAAATAACATAATAACAGTATCACTTCACATGTGGTAAAGGCACCTTATAACAGGGTATTCCCTGTAGTCTTTGCCATCCCTTGTGGTACTGCAGTCATTAATTTATCCATATGCTATAATAACATTATACCTTCTTACTGTTACTATTTTCAATTGCATCCTGAACATTCTAAGCATTATATGACTCTGGATCTTCTTTATGTTCTGTCACAGTAGGCTTCCTCTGACCTTGTGGCAGCTGAAGAGAGAAATACTGTTTCTTACTGCCAGTTGAGGTTTGAAGTCCAGGTTCTCCATTTGGCCTCTATGGACACCACAGGGTAGGGACTGGGACCACTTTTTGCAGCTAGTCAGTGCTGAACATCTTGGCTCTCCATTAGGCCTTCACCCTAATGGAAAGGTGGAGTGGTTCTTTGCTACTGTTTCTCTCCACTGTCCAAAGTCTTATGATTGTTTTCTACGTAATGTCTAGGGTTTTAGCTGTATTTAAGGGGAGGAACAGGGTGAAGTATGTCTAATTAATTTTATATGAAAACGTCAGTCTCCAAAATTTTTACTAAAACTGCTTTAAAATTTTTGTGTAACTTTTAAATATGTAAAATATTTATGTAGTTCAAAAATCCATATTGTATAAAAAGGTATATTCAAAGTTTCACTTCCATTCCTGTCCCCTCCACTCATTCTCCTCCTTCCCATTTTTATTACTTTCTGATTTTCTTCCAGTATTTCATTTTTGCAACTATAAGCAATGATATATATTCTTGTGTCTCTTCCTTTCTTACTCAAAAGGTAACTTTCTATACACACTGTTCTGCTTCTTTTTGATTTAATATATACTGAATATTACCCTTTATCTGTGTATAAACTCTTCCTATAGTTGCATCGTATTCATTTGTGGGTAGATGTAACCCAAATTGAAGTCAATTTATCAGTGATGAACATTTGGGTTAATGATATTTTACTGCTATTATCAACTATGCTATGACGAATGACCTTGTGCACGTATCATATTGTATTGTGCAGGTACAGCTTTAAGATATATTCCTAGAAATGTGACTGCTGGGTAAAATCTAATACATCTGGATTTTTTTTTTAGTACCGAAAATGTACATTTATTAAAGGCAGATCTGATTGTGTTACTACTTTACTTAAAACCGTTAATGGCTAGCCATTGCTTAAAAACTTCAGAATAGGGCCTCAGTATAGTCTCTTGGTCCATATGTCTTCTGGCTTTCCTTGTTCCAGCCTTATTAATCTATTTTTTAAGACCCTGTGCTCCCTATCTTCTCTTCTACCAAGAATCTTGGTACTTGTTCTTTTCTCTGCTCGGGATGCTTATATTTCCTTATTTCCTTTCTTCCTACACTTTCTTTAGAGTTTTGCTCAAGTATCACTTTATCTTAACATTTCTTCCTGAGTTTGAAAAACTTCATAAAATAGTAAATAGGCAAGTGAACCCCTCCTCTGAGGTATCCTTTACTAAGTATCAACAAATATCACACATTGTTTATGGAGAGATTTCATTGTACTCCCTAAAGTCAAGTAGTGCTATTAGAGAAACTGTATTGCACACTTTTGCTTTCTGATGCTTATCAAATTTAGTTACTTTTTAATGTAATTTAATTAAGTCCCCCCCCAAAAAAAACTTCAGCTCCCTGAAAGCAGAGATGGTCTGTATTTTTTTCATAATTACTTTTCCAGTACTTAGTCCAATGCTTGAATTGGGTATTCAAAGCGCCCTATGAAAACTGAGGCTGTGCTATTATATATCATCAAGACTGTTGTACAGGGGTCTACCAAGTAGTAGGTGTTGGGTAAATAGTTGTGAGATTTTAATTGCATTTCTTAAAGATCACATACTTGGTAAGTCATGGTTATTTTTCAGATTTGTTTCATTACAGGTTATTTTGTAATAATATAGAATATAGTTCCTTGTGCTATACAGCAGGTCATGGTGGTTTATCTATTTCATATATAGTAGTGTGTATCTGTTAATCCCAAACTTCTAATTTATCCCTGTCCCTGCTTTCCCTTTGGTAACCGTAAGTTTGTTTTCTATGTCTGTGAGGCTGCTTCTGTTCTGTAAATAAGTTCATTGGTTTCCCCCTTTTTTAAGATTCCACACATAAGTGATATCACATGATATTTGTCTTTCTCTGAATTACTTATATAATCTCTAGGTCCATCCATGTTGCTGCCAAAGGCATTATTTCATTCTTTTTTATGGTTGAGTAATATTCCACTGTGTGTGTATATATATAATATATACACACATACATATACACATACACACACCACATCTTTATCCATTCATCTTTTGATGGACATTTAGGTTGCTTCCATGTCCTGGCTATTATAAATAGTCCTGCTATGAACATTAAGGTGCATGTATCTTTTCAAATTGGAGTTTTCTCCAGATACATGCCCAGGAGTGGGATTGCTGGATCATATGGTAAGCCTATTTTTAGTTTTTTTAAGGAGCCTCCATACTGTTCTCCACAGTGACTGCACTGATTTACATTCCCAACAGTGTAGGAGGATTTCTTTTTCTCCATACTCTCTCTCTAGCATTTATTATTTGTAGACTTTTAAATGATGACCATTGTGACTGGTGTGAAGGGATACCTCACTGTAGTTTTGATTTGCATTTCTCTAATAATTAGTGATAGTGAGCATCTTTTCATGAGCCTGTTGCCCATCTGTATGTCTTCTTTGGAGAAATGTCTATTTAGGTCTTCTGGCCATTTTTTGACTGGGTTGTTTATTTTTTTTTTAATATTAAGCTGTATGAGCTGTTTGTATATTTTGACATTATTTTTTCTGTATTTTTTTTTCCTTTTGTGGTATCTTTGTCTAGTTTTGTATCAGAGTGATGTGGCTTCATACAATGAGTTCTGAAGTGTTCCTTCCTCTGCAATTAACCGGAATAGTTTCAGAAGGGTAGGTGTTAACTCTTCCCTAAATGTTTGGTAGAATTCACCTGTGAAGCCATCTGGTCTTGAAATTTGGGGGGGGAGGGGTTAAAACTACTTATTCAATTTCAGTACTAGGAATTAGTCTGTTCATATTTTCTAGAAATTAAGCTTTTATCAGCTGCATCATCTGCAAATATTTCCTCCCATTCCACAGGTTGTCTTTTCATTTTGTTTATAGTTCCCTTTGTTGTGCAAAAGCTTGTAAATTTAATGAGGTCCCATTTGTTTATTCTTGCTTTTTATTTCTATTGCCTTGGCAGACTGCCCTAGGAGAATATTACTATGATTTACATCAGAGAATGCTTTGTCTATCTTCTTTTCTAGGAGGTTTATGGTGTCTTGTCTTATGTTTAAATCTTTATGTCATTTTGAGTTTATTTTTGTGTCTGATGTGATACAGTGTTCTAACTTCATTAATCTACATGTGGCTGTCCAGCTTTCCTGACACCACTTGTAGAAGGGATAGTCTTTTCTCTATCATATGTTCTTGCCTCCTTTGTTGAACATTAATTGACAGTGGGTGTGTGGGTTTATTTCTGTGCTCTCAATTCTGTTCCATTGGTTCGTATGTTTGTTTTTGTGCCAATACCATGCTGTTTTGTTTACTGTAGCTCTGTAGTATTGTCTGAAGTCTGGGAGGGTCATGCCTTCAAATTTGTTCTTTTCTTCAGTATTGTTTCGGCAATTCTGGGTCTTTTGATTTCATATAAATTTTAGTATTATTTGTTCTAGTTCTGTGAAAAATGTCCTGGGTAATTTGATAGGGACTGCATTAAATATGTAGATTGCTTTTGGTAGTATGGCCATTTTAACAATGTTAATTCTTCTAATCCAAGAGCATGCGTATATTTCCATTTCCTTAAATCACCTTTGATTTCTTTAATCACCTTTAATTTCTTTAATCAATATTTTATAGTTCTCCATGTATAAGTCTTTCACCTCCTTTGTCAGGTTTGTATTTTCTTTTTAACTTTCCTTTTCTGATATTTCACGGTTAGTGTAAAGAAATGCAACATTCCTTTCTGTATGTTAATCTTGTATCCTGCTACTTTGCTGAACTGGTTTACCAGCTGTAATAGTTTTTATGTGGAGTCTTTAGGGTTTTCTAGATATAGTATCATGTCATCCACGTATAGTGACAATTTTACCTCTTCTCTTCCAATTTAGATCCCTTTTATTTCTTTTTCTCATCTGATTCCTATGGATAGGACTTCAATATTATGTTGAATAGAAGTGGTGGGAGTGGGCATCCTTGTCCTGTTCCAGATTTTAGCAGGAAGGGTTTCAGCTTTTCACCATTGAGCATGTGGTTTTGTCATAAATTAGCTTTTATTATGTTTCCTCTACCTCCATTTTGGTTAGAGTTTTTATCATGAATGGATGTTTAATTTTATCAAATGCTTGTTCTGCATCTACTGAGATGATCATGTGGTTTTTGTCCTTTATTTGTTGACACGGTGTATCACACTGATTGATTTATGTATGCCGAACCACCCTTGTGACCCTGGGATGAACCCAACTTAATCGTAGTATATGAACTTTTTATGTGTTGTTGGATTTGGGTTGCTAATATTTTGTTGAGAATTTTTGCATCTATATTCATCAAAGATATTGGCCTGCAATTTTCTTTTTTGGTAGTGTCTTTACTTTTGGTATCAGCATGATGGTGGCTTCGCAGAATGAGTATGGGAGTGTTCCCTCCTCTTCAGTCTTTTGGAGTGTTTGAGAAGGATTGGTATAAGTTCTTCTTTGTATGTCTGACAGAACTCCCCAGTGAAGGCATCTGGTCCTGGACTTCTGTTTGCAGGGAGGTTATTACTATTATTTTTTAAACACTGCTGACTCTATTCCACTTCTAGTGATTGGTCTGTTCAAATTATCTATTTCTTCTTGATTCAGTTTTGGTGAACTGTATGGTTCTAGAAATTTGTCCATTTCTTCTAGGTTGTCCAGTTTGTTGCCATATAATTTGTTCATAGTATTCTCTTATGGTTTTTTATATTTCTGTAGTGTTGGTTATAATTTCTCCTCTTTCATTTCTTCTTTTGTTTATTTGAGTCCTCTCTCTTTTCTTCTTGGTGAGCCTGGCCAGAGGTTTGTCAGTATTTTTAACTCATTCAAAAAACCAGCTCTTGATTTTATTGTTTTTTTCTAAAGTTTTAAAAATATCTTTTTAATTTCCTCCCTGAACTTTATTATTTCTTTCCCTCTGCTAACTTTAGGTTCTGTTTGTTCTTCTTTTTCTAATTATTTTAGGTGGTAGGTTAGGTTGTTTATTTGAGATTTTTCTTGTTTTTCTGAGGAAGGTCTGTAGTGCTATGACCTTTCCTCTTAGCACTGCTTTTGTTGCATCATTTAGATTTAGTGTGGTTGTGTTTTCATTGACATTTGTCTCAAGGTATCTTTTAATTTCCTCTTCAGCTTCATTATTGACCCACTGTTTTGTTGTTGTTATTGGTGGTGGTGGTGGTTTTGTTTTTAATAGCATATTGTTTAGTGGTTGTATTTTCTACTTCTTCCTGGTGCAGTCCTAGGAGATTGTATCTTTCTAAGAATTTGTCCATTTCTTCTAAGGTTGTCCATTTTATTGGTGTATAGTTGCTGGTAGAAGTCACTTATGATCCTTTGTATTTCTCTGGTGTTCACTGTAACTTTCCTTTTTCATTTCTTATTTTATTGACTTGGGTCCTCTCCCTTCTTTTCTTAATGAGTCTAGTTAAAGGTTTATCAATTTTATCTTTAAAAAAAACCAGCTTTTAGTTTTATTGATCTTTCCTATTGTTTTTAGTCTATACTTCATTTACTTCTGCTCAGATTTCTTTCCTCCTAACTTTGGGTTTTGTTTGTTCTTTTTCTAGATGCTTTAGCTGGAAGGTTAGTTTTAGTGACTTGATACACAATTTGTATAATGCAGTTAATGCAGTGCTGAGAGAGAAATGCAGCATGAAATAAATATATTAAAGAGGAAAGGTCTCAAATCTATGATCTCACATTAAGAAACCATAAGAACTAAGCCATGGAAAAGAAATTGAAAACATATATATGTATGTATATATATGTTTAACTGAATCACCTTTCTGTACACCTGAAAGTAGCATTGTAAATCTACACTTCAAAAAAAAAAATAAAATTAAAAAAAGAAACTATAAGAGAGCACAAGAAATCCAAATCAAGCAGTAGGTAAAAAATAAAGGGCAGAAGTCAATGAAGTTGAAAACAGAAAACAAGAGAGAAAACTCAATGACAGAAGAAGCTGGTTGAAAAGAATAATGAAATAGACAAATTTCATTTGAGATAAAACAAATTATCAATACAATGAATAAGATGGGGATATAAATACAGATCCCAGATACATTAAAATGACAAAAAGAAAATAGTATGAACAACTCTAGACACATAAATCTGACAAGTTAGATACAATGGGCTAATTGCTGGAAAGCAAAGCAAAAATACCATAGTTTGCCCAGTGGAGATAATTTAAATAGTCCTATAACTATTACAGAAAGTGAATTTGTAAGTTTAAACACCCCAAAAAAGAAACCTCCAGGCCCAGATGCTTTTGCTAGAGAATTCTACCAAACATTAACGAAGAATAAACACCACTTCTACACAATCTCTTCCAGAAAACAGAAGAGGAGGAAACCATTTCCAACTAGTTGAATGAGGCCAGCATTATCCTGATAGAAACAGGAGACAAAGACAGTACAAAACTACAGACCGTCTCATGAAGAGATGCAAAACCACTTTTAAAATGTCAGCAAATATAACTGAGCAATAAGTAAAAAGAATTATATGCCAAGACCAAGTAGGGTTTATTCCAAGTATGCAAGACTGGTTTAGTATTTGAAAATCAGCCAGTGTAGTCCACCATGTTAATGGCATAAATAAGAAAAAACCACATAATCACAGCAGTAGACACAACAAAAGCATTTTTTAAAAATTCAATATCTCATTCATGATAAATACTCTCTGAAAACTAGGAATAGAGAGGAATTTCCTCAAGTTGATGAAGAATATCTGTAGAAAATCTCCTGCTAACATCATCTGCTGAAAGCTGGATGCTTTCCCTCTAAGGCTGGAAACAAGGCAAATGTATCTACTCTCACCACTCAGCAAACTCTCACCAGTTCAGCAAAGTGTCAGCACAAAAGAACAATGTATAAAAATATTTCTATAAACCAGCAACTGATAAGGAGACAGAAATTTAAAATACAATGACATTTACAATCAATCAAAGTGAAATATTGAGGTATAAATCGAATGAAACATGTATAGGACTTTTATGCTGAAAACTAAAAAACACAGATGAAAAAAATCAAAGATCTAAATAAATACATATACTGTGAATTTTGAATTACAGAACAGCAAAGATGGCAAAAAATTGATAACATACATTTAACATAATTCCTATCAAACATTAAGCAAGATTTTTAAAAACATAATGACATTATTCCAAAATTTATACATGAAGTCAAAGTAACGGGAAGAGCTAAAACAATACTGACAAATAAGTATAATGTGAGAAGCAGCACTCTCCCTCATTTAGAGAACCCAGAAATAGATTCACCCAAGTATACCAAAATCATTTTTGATACAGCTGAAAAAGCAACTCAATGAAAGAAGAGCAAATGAATAACCACAGGTAAAAAAAATTATCTCAACTTACACTTCACTCCTTATTTAAAAATTAACTCAAAATGATTTAAAGAAAAATGATAGATTTAAATATAATTGTAAAATGACCCAACTTTTAAAATTTGGAGAACACCTTTAGACCAAGGACTCGGTGAGGTGCCCTTAGATACGCATAAATACACAACCCTGATAAAGTGGACTTCATCAAAATTAAAAATTTAGGATCTGCAAAAGACTTTATTAAGGGGATGAAAAGCCAAGCTACCCCTTCACAGGCTTTGCCAGCAAGGACCCCAAAAGCCCTCACTGTTGCAATAGACACTTGCAAGTTTCTTCACTGAGGACACCCAGTCTTTGCCTATGATATTCCCTCAGCTGATGGGGCCCCCTAGAGTCCATGCTGCTACAGTGCTCCAGAGCAGGAGATGCCTCTGTGCTCCCTTTGGGGCTGGAGCCACTGCACCCCTCCTCCCCACACTAGCAACACCATGCACATGCTTGAGCTCTAGACTCTAGTGCTGCCACTGTGTATGCCTGTACCCTCATACCAAAAGGGATGCCATTTGCAGAGACATCCCCCATAAAAAAAAAAAAGAGAGAGAGTGGGAGAAATCAAGCAACTTTTGCCACCAAGGACCCCAGCAGCCTTCGCCCTTCCTGCAGACATTTACAGCATTTGCTGTCAAGAACCCTCACAGTCTTTGTGAATGCTGACCTCAGTTGAGAGATCTTCCTGAAGTCCACAACTGGCACCCAACCCAGCTGCCCCCATGTACCACCCACAGGTGAAGGTATTTCCCTACTGAATCCAGTCCATAAAGTGTGGAAGAGGTTACTATTTCTTCACATGCAAAGACATCAATGTAAACCTATTAGGAACGTGAGAAATACAGGAAACATGACACCACCAAAGGGAAATGTATTTCAAGTAGCCAACTCCAAAGGTACAGGAATCTACACTGTCTGACAAAGAAATAAAAATGTTTTAAGGAAGAGTAGCAAGCTAGCAGAGAATACAAATAGACAACGCAATGAAATCAGGGAAACATTACATGAACAAAATGAGAAGTTAAAGAAAGAGACAGAAATCATAAAAAGAGAACCAAGTAGAAGGCTATTTCTAGAAACATACAACCTACCAAGACTGAATCAAGGAGAAATAGAAAATGTGAACTGATCAATAGATGAGTAAAGAGACTGAATGAGTAATCAAAATCCTCCCAACACAGAAAGCCCCAGGACTAGCTTCATTGACAAATTCTTCAAAAACATTAAAAAAAGAATTAATACCAATTCTTCTCAAACTCTTCCAAAAAACTGGGGAAAAGAGAATACTTCCAAACTCATTCTATGAAGCCAGCATTACCTTGATAACAAAGCCAGATAAGGACACAAGAAAACTATACACCAATATACCCAATGAATACAGATGTAAAAATGCTCAACAAAATATTAACAAATCAAATTCAAGAGCACATAAGAAGGATTATACACCATGATCAAGTGGGATTTATCCCTGGGATGCAAGGATGGTTCTACATACACATATCAATAAATCTAGTATATTACATTAATAAAATAAAAGATAAAAACCTTATGATTCTCTCCATAGATGCTGAAAAAGAATTTGACAAAATACCACATCCTTTCATGATAAAAACCGTCAGCAGACTGTGTATAGAAGGAACATATCTCAACATAACAAAGACCACATATGGCAAATTAAAAAGCTATTCATCTAATATCAGGAGCAAGACAAGGATGCCCACTCTTACTCAATAAAGTACTAGAAGTCCTAGCTAGAGTGACTAGGTAAGGCAAAGAAATGAAAGGCATCCAAGTTAGGAAGGAAGAAGCAAAACTGCTGCTATTTGCAGATGATATTATTTCCTATTTAGAAAATCTCAGACTCAACCAAAAAACTGTTGGAGCTAATTAACAATTCCAGTAAAGTTTCAGGGTACAAAACCAACATACAGAATTCAGTTGCATTTCTACACACTAAGAATGAAACCTCTGAAAAAGAAATAAAACTATCCCATTCACCATAGCATCAAAAACAACAAAACACTTAGGAATAAATTTAACCAAAGGAAGTGAGAAATCTCTAAAATGAAAACTACTAGACTTTCCTGATAGAAACTGAAGAAGATAATACAAATAGATCCGTGTTCCTCGATCATTAGGAATTAATATAATTAAAATGCTCATACCCAAAGGCATCTATCTATTCAATGCAATCCTATAATACTGATGGCATTCTTCAAAAAAATAGAAAAAAAAATCCTAAAATTTGTATAGAACCACAAAAGACCCCCAAATAGCCAAAGCAATCCTGAGGAAAAAGAACAAAGCTGGAGGTATTACAATTACTGACTTCAAACTATACTACAAAGCTACAGTAATAAAGACAGTATGGTACTGGCACAAAAATTGACAGACCAATGGAACAGAATAGAGATCCTAGATTAAACCCCTGCTTCTACTGTCAACTACTATTTGACAAGGGAGCCAACAGCACCCAATGGAGGATAGTCTCTTCAATAAACGGTGTTAGGAAAACTGGATAAACACATACAAAGCAATATAACTAGACCCCTAACTGACACCGCTCACAAAAATTAATTTGAAGAGGACTTAAACTCAAAGACTTAAACATGAGACCAGATACTATAAAATTCCTAAAAGAAAACACAAAGAAGAAGGTCCTCAACATTGGTGTTGGCAATGATTTTTTAGATAAGACATTAGAAGTACAAACAACAAAAGTAAAAACAGGACTAGACTAAACTTAAAAGCTTTTGCACAGCAAAAGAAACAACAAAATGAAAAGGCAACATACAGAACATGAGAAAAATTTTGCAAACCATACATCTGATAAATATATAAGAACTCATACAACTCAAAAACAAAAAAAGCCGATTAAAAATGGGCAGAAGATCTGAATGGACATTTTTTAAATAAGACATATAGATGACTAACAGGTGCATGAAAAGATGTCTACATCATTAATCATCAGGCAAATGCAGATGAAAACAATGAGGTATCACCTCATACCTGTTAGAATAGTTATTACCAAAGACAAGAAATAACAAGTATTGATGAGGATGTGGAGAAAATGGAACCCTTGGTGCACTGTTGGTGGGAATGTAAACTGATGCAGCCATTATGGAGAAGGCTATGGAGGCTCCTCTAAAAATTAAAAAATAGAACTACCTATGAGATTGATCCAGCAATTCCACCTCTGGGCATTTATTTGAAGGAAACAAAAACACTAACTCAAAAAGATACATGCACCCCCATATTCACTGCTGCATTATCTACAACAGCCAAGATATGGAAACAACCTACATGTCCGTTGATAGGTGAAGGGATAAAGATAGTGTGCTACATATATACAATGGAATATTCAGCCATGAGGAAGGAATACATCCTGCCATTTGATTTATAACAACATGGATGGACCTTGAGCACATTATGCATTATGCTAAGCAAGATAAGTCAGAAGGAGAAAGACAAATATTATATGATTATCACTTACATGTGGAATTTTAAAATGCCAAACTTTAAAAAACAGAGACTAAAGCTGTAGTTTCCAGGGAATGGGAGGTAGGGAACGGGACAGATGATGTTTAAGGGCACAAATTTGTATTGAGTATTAAATAAGCCCTAGAGATATAATGCAAAGTAGAGTAAATACAGACAACAATATTGAATTGTAATCATCAAACTTGCTAAGAGACTATAACTTAACTATTTCAACTACTAAAAAGAAAGGGTAATTATGTAGTATGATAGAGGTGCTAATTACTACAACAGCAAACATATTATCATATATAAATGTATCAAATTAACAAGTTGCACACCTTAAATTTACATAATGTTATATTTCAAACATATTTCAATAAAAAATTAAAAAGAAAAAAAAGGTATTGTGGCTAAAAAGTTCTCCAATCTTGAAAGGGAAATGAACATCCAGATTCATGAAACTCAAAGGACCCCAAATAAGATTAATCTAAAGTAAAGTATATTGGAACACATTATCAAATTGTCAAAAGTCACAGAGAGAATTTCGAAAGCAGCAAGAGAAAAGTGACTCATCACATAGAAGGGAATTCCCATAAGATTATTAGATTTCTCAGCAGGAAACTTGCAGAGTACGAGAGAGTAGGGGTGATACATTCAAAAGAAAAAACCAGCCAACCTAGAATACTATACCTGGTAGAACTATCTTTTACAAATGAAGATGAAATAAAGTCTTTTTCTAGATAAAGAAAAACCAGTGGAGTTTGTAACCACTAGACCTGCCTTATAAGAAATGCTTAATTAAGGGAGTTCATCAAAATGAAATGAAATTACATTAAACAGCAACACAAAATAATCTCACTAATGAAGGGAAATAAATAAATATACCCCATGTTTCAAACTGAAGAATTAATGTTAAAATGTCCCTATGATCCAAAGTGATCTATAGAGGCAATGCAATTCCTATCAAAATCCCAATGGCAATCTTTACAGAAATAGGAAAAAACTATCCTAAAATTCATATGAAACACAAAAGACCTTGGATAGCCAAAACAATCTTGAGAAAGAACAATGCTGGAGGCACTTCAAAATATATTATAAGGTTATAGTAACTTTCTGACTTCAAAATATATTATAAGGTATAGTAACAAAAACAGTATGGTAAAGGCATGCAGACAGAGTTATAAACCAATGGAGTAATAAAGGAGCCCAGAAATATACCCACACATCTACAGTCAACTGGTCTTCAACAGGGTGCTAAGAACACAAAATGAGGAAAGGACAGTCTCTTCAATAAATGGTGCTGTGAGAACTGGACATCCACATGTAGAAGTTGAAATTGGATTCTTGTCTCACACTCTATACCAAAATCAACTCAAAATTGATTAACAACTTAAATGTAAGACCTGAAACCATAAAACTCCTCAAAGAAAACATGGGGGAAAAAGCTCCTTGACATCAGTCTTGGCAATGGTTGTTATATGACACCAAAAACATGGGCAACAAAGGCAAAAACAGACAAGTGAGACTGCATCAAAATAAAACCTTCTGAACAGCAAAGGAAATAATCAACAGAGTGAAAAAAGTAGGATGGGAGAAAATATTTGCAAATCATCATAATAACTATTGGGGGCAAATATCCAAAATATATAAGGGAGTCATACAACTCAACAGCAAATAAGCAAAGAAACAGATAAAAAATCAGCAAAGGATTGAAGTTGACTTTTCTCAAAAGAAGCCATACAAATGGCCAATGGATATATGAAAATGTGCTCAACATCACTAATCATCAGAGGAATGTGAATCAAAACCACAATGAGGTATTACTTCACACCTGCAGAGGATGACTGCCAAAGAGACAAAAGATAAGTGTTGGTAAGGATGTGGAGAAAAAGGAACCCTTGTACACTGTTGGTGGGAATGTAAATTGGTACTCCCATGACACAAAACTACAGAGTTTCCTCAAAACACTAAAAATGGAACTACCTTATGGGCCCATAATCCCGCTTCTGGGTGTAAGTCCAAAGGCAGTGCAATCAGGATCTCAAAGAGATATCTGCACTCCATGCTCACCGTAGCCTTAGTCAGAATAACCAGGATATGGAAACAATCTAAAATGTCTGTTGGCAGATGAATGATTAAAGATGTGGTATGTCTATACACAGTAGACTACTATTCAGACACAAACAGGAAGGAAATCCTGACATTTGTCCCAACATGGATAGAACTAGAGGACATTATGCCAAGTGAAATAGGCCAGACACAGAGAGACAAATACTGCGTGATCTCAGTGGAATTCAAAACAGTCAAACTCATAGAAACAGAGAGTAGGATATTGGTTTACAGAGGCTGGGAGATAGGGAACAGGGAGATGTTGGTCAAGGGGTACAAAGTTCAATCACCCAAGATGAACAAGCTATGAAGATCCAATATACAAATGTGACCATAGTTAACAATACTGTTATTGTATACTTGAAATTTGCCAAGAGGGTAGATCTTAAGGCTTCTCACCCTCTCCCAGCTGCCCCCCCCAAAAAAAGGGCAGCTATGTCAGGTGACGAATATGTTAATTAGCTTGATTGTGGCAATTATTTTATAATGTATACGTATATAAAAAATCAAGTCTTATACCTTAGATAGATAGTTTTATTTGTCATTGCACCCCAGTAGAGATAGAAAAAAATGCACAAAAGCCATGAACAGACATCTATTATCTACGGATATACAGATAGCATATGAACACATGAGAAAATATTTAACATCACTAGCCATTAAAGATACAAAATGAGATAGTACTATAGACCTACTGCAACCACTGATACAAAAAAGAGTGACAACACCAAGGACTAGGAAGGATAGAAAGTAACTGGATTTCTCACACACTGTTGGAAGAAATGCAAAATTACACAGCCACTCTGGAAAACAGTTTGGCAGTTTCTATTTTTTAAATTGAGGTATAGTTGATTTACAATGTTATATAAGTTTCAAGTGTACAATATAGGGATTCACAATTTTTAAAGGTTTTTACTCCACTTATAGTTATTACAACATATTGGCTATATTCCCTTTGCTGTACAATATATCCTTTTAGCTTTTTATTTTATACATCGTAGTTTGTAGCTCTTAATCCTCTACCCCTATCTTGCTCCTCCCCTTTTCCCTCTCCCCATTGGTAACCATTAGTTTGTTTTATCTGTGAGTCTGTTTCTTTTTTTGTTATATTTACTAGTTTGTCTTATTTTTTAGATTCCACATATAAGTGGTATCATACAGTATTTGTCTTTCTCTGTCTGATTTATTTCACTAAGCATAATACCCTCCAAGGCCATCCATGTTGCTGCAGATGGCAAAATTTCACTCTTAACAGCTGAGTAGTATTCCATTGTATCTATTCATCTGCTGATGGACACGTAGGTTGCTTCCATATCTTGGCTGTTGTAAATAATACTGCTGTGAACACTGGGGTACACATATCTTTTCAAATTAGTGTTTTCATTTTCTTTGGATAAATACACAGGAGTGGAACTGCTAGATAATATGGTGGTTCTATTTTTAGTTTTTTGAGGAACCTCCATACTGTTTTCCACAGTGGTTGCACCAACTTACATTTCCACCAACAGTGTACAAAGGGTCCCTTTTCTCCACATCCTCACCAATATTGTGGTCTTTTTGATTATTAGATTTTGGCAGTTTCTTAAAGAACAAAACATATGCTTACCACACAACTCCAATTACACTCCTGGGCATTTATCCCAGAGAAATAATAATCTATGTTCACATAAAAATCTGAACATGAATGTTTGTAGCATCTTTATTTATAATAGCCCCAAATTATAAACAACCAAAATGTCCTTTAATAGGTGAATAGCTAAACAAACTATGATACGTTCACAGAGTGGAATGCCATGTAGTAAAAAAAGAAATAAACTATCGATACACACCACAACTTGGATGGATCTCAACCTCAACACCTTAGATACTCTATGATTCCATTTATACAACATCCTGTAAATGGCAAAATTAAAAACAAAACCAAAAACAATCTGAAAACATTTTCTTCTTAAAAAGGCAAGCCAGAGATGGAGGAAAAAATGTTTGTAAAACATATTCTGATAAATCTGAACTCCTTCAACTCAATAATAAAACCAAAACAAAAAACCTAAACTAAACAAAAAAAATGGACAAAAGATTTGATGAGGCACTTGATTAAAGGAGATTATGAATGGGTAAAAAGCACATGAAAAGAGGTTCAGCACTGTTAGTTACCAGAGAAATGCAAATAAAAACCCAGTAAGATATAACTCGACGTTAACTAAAATGGTTAAAAATTCTAAGTCTTACCAAACCAAACGCTGGTTAATAAAGAGCAATGAAAACTCTCAGACATTGTTTATAGGCATGAAAAACAGTAGACCCAACTTGGAAACACCTGGCAGCTGCTTTTAAAGTTACACTTAAACTTATCAAAGGACCCAGCAAGCCCACTCCTAGGTATTTACACAAGAAACGAAAACATGGTGACACAAAGACTTATATGTGAATGTTCGTAGTGGCTTTATTCATAATAGCCGCAAACTAGAAAAACATCCGTGTGTCTGTCAACCGAAAGGATAACAGACTGTGGTACATGCACACAAAGGAATACTGCTCAGGATAAAAAGAATAAACTAGTGATACACAGACAGACAGACAGACAGACAGACACACACACACACACACACACACACACACACACACGAGTCTCAAAAGCAGTATGCTAAATGAAAGAAGCCAGACAGAAGACAGTATACACTTTATGATTCCATTTATATGAAGTTTGAGAAAATGAAAAACTATTGAAACAGAAAGCAGGTCAGTGATTACTAGGGGTCTGAGAAGTAGGGATGAGAAGAGGGGACTCATTGCAAAGGGGTACAAGGAATTTTGGGCGGATGATGAAAATATTCCAAATCAGGATTTTAATGATGGTAATCTACCGTGTAATTTTTTTAAAGTCATTAACTTATACACTAAAAAGTGCTGAATTTTATTTCCCATTTAATATATACCAACAAAAAATGATAAACGCTTTAAAAAAGAAAAAACAGAACTGCATTCTCGAGGGAGTCACATGGGAAGGCCTGCTCACCCACTGAGACGAGGTGGCTGTAGTTCTCCAGCATCACGTCTCTGTACAGGGTCCTCTGAGCAGGGTCCATCTGCCGCCACTCCTCCTGGGTGAACTCCACGGTCACATCCCTAAATGACACTGATGCCTGGAATGGCATATTTCTAATCAATGTGAGGGTTTAGATTCAGACATGGAAAATAATTTTGAACACTAACTCTTACTATGTTTACTGTTAAAGCTTAAGAAAAGTGCTATAAAGGATGACTAACTATAAAAATTCTGAAGATAGAGGGTAAGACAGTATTAGATTAAAAAAAAAGCAGGGCGATATTGCTCACAATCTAATATAAACACAGAAGTGAGTAGGAAGAGCAGGGCACTGGTGAGAGCCCAGAAAGATGTCCAAGCTTAAACTGAACAAGACTGAAAAAAAGTGGGTAGTAGGAATAATGATAAACAGAGTCAATTTCCTATCTGAATACAAGCGACATAGTTTAAACGAGTGAGGAAAGGCTAGACACAAATGTCATTGGGATAACTAGATGGCCCTCTAGGAAAAGACAGATCTATATCTCACACCACAGAGCGGGAAAAACTTAAAATGTTTGAGATCTAAATGTAAAAAATAAAATCGCATTCTAGAAGACTAAAGGGAACAATTTTGGCGGGTAGAAAATCCCTAATGATGACTGTTAATCCAGGAATCACAAAAGAAAAAACTGCTCAACATAAAAGTCAAATGCCTTTATGGCAAAAAAAAAAAAAAAAGAAAAGAAAAGAAAAAAAGGTCACAAGCAAGGCAAAAATACAAAAAACTTGGAAAACTGTGCAATTTATACTGCTAAAAAAGGGCTATAAAGACATACTGGATATAGTAATTAAAATCAGCACACCAATAGGAAATGACTAAGGGATAAACAGATCAACAAGAAAGAAATATAGATCGATTACAAACAAAAAAAGATGTTCCACCTCACTCATGAGAAGAGGAAAACTTGTAAAACTAAATATATCATTTTTCAATCACACTGGTAAAAAACTCAAAAGTGTGATGGCACACTCTTATTTGTAAGGTTGTGGAAAAAACACACTCTCAAGACTGTTGGCTCTACTTTAAATTACATCCAGAATCTGATCACTTCAAAGGAACAAACACCGTCATGACCATCACTTCTTGCTAGGATTGCAGAAACAGCCTCCTGTATTGTTCCTGCTTTCACTCCTACCCCATTAGAGTCTCTCTTCAAAACGTAGAAGAGTTATTCTTTTAAACTGTAAGTCAAAACTATACTTTTGACTCCAAAGAATAAAAATAAAAACTCTCAAAACCCCCCAGAGAAATAATGTGTTTATGAATTAGAAGACTCATTGTGATCAAGATGTTAATTCTCCCCAAATTGATCTATATTACAGAGTCAGTGCAATCAAAATCAAAATTTCAGCTGGCTTTCCTGACATACATAAGCTGATTGTTAAAACTTTCTATAGAGAATCAAAGGACCTAGAATATCCAAAACACTTTAAAAAAAAAAAAAGAACCAAGTTGGGAGACACATATTATCTGATTTCCAGAGTTACTGTAAAGAGGTGCTTATCAAGAAAACGTGGTTTTAGAAAAAGGATTAAGACCATCAAAAGTGAACAGAGTCCAGAAACAGACCCGTACATAGGTTACTAGTTAATTTCCGTCCGAGGTGCCAAAGCCATTCAGTGGAGAACGCACATTCTTGTCAGCAAACGGTGCTGACAGTGGGGTATGCAGAGGCAGAGCGCACACACATGGCAAGTATATGCTCCTCTATGCCCAATGTTTAGGTTCCACCGCCAGCACAAAATACTAAGACCCTCAGACACAGAAATTCTCAGTTTGAGACTGGGCCAACCTTTGTCCTTCTCTGACTGGCAGCCTCTATACTAAAATGAAATTTTAAAGCTGATCAAAAAAGGAAAATATTGATATAACAGATAAAGACTTTGAAATCCTAAGAGAATATCATCAACAAGTTCATAAAAACACATTTAAAACATAAATAAAAATGAACAATTTCCTATGAAAATGTAATAACAAAACTTATACTCAGAAAAAAAAAATTCAGCACAGACTTATGACCAATAAATTAAATAATCAAAGTCTTTATGCAAAAAGTCTTCAAAGGCCTAAATTTAAAAATGAGTTTCACAAAATCTATATGTAACACAATTTTCTCATCTAAATTATTATTAAAGAAAAGGAGCAGGAAGATGCTCCATTTCCATTTATGAGATTATGACCATGATACCATAATCGGACAGAGAAACAAGAAAATATAGTCGAATCCAACTTGTGGATACAGAAATAAAAATCATAAATACAGTATTAGCAAAAAGTCTTAACAAAGGTATGTAAGAGCAACTTACCACACTTACCAGCAGTTAGGGTCTACACAGGCATTTAAGTTAACATTAGAAAATCCATTTTACTGTTTACAGTATTTATAGATTAAAGGAAATAAGCTATAACTTTACTCCAACAGATATACAAGATGCAAACAATATAATTCAATGCATATTCATGACCAAGCGTGAAAACCGAGCAAACTGGTACCTGGAGGGAACCTACTTTCCCTGACAAAGGTTACCTACCAAAAGCTGACGGCAAACTAACAGTTAACAGTAAAGCCGGGTGTATTTCCCCTCAAGATTGACTTCATCTATTTCTCTTTTTCCATTTAATGCATAGATCCTGCTGAACCTTATAAATCCTTTACAGTATAAAGTAGGGGATGATTAAAGGGCTCACCTGAAGTATGTTCATTTTCTGCTCTTTGGAGAGTAGAGACCTGTGGTTCAGCTGAGGGGACAGAAAGACAGGTGTCATGAGATTTGGGCCTGCCTTACAGCTCCTAGATTCACCTCCCCAGATTTCAGCACCCCAGTTGGGGATCATTTTCCCTATAGGCATAGGGTCCTCTGGGCCTGGAAAAGGCACCAGAGGGATAACGTACAGGCGACGCCACCTGTCTTTGTGTGACTCTGAGATGACCGTGAAGCTTAAATCTGCAGTTTCTTACTGAGTGAATGTACATGTTTCTTGATTGTTTTAAAAGATAATGCGTGTGTCCCTCTGATTAACACAAAGGAAAACAACAGGAGATTGGTTGAATTAAATATACCAAAGGATAAAACACTGTTCTTTCATTAAAATTAACCTAGCAGAAAAATACTCATATGCATCATTTATCTACTTTTCTCAGTAACATCACTTACCCCCTGGTATAAACAATCCACAGAAAGCCTAGTAAATGAGATGGGATGCTTTAAGGCAGGGAATTTTAATTGTTTGTTTCAGCTGTGATGTATTTGTTGAAAGGCCCTCTTAATAAAATGCTTTTGGTGACTTACCTGTGAGAGAGTGAAGTGCACTGTTTCCCTCCTGATTTTGTCACAAACTGGGTTTCCCTGGACAAGTCACTGAACCTTTCAGGCCCAATATCTTTAAAGATTTTCAAAAGAGTTAGAAGTAGATGCCCTTGGAAAACCTTTTATGTATCATCATTCTGGGATCCTGTGAGGTCAGGATGTCACTACTGTCACATGTGGCAGTGGCATCTGTAACGAGTGGGGGCCATTTAAGGGGTGTCGAGACAGCATTTCCTCCCTCTGCCCGGTTATCCCTTATCCCTAGGCCTCACCCTCACAAGCTTTCCAACAAAGTGGCCTATTCTGAGCAGTCCACTCACCTTGCTCTTCTCAAGGCTGGCCCGAACCCCCGACTGTCATACAGGCTGGTGACTTCTGGAGGTGGCACCATCACAAAGACTGGCTCATTCTGGGCAAGGCGATTAAGAAATGCTTCTGATCGTTCAAACCTAGGATCTGCTCCTTTCTGGGCTCTTCTGTCTCTGCTCTGAAGCTCTGGAGAGAGATATAGGGTCATAGGATTGCTCTCTTCCAGGTAAGACTCCAGTTCACAGACTCCCTGCTTCCTACCTCTCAAGGGTCGCTTTATTTCAAGGCAATTGGGGCATGGATCCGAGAAACAAATTCATTTTAGCAGCGAAAGGCTGACTCTTGATATTCATTATAAATCAGACAAAGACAGACAGCCTGACAGTGCAGAAGGGACCAGGGACCTCTGTCTGACCCAAGGGACCTGAAGAGACAATGGAAATCCCAGAGCACACTTGACACATGGGAGGGTTGTGTACACATTCACTCTCCCTTGTATTTCTAGGAACTGGGGACAGGCCACTTTGCCAAGTGCTGTGAAGGCTACAATGACGGTTTTAGGCAGGTGTGATATTTAGACAAAGCCTGAGATTGGAAGTAAAGCATACCTGCCCTTGAATCCAAACTCACTCACCGCCAGCTAGTGAACCAAGCACATCGTTCCACCAACCTGAGCCTCGGTTTTCGTTAAAGTGATTATGAGGTTACATTAAGTCACCCAATGAGAAGAATAAAGTGCCTTCCAACTAGAATAGCAGTTGTCACTTACTCAGTGCTTAGGATCAGGCACTTGTCTGTACAAGTCCATTACTGTACAAGTAATGACTTAGATCTACGTTTCAAAACAACGCCACGCAACAGTCATTATTAATATCATTTTCAAATGAGAAACCAGACTCTTACCCAGATTCTTTTTGTCGCCCCTGCTTAAAGGTGACAGAGCTGGAATTTACCCGGGCCCTTCTGACTCCAGAGCTCGGGCCCTCACCGCAGATCCATGGCCACCGTCAGCGCTATAAATGCACTCCCCGCCCCTCCCGCTGCCGACCCGGGCTTTTTCCCCCGTCGGGCTGCAGGCGGGGCCGGGCATAAGGTCCCTACACACCGAGAACCGCACCGAGCACCTGCTCCTAACTAGACAGCCTGACCTGCACCCGGGGGCCCGAGGGCCGGGGTCCCCCCACCTGGCCTTCCCCAGAATGAGGGCCCGCCCGGGCGCTTACACCGGCATTGGTGGGAGGGAGTCCCAAAGACTTTCCGCTCCCATCTCTAGGCACAAATGCAACCTTCCCAGCTGGCTCCCCACACTCTCACCCCGGGTGCGCTCCCTTTATTTTCCGAGTAGACCCCTAGGTTGCCAAACCACTTCCCTTGAGTCCACAGGGGGACGAGTGAGGAGGCGGGGCTACGGCTGCACACGCGCAGAAGCAGCCCAGATGCCCCTTCCCAGGGTGCCGCGCGGTGAAACAAAAGGACTCGGGACTACAATTCCCACAGACCTCCGCGTCCTCTGTTAAGGTCATGCGTTGTTAAAAGTCTGTCCAGGCTTTCTCAGAGCCCGGCGAAAATAGGTTAAACTTGAACGTAACTGCCCAATGCAAAGGGTGGTTGGTCCTCTCTTCGCTCTACATTGAAATAGCTGCCTTTTCATAAGTCATTTGGAGACAAATGGGGAAACTTGAATATGAATTTGATATTGAAAATATTAAAATTACCATTACTTAGGTGAAGTGTGGAAAAATTTTGGAGTTATATAAAAAAATTGATTTTTTGGGAAAAAAAGAATGATTGAGGTATTTAGGATTAAAATTACATAGTTATAAAACTATAATTTTACAGTTTTTCAACCTGGGACCTCTACCCTGTTTCTGTACAGCCAACAATTCCATTAAACACTGAGCCCCGAATTGGCGCCCTGGAGCCCAGTGTGGGGATTCCACTGGGGGTGAAGAAAGGTACTGCAGGTGTGGATGCATATAGGGAAGCTGTTGGTATTTTTACAACAACATTGTTTCCTGCTGAATACTATTAATGTTTTAACAAGTTTTTGTTAATTAAATTACATTAATCTTGGATTTCTGTGCACGCTTTTGCTGACATTTATAATTCTTTGTGATTCTTTAAGGAATTACACATACAAGCACAAAAGTGCTGGTCAAACTATATTAAATCAATACTATATTAAATCTATCATAATGGAGTTTACCATAAAGATCACTAGTGGAGAGAAAGTGGTTGCTATGTATGTTCATTGAATAAATATTTACTGAAAACTTGCTGTGCAACAGACATCATTCTACATGCATCAACATCAAATAAAAGATATTAAGTTCCCTATCCCCAAGGAGTTTATGATCAGGATTGTCAGGGTCACCTCAAGAAACGGGCGTCAATTGTCAAGAAATAAAAGGACACCTGAGGAAAGTCTAAAAAGCAGGGCTCTGAAAACATGGGTAACCATTATCACCACCAGGCTTATACTGAGGGTAAGTAATATGACTGGAACTTGGCAGAAAAGGCCACACTTATGAGAGAAGAGAAACATTTAATGGCCATTACATGGCTCAGCACAGACAGCCAAAGGAATAAATACTCAAACTTCATTTGTTCTCTTCCCTCTAATGTCCTATTCTCTCTTAAGCATTTGTAAACCTCATTCAATACCTATTCCTAGAATTTCATCCACATTTGTCTCCTCCAGACATCTTATTCCAGTCTTATTCTTGTCTGGCCCCTTCCACCCCTCAACTCGTTGAGCTACTGGACATGAATCAGTATAAATCTAAACTCAGGAAGGCTCTGTTCTCCACGAAGTGAGCTACTAAATATACCTCTTTAAACTCGTCCCCCCAGGGAAGATTCCTTTTCACAACACATTTCAGAACCACTAAGTGAAACTGTAGTTGCAGCAGCCATAACTTCCAATGATGCTATGTATATTGAAGATTCAGTTTGAAGGCGATTCAACTAGTATATGGTCACAGGTCTCCCTTGGGGACTTTGGGGGAAGGATTAATTATAGAAATTTGTGACTGAGTTATGAGAAATTTTGTCAAGGGGACCCAGCCTTCCCTTCATTTGTAGCCTCCTGTCCATAAAAGTAGGATATATCAAGGACTGAGAGAGAGGATCTGAATTCCTCGTGTGATGACTTGTGTTTTTTGCCCATGGGACCCAGAATTTCATATATAATAGATATATGTATCTCAAGAGGTATCTTAGTATGGTGCCCATCTATTCTATTTCACAGACTTCATGATTGAAGAGCCGCCACTACAGATCCCTTCAGGTCACCACAAATGATGGCTGTACATTACAAAAACAAGCAAACAAACCCCCCCCCCAAATTATTGATTTGATAACTGTCTTCTTTTTTAATGTTTATAGTTACAACTAGAAATTTTCCTCAGTACGGCTTCCACCATACGTTTTGATAATGTTATGTTTTCACTTTCATTTCTCTCAAGGTATTTTCTCATTTCCCTTGTGACTTCTTTGACACACCGGTTCTTTTAAAGTGTGTTGTTTAACATATATATTAGTGAATTTTGCAGTTTTCTTCCTGTTTTCGTTTTCTAGCTTTATTACCAATCAGCAGATATTTTGAATGATTTCGGTCTTTTAAAATTTACTGTGACTTTTTTTGTGGTCTAACATATGGTCTTTCCTGGAGGATGTTCATATGCATCTGAGAAAAATGTGTACTCTGCCATTGTTTGGTGAATTCTGTGTATATCTATTTAATCTAATCGGTTTGTAGTTTGTTCAAATGACCTATATCCTTATTAATCTTCTGACTTATTGATAGTAGGGTATTGAAGTCTCCAACTACTATTGTAGGATTATTTGTTTCTCCTTTCAATTCTGCCAATTTTTTGGTCATATTTTAAAGTCTGATGTTTAGCATGTATGTTTGTAATTGTTATTTTTTTGGTGAATTGACCCTTTTATCAACAATATAATGTCCTTCTTTGTTTCTTGTAACAGTTTCTGGCCTAAAGTCTATTTTATCTGATATTAGTATAGCCACTCCAATTCTCTTTTGGTTACTATTTCCATGGAATATCTTTTTCTATCCCTTCACTTTCAAAAAAATGTGTGTCTCTAGATCTAAAATAAGTCTTTTGTAAACTGCATACAGTTGAATCATTTTAAAATTCATTCTGCTAATCACCCTTTGATTAGAGAATTTAATCCATTTACATTGAAAGTAATTACTGATAAGCAAGGACTTACCTCCGCTATCTTGCTGTGTTTTTTGTGTGTCATAGCTTTTTTGTTCCTCATTTTTCCCCAACACTTCCTTCATTTGTGTTTACTTTTGTAGTGACACATTTTGATTCCATTTGCATTTTATTTTATGTGCATTTATTTTATAGATATTTTTATTGTGGTTACCATGGGTATTACATATAATATCCTAAAGTTGGAACATTCTAATTTGAATTGATAACAACTCAACTTCAATCACATACAAAAATATTACTTTCAAACAGCTCCACCTCTCTCCTTTATGCTACTGGTGTTACATCTTTATAGATTGCATGTAGAAACACTCATAATTTTTTTATGCGTCTGTCTTTCAAAACTTGTTGGGAAAAAAGGTTACAAACTAAAATTACAATAACAATGGCTTGTATATTTGCCCACATACTCACTTTTACTGTAGATCTTATTTCTTCATGGCTTCCAGCTACTAACTGGCATTCTTTCATTTCCATCTGAAGGAGTTCCTTTAGCATTTCTTGTAGGGCATGTGTGGTAGTAATGAACTCCCTCAGTTTTTGTTTATCTGTGAATGTCTTAATTTCTCCCTTGTTATTGAATGAGCATTTTGCTGGGTATAAAATTCTAGGTTGACCATTTTTTCTTTTAGCAATTTAAATCATCCCAATGCCTTCTTGCCTCCAAGATTTCTGAATAGAAATCACCTGATAATTTCACTAAGGATTACTTATACATAGTTATAGTGTAAGTGCCAGACATTAAGCTTTGATTGCTGAGGCATCTATTTCAAAGATATCCATCTCAAATAAATATATTGCCACCTATATGACACAGCCACTAGCCAAACAACTAGACAAGGAGTCAGGCCTCCTTCATTCATGAAGTTCCCCTTTTAGAAACCTCTAGGTAACCTAGATAACTGATGACTTGAGTGACTCTTTTCCCCTCTTTTTGTGCCCAAATTCCCACTCTTATGTTTTAAATTCACCAATAAAAAGTGAACCTATGAAACTCTAGGCAACTCACCTTTGATCCCAATAAATTCAAAACCCCAGGTCCATTCTCTTGATCTGTGACCATGTTGGGTGGCTTTCAGGTGGGCTGTGTACGCTCCAGGACCTATGGGTGCTAAAGGTTGTTTTTTCTAAGTTCACCAATAGCTGTTGCGGAGGTGTGTCTTGAAATCATAATAAAACCCAAAAGAACTAGTCCCATGTCAACACTGGCTCTGGTCAGGGAAATGTCTGTGGGAGTTGCCACAATTAGTACAGGCCCAGGTGAGTGCCTCAGGGTTTCCTAGTTGATAACATCACTATTGATAGGCTAAGACTGACATGAAATAGTAGTGAACTGTTGCCCTTCTGCTGCTTTGAAGCTTCTCTTTTCCTTGTGATAGTTTCATTATAATGTGTCTCAGGGTGAGTTTCTTTGAGTTTATCCAACATGAAGTTTGTTCACCTTCTTGAATTTGTAGATTCATATATTTCAACAGATTTTGGAAAATTTAAGCCATTATTTTCTTAAAATAATCTTTCTGTACATTTGTCTCTCCTCTGGGCCTACCAGATCGTGCATGATTTTTCCTTTGATGGTGTCCCACAAGTCCCTTAGGCTCTATTCACTTTGCTTCTTTTTTTTTTTTTTCTTTTCTGCTCCTCAGAGTTGATGATTTCAATCATCCTATCTTCAGAGTCATGTATTCTTTCTTATGCCTGCTCAAAGTTGCTGTTGAATCTCTCTAGCGAATTTTTCATTTCAGTTATAGTACTTTACACCTCCATAATTTGTTTGGTTTCTTTTTAAAATTTCATTTTTGATTCTCCTTTGTTATTACGTAACTTTCCTGATTTCCTTAAGTTGTTTTTGTCCATGCTTTCCTTTAGATCTTTGAGAATATTTAAGATTGCTGCTTTAAAGACATTGTCCCTGGGCTTCCTCAAGGATGGTTTCTAACAATTTATTTAGTTCCTTTGAAGGGGGCCATGCTTCCCTGTTTCTCTGTGTTACTGTAATTTCTTCTTGTTGAAAACTGTTCATTTGACATAACACAGTAACTCTAGATTTCAAATTCTCCCCATTCATTAGGGCTTGATGTTTATTTTTTAATTGTTGAGGACTGTAGTACTCCATTTGTTTTGACACTGTTCCAACTATTTTTGCAAAAACTGTTCTTTGCTATATGTGGTCACTGAAATCTAATTCCCTTAGCTCATGTTTAGCTAATGTTTTAACACAGATCTTCTTGAATGCCAGGAGCCCTCCTAGCCAAATTTGCAAATTGGCTTTGTGCTGAAGCTGTCCTTAAATATTATTTAAGCTTGCTTTGAATCTAGAGATCAACACAAATTAAAGCTTAAAGTTTTAGATCATTCTGAGCATGCATCTTGCCCAGCATGCAAGTGGCTAAATTCCCTAGTATACATGGCTGGTTTTGAATGTCCTAATTTCTCAAATAGTCTCACCCCAGTGTCTCCTCCAGACCTTAAATGGCCCATTTATATGTTTCCACCTGTAATCTCTTGCCCCAGTCATCTGTGGGTCTTATAACGATTAATAGCAGTGCCCACCAATTCTCTACCTGAGTTCCCAGTTATATGAAACATACAAGTGTTTGTATGTATGTATGTATGTTTGTTTGTATGTATGTATGTTTCATATCCCCCAGGTTACAAAAGGTGTACACAATAACTTGAAAATAGGGTCTGCTCTGCTCCCTGGCTCAAGGGAGGGAACTGGGAACCAGGCTGCTGTTGCTTCATCACCAAAACTACCATCATGCCCCGGAGGACTTGGGGGAAGGGAGTGAGTAAAAATGCCACAAAACTGTTCTATTAGTTTTAAGGCTTTTCTTCATCAGATGTTGGCTTGATTGCTATAAAACTTTTTTTCCCCACATCTATGACAAAGTTGATTCAGAAATTTTCTGCATGTATTTCCCCCCCAACATTTCTATGGGGAAACAAGAGTTTGGAGCTTCCTATTCCACAATTTTGCTCATTTATTTGAACAAATAGACTTTTTAAAGTTTTTTAATTATCAAATTTTAGTTTTGTTCATAATATTTGCAATTTCTAGTTTTACTGAATTATGATATTTCTTCTCTGTGGAATTTACTGAGTTATTTGTGTGTGTGTTCTAATGCACTTTTTAAAAATTGGAGTATAGTCATTTTACCATGTTATGTTAATTTCTGGTGTACAGCATAGTGATTCATATATATATATATGTATATATTCCTTTTCATATTCTTTTTCATTGTAGGCCATTACAAGACATTGAATACAGTTCCCTGTGCTACACAGAAGGATCTTGTTGCTTACCTATTCTATATATAGTAGTTAGTGTCTAAAATCTCAAACTCCCAATTTATCCCTCCCTACCCCTTTGCCCCTGGTAACCATAAATTTGCTTTTCTATGTCTGTGAGTCTGTCTCTGTTTTGTAAATAAGTTCTTTGTGTCCTTTTCTTTTTTCTTTCTATATTTCTTTTCTTTTTCTTTCTTTCCTGTTTTTTAGATTCCACTTGTAAGTGATATCATATGGTATTTTTCTTTCTCTTTCTGGCTTACTTCACTTAGTATGATGAACTCCAGGTCCATCTTGCTGCAAATGGCATTATTTCATTCTTTTATATGGCTGAGTAATAGTCCACTGTGTGTGTGTGTGTGTGTGTGTACACATACACACACATATATATATATATATAGTTGCTTCCCTGTCTTGGCTATTGTGAATAGTGCTGCTATGAACATTGGGGTGCATGTGTTTTTTCAAGTTAGAGTTTCCTCTAGATATATGTTCAAGAGTGGGTTTGCTGGATCATAGGGTAAGTCTATGTCCAGTTCTTAAAGAAATCTCCATACTGAAAAATTATTTTTAGGTATAATTCTTTGGTACAATCTGATAGCATTTCATTGATAGGTTACTTAACTCCTTCAAGTTAGGTGAGTGGCAGATATATTCGTTTTACTTCCTGTTCAGTTATGCTACAAAAAAAAGTCTTTTTAGTAATAGTTCTGTATTCACTACTCCGTTAATTTTTCTTCTAATAATTAGGAAGATTGTGTTTTTTCTCTAGTAGGTACTTTTATAATTATACGCTTATGCATTTTGTTAATCTTCTACATAGACAGTATCTAATAATTCCGTATTACAGAACCAATGATGAAACTAATGTTTTTTGTCTCTCCCTAATCATCCTTTAATGCCCAGTTTTAGTGTTTTCCTCTAATATTTCTTTGCTTTTATCATTTTTATCATTAAATACAAATCTTATAACTTGATTTGTCAGTTGTAAATCATATCCTTGAGCTCCCCCCTTTTAAAGATCAGAAAATTATGCTCATACAGCATTAGTTATGTTACATCTTCATCTTCCATACTGTACTGAATTTATTCTTTGTAAACTACCAAAGATAAAGACCTCTAAAAAATTCCCACCTATAACTGATCAGTCTGGATTTACTTTTCCTTGGATACCTTCTCCTAGTACTCAATAACCCACCTGAGTAGCTCTTATTTAGAAATTCTTCCTCTAATAACCACAGATCTTCTTCCTCCAATTTGAAGGTCACATCTGCTTTTCTTTTCTTCTTTTTTTAAAAAAAGTTTACTTATTGATTTTTTTGGTGGGGGAGGTAATTAGGTTTATTTAGTATTCATTTATTCTTGGAGGAGGTAGTGGGGATTGAACCCAGGACCTCAAGCATGCTAAACATGCACTCTACCACTTGAGCTGTACTGTCCCCACCCACATCTGCTTTTCTGAAGCAATACTCTGTAAGTGGAAAATAATTTAGGATTTGGATCAACTGCATGGGCTTCAATACTTCTGAATATAAAGGAAGGAGCTTCACATTGAAGGTGCTCATTTGACTTTCTGAGGAGGGGACAAAAGGAATTAATCTTCTCAAATCGCTGAATGTTAGGACTAAATCATTAAATTCTAATGATAGTTCATGTATGTGGGGTTTTATAAAAGGGACTGCATGAAGACTATCACTTTACCTTCTCATGTCAAACAAATAGAAGGCCATACAAAATTGGACAATAGGGAGTGCAGGACAGGAATTCTTAAGAAAAAGGAAACAGATTAGGTGAGTCCCATTATTGCCACAGTCTGGAAAATTTCTAGGCCACAACACAGCAAGGGAAACCAAAGGGAGCCTGACAGGCTCAGTAAGTTGAAGAGGCAAGAGTTAGAAGTTTAGAAATGCCCAGGCAACTAGAATTTGGATGACAAAATCCTGGAGGGGAAGCACTGCAGTAAGGGAGAGCTGTGGAAATCTGCAGAAAGATCTCCCTGAGTCTTTGGCTGAGAACAGACTTGTGCACGCACGTAAGGTACCTGAGATTGGGGAAAGAATTACTGGAAGGAGTAGGATGGAAAATCACCAAAGCACATACAGAGATGGGAGGTTCGTTATCCCACCAGCCAGAGTAGAAAGATCTCTTTAATTCACAGAGGACTCAAGAGAAAAACCTGAAGGCTCCTACCTTGGTACAGGAGCAAAGTTAGCCCCAGACTATAAAGTGCTCTGAGTCCAACAGAACAAAGCTTTAGATCTTGAAAAGATCAAACTAATTCCAAAAAATTTTATTCCAGAAAAGCCTCCAAATAGTTAAAAATACCCCCAAAATACAGCACCCAACAATGTAAAATCCACAACTGGCATCCAACAAAAAGTTATGAAGTAGGAAAAGAGACACATATGACCCTTAACCGGAAGAATCAATAGAAACAAGAGGATCCCACATGTGATAAAAGAAGCAGTTAAGAACACGAGAACAAACAGGATCGTATTCTCAAGGGAGTCACGTGGGCAGGTCTGCTCACCCACCGAGACGAGGTGGCTGTAGTTCTCCAGCATCACGTCTCTGTACAGGGTCCTCTGAGCAGGGTCCATCTGCCGCCACTCCTCCTGGGTGAACTCCGCGGTCACATCCCTGAATGACACTGATGCCTGGAATGGCACATTTCTGATCAATCTGAAGGGTTTAGAAACAGGTAACATGGAAACTACCTTGGAAAACTCTTACAATAAGTTTACTGTTGAGAGTTTAAAACAAAATATTATAAAATAATAAAATAATAAATGATTACAGCCCTAATTTTGTCTTATACTTTGGGGGTGTCACACAATTAGTACAAATATCATTTTCATGCCCTAATTCACTTGTATTATTTCTAGAATATGTACATATAGTTTCAGTTAATATACTACTGATAAAGCTTAGTGCCTTTTTAAAAATAAAGTCATTATAAATAGGCTTCCTGTAATCATTTCCTATACACCAATGGCTTGTACACCTGAGCACTTTCTAGGGAGCACACTCTCACTCAAGAGTCCTCCGCTGGGGTAACTGGGAATCAATGAAGAGCTACATGTAAGCCCTAGAAGGAATGCTCAGAACCAGACTTGTTTTTCAGCAGCGCCTGTTTATACTCAATTGATTTCCAGCAGAGGTACCAAGGCAATCCAGTGAAGAAGGGATGTATTTCTCTACAAATGGTGTTATAACTTTCAGACATATATAAGGGGAAAAAAGGTGAAATGCTTGTGACCGTAATAGGCAAGTATTCCTTAGATAGCAGAAAAAAAAAAAAGCATAGATCATTGTTATGGACTGAATTGTGTCCCCCTAAATTCTTATGTTGAAGACCTAACCAGCAATATGACTGTATTTGAAGATACGGTCTTTAAGGAGGTAATTAAGGTTAAATGAAGTTTAAAAATGTGGAGCCCTAATTTGATCGGACCAGTGTCCTTATAAGAAGAGGAAGAGACACCAGAGAGCTCTCTCTTGCTGTGTGTGCACAGATAAAAAGCCATGTGAGAACACAGTGATAAGGTGGCCCTCTGTGAGCCTGGAAGAGAGGGCTCATCAGAAACCAACAGCGATGACATCTTGATCTCAGACTTCCAATCACCAGAGTTATAAAATAAAACATTTCTGTTGTTTAAGTCACCCCATCTGTGCTGTTCTGTTATAGCAGCCTGAGTATACTAATACATTCATAAAAGAACAATAAACTGAAAAAAATCATAACAAATGGATACATTAAAAAAAACCTCTGCTCTTTGAAAAATATTAAGAAAATGAAAAAAATTAGCTGAGAGAAAATATCTACAAATCATGTATCTGAGGAAAGATTTTTATAGAACATCTATGTCTCCAAATTGGTAAGAAACAATTTTTTTTTAAGTGGGAAAAAGCATGTTTTAAATGGGCACTTTACTGAAGAGGAATGGATGACAAACAAAAACATGCTTGTTATTAGACATTAGAAAAAGTCAAATTAAAACTGGGATGTAATACCAGTACAAACCTAAAACAATGGCTCAAATAAAAAAACCTGATATTGTTAAATGCTGGTGAAGATGCAGAGTAACTAGGACCCTCCCTCACACATTGCTGATAGGAATGCAAAATGGGACAGCCACTTTGAAAAAACACTGACAGTTTGACATTAGACATACAATTATTATGAGAGCCAGCAAGCCCACTCACTCCTTCATACTAACCCAAGAGACTGAAGATATATTCACACAAAGAAATCTGTATATGAGTGTTTATGGCCAGAAATAACCCAAATATACATCACCTAGTGAATGGATAAATAAACTGTGGAACAGATGACTAGTCCTTAATAAAAAAGAACAAACTACTGAAACATGGATCTGAGATAGAGTGAATGGCACTGTCTTTGACTCCTGGATCTGTCACAAATAATTGGGCAAATTCACAGACACTCTCGGGTCTAATTTCTTCAAAGTTTTAAATGAGTCAGAGACAGATGACCATGGAAACCCTTCAGGAACCATCACTGTGGGACTCTATGAAGTCAGGATAACATCACTTGTGCCACATGTATGGCACAGCATCTGTAAAGAACAAGGTCACTTAGGGAGAATGCAGGCAGAATTTCCTCCCTGAGCTTGGTTATCCCTTATCCCCAGATCTCACCCACACAAGCTCTCCAACAAAGTCGCCTTTCCTGAGTAGCCTACCTCTGGGCCACCCCAGCTCATCTTGCTCTTTTTAAGGCTGGCCCAAACTCCCAACTGTCACATCAACATCACGTGGTGGCTTCTGAATGTGGTGGCATAACCAAGTCTGGTTTATTCTTGGCAGAAGGATCGAGAACTGCTTCTTGATTCTGTGCAGCCCTGCTCCTTTCTGGGCTCTTCTGCCTCTCCTCTGTAGCTCTGGAGAGAGGTCTAAGGTCAGGGGTGCCCTCTTCTAGGTAAGATGCCTGATACTAGAGTTTCCCTGCTTCCTACTTTATAAGAGCTGCTTTGCTCTAAAACAAATTTCCCAAGAGCTGGGGTCTGGTTCTAGGCAACTAATTTTATGGCCACAGAACGGACCCCCTTGGAATTCACTATAATCTTAGACTGGAAACACAGCCTGCAGTGCATGAGGGGCTACGAGGCTCTGTCTGACTCAAGGGATCGAAGGACACACAGAAATCCTGAAATACATTTGACACATGGTAGGATTCTATCTACATTCACTCCTATTATATCCCTGGAGATTTGGGGACAGGTCTCTCTGTTAAGTGCTGTGAAGGCTGCAATGCTGATTTTTTACCAGGTCTGATATTTATACAATGCCTGAGATTGGATGTAAAGCACCCCTGCCCTTGAATCCAGCCTCCCTTACTGCTAGCTCGTGACCTGAGCCATCACTCCACTAACCTGAGTCTCAGTTGTTACAATGTAGATGGTTTTACTGACCGCAGAGAATGGTTATGAGGCTTATACATAAGCCATCCAATGAAAACAAAGAAGTGTCCTCTAAATATAATAGCAGTTGTCAGCTGTCCCGTACTCATGCAGTAGCCTGTATGACTTACAGGTGATGATTTGAGTTTAAAAACGACACCACGAAGCAGTCATTATCAGTATCCTCATTGACAGATGACAAACCTGCCTGTTACCCAGGTTCCTTCCGTCGCCCCTGCTTACAGTTGACACAGCAAGAATTTACCCGGCTCTTCCTGTCTCCACTGCAGACCCAACGCCTGCGCTTTCTGCCAAGCTCGCCGTACGCATTATGAACAAAAGAAGCACCCTTCTCCTCCCCACCCCTACCCCTTGGCCGGCGGCAGGGGATTTTCTCCGGTCGGGGTGCAGGTGGCGCCGGGCAAAGGATCCCCGCACACTCTGGCACACTCCGCACACGCTCCCTCCCCCTGAGTCCGACAAGGGGTATGAGCCTGGGGGTCTCCGGGACTTCCTACTCCCGCCCTCGGAGTCACAAGCCCACTCCTCTCAGGAAGTTCCCGGGCCATGTCGGGTCCCTGACCCCCACAACCCATCCTACATGCATACAGTCAAGAACCCAGCATCAACTGCAGGCCAGGGTCGAGAGCGCGGAAACAGGAAGGCGGGGCTGAGCCTGCACATGCGCAACAGTAGCCCAGACACTTCCCAGGGGACTCCTCGGTGAGCCAACCGGATTCAAGACTACATTTCCCATAAACCTCTGTGCCTGAACGTTACTTTGCAGCTTTTCCTCTTCATTAGCCAGTTGAAAAAGACGTGCTGCATGCTACCTTTTCCTCAGGGTCTCCCAGAGCCCCCAGGTGTCCCGGGTAAACTTAACCGCCAAATGCTACATTGCGTGGTCCTCCATCAGATGGGGAAAACATGTTTCCAAAGAGGTTGGGAACAATTTAGGAAATTTGAATGTGGACTGCCAATTAGGAATTGAACATATCAATAGTATCAATGTATATTAGTTACTCAGTTGTTACGTGGAATTATATTGGAATAGGTCTTGATTTTTTGAAGGCATGCATAGTGATTTGTTTAGCACCGAAGTAATCTTTATTAGTTCTCTTTACAAAATTTCAGCAAATACTTGTTAAAGCAAATAAGACAAAGGGTTAGGTTTCTTAAATCGAAGGCATGGCTATTTATGGATGTTCATTTTCTACTTTTCTATCGCCTAGGAAAAATTAATCAATGGGTGATCTAGAGGAGAGATTTTATTCAAGTCATCCTGCGGATTATAGACAGTCTTTCAGAAAACTCAGGACTATTCCACTCGTTAGAAGTGAAGGGCACTGTCATGTACATTTTTGAGACAGAGGATGATACATCAAAATGACTGACATTTTACATAAAATTCACCAAAGATAAATAGTCCAGATCTGCAGGTACAAGAGGAGCGGTAGGTCACACTGCCCCTTACAAGATTAAAGAAGGAAAAATTAATCCTCTAAAGAATTATGTTGCTGGTATCAGAAGCAGGGGGAAAAAAGCATTGATTTTTATATTGGAGCACGCATTCCCAACTTTGAGGAGGGCTGGTTAATGTATAATGCAGATGAACATTGCACCTTAGGGTGGGCCCAATGGAGGAAGGGAACATGTCATGGTTAAATTTTCTTGTCCTGCCTTAAAACATAAATTTTATTCCATCACTAGGAATGTTTTTCCAATTTTTGTAATACAAATAAGAAAAAAGTGTAGGCATTCTCTTTCCACCAGTGCCCTGTTAAAACTCAAAGTTGCCAAGAGAAGTTAAGACACAAACGTCTTTTGGAAATAAGGCAAATAAGACACTGGAATATGAAGCACACCAGTACCATAAAAGAAAATATCTGTAACCAGCAGAATTCATCTCAGGAAAAGGAAGTAGGCAAATTTCAAAAGTGCATAATATATGAAAATACACACGATGCAAAATAAGAAAATGATTATCAAGCAAATCACTTATTTCCCAGAGATGACCGTACTTAATCTTTAGTCAGCATCCTGTTTGTTCGTTTTTTTTTTTTTTCCACTTATTTCCCAGATATGACCCTGCTTAAACTTTGGTGAGCATCCTGTTTGTTCCTTTTTTTCATTAACCAAATTAGGTACATATGGGCATAATATTAAAGGAACATCTTTTAGCTAAATTACAAGTATTGAGCATGTATCTTGTTGACATTATTTCACATCAATCATTTATTTTATGACAATGATTTTGAAAGTTGGATCCTCTGCATACGGGGCAAAAAGGAACAGTCATCAAGAAGTTCGTGCGGTCTGTGTGAACACACGCGGACAGCCTTGCTCATCAGCTGTCTGACCGAACGCTGGTCCCCGCCCCTATCCAGGAACCCCGTCCTCACCCGAGACCCCCGCCTTAGGGCGCTCGCTCAGGCGCTCGGCCTCCTGCCAGCACGGCGCTGCGGCTGTGGACGCGGCTCTGGGTCAGCGGAGGGTCGGGGGGTGGGGACACTGCTCAGCGGGCGTTGACAAGCCCTCCCAGCCGTTCCTCAGCCCGGCCACCCCCGCGGCTCCCTCGGCGCGTCCCCTCGCCTCGCGCCGCCTGGTTTGGGGAATCCTCCTCAGTTCAGAGTTTGGCCGCGTCCTCCGTTCTCGCTTGGCTGGATCTGGGGGCGTCCTCCCGCCTGGCTCGGCCGGGCCCGCGGGCATGTTCCGCTGCCTGGCTCTTGGGGGGACAGGGTGGGTTTCCCCTTAGCCCGAGTCTAGACGCGTCTCCCCTGGAGGTGGGCTCCTGCCACTCCCCACCCCCCTACCCCGCTCCGTCCCGGGTCAATCTGGGTTAAGCCCAGCTGGGAAAGGAGTCTTCTCTGTTGGTCAGTTCCCGATGGTCATGGATATGTCCCCTTAATCCGACTGAATTTTCCATCTTTGCAAAAAAGGACCCTACTCGGTGTCATGTGGACTCTTTGAGAAGGACAAAAAACCAAACGATGCAATTGGTTTGATAACCATGAAACACCCTTCTTTTTCATTAAGTGCGGCTTTCTAGGTAAATATCCTTAAAATTGTAACGTGAAAGCTAAATGTGACAATATAGTAGATAGATGGTCAACCCAATTGCATTTATTCGTCTTGTAATAAGCTTTGCAACTTGATATTTTATCGTCCTTAAAAACTGTGCTGAGCAAGGCTATTAAATAAGCCTTATTTTTTAAACACTTGAGTTATTCCTGTTTATTTTTGAAGTGTTAGTATATTTAAACGTTTCTTTTAAAAGTATAAATACATGCTCAATTTGATGAAAGTGCAGCAGTGCATGATGGGATAGTGGAATTTCCCTCCTACTCTCGGTCCCATCTTCCAAGTAAAACCAATATTAACTGATGCTGAATTCTAGACTTTATGTTAGGGCTAACTGTACTTTTCCAAAAGCGTTGTTACTATTTATTTACAACTTGTTTTTACCAAGTTGTCTTCTCATCCAGTTATCTGGTCAGGATACTTAGAACTAAACCATTCTTTTCCTTAGCTGTCATTGTAGAGGTATATCCTATTTATTTGATCAGTCTCTTTGTGGTTGATGTTCAGTTTGTTTCCAGTTTTCACTTCTATAAATAATATATAGCAAACATCATTGCTCATACATCTTTTGTATAAATATGTGACTATTTCTTTGGCATAAAAATGCCAAAAATGATAAACTTGTCCAATTAAAATGTGTACACGTGTTACGGAAACGACAGGCCAGCCAAGAAACAAGCACCACTCGGAGGGTTGGTGTACTCAAATTTATTACGCTGGCGGGCTCAGAGGGGCTTCTGCTCCAAAGCTCTGAGCACATCCAAGATGTGCGCATGAGGTTTTACAGGGTTAAGTACAAGCTTGGGGTATTCAGCCAATAGGCGTGGAACAGCTTTAGCAGCATCATTATCACAGAAGTACAGGCAGGGAGGCAGCAAACCGACATTCCAAGGCCAGATATGTCTCTCTGAAAATCCAGCTGGATAGCAAAAAAAAAAAAAAAAAAAAAAAAAAAGAGCAGGGAAATCAGCAAACCGACACTTATTAACTTAGATTTACGAGTTAGCCCAGCAGAACTCAGATCAGTAATCTAACACTTGTTAAACTTAGATTTACGAGTTAGGCCTAGCCCGGCTTTTCCTTCACACACGTTAAATATTTTGTAGACGTTAACAAATAGTCCTGAGAAAGGCAGTACCAGTTTATGCTGTTTCCTCACATCCATCCCGCCAACACAAGACTGCTTGCATTTTTGATTACTAATTATTAGTGATGCTTAAGGAATTGCTCTTCATGTTCTAAAGGAGTGAAAGTGGACCATTCATAGATTCATTCAACAAACGATTTATTGAAAACATGCTGTGTGACAGACATCATTCTAGATGCTGGGATAATATAAAAATACGTTAAGAGCTACATATCCCTACTCCTGTGGAGTGTATGATCAGGATTGCTGTGGGCAATTGTTAAGAAACAATGGAACACTTAAGGAGATCTAATAAAACATGGGCAGGGTTGGTGAGACACACCCAGTGACTAGAGACCGTAGGGAGCCAACATCACCACAAGGCCTGGAATGTGGGCAGGGAGTTTTACTAGAATTTGGCAGGAAAGACTGCCCCAACCGGAGCTATGGTCTTAAAGAGAGGAGCATTAGAATGGACAACTCATGGCTCAGCACGGAGAGCCAAAGGAACAGACACCCAAATTCCACTTGTTTTTCACCCTCTCATGTTCCACCCCTTAGTGACTATTTATACCCTCTCACTCAGCCCCATTCCTAGAATTGCATCCACATGGTCTTCTCCAGGGTTCCATGTTAATTTTCCAGTTATATTCTTTCCCAGTCCTGGACTACCAGTGAACTCAGCGAGCCATTGGTCGTGAATCAGTATGATTCTAAACACATTTCCTTCTATTCAAAGTGGACAATCAAATATGCCTCCCCAAATTCTGCCCACTAGGAGGATTTCTCTCCACCACAGCCTTTCAGGGCCACCATGCTGCCACCATGCCTTGCAGACATATCTGTAACCCAACGAGTGTACTGTTTCATCCGCTGTTAAATGTTTACAATGGACTCACTCCCCTTGGGGCTCTAAGAAGCGCTGAGGGTCATGTATTGAGGCAGTAGGAGTAAGAACCATATGACTGTGAACCATTTAATTATACAGTTTGCTTGTACCTTCTGGTCCTGTTCTGGTCTGGTCTTGTATTTACCATCCCATTCAACAAAGGGATAGCCTTACTCACATCCAATATTCTGATTCAATGAAGCAGATTACGCAAATGTGTAATAGATATTTTGAGTCCCACAGTCATTTGCTTTTCCATGTTCAGGAGTTTAGTCTCTATCAGGATCCAATGGCAAATCGGAAGTTGCTTTTCCAATGGAGATGGTTATGGTGAGTTAAAGGCATACCTTACTCCAAAACCCCAGTAACTTGAGCTATAGCTCAAATATAGCTCATACTATTATTTACATTTGCTCCCCCAAAATTGTGATTTGGGGGGGACCAAACGTAAATAGTATGTTTTTTATTTCAGTTTCCTGTGTTCTTTGCTAATGTATAGAAATCTGATTGATATTTGTGTGTTAACCTTGTATTCTATGATCTTGCTAAACTCAGTAGTTTTGGGGATGTTTTGGTAAGTTCCTTGGGACTTTCTATGTAGACAATCATATAATCAGCAAACAAGAGTAGATTCTATTTTCCTTTCCAATTTGTATGCCTTGCCTTGCCCTGCCTTTTCTTTCACGAATTCTTTAATTAAAAAAAATTGAACTATTCTTCTCAATCTGTTACCTCATGCATGTTATTTTTTTTTAATTGAAATAATACAGCACAAAGAGAATGTGCCTCTTTTAAGCACCTCCAAGGAACAGACCTGGTTTATATCCTCAGAGAACTTTAAAAAATGCACAGGTAAGAATTTGTAAGTCTCTCAGTATTCAAAAAAATTGTATTAAATTATTCATATTGACCTCCAATTTGCTTTTTTGACTCAAAATTATATTTCATAGACACAACTGCATGTTTCTTCTGTCACAATTAGATGGATTGACTTTGAGAAAATGACTCACGTAACTCCCTCAGAGATCTATTTTTTTCCTTGGGTTTATTCTTTTCAAAGTCATGTGGAGTAATTCTAGTGTCTCAAGTAAAACTCTGGCTGTAAAATAACATGGTTGGCCAATGAAAACCACTTATGTACTCACAATTTTCCATCCACTGACTTCTGAACATTTTATAGGAGATTCCCCCTTCTCCTATGGCTGGTTTTGATGAGAGCTTAAGTAAGAAATCTATTGAGCCATTTCTTTATTGGGAGATGGGGAAAAAAAAGAATTAAAACACACAACAAAGCAAGGAAGAGACACTCTGAACTACCTTATCACACCAGATGTGGCAAATTCTAACTTGGGGAATTCAACTCAAATTTCATTACAAAATGGGAGACACTAAGACCATAATCCTGAGTTCTGTTGGGTGAAATTATGTAACATGAAATACTTTATGATTCTCCCTAAATGCTAGGTATTATATTTATTTAAGTTATTGTTATGGGAAGCAGTTTCAGGTTGGAGAAATAAACTCTAGATCGTGGAATGTTTGGCGACTAGGTGGCTTCTGTCCTGAAGACTGAAATCCTGAAGACATTTCCGGTTTAAAGTTATAGGGTGGGGATCAGTCCAGAAAAGGCATTTAAAAAAAAATACCTTCACCCAAAATGTATTAACTAGACAACAGCAAAAACTTACTGGGGCCATCTTGGAATGTTAGAAAAATGAAAAGAATAAAAACTATTTCGTGTGTGTGTGTGTGTGTGTGTGTGTGTGTGTGCTGAGGGCTGTAAGGTGGGGATAACATAAGAGAAGGACTAGGTGGGAAGGCGCAAAAGGGGTTATGGGGAACGTGGGAGGCATATGCATCAAGGAGAAAACCCCTGTGACGGTAAATATCATGTGTCAACTCGGCCACGCTACGGTGCTAAGTGGTTTGGTCAAACAACAGTCTAGATGTGGCTGTGAAGGTATTTTGTAGATATCATTAGCATCTATAATCAGCTGACTTTGAGTAAAGGAGAGTACCCTTCATCAAGTGAGTAGGCCTCATCTAATTAATCAAAGGCCTTAAGAACAAACCCTGACGTTTCCTGGAGAAGAAGGAATTCTGCCTCAAGACTATAACATAGAAATTATGCCTGAGTTTCCAGCCTGCCAGCCTGCCCTACAAATTTTGGACTTGCCATCCCCCACAACTACATAAGCCAATTCCTTACAATTCAAATTTCATTACTGACAGTGGTTCTGGAGGAAACAGAATTTTTTTTTAAAAAATTGAGGTATAGTCAGTTACCATGTGACAATTTCTGGTGTACAGCATAATGTTCCAGCCATGCAAATTTATACACATGTTCATTTTCATATTCTTTTTCATTAAAGGTTATTACAAGATATTGAATATAGTTCCCTGTGCTATACAGAAGAAACTTGTTTTTTAATCTATTTTAATATACAGTGGTTAACATTTGCAAATCTCAAGAATGAGTTTTCTGAATTAGTTTCTGAAATTTCTAATCTGATTAGATTTAAAGGCACTCATGACTTTATTTCTAGTGGTAAACAGAGCGCTGATAGCCCATGGCATGATGTGGCAATAGAGACACTCAAAATGTCACCACTGGATATTCCTAGTCAAATATTCGTAGGAGGCAAGTTTCTGGGTGACTGTGTATTTGATACGTTGGAACATTTTGGTCACACTAATGAGTGTGAGATTGGCTGTTTGCTTGTAACTGCACTGGACAAAGTGGCGACAGGAAAGGATGCACTCAGAACTTCGAACTCCTGACTCGGGTGCTGCATAAATGGCCTCAAAGTTTCCATATCTGTCCTGAAAGAAATTCTTGTCAGTGGTAGCCACAGAGCTAAGATTTCTGAGAACCAAACCCAAAGTGTCATCCTGCAAATGGCTGAATTACCATGCTAATTGGATTCTCAATCTCATAGGATACGAGCCGTTAAAGCGAGGGCATTGATGGGAAGGGATGTCCTGAAATTTGAAATGGGGGTATATGGACTGATGAAGCTGGGGATGCTGAAATCCTAAATTTTGCTGGTTTTCTCTGCCAGGAGAAGCAGCCTTCCCCCTCCCTGAGGATGTTAACCCTACTTTACCTGAACAATGCAGGCATTGGCTTCGCCTGTAATGGCCTTCCCTGAGATGGTTTCCTTGGTTTCCTTGCAAGACACTGATGATTCTCCTCAGGACCTGGCCCCACCAGCCCCCTTGGCTTCTAGACTTATAACCAGACTTAAGTCCAATCAAGCCCTGAAAAACGAGGTAAAAAGAGTGACCCATGTGGAGGTGCACTACATCCCAAGAGAAATGCACGATTTTTCCAATCCATACAGACATAAATCTGGGGAATATGAGTAGGAATGGATATTAAAGGCGTGGGATAATGATGAAAGAAACATAAAGTTAGATCAGACCAAGTTGACTGATATGGGCTCATTAAGCAGAAATTCTGGATTCAACATTGTAGCTTGAGGCATTAGAAAGGACATTATTAATTTGGTTTGTAGGCTGAAATTTGGACCAAAAGGTGGCCTGCACTAAATGAAGTTGAGATGGTGCAACTGCCTTTGGTATAATGTAGAAGACTGTATCCAAAGTCTTCAGGAGACTGGAATGTTAGAGCGGTTTTATCATGTAACACTTGCTCGCTCACGCCGGGAGGGTACAGAGAACACATCTTTCACTACGACTGTGAGAAATAAATTTTTAAGGGAGCCCCAGCATCCTTGAAGAGCTCTGTGGTCACTCTTCTACAGATTACAGTGGTAACTGCTGCCACAGAACTGGGAGTCTTAAATGCGATGGCGACATTAGATCCTGGATGGCAGGAGCCAAAGATAAGGTAGACGTGGTTACCATAAAGGACAATGCAGTCAGTGCAGTAATTAGAATAGTCTGACTTGCAGAGACTATGACATTGGCTAGCTGACCATGGTGTCACTAGAAGAGAAATAGGTGGGCAGTCAACTAAATTCTTACTTGATTTGTGTAAGTGGAAGAGTTCCAGGTCAAGTAAGCGAACAGAGGTCTAACTTGAGTAACAATAATGATAATAATAATAAACCAGAGTCACAGCCCCTCAATCAGTCCCCAGACTTGAGACATCTTATAGACCCCCAAGCCCTTGAATGGAGACTGGGGCCCCACACTATACTGCCAAAAATTTATACTCTTAATTTTTCTCCCAGCCTTTCTCAAAAGGATCAATAGCCTTTTACCAAAGTGACTGTGCATTGGAGAAAAGGTGATAATCAGACATTTGGGGGACTACTGGATACTGGATCTGAACTGACATTGATTTCGGGAGACCCAAAACATTGTGGTGTCCACGAGTCAGAGTAGGGGCTTGTGGAAGTCAAATGATCGATGGAGTTTTTGCTCTGGTCCATCTCACAGTGGTTCCGGTGTAGTTATCTCCCCAGTTCCAAAATGGATAATTGGAATAGACGTACTCAGCAACTGGCAGGATCCCCACGTTGGTTCCTTACATGTGGATTGAGGGCTATGACAGTAGGAAACACCAGATGGAAGCCAGTAGGACTGCCTCTGTCAAGCAAAAGAATAATCAAAAGCAATGACTCATTCCTTGAGGATTGTAGAGATTAGTGCCACCATCAATCACCTGAAGAATGGAATATGAAAATGAATATATGTGTGTACATATATGCCTGAAACAGTGTGCTGTACACCAGACATTCACACAACATTGTAAACTGACTACACCTAAAAAACAAAAACAAAAAACAACAAAACCCTGAAGGATGCAGAGGTTGTGATTTTTACCACATTCCCGTTCTAATTGCCTATTTGTCCTGTCAAGAAGACAGACGGATCCTGGGGAATGACAGTGAATTGTCATAAACATAACCAGGCGGTAATTCCCATTGTAGATGCTGTTCCAGATGTGGTTAAATAGCTTGAGCAAATGAACACACCCCCTCGCTCCTGGTATATAGTTACTGATCTGGCGAGTGCTTGTGTCTCCATTCCTGTTAGTAAAGAGCAATAGAAGCTGACTGTTTCCAGCTGGCAAGGCCAACAATACACCTTCATTGTCCTGTCTTGGGTGTATATCAACTCTTCAGCCCTATGTCATAATTTAGCCTGCATGGATCATGACTCTTTTCCTTCCACGAGACAACGCACTGATCCATTATATTGGTGACATTATGCTAAATGGAACTAGTGAGCCAGACGCAGCAAGACTAGACCTACCGGTCTTACTGGTAAGATACTCGTGTGTCAGAAGGTGGGAGACAAACCCTACAAAAACTCAGGAGCTTCCCATCTCAGTAAAATTTCTAGGTGTTCAGTGATGCAGAGCCCATCAAGATATCCCTTCTAGGATGAAGGATAAATGGTTGCATCTGGCCCCTCTGATAACCAGAAAAGAGGTACAATGCCTCGTGGGCCCCTGGATTTTGGAGGCAACATAGTCCTTATTTGGTTAGGCGACTCTGGTCCATTTACCGAGTAACCCAAGAAGCTTGGTTTTGAGTGGGGCTCAGAACAAGAGAAGGCTCTCCAACAAGTCCAGGCTGCCATGCAAGCTGCCCTGCCACTTGGGCCAAGTGATCCAGAAGATCTAATGGCGCTCGAAGTGTCACTTGGGCCAGATGATCCAGATCTAATGGTGCTCGAAGTGTCAGTGGCAAAGAGAGAAGCTGTGTGGAGCCATTGACAGGCTCCAACAGGCAAATCATAGTGCAGACCCCTTAGGCTTTTGGAGCAAAGTCATGGTATCCTCTGTGGATAACGACTCTTTTGAGAAACAGCTTTTAGTTTGCTACTGGGTCTCAGAAGAAAATGAATGCCTAAATGCGTGCCACCAAGTTCATGAGCAGCTCATTAGGAACTGGGTGTTACCTAACCCATCAAGCCACAAAACAGCGCTCCATCATCAAGTGGAAGTCATATGAGACTGCGCCTGAGCAGGCCCTCGGGGCAAAAGTAAATTTCATTACAAAGTGGCCCAAATGCCTGTAGCCCCCACCCCTGCCTCCTCTCTTCCAGCCTGCACTCACGGCCTCACGTGGAGTTCTCTACAATTAGGTGACCAGGAAAGAGAAAACTTGAGCCTGGTTTTCTGATGGTTTTGCGTGATTGGCAGGCATCAGGTGAAGTGGACAGCTGTAGCACTAAAGCCCCTTGCCGGGACATCCCTGAAGGACTGGGGTGAAGGGTAACTCTCCCTGGGAGCAGAATGTTGAGCACCTGGTTGTTGATTTCGCTTGGAAGGAAAAATGGCCAGGTGTGTTACTGTACACTAATGCATGGGCTGTGGCCATGGTTTGCCTAGATGGTCTGAGACTTGGAAGGAACACAATTGGAAAATTGCAGTCAAAGGCAACTGAGATTTAGGAAACAGCCAATTTCAAGTTTAAAAGGCAAAACATTTAACGTGGTCTTCTTAACGCTAACTTTTGTCAATCATAAACCATGAACAGAAATAGGCAGAAATAACCTTAATTGCTTAAGATTTTGTAAACATGCTGAGATGGTGATTGAAATCTGTGCTCTGAATGCAGGTTTCTTAATTACTGAGCCCTTTCCCTCCCCTAAAAAGGTGCCCAAGTGTCATAGCTACACACCCACATAAGCCAATTCCTTCCTCGTATTTGCTGAATTCTCTCTCACCTTTGCTTACTTCCTTTGCAATTCAACTATAACAAGAAACTATATAGATTTCTGGACTATAGGAAACACTGGTAGTAAGTCTGTACTTCAGGTTTTTGTGGTGATGAAATTTGTTCCCAGCTCTATTTACTTCAAGTCTATTGGCTCCTTCGAAAAATCCTGTTAGAAAATAGATACGGTTTGGAACTTTTTGCAGGCTCAATATATAGGCTTAATAATATACAGGCTTAATAACAGTCTTTGAAAGTTATAAAACATCAACTATCATAATTTAGACACCTGTGGGGGTCTTCTACTGTGACAGATTTGAAACTTCATTATTTAAATAAAAAGCCATCATACTTTCATTCAGTTTAGCACCCTGGATGTTCCCTTAGTCTGGAGTTGTTCCAGGATTCTGCAGACAGCACTGAGCTGGCCAGCTACTGCAAAGCAAGATGAAGGAATCCTTTCTCGGAGAAAACTCTGAATGTGGTTGACCGTATTTTCCGAAGATGGCAGTGGACCAAGGCCACTGAAGGTTTTGTGGGATAAAAGGTTCCAGTTTCCTCCATCACTCATTCTCTTCACAATGGATTATGGCTAGATGACATATTTCCACAGCTTATGTCTTGTATTCCCTTGACTGGGAACATGAGATTTTTAAATGTATACACACATACTTTCTTTAGCTTGCCCAATGTAGGTATATTTTTAATCTGTTTTTTCCTGCTGATAAAAATACATGGTTTCTGCAGAGCAGGTTAAAATCTGTGTATTTATAACAAGAAGATCCAGAGAGCCACTCAGTGTCTCTCTCCTAACGTACCATCGGCACATTCAATTATGTCTTTAGAGCCCAATTATACATCCCAACTACTCCAAGTTAATGCATTAAAAAGAGAATGTTCTACCTTTACATATTCAATTAAAATTTATTTTAAAAGGTAAACTTTCATATATTCTTTTAAAAAATGAAAATTCAAAAGTCTTAGCGTTCAACAATGAGTCTTCAACATTATAAAGCTGTAACAGTAATTAAAGTAGTGATAATATTTTACCCTTATAAAAATGTCATAGAATTCAAATCACAACTTGGATCCTCAATGATTCAAGTGTCTTATCTTACACAATAGGGGTTTGGGCAGTTTTAAGATAAAACTCCTCCAGATAATGCTGGTCTGAAGTCCTCTGTTGCCGCCATCCCTCAGCTCACACAGTGGGGTAGCTGGCTGCTGTCGCAATTCCACAATGGTTGTTCTCGTCTCTGGCCATTTTTACGTAGCCGTTCAAGCCCCATTCTGGACCCCAGCTGAAAGCACAACACGGTTTCCGTCTTACACAAAGAATCCAGTACACGTTATCTTCGTTAATAATGCTAACATCTAATACTTCAAATAGGGCTTACCACGTACACTATTCTAGGTTCTGTTACATACATTTAGACTAATTCCTGGGGGTACTTCTCTTGATTTTTTAAGACAGGAAATTGAAGCAGAACTGGGGTTCCAATGTAGCAGTCTGTATCCACTGGCTATACCTCATCTCAGTTGAAGAACTTAAACCGTGAAAACGGATCCTTACGACCCTCAAAGACCTCTGAGAGCTGGGAAGTACAATGCAATGGCAGGACATCAAATGAGGATAGGAATGATGCACAGAGGCCACCGGACCCTTGGACAGCCTTTCACACTTAAAGAATTAGCAGAGGCAGACGTCGCTGCCCACTATTCCTTGTTCAAAAATTAGAGACAGAAAAAGGAAACCAGCCCTCAAGTCTACAGGTACAAAATCCTTTATCTGAAACCCTTAAAGCTAGGTGTGTTTTTTGAATTAAGAAAACGTTCCAAATTTAGAAATGCAATGTCACAAATACGTAATAATACCCCCAAAAAGCTTGCTACAGAGTCTTATAATCACACATGAGCATTTCTACATTTACTCGAAGTGGGAGAAAGACTTCTGGGATTTCCAAATTGAGCTTTTTTGAACCTGAAATCAAATGTTGATTCCAGACAAGGATTCCCTTTTCAAATGAAAACGTAACATTTGGACTTTTATACCTGTTCTTGACAAGCCAAAATTTATTGTTATTTGAATCTGTTCCTTCAAAGCCATAGCCAACCACCAAAACACCATGATCCAGGTCCTTGCTGCTGCAGTTGGGCTCGTAATAGATGCCTGGGAGAGGAAAATTCAGTGTTGGGGTAAGGAGCTCCAAGACCCAAGACAGTAACCCACCTTTATCAACCAGTTAAGGGAGCCATCTCAAAATCCAGTGAAATGTCATAAGTAAATTCCAAATAACACTTAAATATTTGCCAAAAAATAGTAATGGCTTATGAAAAGGAAAAAGGAAAACTCAGCTTACTAGAAATTAACGAAATCCAATGAAATCTTAGATATATTTGCTACTTAAAAAAAAAAAAGATTTCCCATAATAACCTACTTATCAAGGCTAAAGTGATTTAGGCATTCATCCACCAACTGCTCATATTAATTAGCATCATACTTTCTACTCCTAGACGGCCAACTAAGAGAACAGCACAGAACAACAAAAAAATACTTGAACCACAGGGTTCTTTATAGCTCTGACTACAATAGTAAAAAATCTTTGGACAAAGGATCTAACAACTGGAGTACAGTTACATAAATTCAGTTATATATATAGAATTAATTACAGTCATTTAAAAATATTTATGAAGAGTCTGTCATGAGAAAATGCTTACGGTATGACAAATGGAAACATCACTGTGGTTAAATGCATACACTCAAAACTCTATAGTCCTAGAGAACAGGACCCCACACCACAGTCAATCATGGTGGTGTTTTCCAATTTTGCCTGCCTGAATTCCTACAATAAAAGACAAACACCTACCTGATTTATAGAACTGGAAGGAGGAGTGGCCTGCATCTATAGCAACAGAGATGGGCCCCACACTTGCCACTGCCTTCATTAGGGCCTTCTCCCGCTGAGGGATGTCCACGAAGCCAGTGTCATTGGCAGCAGAACACTCCGGCCTGTAGTTACAGTTGTTTGTATCCTTTTAAAGGTAAACAGAAAAGACACTTGATGACCACCACCCACCTCCTGGGGAGCATGGATTCTAGGACCACAAGACTCAGCAGTGAGAAGTGTGCAACGGCTGATAACTGATAATGACAGCTCTGACAGTTTGCCTCTAAGCTGTGAATGCTGAATGAGGTGTCTGTTATCTCTGAAAATGTTCAACGTTCAAAAGCAGAGCTGGAATGACAAGAAAAGGAGCTATTTTTTTTTTTTTACCCTTGCAAGATATGGATAGGATTCCTCTGAGTCCAGGCCTCCGTTGTCCTTAACATACAGGAAGGCATTATCCATTAGGCCACCATTGCAGCCTTCATTGCCTTGAGCCCGAGAGCAGTCCACCAGATTCTGCTCACTCAGTGAAACAAGTTTGCCAGTTTTCCGGAACATCTGGCCTTCAAGGGCGCCAGTGGCACTGAAAGCCCAACAAGAACCACACTGACCCTGAGAAGAAAAAAGTCATTAGTTTACAAGACACATACAAACACTAACAGTAGCCCATGGACCTAAGTACTCTTAAGAAGATATTAATCTGAATACCGTCATACCTGATTCTTTATGGGAGTTACATAGCCCTTCTCAGTCCAATCCACAGATTTGGGGACTTCAAGAAAGAGAGGTTCACGGAACATCTTCCCCTTCCCCTTCCTGTGCTTCTGGTTTTGAAAGCCATTCATCACCTGCCTAAATTCTTCATTGGTCTTGAAGGAAAAGTAAATAAAATGTTCAAAAAGCAAGAGGTTATTGTTCTAAAGTGCTGAGGAGAGGATGCACAGAAACTCATGCCACACACTCACCATGTCACCAAAGGCATTCATGGCCATGGTGAAGCCATGTCTCCCTCCGCTGTACTCTCGATTGTGCAGTTCAATCATTTTCATATTCTTCTCCCACACTGCTCTCCTCCATCCTTCTTCATTCTAGAGGCAAAACACACAACTGATCACCTTGATTTCTACTTAAAACCCAACCCATGCTCACCAAATGGATTTAAAGACAAACTACTATCAGGGAGGGGTTTATACTTCTGGAAACTGTTCTCCAAGCTCTGACCCAGGGATACATGCCGATGCTGTGCTCAGAAACAGGTGCCATTAAATTACTGCCTTGGTAAAAGCTGACTTCCAGAAACTACTCTCTGGCTAGAGACTCCAACAGCACGGATCATTCTCTGTGGGGGTCCCTCTGGACATTTTCAGATGTTACCAACCATGGCATATAGTCTCCTGTGTGTTGCCTTCCACTGGTACCAGTGTGCATCTAAATTTCGATCAAATTTTGGAGTAGCCGAGGCTATTCCCAAGCATAGGGCAGTCAGGAAGAGTGAAGGATTCATGTTTCAAAAACCTAGGAAGGGAAAAGAAATCAGTATTTGATGAGGCCAATTCTTAAAAAAAAAAAAAGCCGTCTAACTTTCTCCTGAGATGTTACAGCCAGTATGGTGGGGTAAAAACATTGAAATGATCTTCCCAAATGTTTACAGAAAGTCTGCGGCTAAGGACATGGGTGAAGAAAAAGAGGGCAAAGACTTACAAAATGGAGGTATTTGATTCAGCCATCAAAATGGAAAACAGGCGCACACATACTGTAGGAATCAAGACAGGCTTCTTTTTAAGAACGCAACGATAATTTAGGTTTTGGTAAGGGTCTCTGCCGTACCTTAAGGGTCGGAATTTTAAAGCAACAACTGGGAAACTGTTGATCTAGGTTATTTACTGAAGGTACGGAGGTGACCCGGGACTTTTATTTACCAGGACGCTTGATCATAAGTAGGGGGACATGGATTCCCAAGAGTTTGGTGGCCACCTCACACCTTTCTTCTTAACTACTTTCAGGAGGTGAGATACGCCTTTGAATGAATCTCCGCTACTTTAATTGAAACCCTTCTGAAACGCCTTCCCAGGAGAAGGTGGGCAGGAGTGCACCCAGGGCTCCACTGTCCCTACGCGTGTCCTGTGTAGCCCACCCCCATCACCTCCCCCACAGCGGGCACGCGATCAGGCGGCACGACGGCGCCCAGAGCCCCGTTTTCGCGCCCGCACACGGCCTGACTCCCCCGGGGCTCACTGAACCCGCGGGGGCCGAGCCGGTACCGGCGCTGCAGGCGGGGCCGGGCCAGGCCAGGGGCGTGCCGTCCTGCTCCCAGGGGATGTTTACGGCGGCGCACGGAGTGACCGGGGGTCAGACAGTCGCGGCCGACCCGGACGTGTGCCGCCACCTCCCGCCGACCCGCCTAGAACCCGCGGGCGGTCTCAGCTCCGCCCTGGGTTTCCCAATCGCCCTTCCCTCTTCCCCGGCTCGAGGCAGCGCCGAACCAGCCTCAGCTCCCGGCGGGCAGAAGCTGCCGTTCCCGGGGGTCGCGTCTGCCCACCCCCCCACAACCCCCGCCCGCGTCCCTGGATATCCCCTCCTCCAGTCCTCGTCCCTGACCGGCCTCGCCCACAAACTGGGTCGCTGACCTGTGGCTGCCACAGCTGCGCAGGCGCACTCCGCGGACGCACGCAGCTCTCCAGAGGTCGCCGAGGCCGAGGTTCTGGCCGGGTCGCGACTGACTCAGCCTTTAAGGCCCCGCGTGGCAGCCCGCCCGACCCGGCTCCCGCCCCCGCCCCCACCGCCTGCCCGCGCCGCGATTGGCTGAGCTGGCCGGTGGGCGGGGCCTCCGGGTGTGAGTACTCCGAGCGCGTGACGCGATTCTGCCCCAACTCGTCCCCGGGAAGGCCTTGCCCGCCTCAGTGGAACCGAAGACTGAGAGCTCGGGCCCCCTGGGCAGCGCTGAGTGGGCGCGCCGGCGCCTCTGCAGGGACCCGGGTCAACCGGTTACCTCGAATTCCTGCGCCCTTTCCCGAAAAGAAGCTCACTGGGAGGCCCAAGTGGAATTTCACCGTAACCCCGCGCATCCTCTAGTCCTAGCGTTTTTGGTGAAAATCTCCGGGAGGGCTGAGCGCTGTCTAATCCTGTCTAGTGGTGCCCGTTGCTCCCACAGCGGAGGTGGGGCGGGTGGAGGAACGCGGGGCCCGCGGGCAGACGCGCTGGCTCCCGGGCGGAGGGTGATGCCCGCTGGGTTTGCGGAGAAGCCGAGCGGAAGGGCAATTCCTCAACACCCGTGACGCGCTGGTCCCGGCCCGGATGCCCGGAGGGAAAGGGGACCGATTGGACCGCTCTCCGGAGAAGGCGTGGCGTGTTCCAAGGCATCTGCTGCCTTCCCCAGTAAGGGGGCCTTCGCGCCTCACCCGCTTTTCTCAGAATCAACAGAAACGAGTTATTTACGGGGAAAATTGGCTTAGAAAGACTGGTGACAAAGGGCGGAAACTGTTTTTAAGATCATTAAGTCTCCCCCAGTATCCAAAGTGCTCTCTTGAGATAAAAGAAATGTAAAGGAAAAGTAGTTTAATCACATTTGTCAAGGCTTCGGTTTACGCGGTTTGAAGAAGTGTTTTATATAGAAGAAAAAATGGAGCTAAAGATTTAAGGAAATTAATCCAGAAATTAAAAAAAATTCTTTTTAAAAGGTATGTAAGAAATTCATTATAGAAAATGCATCTTAGAAAATAAACGCCCCCTTGTCCCCTCCCCATAACTTTTCTAGGCTTATCTATACATGTATTCTATATATACTGTTTTACAAAATGGAATCATAGTACATATCGATTTGTAAACTCACTTAAAATTAAATTGATAACCTTCGTAGAAGCACAAATATTTTTGAAAACCAGCTTATCAAAATTTTCTATTTCATGTCCTTTGAAGTTGAATCCCTCTCACAAATAGAACTAGGGGCGCGAAATTCTCATCGTTTGGCATATGGCTGGAATTTTGCTTCGTGTGTGTGTGTGTTTCTGTTTTTAAAATTAATCTTGGCGGTGATCACATGTATCATTCACAGATGGAAATAAATGAAGACCATCTACATGGGAACAAGTTGCTATGATGACAGAGTTCTTGTCTAGGTAAGGAAAAGCTTAATGAAAACACAGGGACGTTTCCGTAAGCCCTGATTAGAGACTGTTACCATGGGGAAGCTGGAGGAGGAGTAACTAGAAACTGAACATTTTAGGGGAATGGTTTAGGGAGAATATTTGGTTTTCTCTGGTTTGTCCTTAAGTGGAAGCAAAAATAAGAAGTTGGTAGCCCTTCAGGATGTCCTGACTGCTCTTAAAGTGGTGGTTACCGCAGAGATTTCTTTTGTGGGTCAGAGTTCTATTGTCATTTAAGTCGCCATTGTCCTTTTGTTTACTCAGTGTCTCACAAGAGATCTAAGTTATTCTAACACGTGGGTTTTACAGTTGCCCTTGGGTCACAGCTCCAGGAGATTCCACAGGGTGGAAAAACCTGCTGTTTCAGGACTGTCTGTGCCTTGAGCAATAGCCCGACTGGAAGCTGTGTGGCTGTTGCTGCACGGAAGTGTGGCATCCTCTGTGGTGTTTCTTGGCATGTGATACAAACGCAATAGAGGGAAAAGGGCTCTTTTTTTTTTTTCTTCATATAGCAAATATGCTCAAACCTATAATTAAATTAAGAAATATCTAAATTCAGGAGAAATAATAGGAGGAAGCCACTTAAGCAGGAGAGAGGATTATTGCTCCAACTCATGAAATCTGCTTATAGATTATCTGTTACATAATGCATTACAGAGATGTGCTATTACTGACCATTATGCTTTTTTTCTTCTTCTATGCCCCTTTCTTTGCAAAGTAACTTAAATGAGTACTAATTATTAAAATGGTCACATATTAGCCAAGCAACGAAACCTTAGCTCTGCCTTTGATAAAAACACAGTTCGTAGAACTTCCCAAATTCCTATTTAAAATGCATTTAGTGTCTGTGAAAGTATATTTTTGTGTGCATCTGTCTAGATTTCTTTTGCTCACTAGTAACAGGATATAAATTCTTTACCCCATTTCTGGGAATTTTAAACTGTAGGGGAATGAACAGATCTCAGGTGGTGGCATGCAAGCCAGACCACATAACACCTCTCCCCAGTAACCCCCTCCAATTTGTTTAAATTCAGTGAGCCATGAATTACTCTTAAAAAAAATTATCTAGTCCATTTGTAAAGTGGTTACCATCTATAATTTATAATTATACCGTTATAATTTATAAAAATACCATTTATAATTTTATAGACAGGATTATGTTTACGATTAGGCGTTTATGTGAAGCCACTTATGAAATAACTTATTTTTCTAAGCTACTGTAACCTTGCTCTTCCTGTAGTGTTAAACAGCCAGCCAATTTGTTGAGTACATCAATCCACAAGAATTAATTAAACTCTTACTTTGTGTTCACTGACCACTCCTGGAGTAGTGTGTGCGTTTACTTAGACACATGACACATTCTACATGTCGCTTTACTGGCAGTGTTTCTGAAGGTCAGCCTTTCCTTTTAAAATCTGAGTTTAACTACAGTCATCTTGATTTTATAGCCCACAAGCATATCCATGATCAATATATTTAAATGAGATTATGACAAAGCATATTGGTGTAGTAGGTAACATAGGAGCTGACCTTGAAGGATTTTTCCCCACCCCTAAGACTATAATCCACAAATTTTCCTTTGGATGCCAGAAGATCTCTTCCTAAAATCTGAAAAAGTCTATTCTTAAAACAAGGTGTGTTAGTTTCTTGTGGCTGCTGTAACAAATTTCCGCAAACCTGGTAGCTTAAAACAACAGGAACTTATTCTCTCACAGTTATGGAGATCAGAGATCCAAAATCAGCATCTCTTGGGCCAAAAACCAGGGGTTGGTAGGGCCTTACTCCTTTCAGTGGCTCCAGGGGAGAACGTGGTCCTCCCCTCTTCCAGCTTCTGGGGACTCTAGGCATTCCTTGATTTGTGGCTGCATCACTCCCATCCTTGCCTCTGTAGTCACATTGCCTTCTCCTCTTCAGTCTGTGCCAACCCCCCCCTCCTCCCCCCGCCTCATCTCCTGTAAGAACACTTGGGCATTTAGGGCCCATCCAGATAATCCAGAGTAATCTCTCCCACCCCACCCCCCCAATTCTTAATTTAATCACATTTACCAAATTTTTACAATATAAGGTAACACTTACAGGTTCCAAGATTTCAGACCTGATATGTCTGGGGGCCGTAATTTAGCTTACTACACACGGTATAGGTAAGAACCAGTTTCTTGACAAGGCTGATGCAAACTTGCGTTTAACCTCTTTAGGCTGGCTTCATTGGGACATTAGGTTTCAAGACTCCCATGCAACAGTCTTTATTACCCTCCCCTTCCCCCACTTACTCTTTTCACAACCATTTATTCCATGGTCTCTGCATATAAAAGCATTACTCACCCACTCCTTCCCTGAGACATTTCTGGTTTAGGCTTTGAGGATCTCCCTTTTGCAAATATCCCCATTAATAAATGCACTTCCTTGCATTTCCCCTTGCATTTCCTTGCGTGAAGTCTTTCCCCTGACACCCTGTATCATTATGTGAAGTGGTCGAGACAGAGAAGACCTTTGTGCTGTTTAGAGAGTTTGTATATATTCATGAGGGCAGGGGGTCTGGCGGAACTGGTGTTCCACAGAGCGGGCATCCCTATCTGTGAGTACCTGGCACTCCTGGAAATTAAAGCATGATTAGAAAAGATTGCTGCCATGATAATGATGATTCTAATCGCTAAATAACACAGGTGCCGGGCAATGTCCTGAGCTTGTGTACAAACTCCTTCATTGACTCTTTGCAACAACACTACGACAGTGGTTCTCAAACTTGAGGGTGCATCCGAATCACCCTGGGTCGGGGGACTGGGCGAGGGGCTTGTGACAACACAGATTGCTGACCTCCATCCCCTAAGTGTCTGATTCAGCGGGTCTGCGATGGGGTTCCAGAATTTGCTTTTCTAACAAGTTCCCAGGTGGTGTAGATGCAACCGATCAGGGGACCCACTTGGAGAACTGCCCCAGGAGATGGGTGCTACTTTATACCCCATTTTACAGACCAAGATGGTCACAGCAGTAGGGTACATAAAATCAAGGATGGTGCCAGATTCCTGTCGAAAGTGAAGAAATAAATCTGCTTCAGACCGGCAGAGCTTAGAAAGGGAAGCTGAGCATTGGAGACTTTGCCCTCGTCCCTCACCCCCAGCCCCCATCACTCCCTTGGCAAACTGGATTCTGGGTGCCAGAGGGCACCAGGAGAATGGAGCGTGAGCACTGAGGACATCAGAGATAAGGAACCAAAGCTCCCTGGGGCCAGGCTCTGGACTTCAATGCCGATGCCGGCTTACCTGGTGTCACCCTGAAAGAAGGAAAAGACAGGTGAGCCACACAGAAGACACGCTGCCTGCACTAGGCTGGGCCTCTTTCCACTGGCTTCCAGGAGGATGTTTCGCCTGGTGCCTCCTGGGTGTTTTCTTCCTTGATCATCTCTCAGAGACAGAAGGTCTACGTCTCACCTAAGATCAATTCATTGTCAGATTTTTAAGCCTGCCTCTGATGACAATGCTTCAATGACTCATGATTTTGAGAAGCTCAGGTATTAAAAAAAATGAGGCTCATTCATTCACCAATTCTAAAGACACACCTAAAAATATTCCTCTTAAAAAACTGGGGCCACACAAAGGAAATAGAACCATACAATCAAGCATCCCCAATTCCCTATACGATCACCTCAAAAAACAGAACTGGGAAGAGTTTTCAACACAAGCTTTGGTAATTTTGCTGAGTTACTGACTCCACTCTGTTGGTTTATGTTTGCTTTTTGTGTGTGTGTTTGGTGTGTCTCCCCTCTGCCCTGCCCTCCAAACTCCAGTGATTGCTACTTCTCTATCTTGGTTTCATTGTCCTCAAAGCAGTCCTGTAGCTGTGGTCTCAATCACATCTAAAACTGTATCCTTCTAGCCATAGGATCCATTGAGGAACCCAGAATCTGATCTTTCTTGGGGATCACTGCTAACACAGCCAAAGGAAATAATATGTAAGAGTTCAATATAGAACACACAGTTTTGGTTGAAGGAAGCAACAACCACTTCTTTTAAACACATTTTATTATTCATGGTATCTTGTGCTCAGATGCTGTTTTTCCTCTCTAGGAGAAGAAATCCGGCAGGTGGCAGAATGCACAGGTCCCCTGAGTCTTGCGGCCACACCACATACTGAATAAGTAAGCTTTCAGTCTGGTTGTTCTGCCTGAGTGTTTCCTTGCCCATCATGCCTGATTTCTTATCCAGGGAGCAAGGGTCACACAAGGTGACCATCCCAAGACTAATTAGCAGCTACACTGTGGATATGGCATATGTGTCTTCTGAATCTACACACCCTTTTCACCCCTAACACACACTTTCCCAGTTTCTAAATTTCCATGGGCTCAGTGTAAAAAGTTATTGTCATGCAATGCTCAGTGGTGGTGTCTGGCGATGGTTGCTTGACTCTGTGGAAAGTGAGTGGAATTTGAGAAAATTTGAGAAATGGTGAAAGAAGAATTTTTTTTCTCCAAATTCAAAGAGAGAAATGGAACTAAATAATAATTTGAATGATAGGAAATATCATGTTGGGGTCCCCAGTGTGTGACCGACATGCAATAAACAACACTGCAGAATGACAATTATTGGGCTAAAAGAGGAATTGTTGCCAGTTTGGCTACAATTTCCTAGGGACCCTGGTACTTGGCCCAGAAATTAGTGGGTTTCAGGTGGAGTTGGGAAACTTCTCTTGCTCTCAGGACACAGAAATCCTAGACTCTTCTTACTGTCCTTGAGGTGCTTAGAAATGCCACAGAGAGCTCAGAAATACTTCTTTCTTTAGAGAGTCCCCAAGACCAGGAACTAGCCAACAAAAGTGCCCTGAGGCCTCATCGCCATCCTCAGGCTCCTGGTGGATTCCGGAACTCTGCTGGAGTCCACCAGGGAAGTCCAGGAGGTCACTGTGGGTGGCCTCTTGGGATGGTAAGCCAAGTAGTTATCATTACCTTCCTGACCCCAGGAATGAAAAACACTCCCCTCCTGCCCCATCTCCTAGGAAAACTCTAGAGGGACATTAAGGAAAAAGAAATAGTTTGAGGTACATGAGAGAAACGGTAAAAACAAGTATGGAGGTTAAGACTCATCTTAATCAAGTGTTTAATCCAGTGATTTCCAAGAACACATTGAACTAGCATAAGATTTCACTTGGTACAATGTTTTCACATTTCCCCCTTTTGAACACTCTAAAGATCTAGGCCTTGAATCCAACAGACAACGAAACCTTTCTGCAAGCACAGTGGGGAGTTGCCACTTGAAAACGGATACTTTGATCATTTTGCCCAATTAGTGAAAGGGAAGAAAATTGGGCACTTGTCTGAACTTTCATTTCTGTTTTATCTGTTTGGTTTTTCTTCTGATTTGGAGAAGCAGTAAAAATCATTTATACCTTCTCTCCTTCCTGTTTATTATTTTGATTGAGATGGAGGAGAGAACCAATAAGGAAGGATGTTTTTCTGGAAATACTAAACTTTAATAACCAAATTACTGAATATCCCAAAACGTCTAATTTAAAACCTTTCTATGTTACAACCATGTCTTCATTAAAACAGTGGGAAAATGACAAGCCAATAAAAGCAACAACTTTTAGTACCTCTTGGCCCAATTTCCTATCCAGTTGCACTGTCTTCAACATATAGCTAACACCAGTCTCGTCTTTGGTAGGCATACACTTTGTACAAATAATTTATCCTCCCCAAGCTTTGCTTTTATCCACTATAAAATGTGGATAGCACAAATGCCCTCATAAGACTGTATTAAAAATTAAATGAGATGACATGAGTATTGACAGAAGGAGCTACTTTACAGAACTTCTCCCTCAAAAATGGGCATATCCTTGATAAATGACATTCAATCCAAAGGCATTCTAACATTGTAGTGACCTCTGTTGCCTCTGAGATATCGTCTGTGGATCATGATTATTGCTTTTAGCATTCATCTAGAATCCTGCTGTAAGACAGTAGAGAACTTTGTACCTTGATTCAGGGAAACAGCCCTCAATTACCATAAAACCATGGGAGCTGGCATCCTTCCCGTCCAGAGTGGTCCTCTAACAGATTTCTTCCATTTTTTCACATGGTGGCCCTAGGAAGGTCTCCCATCTGGGGACTCCCATGATCTTATGAGCGGATTTGAGACAAAGGGTCTTGAGGAGTTGAAGCCTCGTCCACACGGCGCTGGCCCAGGGATCCAGGCCTGGGTCTAGAGTGACCCAAGTGGCTGGGCCTTGCCTTTACTGCCAGCACTTGAGCCAGATCTACGGGAGGACTGGGTGTTGGCTCCATTTTGTCTCCACTGTGTTCCTCCTGGAGATACTGTATAAGGTGCTGGCGTGGAAGGGCAGGGGTCTTGGGGTAACAGCACGATGGCTGGATTCAGGCAGTGATGTTTTGCCATTTATCTATTCTAGAAGTCCTTCCTGGTTCTCCCCCGACCCACCCACCCACCCACCCGCTTTTATTTTTTTCTTAATGGAGGTACCAGGGATTGAACCCAGAACCTTGTGCATGCTAAACAAGCACTCTACCACTGAGCTATGCCCTCCACCCACCTTGCTGAGTCCCTTTTATGCCAGGCCCTGAGCTGAGGAATCAATGCTGAGCAAACATTGATACATTGCCTGTGCTGAAGGCGCTTAGGTCCATGCAGGAGGCATGGAGCAAATATTCCCTTTGGATAATGTATAGACTTATTCTTCCTTTCTTCCCCATTGACCCAATAATCTTGGCAATTTCCCATGTGGAGAGTCCCTGAGTGATGAAGTTTCCGTGTAGCCATCCCATCCCCCTGCTAGAGAAAACCTCGGAAAGTGCGGCAGCCTCCTCTTCTCTGGATTTCATCATAAAAGGAGGAGTCCTGAAAGACGTTTAATCAAAGACATTCTGACCAAGGTTACCTAGTGCCCTTCATCATGGATCAAACGCGTCTGGTTGATTCAGGTGTTTCTGCCGTAACCACGTGGCCCATCGTCTGCCTCCTGGCTCTGCTCGGCTTACCCGATTGTGACCTGGTGTCTGGCCTCCGTCTTCAAGGGGTCGTCTCATAGCACCGTTGACCCTCTGGCTGCCCGCGTGGCATCCCGTGGCGACCTCACTGTTGCCCTTTGCAGGTCCCCCTGTGTTAACAGAGAAGACAAAAGCCAACATTCCAATCAGAGAAGACAGTGCAGGAATGGTGCAGCCTTTGAGGTCTTAACCAAAACACCATCACCACCTTGAGGTTATTTCTCAGGGGCAAAATGTTGATTTTCACAATGGGTAGAGAACCCATCCCCTGTTCACCACTGAAGGTATTACCAAAATGTCTAGAATCATAAGGGGCTTCAGTAATACACAATTCTATTTTAGATCCAATACTGTACCTTGGCTATCTTTCCTTGTCAGTACATACAGCATTCCATTGTTTGACTAGTCAGAATTCCTTTAACACTCTTCTTTTATTGATGGGCATTTAGATTTGTTTTTCATCGACAAATAATAGCGTAATGAATATCTTTGCACGTGTATCTTTATAGATATGTGTAAATGTTATAAAAGAAATTCCCGGAAATGAAGCCACTTGCTGAAGAAATTTATCCAATACACACTCCTACCTGGAGTGAGAGAGAGTGCATTTTCTCAAGACTTTTAGACCAGCTCATTTCTAAGCAAAATGTGATCTAATTGTTTGTTTTACAACATGGGGAACCCAGTGTGCCGGGGACTTTACATACGCAGCTGGAATTGACAATTTAATTTACTTCTCCCAATAACCGCATGAGGTAAGAATTGCTAACTATTTTACAATTGAAAAACAAACTGTGAATTAGCTGCGTACTGTTAGGCAAATAATTTTAGGCAACACTCAGTGTTTCCACTCCCCTAGTAAAAAAAAATGCAAACTGTCGTGCTGTCCTTACTGGCTGTATGGGTGTGATGGTCAGTTTTATGTGTCACCTTGGGTTGGCTATGGCCCCCAGCTATTCAATCAAAGCTAATTTAGCTGTTGTTATGCAGGTGTTTTTAAATGAGATAAAAGTCCTTATCAATTGGCTTCAAGTAAGGGAGATAATCGCAGATAACCTGGATGGGGACTGATTTCATCAGGCGAAAGATCTTAAAAGCAGAGCTGAGGCTCCCGCAAGGAAGAAGAAATTCCACATGTGGACTCAGAGAATTCCCTCGGGTTTTTCCTGATGGTCTACCCTGCAAATTTCAGACCTGCTAGCCAGCCTCATAATTGCATAAGTGAATTCCTTGCAATGAATCTTTTAATATATATTTCTTACTGGTTCTGCCTCTCTGGTTGAACACAATGGGGCTGTGTTAAAAATTAAAGGACAATATCTCTGCAAGGTATTTTATGATGCCCTATGAATTGTGTGAAATGTGATATATTTACAGTTTGAATGTGCTGGGGAGGATGGCAGGTTAGAAAGAAGGCTGAAGTGACTAGGTGCTGGGGTGTGGTTTTGCCACCGGCAGGCTGTATAATTTTAACAAATGACATCATCTGTGGGCCTCTGTTTCCTTGTGATAAAGTCTAGAAGTAGCGAGTTGCACTGGATTATCTCTAAGGAACTCTTCAGGGCTAAAAAGTTTAGAAGTATGAGTTTGCCTTATATCCACAATTAGGCTTTAAAATCTTTTTTATCGTCAGCTTTGAGGTATCATTCACAAACAATAAAATTCACCCATTTTAAATGCACAGGCTGATGAGTTTGACAAATGCATCCAGCCATGTGACCACCACCACCACAGTCATGCTGCAGAACAGTCCCATCTCTCTGGGACCTTCCCTCCTGCCCCTTTGCCCTTTGCAGTCTGCCCCTCCCCCAAGCCCTGCCCCTGGACGCCACTGATCTGCTTTCTGTCACTATAGCTTTTGTGTTATTAGAGATTCATGCAAAGGGACTCGTACAGTATGTTTTCCCTTATGTCTGGCTTCTCGCACTTAGCACTGTGCTTTTGAGATTCATACCTTTGTTAGTGCGTTTTGTTATAATTTCGTATTGGCTCTTCGCATTTCTTCTAAAACAGATTGTTTACATACTTCTCCCATTTTTAAATTTTTAATTTGCTTTCTTCACTATATATTTATAGAAGTGCAGTTTTTAAAATAAGTGAATAACATGGAAGTTGATTTTATTTTTCTAAAGCTTCCTGAGTGTCTTTTCCCACCCAATGGCCTCCTTGGAGCAGTGATGGCCATAGATGCCACCTTCTTGCTCTCTTCTTTCTTTGGAGGTGCTTCCTTCCTTCCACCTCCCAGCTTACCGCAGGGGAGCACGCGCTGGCCAGCTGGTCTCGCTGCCCTGGAAGGACTGAGGGGCCTTGGAAGGGGAAAGGACAGGACAGAGCCTCCGTTCCCACCCCTGCTCCTTGGCGCCCATCTGGGGTGATTCCCCAGCCACAGACTTATATCTCCTGACCCCGCTGGTTGTCCCTGAGTCTGTGCACCTGGTCCTGGGACCGGAAACCCTGCATGGCCAAAGCCTGGATTTGCTCTGACCTGCAGCCAAGCCTCCTTTTAGTCTTGTGTGATAGGGTGTACCGAGGGGTGGAGGAAGGACTGTCGCCCTCATCACGTTCTGCCTCATCACCCATCATAAAGCCTGAGAAACTTACACAGGGAGGGGCATTCTCCGCAGTGGCCATGTCCAAATCCTTAGCAAAGAGGGGAGGCTGGGCAAGTCTGCGGGGTTGGGAAACACAGGGTGATGGGGAATCTGCTGGGACAGACAAGGTCACTCTGGCCCCACTCAGCCCCAGAGCCACCTAAATGGCACCCGCATGTCTCCTCTTTCCCAGGCTGCACTGTCGTGTTGTGATGCTGGGAAGAGTCAGCATCTCTCACTGCCCTGCAGGACTTGGTCTGCCGCCCTGGGACAGGTGTGTGCCTGGCTTCTGGGGAAATCTTGTCACCCACAGGGGTTAGGTTTTATAGGGTGCCATCAGTGTGCCACTACTTCGGGTGCACCCCAGGTCACTGGGCTGCCCTGTACCAGCCTCAGTGCCTAACCACCAAGCACTTGGCCCTTGGGGAAAAATACGTCTTATTTTCCAATCAGCCCATTGGCCACACACTAAGGACACATGACCTGCTTGTAAACTGGGGTTACCATGCTTAAGTCTCATATAAAGCTTAAGAGTGCTTTTCAGTCAGGCCCAGGTGGATTTTATTTTAATGTTCCTTTTTATTCTGCCTGTATCTAGTACAAGTTGGAACTGAAGAGGGTTTACAGCAGCAAGGAGTAATTCGAAATTAAAACAGTGACCGTGGGGGAAAAATAGTCTTAATTCAATTCCAGTGCCCATCTAAAACCTCTTTTATTGAAAACTATGACCTAGAAAATATTTGCATAACTATCTCATGATAATTTCAAATGTTCCAGAATTTCTTTATGGAACCCTCCCGAATTCCCATCTCTTAAGCAACTGAATCTTCCTTAAAAATCTTCAGAGTCCCCAAATCTTTAGAGACTTGATGGGCACTGTAAAAGGATTCTGGAGATTTCAACTCAACAGTCAGCAAAGTCCCTCCCAAATCTTTAGTTGGACTCTGGCATCCCCCAAAAGACTGGGATCTCTGTCTGGCTCTTGGGGTCCCCAGAAACAGGGAGCCGTCCTCAGCATATTCCCTGTGGAAGGACCATCTGCTCTGTTTTCTGTTGCAACACAAATAACACCATGAAGCTCAATGGTGAGTTTCAATACGTTTATTTTACTGCATGTGACCCAGGGAGGCTCAGACTTACAGGTATGTTTGTGCTATGTTTCATATTCAAATGCACAGCTCTGATAGTTTACTTAGCAGGCTGTGCTCTTTGTCTCCTTTGACTTCTATCAAGCACCAGATATAGTGTCATCTCCGTGTGGGTGCTCTGCAAACACTAATTGATGGTGATCAGGATAATGATGTTGACAAATGGCTCCATAAAACTGATGAATCATTTGCTGGAAGAGGCCACGTACAGCAATTATGTTGTCTTGCTTCACCAAACAGGTAATGTTTCATACCTCAGAGCAACACAGAATATTTTGCCTGCCAGTGCCTAGTCACTATTTCCAGTCAGTGTCGAAAAGGTGTCTTTGAAGAGAGCAGAACTTTTGAAACACGTTGATCCCGTAGGCAGACTCTTAATGTGAGAGATGCAGCTGTTTCCTTTGGTTCAGGCTACTACCAAAACCTGGCTCCCTCACGAGCTGGCAATCGAATAAACAAAAAGGTGAAGCAAGAAGTTTGAATCAGCTAATAAAAACAAATGAACTAATTTGTATGAGTATTAACACTTCAGTGGTATTGCTCCCACCCCTCTGTGGAAAGGTCTGGACCTTTTAAAACAAATTGGCTGTGGGATAGACAGGTTTACAGAAAAGCTTTTGATTCATCCATATCAAATTGCACGCATTCAACTGTTTTTGACCTTCAAAATGGCAAAATTGGTGTGGTTCAACTGAACGAAAGATTTAAAAATTCTCTTGCTCAGAGTGTGTCTATATAAACATAGGTAAATACTAAAGACGCAGATTCTTAATAGCTGCTTCCTGGCAAATTTATAATTAAAACAAAAAAAAACTTCCTTAAATATTAAAATTTTGACCATAAGGGGATTTTTTTCCTACAGAAGCCAAAATCTGGTATTTGGATGTATTTCTGTGGTCAATCAGAATCTTTATCATTTTAGATCAGGGGTTGCAATATCCCAGACAAGTGGGATTTGGTCCTCACAGTCATGAACACTTTTTAAAAATATGAATCCTTTAGATAAGGGTAGAAATCTCCAGTCACCAAAGGCCTCACCAGCCTCTACTGTTTCCCTTCAGTGTTTAGTTACATTTTCCTGGGAGGCCCTCAAAACATTTCAGTTTGCAACCTGTCTTAGATGGCATCATATCTCACCGCTTTGGGTCCTCCAATGGGATGAGAACTTTCTGAGTCAAGGAATTAAGAGGGGGAACCCTGCTCCCTCCACAGATTCCACTTCATGGCCTGTTTTGTTCTGAGTATGATAGAAGGAGATGAAATACCAGAAAATGCTCATCCAGTCTTGTAATCCAGGAGCTACAAATTGAAATAAGATGTCTCTCTATATTTTTTTTATTGAAGTATAGTCAGTTTACAATGTTGTGTCAATTTCTGCTGTACAAATAATAGTTCAATCACACATATACTTACATATATTCATTTTCATATGTTTTTCATTTATTTCATAGGTTACCACAAGATATTGAATATAGTTCCTTGTGCTATACAGTGGAAACTTATTTATCTATTTTTTTATATAATAGTATCTGCAAGTCTCGAACTCCCAATTTATCACTTCCCACCACCTTCCCCCACCAGTAACTGTAAGTTTGTTTTCTATGTCTGTGGAGTCTGTTTCTGTTTTGTAAATAAGTTTGTTTGCATTTTTTTTAGATTCCACATATAAATGACATCATATGGTATTTTTCTTTCTCTTTCTGGCTTAACTTCACTTAGAATGATAATCTCCAGGTCCATCCATGTTGCTGCAAATGGCATTACTTTATTATTTTTCATGGCTGAGTAGTATTCCATCTTCTAAATATACCACAACTTCTTTATCCAGTCATTTATCGATGGACATTTAGATTGTTTGCATGTCGTGGCTACTGTAAATAGTGATGCTGTGAGCACTGGAGTGCGTATATCTTTTCAAATTTGAATTCCCTCTGGATATATGCTCAGTAGTGGGGTTGCTGGACTATATGGTAGGTCTATTTTTAACTTTTTGAGTAATCTCCATACTGTTTTCCATAATGGCTGCACCAACTCCATTCCCACCAACAGTGTAGGAGAGTTCCCTTTTCTCCACACCCTCTCCAGCATTTATCATTTGTGGACTTTTTAATGATGGTCATTCTGGATGTCTCTCTATTTTCAACCTCTCAGTTTTGCAAAAGTAAAAATATTGATGATATTTAGGGTTGGTGAGAGTGTGAAGAAATGAAAATTTGTTGGTAAACTGATGCAACTTTTTGACCAGAAAATGTGTTTATAATTTTGTAAATGTGTGTATTGTTTGCCTCAGCAAATCCACTTTTCCTATAAAAATAGTTACAAAAGCATGGAGACTACATACATCACATATTTGAAGACTTTTATCGTAGCATAGTTTGTAATACTAAAAGCTGAAAATAACCTAAATGTTTATCAATAGGAGAATGTTCAATTATTGTTACATACCATGGTTAAAAAGAATGAAGTGTATCTGTGTGTAATAGAAAGGTGTAAAGGATGTAACTCTGAGTGCAAAAAGCACACTTCAGAATAATGTCTATAATATGATCCCAGTAAAAAACAAAAGAAAATAACTATACATGTGTATTTTAATGGGCAGATGTAAGTCAATGCATAGAGAAAGCCCAGAACAGTGATACTCAGCTTGGGGAGATTTTGCCCCTCCCGCCAAGAGGACATTTGTCAATGTCTACAGACATCTTTGAATTTCTTGACTGGGGGAGGGTGCTATTGGCATCTGGTAGGTAAGAGACCAGGGATGCTGCTAAACACCCCTCTGTGCACAGGACACCCCCCCCTTCTCAACAAAGAATGAATTGACTCAAACATCAGTAGCATAGAGGTTGAGAAACTCTAGTCTATAAGAATATGTAGCAGACTATTAGCAATTATCTTTAGCAATGTTGAAGAGATTAAGATATTCTTTTTATGTTAGTTAGTATTTTGCTGTATTTAAGTAAATTTCTTTTTTTTTTTTTCAATCAATGTATTCCTTTGAAATTAGCACAAATGAGAAATACTAGTCCTTGGCTGGGAGGAAGTGGGTTACTCATTTTCATTCAGAAACGTGGTCAGTCCACTGCAGCAGTTGGGAAGCTAAACAATAATTTTTAAATTGAGACCAAATAGCTCTTTTGGGCAAAGAAGTATATATTAAGAGATAATGAATGTTCCCTGTCAATCCTGATTTTGCTCTCTTTAGAAAGATGGTTCCACATTTTAGACAATCAGGGCTTCCTTACTCTGAAATGCCTGTGTAAAGCCCTCCAGTGCTCCTGCTCTAAGCAGTACCCAGGACTGACAGCCCGCACGCCCACACGGCAGGGAGCTGAAGGCAGCCTCGGGCCGATGGCCACTAGCAACTGAAGCCCTCAGTCCCTCAGCCTTTGTGGAACTGAAATCCTGCCAACATCACATGAGCTTGACAGTGAATTCTTCCCTAGTCGATCCTTCACTCTGCCAGCCCGTCGGACACCTGGGTTACAGCCTCAAGGAGATGCCCCAGAGCAGAGGACCTGTATCTGGACTCCTGACCCACAAAAACTGTGAGATATGAAACGTGAGTTGTTTTGAGCTGCTAAGTTTGTGGTAATTTTTTATGCACCAATAGATAACTATCACAGTTGTGAAATCTCACAACTTTTGACAGTGAGTCAGAGCCAGAGCATCTCCTAATCACTGAATTTTCCTTCACCACAAAGGGCACTGTAATGTCATCCCACGGGCCAAGAGAGCTTGGAACACAATACCTAGGGTAAGAGGAATCAGTTCAAACAAGTAAAATTACCTTCATGACAAGTTGGGGCACTTAGGATATGTGTTTATGACTGATATATGCACTGTCCTCAAGTGTGTTTTCACTCTAAAATCTTTTAAAATCTGATGTGTGGCCATTATTCTGGATTATCCACAGAGAACCCAGGGATGGTGGTCCACCAGGCTCCCTTTGGTTCCTAACAGCTTCCAGAGGAGGAACGCCCGATGGGGAGGGAGCTTCTATTGCCTTTGTGGAAAATCAGTTTCCTGGGAACTGAACACACTGAAGTATTTTCAGGTGAGTCATGTCAGTCAGTTCCCAGGAGCACATGAGACCTAAAGTTTCGAGATTTCAGGAATGGGAACTCTCAAAAAAGTGATGTTCTCATGGCACGAGGACCTCCCACACAGTTATCTCAATGTCTCCTTGAGCCCTAATTTACTCTCTAGTTTTATAATGAGTTATGATCTTTCTTCAAGCTCCTTGAAGGAATACAGATCATTACTCTGAATTTTAGTAGTACTAATAAAATAGGTAATGATACATTATTTACTTTCTGGTAGCTTATTCTGTGCCAGTCATTGTCTCAAATGACTGACATAAATTACCTAAGGGAATATCCCCTAAAAGGACTGCGGCTAATAATAATTATTACCATTTCACAGAGGAGAAAACTGGGCCTATGAGGGAGATGTGACTTGCCCAAGACCACACAAGAATGGGGGTAGGGAATAAACACCCAAGTGAGGTCAGCAAGCAGTTTGGTAAGTTCACAACTAACTCTGTCTCATCACAAAATGAGGTCCTGAAACTCACCTGTATCATTTTTAAATCAATTGAGGCATAATTTATATACCATAAGTTGTATACATTTTCCATACACTTTGAGTTTTAAATATTTATATAGCTGTGTAGTTACCACCACAATCTAAATTTAGACCTTTCCATCATCCTTAAAGTTTCCCTGTTTCCCTGTCTATCTCCACCTCAGGCTGCAGGCAACCACTGATCTGTTTTCTGTCCCTCTAGACTAGTCTTTCCTAGAATTTCATGAGTAGAATTATAGAGTGTTCTCTCCTGTGTCTGGTTGTTTTTTCACTCAGCATAATCTTATTGAGATTTATCAATATTGTTACATGTATCAGTAATTCTTTTTATTGCTATGTGCGGCTCTTTTGTGTGGTTATACATTTGATTTATTTTAGGAGGTCAGCATTATCCTAATAACAAAGGCAGACATAGATGTTACATGAAAACTAAACTAAAGGCTAAAATCCCTTGTGAATATATACAAAAATCCTCAATGAAATATTAGCAAGTGGGATTCAGAAATATATAAAAAGGCTCGTTTCTGATGCCCAAATGGGATTCATCTGGAGAATTCATTTACATTTGAAAATCAATCACTGTAATTCATCATATTAAGAGACTAAGTAAGAAAAAGCTTATAATCATCTCAATAGATGAAGAAAAAGCATTTGACAAAATTCAACATTCATTCATGATAAAAGCTCTCAGCAGGCTAGGAATATGCAGACTTAACCTAATCTTATAAAAATGTACAGCTAATATCATAATCCCATAAAATTAGTAAAAAGGCAAGAAATTCTTATTCCACATTGGGCTGGAAGCTCTGGGTAGTATAATAAGGTTAGAAAGAGAGAAAGAAAGAGAAGGAAAGAAAGAAAGGAAAGAAAGAAAGAAAGATCACACAGAATAGAAAGAAAGAAATAAAACTCTATTTGCAGACAGCATGATTGTCTATAGAGAAAATCTAAACAGATCCCTATGAAACAGCTCCTAGAACCAGTAAGTTTGCTTATTAAGGTAGGAAGATATAAGTCACGCATACGAAAGTCTATTCTATTCATATAGAACAGCAATAGACAATTGGAATTTGAAAATTTTAAAAAGTACCATTAAAATGGCATCAAAAAAAGTTACTTATACATTTAACAAAATATGTGCATGGAGAAAAATACGATGTTCATGAGTTGGAAGATTCAATATTGTTAAAATGTCAATTTTCCCCCAATTTATGTAAATTCTAGTACAAGTCTAATCAAAATCCCAGAAAGCTTTTTCTTGTAGATATTGACAAGTAAATTCTCAAATTTATACGGAATGTCAAAGAACAGCCAAAACAATTCAGAAAAAGAAAAAGTCGGAGCGCTTATATAGTTCATTTCAAGAATTCTGTAAAGCTACAGTAATCAATGTGGTTGCTGAAAGGATAGACACATGGTAACCAGAATACACTAAAGAGCCCAGAAACAGACCCAGACAATTTTTGGCAATGATACAGAGGCATTTTAATAGAGAAAGGATGATCTGTTAAACAAATGATGTAGAACCAAATGAACATATATATCCTCCCCGCTGAAAAAAACCTAAACTTGACACATACCTCACATGTTACACACACAAAAAGAACCCATAGACAAAAATTCCAAGTACTGTATAATTCAATTTATGTGAAATGCCCAGAAGAGGGAAATCCATATAGACAGGAAACAGGACTAGTGGTTGCCTGGGACTGAGGGTAGGCTTGGGGAGTGATAGTTGACAGGCACTAAGTTTCCTTTGGGGGAGATAAAAATGTTCTGGAATTATACAGTTGTGATGGTCACAGAATTTTGTGAATATAGTAAAGTTACCGAATTGTACACTTTAAAAGGGTGAATTTTACGGTATATGAATTATAGCTCAATTTAAAAATCCCTAGTACTTAAAAGTGATTCTCAAGGCAGTTAATTCTAAGTAGAAAAATGTTAAGAAATAATCTAGCGTTAGGAAAACTTTAAATAAGTAAATAAATTTTGTCAGATTAACATGACAGAAAATTCTTCAGATGTTAAAATTATGTTTATTTTACTTTTTTGATTGAAGTATAGTCGGTTTACAATGTTGTGTCAATTTCTGGTGTACAGCACAATGCTTCAGTCATACATGAATTACATATATTCATTTTCATATTCTTTTTCACTGTAAGCTACTACAAGATATTGAATATCGTTCCCAAAAATTATGTTTAAAAAAAGCTTTTGTAAACACCAAAGGTACCATCCATGAAAGAAATAACTGGTAAACTAGGCTTCATTAAAATTAAAAACTTCTGCTCTGTGAAAGACACTGTTGAGGGAATGAGAAGACAAGCCACAGGCTGGGAGAAAATATTCACAGTAAACATATCTAATAAAAGACTGTTATCCAAAAATACATAAAGAAACTAACAATAAGAAAACCAACAACCCAATGAAAAAAATGGGCCAAAGATCTTAATGGAAACCTCACCAAAGAAGATACGCAGATGGCAAATAAGCCTATGAAAGGATGCTCCACGTCATACGTTACCAGGGAAATGCAAATTAAAGCAACGATGAGCTATCAGTACACACGTATTAGAGTGGACAAGATTCAGAACACTGACAACACCAAATGCTGGTGAAGATGTGGACCAACAGGAACCTCATTCATTGCCGGTGAGAAATGCAAAATGGTACAGCCACTTTGGAAGACATTTGCAGCTTCTAAATAAAACTAAACATACTCTTACCATAAAATCTGGCAATTGCACTCTTCGATATATATTCAAAGGAGTTTAAAACTTATGTCCACACAAAAACCTGCACACACATGTTTATGTCAATCTTATTCATAATTGCCAAAACTTGGAAGCAACCAGCATGTCCATCAGTAGGCAAATGGATGTAGGATGTTGATAGTAGGGGAGGGTATGGCAGGAGGTATATGGGAACTCTCTGGGAAAGTATGTGGGTACCCTCTGCTTAGTTTTTTCGTCAAACTTAAACTGCTCTAAAATACGAAGTCTCTCTATAAGAAGCTCTGCCTGTATAGGAGAATGCTTTTGATATACTGACAACTGAAAATTCATTTAATGCTATATATTTTTTCTATTTAAAGATGATTATAAGAAGAAATTATAATAAATTAATTATGTCCAAATATTAAGTGTGCATGTCTGTATGACAGACAAATGGATGCTTAAAAATTTTTATACTAATTTTTCCCATTTTTGGGCAATATTCAAGTGTTTTTGTCAAAAGTTCTCCTGTAACTATGCCATCAAAGGCTATTTAGGTCTACAGTCAATATCCACTGAATGTTGGAAGGCAAAAAAGTGTAAAAAAAAAGAGTTAAAACAGCAAGACTGAGATGGTGGTATTTAGAAAGACTTTCTTGCAAAATTGACCCTTCACTGGCATCTTGAAACAGATATTTGAGGGTTTCCATCATTTCCCGAATTGGTAAAGGTGGTTTACGGTGCCTAAACTCTTTGTGCAAACAATGGTTTATGTTCAACATCTGCTTTCCTTCTGGGAGTCTGGAATTTTGGTACATGTGCCGACTAAAAATTGGCATTTTCCACCTTCCTCTACAAGGATTAAGTCTCTAGCAACCGCAGACTCTGGCCTTCAACACACCCTGAAAGGAGTTCAGGGTGGAGGTTGAGAATGAGGCACTGCGTGCGCTGGGAGAAATCGGCAAACGAGCCTTCAGAGAGTTAGATATTTTCAGGGGAAGATTTTATGAGCCCCAACTTTTCATCTTCTCATATCTAGAAAAGCACTCAAATCATTAACAGTGACACCTGCTCCTGATGGCTAGCAGGAAGCCTCTGCCAAAACGTGTGCTTGACTGCACACACCCCCCTTATGTGTAATACTGACTTTCCCCCATACCTCTTTGGAGCAGTTCCTCAGCGCTATCTGAGATGCTGTCTCCCGGGCTATAGTCCTCCTTCTTCCCCAGATAATCTTAATTTTCAGTTCTCACATTGTGCTTGCTTTTTTTTATTTATTTATTTATTTATTTATTTATTTATTTATTTATTTATTTATTTATTTATCAATCAATCAACAATGTTAGGCAGAGGGTACCTATGTGACCAGCCCTCAGTAAAAACCTTGGACATTCTCTTAGTCAGTTTGGACTACCATAACAAATTACTCTAGACTGGTTGGCTTAAACAACAAACATATATTTCTCACAGTCCTCGAGGTTAGAATGTTCAAGATCAAGGTGCCAGCAGCTCCTGTGGCTGATGTGCTCCTGCCTTCTGGTTGCAGATGGCCATCTTCCCCCTGTATCCTCACAAGGTGTAGAGCAGAGAGGGGAAGAAAGCTCTCTTATATCTCTTTTTGTAAAGGCACCAATCAGTGTTTTGTAGTTCTCCACATACGTCTTTCACCTCCTTAGTCAAGTTTATTTCTAAGTATTTTATGTTTTTGATGTTTTGATGTTTTACTTTCCTTTTCCTCCTATTTCATTGTTAGTGTTAAGAAATACAACAAGTTTCTGTATGTTAATCTTGTATCCTGCTACCTTGCCAAATTGTCTTCTCAGCTCTAGTAGTTTTTGTGTGGAGCATTTAGGGTTTTCTACATACAGTATCATGTCATCTGCATATAGTGATAATTTTACCTCTTCTCTTCCAACCTGGGTCTGTTTTACTTATTTTTCTTCTCTGATTGCTATGGCTAGGACTTCCAGGACTATGTTCTATAGAAGTGGTGAGAATGGCCATCTATGTCTTGTTTTAGAATTTAGTGGAAAGGCTTTCAACTTTTCACCATTGAGTATTATGCTGGCTGTGGGTTTGTCATAAATAGCTTTTATTATGTTGAGATATGTTCCTTCTATACCTACATTGGTAAGAGTTTTATGTTGAATTTTATCAAATGCTTTTTTTTGTGCACATATTGAGATGATCATATGATTTTTGCCTTTTTTTTTATTGATGTGGTGTATCACATTGATTGATTTGTGTATGTTGAACCATCTTGTGTTCTGGAGATGAATCTAACTTGATCATAGTGTATGATCTTTTTTTAAATGTGTTGTTGGATTTTTTTGCTGATATTTTGTTGAGAATTTTTGTGTCTATAGTCATCAAAGATATTGGCTTGTAATTTTCTTTTTTGGTAGTTTCTTTGTCTCGTTTTGGTACCAGAGTGACAGTGGCTTCATAGAATGAGTTTGAGAGTGTTCCCCAAAAGTTCCCTTCCAAACTTTTGGAAGAGTTTGAGATTTATTGGTATACATTCTTCGTATGTTTGGTAGAATTCCCCAGTGAAGCCATCTGGTCCTGGACTTTTGTTTGCAGGGAGGTTTTTTTAGCTGCTGATTCTATTTCATGTCTAGTGATCACTCTGTTCAAATTATCTTTTTCTTCTTGATTGTTTTAGTGGACTATATGTTTGTAGTAAATTGTCCATTTCTTCTTGGTTGCCCAATTTGTTACCTTATAGTTGTTCACAGTATTCTCTTATTTTTTTTTTTAATTTCTGTGGTGTTGGCTGTAAGTTCTCCATTCTTATTTCTTATTTTGTTTATTTATTACCTCTCTCTTTTCTTCTTGTTGAGCCTCACCAGAGGTTTGTTGGTTTTGTTTACTCTTTCAAAAAACCAGCTCTTGGTTTGATTGGTTTTTCTATTGTTTTTTAAATCTCTATTTTATTTATTTTGTCCCTGCTCTTCATTATTTCTTTGTTTCTGCTGACTGTAGGTTTTGTTTGTTCTTCTTTTTCTAATTCTTTTAGGTGGTAGGTTAGGTTGTTTATTTAAGATTGTTCTTTATTTTTGAGGAAGGCCTATATTACTATGAACATCCTCTGAGGACTGCTTTTGCTGCAATCCATAGATTATGTGTGTGATTGTGTTTTTATTGTCATTTGTCTCGAAGTATTTTTAAAATTTCTTCTTTGATTTCATTGTTGACCATTGGTTTTTTACTAGCATGTTATTTAGTCTCCATTCAGTCATTTTTTCTCATTTGTTTTTCTGTGGTTGATTTCTAGTTTCATGTCATTGTGGTCAGGAAAGATGCTTGAAATAATTTTTATCTTCTTAAGTTTGCAACCTAGCAAGACAATTCTATAGAACAGAAGGAGAGATAAAGAACTTCTCAGACAAGCAAAATCTAAAAAAAAAAATTACAGCAATACTAAATCTACCTAAAAGAAATATTGAAAATTCTTCTCTAAATAGAAAGGAAGCATAAAGCCATGGAAAAAAGAAAACCAAATGAAAAATCTGATAACTACAATAAGAACAAAGAATAAACATGAAGATGTAAAAGAGGACATCAAAATTATAAAATGTGGGAGAAGGAAGCCATCCACCAGTGACTGTGCCACTCCAGAGAAAGCCAGAAGGCTGCTATATCTAGACCTCACCCCTCCACTCATCAGAGTGCGCCACCAACAATGATGTCAAACAGTGCCCTCTGGGCTAGCGGAGATGACTGGGCTGTGTTGCGCCCTTCCTTCCATGTGAGCTAGCAGTGGAGATTTCTATGGTGGACCCAGGCTGCTCTACACACACTCCTAGCCTCAGCCCACACCACACTCCAGTCCCCTGAGGCTGCCTCTGTGCAGTCAACCCCAGTCCTCTACCCCACCCTTCCTATGAAGCCTGAGCTTCAGCACCTAGCCCCAGCCTGCATCCCCCAGCTTGAGTCTTGGACTAGGGCTCATATGGACCCTCTGTGCTGGTTTTTCTCTGTTCTGTCTGCCAAGCATCTGCTAGTTTCTCCTCCTAGCCCCTGTAGCTCCCTTTCTGTCCCAGCTGACCTCTGCACTGGAAAGAGATCTTCCTAAGGTGAGGGCACTTTTCCTCCTTTGCTGCCCCCTCCCTGTGGGCTGTGTCCTTCCCCAATTTCCCTTTTCTTTTTCTCCTACCTGGTTTTTTTAGGATTTTCCTTGTAGTTCCGACTGTAAGAGATATTCTGCCAGTTCAGTAGATATCCTGTGAGAATTGTTCCATGTGCAGGTGTAGTTTTGATGTATTCATGGGAGAGGGTGAGCTCCATGAGCTTCTACTCCAGCATCTTAAGGCTCCTTCTCTAAGCCCAGACTCTTATTTCTTCCATACATGGTGTTGATGAAAAATTAATCAGTCAATCTAAGAAAAAAATGGAAAATTTTATTTAAGCCAAATCGAAGATTATAACCTGGGAACAGCATCTCAGAAAGCTCTGAGAACTGTTCCACTCATTAGAAGCCAAAACACAGTTATATAAGTTCTTTGAGACAGAGGGCTGTACATAAGATGACGTATTATTGACAGTTTACACAATCCATATCTGCAAGTACAAAGTGATGGGGCATCGTGACCCTTTACAAGATCGAAAAGGAATGTTATCTTTTAAGGAGTCGTCATGTTGGCATTAGGAGAATGTTGCTGTTTGTGGTTGAGCAGGTGTTTGTGCCAGCGGTGGAGGTTTGGTCAATGCAGATGGCAGATACACCATCCACAGTTGAGGGGAGAGAGAAGGCTAAATGGCAAAGGGCAGAGAAAATTGCTTATGTTTTGCCCGTAATATATGAATTTGATTTCACAATGGAAAAGTGCTAAATACATGAAATTGAGATTTTTTTTCCCTTTAATTAGCAGAAATCTTTTGATGTCCAACCACCTAGATTGTTTTTGTTTCCTATGTATCCTGGCTCCTTGCTTTCCTCTTTGGAACTGTCGCTCGGCTGAGAGGCTGTCTCCAGGCTTAAGTCCTCAGTGTGTCTGCCAAATGAAACATAATTCTCAACTTTTAGGTTGTGCACTTTTAAAGTCAACACCTATAAAAAGTTCAATCAGATTCCAGGGCTATAACAAAGCTTTAGATAAACTAGAAGAAAAAAGAAAGAAAGAAAAAAAAAACCCACTTCAAATGCTTCTTCAATCCTTCCCCACTCCCCTCCCCATCTCCCATTCTAGGAATTCTCTGGCAGCTATGAGGTTAACCTTGTACAGGCTAAATTTGCTGCTGGAGATTTGAGTAAATTTACTCAAATGAGAGGAAAAGGAGAAGTTTAAAAATGGCTCTATGTTTTATGGCTATGATAAAAGCTAATATAAAATATTCTATGCCTATGTTTGTAATTTCAGAAGTACTTTTCTGATTAGAAAGGCTAAAAACAAAACAAACAAACAACAACAAAAAAACCCCCAAGAGACAAAAACCCAAAATGGTACCCAACCTTCTTTCTTTTTGCTGCTAGTGAGTGGATTGAAATGTACAATTTTTCAGTATTAAAAATAAGACAAGTTTCTATAAGTGGCGATGTTTGCAATAATTTTTACCTATTAGAGCCTCTGAAAAAGGGAGACAATATGAAATGAGAGGTGGTCTCTAATTAGAGATACACTTTGGAATTTGAAAAAGCAATTTTAGTTGCTAATGAGCTCTTGTCAAATCAGACATCTGATAGTTAGAGGCTGATTATTTTCCGGTTTCTGTGCACATTTTCAAATGGGTTAACTTGGACGCTGAGAATAACAAGATTAACAGGGGTTTAGGAAAGCTTGCATTGTCACTTGGACTTCGAACACTGCTGCTGGCTGTGCAAGGTTTTTGTTTTGCTACAGGAGGAAAAAAGCCGCTCTTTTTTTTTTTTTCCTGGAATCTTGCCTCATAGATTCTAATTGCCTGAACTTGACTCTAAGCTGAAACCTGATACCGTGGGCTATTTCAGCCTCAGCACAAATTGTGCTGGACTAAAAGCAAACAAAATTCAAGACTATGTTATCACTGCAGATTCAGGACACTCCTATTGTTGCTGGCAGATGCAGCTTGTGTCCAGGTTCTTGTCCTGTCTCAGAAAGAATTCAGAGGCAAGAAGTGGAGGTTAATAAAGTGAGGATTTATTAAGGGATGGATAGAACACTCTCAGGGGAGAGCGGGCAGGCTCAGGTGAGCAGCTGCCCTGAGTTTCTTCAGCAAGTTAATTACACAGGGTGTAAAAATGAATGGGAGGAATATTCATTCAGGAGGGAAGGGTGTGGGGTCACATTCCCTGATTTTCATCCCAACTCTACCTTCCTGAAGGGAGAGTTTTTGTCCTTATTTAGTCTGGATTGGAATCAGTGCATGTTGGGTACTTCTAATCTGCAAGGCTAATTTTATTAAAATGAGGGCATAATGAGCAAAAAGTTACATTCAGATACGGAGATTCCTGCCTTTTTCCACCTTTTTTTTCAGCCTCCAGGCAAATGGTCACCCCAAAAAGTGAGACCACTTATCAGCCCAGAGGTTCCTGCTTTTCTTTCTCTGCCCAGGGACTCCTGGTGCTTACATGATGTGTGGTTTTCCTGTATCTGGCTTGTGCCCCTCATTTCTGCCCAGTTCCTTCCATTTAGCCTGTGTCCCCGCTTCTCTGCTCAGATCTAGCCATCTGCCTGCTCTAACACTACGTGGGGCCACAGGCTATGAAAACATCATGGATGCTGGCTGGACCGCCTGGATCACACAAAAACATCCCCAGGAAATGGCTTATTCTCTAATGGGACCACCTAAAATCAGGCTGCCCATCAGCTCTCTATTACTCACACAAAAAGTAATTGCATTCTTAACCTGTTATTTCTGCCTCGAACTGCAAGTTTGGGGAGGGCTGGGAACTTCCTGCCCACCCCTGGCTGACTGGACTCCTGACCCCTCTCAGGGATGGCTCTCTCTTATTGCAGATTATGTTTGCCTTTCCTGATTAGCTTCAGTTCGCAGCAACAGCCTGGTAGACTGACCCAACTCTCCTTGTACACGTACGTTAGTAAAGCAAGTTGATCATTAAGTGCAGCTACCCCTTAAAAGGGATTAATCTTTTTCTAGATGCTCACTGGATACATCACCAGTTGAGGGAGGTTTTGAAGATCTATTTCGAAATTTTTAAAAGTTCAAGATTTTCTCTTGATCAGTTCCTGAACGTGCTGTGTCTTTCTTAGTTAAGTGGTATAAAAATGTGAAAATATTTTTTATCCCTTTTGCATACAACTCTTCCTGATGAAATGTCTGGATAAGAGCAGGAAATGATTAAAAAATATGAAATTATAATGGCTAAAAAGGACACACTGATTTTGCAACAATGGGAGGAAAACCAAAATCCTAGTGGTATCTGGAAGGCATGGAGAGATGTGGAGGGGCTGGTGGTCAGCGGCACATTCATGATCTTTGTCTTTTAAAAAAGATTCTAGGAAGCCTTCCCCTCTTTCAGAAGAAAAACCCCTCCTGCATCCTTTCCAAGCAGCTGAGAAAATTCTGAATTCAGACTGACTGTTGAAACCTGATTACTCACAGTGCTGGCAAGGGGACAGTGTGGGTGGCCCCGGCTTCTGCACTTTTCCTGAAAAACATGCAAAACTAGAACTGACTGCCTCCTCGCAGTCCTTCTAAAGCCAAGGACTCATCTGAAAACTTCCAACTGAACAGGAAATCCTAGGGCAGGGCATTGGGGCAGGCTTCCGTTAACCCGTGGGACGTACTGTGTGTCCTGCTTGGGGTGCGCTTATAGCTAAAATGCACACTTGGGGATTTTCATTTTTTTGTGTATCCCCTGAGCGTTATGACACTGCTTTGCTGGAAGGCATTCAGATCAGCTTCAGTTCATTGGCCAGGGTTATTCTGTGCCTGAATTGCTGCCTTAGGTCACATAAAAAAGATTCCTATAGAAACTTGAGGAGGAAGCCCTGTTTTTTTTTTTTTTAATAAAGCTTTGTAGTTAATGGGATTTATTTTACCCCTGAGTGAGGAGGGCATATCTGAGATCAATAATGCAGGTTGGTCTTACCTGCTGCATGGGGGTCCTGCTGATGCTGGAAAAACGGATGTGGGGCATGAGGGAGGGCCGTGTCCCAGGCTTCAGTTGAGCCCCTGGGGCATGTCCCGCCAAGTGTGGATGCTTGGCTTCGCGCAGGAAAGAATTCAAGAGTGAGCCACAGTTGAGTGAAGGTAGATTTATTCAGAGAGATACATTGAAAGGCAAGAGAAAGGCCACGAGGTGTGGGAGTTGGGTGCTCAGATTAAAAGTAGGTACACACTCCATAGACAGAGTGCGGGCTGTCTCTGAAGAGGGAGAGAGAGAGGGGTGGCTGCTAGGCACTAGGCACTGTGTTGCCAGTTTTTATGGGCTTGGTGGCTTCATATGCTAATAAGTGGAAGGACCAGTCTAACTAGCTTGGGGAAGGGGCTAGGACTCCCAGGAAGTTGGCCGTTTCCCACTCTGACCTTTTGTGGCTAGCCTTGGGACTGTCATGGCGCCTGTGGGCATGTTATTCACCATGCTAATATGTTACAATGGGCGTATAATGAAGCTCAAGGTCTACTAGACATCAAATCTCCCACCATCTTGAGCCTCGAGGCTAACTGGGGGTTGACTCTTCCACCAGCTTGATGTTAATTGCTGTATCATTCCTTGAATGGCTGTGCCCTGCCCCATTCCTGTCTCACTACTGATAACTGTTTTGCTATAAAGACAGTTTGGCCAAGGCCAAGGGGATGGCTTGTGCTGAAAAGAGTTAACACAGTAGGCCTGAGACATCATTCTTAGGAAGGTTTGCCTGAAAGGGGGCCCTTGGCTGGTATCTGAGAACATGGATTTTATATTAGTTCTCATCAACCCTAACTGACATGGGTGGCTGGCTCACTGTGCCTGAACCATACAATGTGGTTTAGTGCTGAATACCTGCTTTCCTGCTGGGAATCTGGAATTTTGGTACACAGTAGGCAGAGGGTACCTACATGACCAGCCCTTAACCTTGGCCACTGAGTCTCTAATGAGCTGTCCTAGCTGGCATCACTCTGCATTGTCACACATCACTGCAGGAGGAATTAATCCGCCCCCCTCCATCAGATGTCAGCTTCACTTGGAAGCAGTGCTTGGATTCCTCCAGAATTTTGTCCACGTGCCTTTTCCCTTTGCTGTTTTTCTTCTGTATCCTTTCACTGTGATAAATAGCAATTGTGGAATAGAACAACTTTTGGGTCCTATGAGTCCTTCAAATGATTCATCAAGTCTAAATGTGACCTGACACAGAGGACTTTACCTAAACATGTTCTTTTTGGAGAAATATATGGAATTCTGGGATGTTCACAGGTCATTTAAACAATCTTTCAATAATATCTCCCTTTAGTGATCTCATAAATACCAGAAGAGAATATCTCACCAACATCAAAGTGTCAATGTTACTGAACTCAGATCTGGCTGTGCGCCTCCTGAGAGGCAATTGTTGGTAGAAAGTTGCCTTTAATCAAAATGCTGGCTATCTGGGGAGAAGGCAGACTTGTGTCCCCCCTCCCCCCCAAACCAACACTGAAGATTGTGCTTGGCCATGAAAGTTTTTCAAGGGGAAGAGCGGAAGTAATCTTAGTTAATCATTCATGTTGGAGGTCAGAGTTGTCACCATCCCCTGCTGCATGCAGCCTTGTCAATTTCTTGTGAACTTTCTTTTCGATGCTGTCTTGTTCACACATTTTGTTCATGAGATTACTGAAAGGGAAGCTAGGGAAGAGATCTGGTCATCTATTAATAACTTATTCTTCATTGTCACTTCTTTGATCCATGGAAAAATCCAACAGGTTAGTCAAAGTATAGTGTGATCAAAAGATTTGAAAAGTGTGCTTGGGCTGGAGGTGAGTAGAGCATGGGAGTGCCTGGTTTAAAAGTTAGTTACAAATAAAAGCAAGTTTCTACTGTATAGCACTGGGAACTATATTCAATATCTTGTAGTAACTTAAAATGAAAAAGAATATGAAAAGAAATATATATATATATGTACATATATGACTGAAACATTGTGCTGTGCACCAGAAATTGACACAACATTGTACACTGACTATATTTCAATTAAGAAAAAAGCAAGGCTTATGAAATACCATGGTGTTGGATATGATAGTCTGCAAGAAGATTTGCGTGCAGGCAAACCTGTATTCAGAATAAGTGTCTGTTTCAAGGTAAGTTTCTCTCTCATGATAGAAGCAGTCCACTGTAATCAACCTGCCACCAGAGAGTTGGCTGATCATCCCAGGGAATGGTGCCATACAGGAGACTCAGTGTTGGTCTCTGCTGCTGGCAGGTTGAACATCCATGAATGGCTGTAGCCGGGCTGGACTTGGTGAGTGGAAGTCCATGTTGTTGAGCAAGTAAGCGTATAAGCTCCATTGCTGTCACCACGGCCATTTGTTCATAAGCTCATTGGGCAATGACAGGAGTGGCTGGAGTAAAAGACTGACTGGTGTCCACAGAGCGGATCATTCAGCCCCTTAATTATCAAAATCCCCCTCTGCAGAGGTCACTGTTTGGTGAGCATTCACATGAGGCTCTAATTTCTTCACATTTTTCTCTCATTCAGAGACGTCTACCTACATCCTGTTTCTCTAGACTTCCTTGTCACCAATTTCCCAGTCACGTTCCTTCCAAGCCCCTGACCAGGTAACACCCAGTTCATGATGGGCAGCTCAGGTCTCATGGTAACCAGGTGGCTCTGATTAAGTGTTCAGTCCCTCTACTAAAGCCCAATGGCAAACGGAGCTCTATCTCAAAATGAAAGCAGTTATCCACAGAGGGTGCAGGGCTTTGCTCTAAAACCCTAAAGGTCTGTGCTGTGATCCACTTAGAGGGGACTTGCCAAAGTCTTCAAATAGCTTCTTTATCTGCCACTGGTACTTCAAGCACCGTTGGATCTGCTGGATATGGTCCAACTGGCAGTGCAGCTTGAACAACAGCCTGGGTGTGTTGCAGAACCTTCTTTTGTTCTGGGCCTCTCAAAACTCACAGCTTTTTGGATCACTTAGTGAATGGGCTGGAACAGCACATGCGAGTGTGTCCAGAGGCCCATGAGGCAATGTGCCTTGTTTCTGAATACAGGAAGGGCCAGATGTGACAACTTATCCTACACCTTAGAAGGGATAGCGTGACATGCTCAACATCACTGGACCTCTTGAAATTTCACTGAGATAGAATGCTCCCTGAATTTTTATCAGATTTATTTCTCACCCTCTGACAAGCAAACCTCTCACTTAATAAGTCGAGAGGAGTTGCTACTTTTTGCTCAATATATCAAATCAACATAATGTCATCAATATCAGACCAGCATGACGTCTTAAGAAGAGAAAGGTGATCAAGATCCCTGTAAACTAAATTATGACACAGGGCTAGAGAGCTGATATACCCTTGAGGTAGGAGCAGGAAGGTGCATTTTTGGCCTTGCTAGTCGAAAGCAAACTGCTTTGATGGTCTTTAGTAACAGGTATGGAGAAAAAAGCATTTGCCACTTCGATAGTTGTATACCAGATATAAGAAGATGTGTTAATTTGTTCAGGCAATGGTACCACGTCAGCTTTGGAGTCGTTGCCTGGTTAAGCTTAACATAATCCACTATCATTCTCCAAGATCTGTTTTCTTCACAGGCCAGACAGGTGAGCTGAATGGGGATGTGGTGAAAGCCACAACTCCTGCATCTTCCCTGGCTATGTTGGTGGCATATGTGTCATTAGTTTTGGTTTATTATTTTTCTGGGTAGAGGCAGTGTTAGTGGTTTCCGCTTGGTCTTTTCAACCATAATGATCCTCACTCCACAGGTCTGAGAAACAGAGGGATCCTGCCAGTTGCTGTTCCCAATGATTCATTCCAGAACTGGGGAAAGAGCCACAGGATGGGTCTGGGGACACAGAGGACCCAGTGCGAGATGGAGATGAGCTAAAATCCTATTGATCATCTGAACCCCGTAAGCCCCTACTCTGTTCAATTACAGAGAAATTGTCACTCGGATGAAAGACCAATAGGTACCTTTATGGCGAGAGATTAACAGTATGTTTTGACGATGTAGCATGGTCCTTCCTCAAGGGAATCCAGCTTCCTCTTCATTCAAGGGGTTACATAGTTTGTAAACTGGCTCAGTCTGGGAATTGGCTGAGGGTCCATGACTCTGTTTTTGTTTTTAAATTCCAGTTAGACTTCTGTTCACTTGATCTAGCGCCCTTTTGCTTATACAGATCAAGTAAAAGGTTTAGAAGATCGTCCGTCTATTTTACTTCAAGGAATGCCATCGCCTTTGTCCACGAGGGCTGCTATAAAAAGATACTACATACTGAGTGCCTTGTAAACAACGGAAATTTATTTTCCAGTTTTGGGGGCTGGAAATCCAAGATCAAGGTGTCAGCATGTTGAGTTCCAGAGAAGGCCCTCTTGTAGGTAGCAGAGTGCCAGCTTCTCTCTGTACCCTCATATGGCAGCAGAGGCAAGGGAGCTCCCTGTAGACTCTTTATAAAGGCACTAATCCCATTCATAAGTGCTCTGCCCTCATGACTTAATTACCTCCCAAAGGCCCCACCTCCCAATACCATCACCGTGGGGTTAGGTTTCAGCATAAGAAGTTTGAGAGTTCGTGGATGTAGACATCTATCAAAATTCATCAAACTGTACATTTGAAATATGTGTAGTTTGCTGTACAGGAACCATACCCCAATAAAGGTGTTAAAAAAATTTGAGGGGACACAAAAATTCAGACAACAGTGACCACAATCGACCTGCCAGCGCTTTGACTCTTCTGTCCATCATGGAGCCCATGCCCACCCCACCTTTGATGGTTAGGTGCCCCTATTCGTTCCCTGTCATTCTGGGATCCATTTCTTCCCCAATGCATGTAGGTTTCCAGTTCAGTGGCAGCAGTTCCCACTGTGACTTGTGACCTACAGAGAAATCTTTGATGCTCTTCAACGATCTGGGGGCTTCCCTCACAAATTTATTTCTTGCACTTGTCATGAAAGGCGGGTCCTCTGGACCCTTCTGAGATGAATGAGCAGGTCTACCATGATAAATCCACTCTAAAATTCTAATCTGTCTAAAGACTTTGGACCCTTTCCTCTGTAGTATATGGAGGCTGTCTGATGTTTCAACTTCATCTGGTAGGAAGTTGGTTCTTGCTGCAGTCAACCAGTCAAACTGCCAGACCCCCTTTCTATTCCTTTGAGCTGTAGCATTGAATTCAGAATCTCTTTAGTAGGCTCGTATCAATAATTTAGCCTGATCCAATTTTGTATTCTTTCTATGATTTCATAACCTTAATGTTCATTCTCACACATACTCCCCAGAATTTTGTTTGTATAAATTGGAAAATACCATGTATTCTTTTGGAGTGTAATGTACCTCTTCACTGGTCATATTTTGTATCTCACTTTTCAGGGCCTGCTAAGGCATCTAGGACAGGTGTAGAAGCAAACAGGGGTAACAGAAGTGGGTCCAGAGAAGTTGCAGTGTCTGGGTCATCTCAAGTATTTTTCATTGGCACCTTCCCCTTGATTTTGGATCACATTAATTTTATATTTGTAGTAATTAATGATTGAATGCCAGCCATTATAGATAATATGTTGCATAATTTATGAATTAGATTTTCTTCCGTTCTAAGAATTTGAATTTCACGTAGGTAGTTGAGTTACCTACCTAAACGCACAGCCTAGAAGTTGAGAATTATGTTTTATTCAGTGGTTTTTTTTTAAGACTTCAAGCCAGACAGGCAGCCTCTCAGATAGCTCTGAGGGACTGCTCTGAAGAAGTAAGGGAGGAGCCAGGATATATAGGGGGTTTTGCAACAAATACCAGGTAGTTGGTACCTCCAAAGATTATCATAATTAAAGAAAACCAGATATCTCAAGTTAATAAATGTAGCACTTTTCTACATATGGGAAGATGCAAAAGTCTGGACTCATTGAAATCCTTGCTTTGACATGCATCTTAGCTATCTAGGGCCAGTATCTTGTTCTTTCCCATCCTGAGTCCCCTCAGGGTGCATCCTTTAGGGGTGGCTGCAGTGGCTAAGGGCTTGGCAGCAGGCAGTCCATTTGTCTCCATCCTGAGTTCCTTCAGGGTTCACGGTCAGAGGTAGCTGTAGTAGCCTGATGGCTGCACCCTTGGTTTACTGATATGGGAGGCAACATTTTCCATTCACAATACCCATCACTTTACATAGTTAAATTTTATTTTATTTTATTTTATTTCATTTTATTTTATTTTATTTTATTTTATTTTATTTTATTTTATTTTATTTTATTTAGCATGCGGTGAGAACATTTAAGATCTACTCTCAGCAACTTTCAAGTATATAGTACAGTATTCTGTCACCATTTTGTACATTAGATCTCAGAACTTTTCTATCTTATCACTGAAATGTTGTGCCCTTTACCACACTCATTCCTTTCCCCCATCTTCCTTCCCCTAGCAACCATCAATCTACATTTTATATCTATGAGTTTTCTTTTTTTTTTTTAAGATTCCACATACAAGTGAGATCATACAGTATTTGTCTAATTCTGTTTAACTTACATCACTTAGCATAATGTCCTCATGTTTCATCCATGTTGTTGAAAAATGGCAAGATTTCCTTTTTCACAGCTGAGTAATATTCCACTGGGTAAATATACTACATTTCCTTTATCCATTCATCTGTTGATGCACACAAGTTGTTTCCATGTCTTGGCTGTTGTAAATAATGTTACAATAAACATGAAGGTGCAGATATCTCTATGAGACATTGATTTTATTTTCTTTGGATATATACCCAGAAGTGGGATTGGTGGATCACATGGTAGTTATATTTTTTATTTTTCGAGGAACCATTATATTGTTTTCCATGGTGGATGTACCAATTTACATTCTCACCAACAGTACATGCGTTTTCTCTTTTCTCTGCATACTCACTATCACTTGCTATCTCTTGTCTTTTCAATAATAGTCACTGTAACAGGTGTGTGGTGGTGCCATATTGTGGTTTTACTTGGCATTTCCCTGATGGTTAGTGATGTTGAGCAGCTTTTCATGTGCCTTTTGGCCATCTGGATGTCTTCTCTGGAAAAATGTCTATTCAGAGCCTCTGCCCATTCTTTAATCAGGTTGCTTATTTTTCAATGTTGACTTGTATGAGTTCTTTGTATATTTTGGATATTAACCCTTTATTGGATACTTCATTTGCAAATATCTTCTCCTATTGAGTAGATTTTTTTCTTTTCATTCATAGTTTTCTTCACTGTGCAAAAGCTTTTTAATTGGAGCTAGTCCCGTTTGTTAATTTTTACTTTTGTTTCCTTGCCTAAGGCAACATATCCAAAAAATATTACTATATTACTAAGACCGATATCAAAGACATTATTGCCTGTGTGTTCTTCTAGATGTTTTGTGGTTTTACTTCTTGCATTTAAGTTTGGCCCATTTTGAATTTATTTTTGTGTATAATGTGAGACAAAGGTCCACTTTTTTTTGTAGGGGGGAGGTAATTAGGTTTACTTATTTATTTATTTTAATGGAGGTGCTGGGGATCGAACCCAGGACCTTGTGCATGCTAAGCACACACCTTCCCACTGAGCTACACCCTCCCCACTACAATAGTCCACTTTGATTCTTTTGCATGTAGCTGTTCACTTTTCCCAAAACTTTTCCCCATTGTATATTCTTGCCTTATTTGTCTAGGTTAGTTGGCCATGTGTGGGAGCACTTCTGGGCTGTCTATTGTGTTTCATTGATCTGTGTGTCTGTTATTGTACCAGTAGCATACCATTTTGATTACCCTAGTTTTGTAGTATAGTTTGAAATCAAGGAACGTTGTACCTCCAATTAGTTCTTCTTTGTCAAGATTGTTTTGGCCATTCAGGGACTTTTGTGCTTCCATACAAAACTTTAAAATTATTTGTTCTAGTACTGTGTATAATGCCATTGGTATTTTGTTAGGGACTGTATTGAATTTGTAGATCGTAAGATATGTCATCTTAACAATATTGATCCTGCCAATCCATAAACACCATTTATCTTTCTGTTTCTGTCATCTTCAACTACTTTCATCAGTGTCCTACAGTTTTCCAAGTACAAATCTTTTACCTCTTTAATTAGATGTATTCCTAGGTATTTTATTCTTTTTGATGTGATAGTAAATGGGATTTTTTAAAAATGGAAGTATAGTTGATTTACAAAGTTTGTTAGTTTCTGATGTACAGCAAAGTGATGCAGTTTCTCTCTCTCTCTTTTTTCTTTTCCATTGCGGTTTATTACAGGATATTAACATAGTTTCCTGTGCTATACAAGTGTGATCTTATTGATTATCTATTTTATATATAGTAATTTTTATCTGCTAATCCCAAATTCCTAATTGATCTCTCCCCCACCCCCTTTCTCCTTTGGTAATCATACGTTTGTTTTCTATGTCTGTGAGTCTGTTTCTGTTTTGTAAATAAGTTCTTTTGTATGAAACAGTTTTGCAAAAGCATCAGAATACAACAACTATCTATAAATGACAAAAGACTTAAAAAGGCAAAGTTAAAGACCGGATCACAAGGCAGTTGACAAATTTGGTTACTGCTCTGTGGCATATAACATTTTAGAAAATACCCAGAATTATGACATAACATTTACCAGGACATACCAAATTTTTAGGAGTTTCATATAATTTCTAGAATATCTGTATCTTTTATTTTTTTAAATTTCATTTTATTGAGTTACAGTCAGTTTACAATGTTGTGTTTAGAATATCTCTATTATTAACGTTTACCTTAACGATACAACATAAAAAGGTTTATCACCACTCACTTGCCAATGCTTCCCATGTAATTTAACATACCGACTGAGTGTGCATGCATACACATTTTCTTAATCCAGTCATCTGTTGATGGACAACTGGGTTGATTCCATGTCTTGGCTATATAAACATCGGGGTGCATGTATCTTTTCAGATTAGCGATTTCATTTTTTTTTTCTGGGTATGTGCCCAGGAGTGAAACTGCTGGATCCTATGATAGTTCCATTTTTAGTTTTTTGAGGAACCTCCATACCGTTTTCCAGAGTGGCTGCATCAATTTACCTTCCCACCAGCAGTGTATGAGGGTTTCCTTTTCTCTGCATCCTCTTCAACTTTTGTTATTTGTAGACTTTTTACGACAACCATTTCGACAGGTGTGAGGTGATACCTCGTTGTGGTTTTCTTTTGCATCCTCTGATGATTAGTGATGTTGAGCTTTTTTTTTTTAAGCCTCTTGTCCATCTGTATTTCTTAGTGGGAAGAAAATATCTATTTAGGTCTTCTGCCCATTTTTAAATTGGGTTCTTCATTTTTTGACTTTGAGTTGTTTAAGCTGTTACTAATTTTGGATATTAATCTCTATTGGTCACATCATTTGACACGGCTGTGTTGCACCCCTCCTCACACATACCAACAGTGCTGCTTTTTTTTTAATGGGGGGTCCCAGGCTGTTCTGATTCACACCCCCCCCCCCAGCCCTCCAGTCCCCTGAGGCTGCCTCTGTGCCTGGGCTCCTCTCCCATCTCCAGCAGCCAGTCCTCACATCTAGGGACGGGGACCGCAGGGACCCTCTGTGTCAGTTTCCCCTACTTCTGTCTGCTTTCACTTTCTCCTCTGAGCCTCAGAAGCTCCGCTTCTGTCCCCGCTAACCTCCCAGCTGGAGAGGGGAGGTCCCAGTGTAAGGGTGCCTTTCTTCCTATGCCACTCTCTCCTTTCAGGACTGGTACTGCACTGATTTTTTTTCTTTTTCCTTTTTTGTTCTTACCGGATTTTGTGAGAATCCTCTTGTATTTCAAAATGAGAGACACTCTGCCAGAGTTCAGTAGGTGTTCTGTGCAATTCAATGGGTTTGTAGATGTAATTCTTGGTGTATTTGTGGGAGAAGGTGAGCTGTGAGTCTCTCTACTCCACCATCTGGGCTCTGCCTCCCCTGGTCTCAATTTCTCATGTTCATATCTATCTTTTGCAGTGAAGCCACTAGGTGTCAGCAGAGCCTTGTGCCCTAAGATAGAGTCTGAACTGGTCAAGCTCTGGTCTCTCTTGTCAGCCTAGGAGGACACACTTTATCTTTAAATAACGATTTCATGATTTCTTCTCATGGCATGACATACTGCACCTGTAAGCTGAATTCAGTATAATTTTTCCTTTGCATTCTTATTTGCTTTCTCCCATGAGTAAGAATGTAATAGAGAAAAGAGTTGGAAGGATTTTTGACCAAGCTTCCTTGGGTGGATCCATCTTTCTGTCAGCTCAGATCTCAGCTTGAACCAGTATTGGTGGCGCCATGGCTGGATCTTCAAAGCTCTTCTCTCAGAGAATAATTTTTTTTTAAACAAATCATTTCCTCCAAAATTTTAACATGAATGTCAAAGGCATATTTACAAGGGAAAATTTCCTCAATAGCCTAAATATAAAACAGATAAAAAGAAAATAAAATATGTTTAGTTGACACTGTATTTAATTTAGTTGCTTATAAAATATTTATTCACTCAACACATATGGATCAAGGATCTACTTTGAGCAACTGAGATCGAAAGAAATTACAATCTACTTAGCATGAATAGGTGATCAGAGGTAATAACAACTTAACGCACCGTCTTTCCCCCAGTGACCTTCTGTAGTAGAAAGGAGAGAGAAGGGAAATGAAATGCACTGAGGGAGTATTTGACAAGCTATGTTTTTCATACAGTATTTTGCATAATTCTAACAAATTTGCAGGTGAGATAACTGGGGCTGAGAGAAGCTATGGTTCTAGTGTTGGGTCAGTTTTCAAAGCATTTGCATCGCTGTTTAGACCAGCCTTTCCTGAGCACCAAAAGTGGCCAGCCTGGGACCATGGAGGCGGTCTACCAGTTTTCAAAGCCTGTGGAATTACGTAGGGTCATCTCCATGTCTTCACAGTTCAGAGGCGAGCCTGACTATTCATACACAACTTGGAATCACTCTTTTGATCTCTGTCATCTACTCTCCAGTCCTGTTTCGAGAAATGTGGGCATCAGTTTCCCAGCTCTACGCTTTGCATCTTACATCTGTATCTGTATCCAGAGCCGAGTGACACAAGCACAGAGAGGGAGAAAAAGCACCGGGGATTCACTCTGTGTTCTTGGAACCACAGTTTCTCTGGTTAAGAGAGAAGAGCCCCTCTCCTGAGGGTTAGGTGCCGTCTGCTCGTGGCTGTCACTGTCCCTGCCTGGCTGCCACACGACACTGTGGTGTGGCCTTGGTTTTGTTAGAAAGGAAAACAGAAATATACTAGGGAATTCACCTGTCTCTTTCTCACCTGTAGGGGCTTATTGTTTTTCCTCTTAGACCAGAAAGGGAGAGATTCTTTTGGGATTCTTTTTGTCTGTACTGAGGATCTGTTTAGCTTTCTCTAAACCTCCTCTGACTGGCCTGTTTTGCATTTGCTTGTTCTTAGTTTTCAAAGTAAGAAAAATTGTGTGATTCTTCTGATGCTCCATAAGCCTAGGTTTTTAGATTAATGCAAAAGAAATTAAAAATGTGTTTTCTCCAAAAGTGAAAGGGCTCCAAACATTCCCACTTTCCATTTGCCCTTGGGTCATTTTTACACGAACATCTCTGTAAAATCTGAAATTGAGTATTGCTTCCAGGGACTATGGAGAAAGCACGTATAACCTTGACTTTCCCACTGAATACAGCCGTATATTCTAGACAGAATTCATGGAGCAGCTGTATGGGAACTATGCAAACTGAATGGTAGCAGACAGCCTGGGAAAGAAGAGCAGAATTTGAAGCTTCATCAAACAGGTGATGAATTCATTTTCTCCTTCTGGCATCACTTGCTCTGTGACTAATCCTGGCAAGAGGTGACGTGGCTTGCCCAAGGGCGGTAGTGATGAAGATGGAGAGAAATGGCAGGTCAGGGTACATTTCATAAGTCGATTCAGACCTTGATGGGAGATGAGATAAATGTGGGAGAATTAGGAATCTAGGGTGACTCCTGATTCTGGCTGGAGTGACTAGATCAGTGAGGGTAACATTTGCTGATAGCGAAGATCCAGGGGAGGAGAAGATTTGATGTTTGTTGTAAATATAATAAATTTGAGCTGCCTACTGTATAGCTAATGGGAGATGACAAGTAGGTTGTTTATGTATGGCTTTGTGGTTCAAGAAAGACATCACAACTGAACGTTAAAATTTGGGACCGTTGGACATATATCCAAAGTAATGGTCACCATGACTTTGAATGAGAGGGCACCCAGGGAGAAAAGAAAGGGATGAGGGCATAGTCATGTGGCTGCATCACTCTCGGACACGTGGATAAGGGGGGTCACAGAGAAGACTGAGAAGCAATAGCTCATCATATAGCACATGTATTTCAACTTAGAGATGTAGAGATATTTAGATTTATTCTTTGCCAATCCCAAGGACCTTCTTTAGAAAAGCTGCCTTTTATGAGAGTGAAAGATCATCTTGCTAAATGGGAAAATCAACAATTGCAATTTAAAAAGTATTGTGTGTAAAATTCTTCCTAAAATTCATATGTGATCTCAAGGTACCCTGAATAGCTAAAACAGTTCTGAAAAAAAAAAAAAAAAAGAAAAAGAAAAAAGAACAAACTTAGAAATCTCATACTTTCTGATTTCAAACTTGCTACAAATCTACAATAATCAAACAGTATATTACTGGCATAGAGACAGATACGGATCAGTGGAATAGAATGGAGAGCCCAGAAATAGATCCTTGCACAGATGCTAAAACCCACCACCAAAGAGAAGAAATTAACTACTTGATGATTGAGAGCACGTGGCCCCCAGACCTTCTGGTGCCTGAGGGTTGGTAGTGTTGCCCGCAACGTTCCCTCAGCATCACCCAATCAGCGAGTTGTGCACGAGCTGATCACATACACTGCGACCCCTCCCCTACTTACCTGGCCTTTGAATATGCTTTGCTGAAACCCTTCAGGGAATTCGGGGTTTTCTTGAGCACGAGCCACCCCATCCTCCTTGCTCAGCCCTGCAATAAACCTTTCTCTGCTTCAAACTCCAGTGTTTCAGTTTGGCCTAATGGTGCGTCAGGCACGTGAACTTGCCTTCAGTAACAGAGAGAGTGCCTGTTTTTACACACAGTCTCCTGTGCCAGGCAAAGCCTGTTTCTTAGTCTGTCTCCACTGGTAATGCTAGGGCTTTGTGTAAGATTCTGAAGTGACCTGTGCATCCCCATCCTGTCCTGGCAACGACATTCCCTTCCACTTGGGAGCAATTCCTTCGTTCCTGAGGCCCTGGGCTGTCGCTCCTGGTCCCCCGCCTCACCCCCGCCTTGACCCAGTCAGGGGCCTCCATGAGAGGATCCCAGTCCCTGAGCAGCAGCGGTTAGTCAGGGCACTTGCCTGGGGCAGCGTCTTTCTCTGAATTGATACCCAGACTTTGAGGGCCAGAACATCTCTTTTCTGACGGTATTAAAGGGATTGGAAGAATTGGCTCTGGGATCGGAATAACCATTTCCCCCTGTAACAGGGAGGAAGCCCAACTGCTTTAGGAGGAAATGAAGCCAAGAAACAGGAAAATAAAACCAAGAAGGGAGAAAAAGCTCTGATGTCATCACAAGCATATGGACTGTAAGAATCTTTTACAACAGGAGTTGTAAAACAAACTGTTAGGTAGTTAGATAAGTGGGGGCACCAGGCAGATAGGTGGGAGAGAGAGACGATGGTCCAGAAGATGACATTATGCCTGCCTCCAGCATAAAGAGATTTTACTTCTAAATGAGTGCCCGCAAGAAACCCATTAGAACCCGACAGCCATGACTGCCCGGAGGCAGAAAGACTGAACTGGACGAGACCCAATGGTCATTGCGTTATAGTTAATATTGTGGTTTAGTTCCCCACCCTGGGTTTTTCTGTGCACACCATGCGTAAGGACGTGCGCGAAAGGGCCAAACATGACTAAACGTTCCAGGGACAAGAGCCATCAGTCAATCAGAGGCCACCTCTAAGTGAGGGTATAAGAGAAAAGAGAGACAAAAACTGCCACTTTTTCTCCACTGGGTCAGCCCACCCCCCATTCTTGGAGGCGTAATTTTCCTTTTCTAAATGAATCTTTTAAAATTTTTTGCTCTCCAAAGCACCATCTCCCAACTGTAAACTTACCTTTTGGGTATGGCAAGAACGGGGGGCTTCACTTTTGGAAGTCACAAAACCTGTAAGCTGGGAGAGAAGAGGGAAGACGTAAAATGAGTGAGTTGATCCCTGGAGTTCCTCACTGCACTGAATACTTGACAACTGGGTTGGCAGCCCGGTCCTTACCCCTGCCCCCATTCCCTTGGTTCCTCCACTGGACCAGAACAAGGGTGAACCCATGAGCTGTGGAAAGCCAGCTCTGCTTTGTGGCCCGGGAAACACAGATATTCAGCCAGCTGAGACAGAAGGGGGAGGGATAAAGCTGACATATAGACATGAGAAAGAGAGGAAGAAAGAGAGGTAAACATCCAAGCAGTATAGGTGAGGAGGCTTGAAGCTTGAAAATAAAATTCCCTTTTTGACTTAACCTGCCTCTTTTCACTTTGAGCCAAAAGTCTCTCCTCTAACTCTAAAAACATATTTTGGTCTAAGGATGATGGTAATTTGGGAGACGACCTAATTGATTTCTCATGATCCTCCCCCAGGGCCATCTTCTTCCCCGGGTCTGGGACCTCGTCCACCACCTCTGTGACCCACCACCTGGATCCGGATGCCCCTCGCAGACAGCTGATGCGGGTCAGGACAAAACAGAATCACAATTAGCTACCACGTGTGCTCACTGTGGAAACGTAGAAAGGATATGGCTCAAGAGTCAGGTGCATTCTAACAATGAAAAATGAATTAGAATTCTCATAATGTTTCTTATGGCAGATTGACAAGAACATAAAAGTAAATGTACAGAACTTCTATTTAGCCAGGAGAACTGGCAAGACATTTACATTAAAAATAATTTTTTTATTGAATCATAGTCAGTTTACAATGTGGTGTCAATTTCCAGCATAAAGCACAATGTTTCAGTTATACATGAACATATATGTATTCATTGTCACATTTCTTTTTGCCGTGAGCTACCACAAGGTCTTGTATATATTTCCCTGTGCTGTACATTATAATCTTGTTTATCTATTCTACATATGCCCATCAGTATCTACAAATTTCGAACTCCCAGCCTATCCCTTCCCACCCCCTCCCCTCTGGCAACCACAAGTTTTTATTCTATGTCTACGAGTCTGTTTCTGTTTTGTATATATGTTCATTTGTCTTTTTCTTTTCTTTCTTTCTTCTTCTTCTTCTTTTTTTTTTTTTAGATTCCACATATGAGCGATCTCATATGGTATTTTTCTTTCTCTTTCTGGCTTACTTCACTTAGAATGACATTCTCCAGGGACATCCATGTTGCTGCAAGTGGCGTTATGTTGTCATTTTTTATGGCTGAATAGTATTCCATTGTATACATATACCACGTCTTTATCCAGTCATCTGTTGATGGACATTTAGGCTGTTTCCATGTCTTGGCTACTGTAAGGACATTTATTTACATTTTGCTGAGAGAAGTCAGGAAGAGGAGTGCAGTCTTTGCTTGAGTTACTTTGGAGAGTTGAATCACACACTTGGGAGGTAGGGAAAGGGGAAATAAAACATGGAATTTCCTAAACTACCTGAAAATCCGAAGGCCTTAGGAGAGCCAGTTCCTTAATTCCGTCAATTATTCCTACTATGCCAAATTGCATGATACTATCAGACATGCCCCCTCTTGGCAGGATGTTTCCCACCATGGGCTGCCTGAGAGATGGCAGTTATTCCTCAGAGATCCAAACCTAACGTATCATATGGGACCTGTCATCTCCAGGACAAATCAGAGTGTTGATGTCTTCCTCAGGATGAGCTCATGACACTCTCAGAAACTGCCATCCGCCCAGAGCAGTGGGGCCAGTCATGGGCAAGGGTGAGTGAGGTCTTTGTGGAAAACTGCTGTCAGTCTGCTGATGTCTGAATGAGACTTTGTCACCTCCAGGTTCAAAATCAGAGCCAGACAATCATCTGCACTGTGCTGATGAGAAGAAACAAGAAGCACCCAAACTCTCGTTCCTACCTGGGCCATCAGTTGCTTTTCATGTCTTGGTTCCCCTTGAGTTTGCTTTCTTTTCATCATATCCCTTCTCCTTTCCATCACCTCTGCTTTTGCTGGTAGCAGTCTTCAGAACTTGCCAGAAAGTTGACAACTTGAAGCGTATTTATTTCTGCTCATTTTTACTTAGTTTTTGAGGGGAGCAGTGGTCCAGGCAAGACATGATACTACCTCATCAAAGATGAGCTGTTTTTATTCTCCTTTTTATGGGGCGCTCAAAACACTTGATATATGCATTCTATTATCATGTACAATTGAATGAAAGGCTTGACTTCCTAACATTACTTTTGAATGGGAAATTTTTTTCTACTTCTTCCATGAAGGCATTTAAGCTTCAAAACAGGGGGAGAGAAGCCATTCTTCCTTTAACAGAAGTATTTTTTGAGCTGGCCCAAGTTCTAAAATCTGAGTTAAAAGGTTTCCCATTAAGACCTTTGAGATTATTAATTTTATAGGAAGTCATTCTCTGTGCACATCTAGATGGACTCTTGTGTATCATTAAGTAGAGACTTTGTTTGGGTCTCACCCCACTTTATGTATTTCTCTCTCTTTGGCTTCTTTAAAAATACCAGGTAAATACATGGAGAGGCCAAAGGAAATGTGCCCTGCCCATAATTTGCCAGTTGAGCTGTTCACAGCATTTGTAATGATGGGGAATGAAAAGTGAGGGAACAGTGAAGTGTGGGAAACGAGAAATTCAACAGCTGATCATGGTAATGAGTGCACTTTGAACAGAGAACCCGTGTGATGGGTGATAAAAGACTGAGGTCATCAATGGAAGGGGATCTCTTGTTGCCAGATTAGCTCATCTTCCTCATGGCACGTTTTACTGGCGTCTATACGATTGCCATCATCACAGATTGTCATCAGGGTGATGATATGATTGTCATCCTCTCTTCCACCCGACCGTAAAGTCCATGAGAACAAGGGCTGGGTCTGTTTTGCTTAGCGCTGTATTCCCACCACCCAGCCCAGTGCCTGACACAGAGAAATTGCTCATTGCCCTTGGAGTCAAATGTAGATCTTTTGCTATGGCTCACACAGCTCTGTGTGACTGGCCTCTGCCCCATCCAACCTCACCAAAAATTCTTGGAAACGACTCCAGAGAAAGTGCTGATGCCTGGATCGGAAGAGGGAGATGGAAAGCTTTCCTGCATGGCAGAGTAGCAAGTACCAAAGCCATAGCCCTGCTCCTTGTTTTATTAGACACTGATTGAGAATTTTCTGTGCTCCAGGTACTGGGGAGACAAGAGTAACTTAATGAGATATAGGTCCTACCACATGACTCCTATTCTTCTGGAACTTCCAGTCTAGTGAGGGAGCTAGACCTCAGCGAGACAGCCCCAAACGGGAGTGTATAATTACAGTCTGAAGTCAGCTGATCAGCCCTGTAAACTCAAGGACTAGGTACCCATAAGTGCATCTGATGGAGCCCGGCGTGGAGCAGGGGAGTCAGAGAAGGCTCCTCGTGGGAGGTGACACTTCTGCTGAGAGATGCAGGAAGGCAGAGTGGGGCCTGCGCAGAGGCCTGTGTCTCAAAGAAGCGGGACTTCTTCAAGAACCTGCAGGAGGATGAGACGTCTGAGTCTTTGGAAGCAGGGGAACCTGGTGCTAGATGAGTTGGCAGAAGTTAGCAAAAACCAGATCAGAAAGGCCTTTAAGTGTTAAGGGTTTTAGTCTTTATTCTTAAAGAATGGATGGTTTTGAAGTAAAACAGAGGATGGCATGACAGGTGTATCAGTTATCTGTTGCTGAATAATAAATTAGTCCAAAGCTTAGTGGATTAAAACAGCTCACAGTATTATTTCACAGTCCTGTGGATAGGAAATTTGGGCACGGCTTGACTGGGTCCTCTGCCTCGGGGTCTCCCACAAGGCTGCAATGCAGCTGTAAGCTGGGGCTGCCGGTATCTCAGGGCTTGACCTGGGGGAGATTCACGGCCAAGCTCACTCATCTGGCTGTAGTCAGGCTTCAGTTCTCACTGGGTCTTGGCTGGAGATGTCTGTTTAGTGACACATGGGCCTCTCCATAGGGCTCCTCACAACATGGCAGTTTGATTCCCCCAGAGTGGGGAAGAGAAGAGGAGAAAAGAGGAGAGGAGAGGAGAGGAGAGAAGGGAAGGAAGAGGGGAGAAGAGAAGAAAAGAGATTGACTGAGAAAGCACGAGAGGACATACGATCTTTTTCTAAGCTAATCTCACACGTGACGTCTCATCATCTTTGCCAGATTCTATTCACAGGAGCAAGTCACTTGATACAGCCCACATTCAAGAGGAGGCTATTACACAGGGTGTGGCTATCAGGAGGTGAGAATCACTGGGGCTCATTCTAAGGGTTACTCACTATAGTGTGGAGAATGGACTGGAAAGGTCAGAGTTCATGTAGAGAGAAGGATGCAGAGGCTGTGGCAGGAGTCCAGGCAAGAGACGAGAGCTGATTGAACCTTGGACTAGGGTGATGGCAAACACCAGGCGAACGTGTTGGAGAGACGCTTAAGAGATAAAATTGACAGGTAATAGATTACAGACAGATTGAATACGGGGGAATGAGGAAGGGAGAGATGTTATGGAGAATTCTTAGGTGTCTGCCTGGTATGCTGGATAGATCATGATACCACTCATGGAGATAGGGGACATGAGAAAAGGACCAGGCTAAGGGAGAAAGACCAGGGGTTTGATATTGAATGGATTGACGTGGAAACTGAGCACAGGCGACTTAAGACCTTGGGTCATTTTACTGGAGATCCTGAACCGTCAGGTGGATGTGTAGTCTTGAGCCAGAGGTGAGATCCAGTTTTGAAATTTAGAAGTGGGATCATCAGCACATGGTTGCCTTGTGAAGAAAGTTCAGGGTGATGAGAGGGGGTTCAGGACTGAGCCTTGGTTAGCTCCACATGATATGGTGGGCAGAGAAGAAGGAGCTTAAAAGAAGGTAGATGAGGCAGGGCTGTATCAGAGAGACAGAAGGGAAATCAGGAGAGGGGATGTTTCAGAGGCCTAGGGAGGAGAGTGTTCCAAAGGAAGGAGTAGCCAGCAGTGCCAGAGGCTACTGGGAGGCCGGGTGTGGTGAGAGCCACTGGAGGTCACCGGAGACCATCACTTACCAGCAAACACTTCCCGAGCACTTGCTAAGAGCGAGATTCAATGCTGGGCCCTGATAGCACAAAGGTGAATATGTCTCCGTCAGTTGCTGCCTTCTGGACCTCTCATTGTGGGGTATATAGGAACGTGTACTGTTAAATCCTCCAGCAACAGACTGAGAGCTGCCAGGTTAATGATTATCAGCTAATTTAAAATCTGGATTTTCCTGAGCCCCTAGGGTATCTGGATGGGGGTGATGACTCTTACATGCAGGAAATTTTTAAATAAATAGACCCCAGGTCCCCAGACTCTGGATATTCTAACTCTGTAGGTTAAAGGGACCTGGACAATTGATTATTTTTTTTATTGTGGCATACTTGATTTACAATATTATGAAAGTTTCAGGTGTATAACATAATCATTCATAATTTTTAAAGGTTATAATCCATTTATAATTATTACAAAATATTGACTATATTCCCTGTGTTGTACAATATATCCTTGTAGCTAATTTATTTTATACATAGTAGCTTGTGCCTCTTCATCCCCTACCTCTCTCTTGCCCCCACTTCCCTCTGCCCACTGGGAACCCCGAGTTTGTTCTCTACATCTGTGAGTTTGTCTCTGATTTGTTACATTCACTAGTTTGTTTTCTAGCTTAGATTCCATATGAAAGTAATATCACACAGTATCTGTCTTTCTCTGTCTGCCTTATTTCATTAAGTATAATACTCTCCAAGTCCATTCATGTTGCTGCAAATGGTAAAATTTTATTTCTGTTTTTTATGACTGAATAGTATTATATGGTGTATGTAATGCACATCTTATTCATCTATTCATCTGTTTCTGGATTCTTAAGTTGCTTCTATCTGGGCTATTGTAAGTCATGCTGCTATGAATACTGGGAAGCATGTCTCTTTTCCCATTCATGTTTTCATTCTCTTTGAGTAGATAATGAGTAATGGAATTGATATCGTAGTTCTATTCCATACTGCTTTCCATAGTAGCTGCACCAATTTATATTCTCACCAACAGTGAACAAAGAATCCATTTTCTCCACATGTTATTTGTGGTCTTTTTGATGACAGCCCTTCTGAGGTGATATCTCATTGTGGTTTTGTTTTTTATTTCTCTGATGACTAATGATGTAGAGCATCTTTTAATGTGCCTGTTGGCCATCTCCTGCCCATTTTAAAATCAGGCTGGTTTTTTTTTTTTTTTTGATGTTGAATTGTATGTGCTGTATATATATTTAGGACATTAACCTCTTCTGATTCATATCATCTGAACTATTTTCTCCAGTTCAGTAGACTGTCTTTTTATTTTGCCCATGGTTTCTATTGCTGTGCAGAAAATTTTAAGTTTAATTAGGTCCCATTTGTTTATTTTTTGCTTTTGTTTCCTTTTCCTTTCACATATAGCTGTCCAGTTTTCCCAGCACCACTTACTGAAGAGACTGTCTTTTCCTCATTGTATATTTTTGCTTCCTTTTTGTACATTAATTGATCATATATCCTTGGGTTTATTACTAGGCTCTCTATTCTGCTTCATTGATCTATGTGTCTATTTTTGTGTCCGTACCATGCTATTTTGATTACTGTAGCTTTGTAGTATAGTCTGAAGTAAAGGCACATAATACCTTCAGCTTTGTTCTTTTTCTCAAGACTGTTCTGGCTAGTCAAGATCTTTTGTGATTCCACACAAATTTTAGGATTATTTATTCTGGTTCTATAAAAATGTCATGGGTATTTGGATAAGAATTGCATTAAATCTACAAATTGCTTTGGGCAGAATGGATATTTTGACAATATTAATCCTTACAATCCATAAACATGGGGTATCTTCCCATTCATTTGCATCCTTTTTAGTTTCTTCCATCAATGTCTTACAGTTTTCAGAGTATAAGTCTTTCACTACCTTGGTTAAGCTTATTCCTAGATATTTTATTCTTTTTGATGTGATCCTAAGTGGGACTGTTTCCTTAATTTCCCTTTATGGTAGCTTATTGTTAGTGTATGGAAATGCAGCAGATTTCTGTGTATTAATTTTGTATCCTGCAATGTTACTGAATTTATTGATGAGCTCTAGTAGTTTTTTGATGGTGTCTTTAGGATTTCCTGTGTAAAGTATCATGTCCTCTACAATCAGTGGCAGTTTAACTTCTTCCTTTCCAATTTGGATTCATTTTATTTATTTTCCTAGTCAGATTGCAGTGGCTAAGACTTCCAATAGTATGTTGAATAAAGTGGTTAGAGTAGGCACAGGGAGAGTAGGCATTCCTAAGTCTTGTTCCTGATCTTAGGGAAAATGCTTTCAGTTTTTTACCACTGAGTATGTATGATATTAGCTGTGGTTTTATCATATATGGCCTTTATTATGTTGAGGTTCATTGCTTCTATACCCACTCTGTGGAGAGTATTTATTATAAATGAATGTTGAATTTTGTCAAAAGCTTTTTCTGTATCTATTGAGATGATCAAATGACCTTCAATTTGTTAATATGCTGTGTCACATCGCTTGACATGTGGGTATTGAACCATCCTTGCATCTCTGAAATAAATCTAACATGATCCTGTTGTATGATCCTTTTAATGTATTGCTGGATTCATTTTGCTAATATTTTGTTGATGATTTTTCATCTATGTTTATCAGTGATATTGGCTTGTAATTTTCATTTTTGGTGATATCTTTGTCTGTTTTTAGTAACAGGGTGATTCTGGCATTGTAGAATAAGTTTGGAAGCATTCTTTACTCTCCAATTTTTTGCTAAATTTGCTGGTTTTGTTTCTCTGTATTGGTAGGTTGGTCACGTTTCCCAATCTTGGAGAAGTATCCTTTTGTAGATGTCTTATGCATCCCAGCAGCACAGTCCCCTCTGGTCACCAGAGCTATATGCTCTGGGGTGCTCCCTACATGGGTTGTGTGAGTCCTTTTGTTGTCATGAGTTGACTACTGTGGGTGGTCTTGTGGCCATGGATGGCCTCTGGTCCAGGTGATTTTCAGGTGCTGCCTTATTTGGAGGCTGACAACCATTGGTAGGTGGAGCCCAGCCTGGAGGCCACTGCTGTGGGCCCCAAGTGGTCCCAGGTGCTGGCCACTCATGGAGTTCTGGAGTGAGTGGTTGCAGATTGAAGTCTTGGATCTGGTGTTGGTCTTCTGATGGGATAGGTCAGTTCATGACACAAGTAGCTGCTTTGTCTGGGGTGTCCCAAAGCTGATGTTGGCGCCTTGGTGAAGGGCTGGATCCGAGGTGGCTGGATGGTAAGTCCAAGATGTCTTGGAGCTTTTATTGACCTCCTAGAAGGTGAGGCTGGAGTTCAAGGGTTCCTGGAACTAGTGCCAGCTCACTGGTGGGTGGAGCTTTGTTCCCTGGTCCTGGTTGTAGGTCCCTTGAGGTTTAGCGCCAGTGCACTTGTGTGCAGTACTGCAGCCTGGGCCCTCTAGTGGACAGTACTGGGTCTTGGGATGGTTGTGGGCTCACAGGGTTCTTACAGCAGCCCACCTGCTTATGGGTGGGGCTGTGTCTCCGCCCATCTAGTTACTTCCCTGAGGAGTCCCAGTACTGGTATTGATAGCCTGGTGGGTGGGTCTGGGTCCTGGAACTAATAATCAAGAAGGAGGATTCCAAAACTGTGCTTGCCAGCACTACTGTCTATGTGGCAGAAGGAGCTCCGCCAAATTGCTGCCACCAGTGTCCATGTCCTCAGGGTTAGCTCCAGATTGCTTCCTGTCTCCACTGGAAGCTCTCCAAGATCAGCAGGTGAATCTGACCCACGCCCCTTTCAAATGACTGCTTCTGCCCTGAGTCCTAGAGCATGGGAAATTTTGTCTACATTCTTTTAGGAGTGGAGTCTCTGTTTCCCACAACCCTTTGTGTCTCCTGAAAGTCAGCCTCACTGGCTTTTAAAGCCAAACATTCTGGGGGCTCATCTTTCCTGGGTAGGACTCCTGGGTCAAGGAGGCCAGTTTGGGTATCAGACCCCTCATTTCTTGGGGAGAATATCTTGAATTGTAATTACTCTCTGTTTGTGGGTTGCCAACCCAAGGATATGTGTTTTGACTATACTCTGTAGCTGTCCCTCCTACCCATCTTGTTCTGGTTCCTTTTTATATCTTTTCTGCTATTCTTCTGGTTTTTCTCAATCATTTCTCTGTAAATAGTTGTAATTTTGGTGTATCTGTGGGAGGAGGCGAGTTCAGGGTCTTCTTACTGCAACATCTTGGCCACTCCCCTTTAACTACTCTGTGCCTGTTGCCAGTGACTAGGTTCTTGTCTCACTGCAGAAAGAATCTGGAGACCAAATGCGGAGATTAAGACAATAAAGGGGGGTTTATTTAAGAGACAGTACACTCTCAAGGGGAGAGTGAGAAGGCTCAGGTGAGAAGCTGCCCGAGTTTCTTTGGCAAGTAGGTTACACAGAATGTAAAAATGAATGGGTGGAATATTCATTGGGAAGGGACTCAAGAGTTTGGGCTCATAGTCCCTGATTTTCATCCCAACTCCACCTTTCCAAAGGGAGGAAGGATTTTTGTCCTTATTTAGTCCAGATCAGAAGTGTCATGGTATCAGTGCATGATTTTATTGTAATGAGGGCTAATTTTATTGTAATGAGGGCATAATGAGCGAAAGGACACATTCAGATACCGGAGATCTTGCCTTTTCCCACCTTTCTCTGTTGGCCTCCAGGGTACTTGTCACCCCAAAATGTGTGACTGCTTGTCAGCCCAGAGGTTCCTGCTTGTCTTTCTCTGCCCAGGGCCCCTTGTTGTTTACATGATGTAGGTTTTCATGCATTTGGCTCCATGCCTCTCTCCTTTTTTTGTCCAATTCCTGCCATTTGGCCTGTGTCCCCCTTTCTCTGCCCATATCTATCTATCTGCCTGCTCTAGTTAGTGAAAAAGCAAAATAAAATAAAACAACAAACTATAGATTAGAAAAAATAAATTTAGGTCTTAACATACTTGTATAAGCCTCTATTAACGTTCTGAGTCAGTTCATTTGCTAAAATGATCACTGGTGCCTACTTTTGTACTCGGGAATGAGAGCCATAAAGATCACATGAAGGAACTTGACAAACCTGTCTCGAGCAGGACCCCAGAGGAATGAACAACAATGAACTCTTCCAAACTAAACAACTGAAACCTTACCTCTTTGGCATTAATGCATCTAATGTGAGTAAGACACAGCCTCACAGCAGAATGGCAAAACTTTGAAAGCATTCTCAAAGGACAAGAAGGGAGCTGAAAAAAAACAGAGAGTTTGGAAAAATGTCACAAACCATGGATAGATGAAATAGGGATAAACAATGTAAATTGCTTTTGAAAGCACTTTAAAATAGCACACGGAGGGAAAGTCTAAAAGCCTTTTCCTATGATGTCTTGTAGAGACTATGTTTAAAGGAAAGAGCCAATAGCTCAGGAAATAAGCTGTCGGGGAAGGATGGCAGAACACTTTACTTTTCTCTGGTGACCTCCAGGAAAGACCAAGTTCTCTACAGTGTCTCTCCTCTGCTCCTCCCAGTGGGGCTAAGGGTTCTTTCCATCCTTCTATCTGTGGGAACCTGATGCACCCCTGAGTGCATGGCGGGCAGGGAAGAGGTCTGAAGTCATCAAACTTCAAAATAAGGCAGGACACTTCAAAATAAATGTCCAGAGGAGTAGTAATTAAAAAAAAAAAAAAAAAGGATTTCATGCTAACTAGAGCCCTGAAAAATCCTTCTAAATCCTACCTTCCAACTATTTAGATTGCTAACTTTTTCTCCAAAGAGAACTTCAAAAAATTGAGTAGGTAAAATCCAAACTCAAATACCATTGCAGCTCTATTTTTGGAAAAAATCAATCTTTGCTATAAACTTTCATGTTGCGTGGTATGATCCAATCAATGATTTAATAATAACAGTCATTAAAACAGAGCAATCGGCTCTCCTTGAATGTTCAGAATCCAAAGAGTAATGGCATTCTGGCTTTGATGCCTTCTGTTCTTGTTTACATAGCAAATGAGACTAGTATTAATAGCCTTTGGAAAGATGCCTTTTCATATTTGACACTGAGTTCATCTAGTACAAATAGAAAACCTTGAGAAAAGTGAATCTGTCTTCCCTGGAGGCCACCATTTATTATGTAAACACTGAGAGCCCCTTGTCCTGGCTGGATCTGTACATCATAGTTACCCTGGCACCCATCCAGCCCAGGCAGCTGCCCTCTGATCAGCCCTTCAGCTGGACCCGCAGTTCCCTCACTTAGTGATGGGCTCCCCAGGCCCCTTGGTGACCTTGATTCTGTTCTTCTCTGGGGCATGTGAATGTCCTATGGTAACTGGGACTTTCACTCTAGATGGAGCCCAGGGACACCCCTCACCTGCTCACCACTGCCCGCTTATCTGGTATCAAAAGCAACCTTGCAGACCACCACCAGCTGTAAAAACCAATCTGATGTCCTAAATGTGTATGTCCTCCAGTGCCTTTGTGAAAAAAATATATAGTCCCAGCATCTACATTAGGAAGTCTTAGTAAACTGAGACTTGCTTGAAGTTTTTGATAATCATGACTCTAAGAACACCCAAGGCAGGACCCTGCACATGGTGGTGGAAAACAGATGTGCTGGCATGGATGAAATAATGACGCTGAATGATTTTCATTATTATTGTTAGTCCTGTGGTGGGTGATGTTAGGGTACTTGCCAAATTATAGAATTATTTCCTTACCAGCTTCACCCCACTGTCATACCTGGTCACCTGGAACAGAATTCTTAAATTGTGAAAAAAAGTGTATTTGCTGGAGGAGGAGGAAGAAACAGTTCCTCTGTTTGTTCAACCAAGTGGCTAAATGCACTGTGATTAAGTGCTGGGAACCTAAAAAGAGTCGCTTCAATTTACACCAAGCAAAGTAACGTCTGACGTTATATTAAGCATGAACACGGCTGTGGCAAGGATTTACAAAAAACAAACAAACAAACAAAAAACCAAACATATAAAAAGTTGTCCGTCAGTTGTCAATGTGAAGCAGTGAAAAGACTGTATGCCCCGGGTCTTGGATCTGGTCCGTGGTGCAGATGCTCCAGGCTGGGAGATCTTGGGCAAGTCACTGAACGTCTCTAAGCCTCTGGGTTCTCATCCGTTAACCTCACGGGGCTGCTGTAAAGAGTAAATGTGACCACGAATTTGGAGACCACTTTGTCAGTGCTACTGAAACATTCTTATTTTGAAGTTTATTGCTTTTAGAGCTGTATGGATTGGGTGTTGAGGCCTTTAAAAATTCTTCACCACATATGACAGGGTTCAGAGAGCCCTGATTCACATGACACTAATTCACAAATGTTGGCCACTTCCAGCTTTGGGGCTGCGTGGGGAGGCTGTGGCAGTGACAACTGCCTTCCCCACAAACCGTGGCTGCTGCCACTTTGGCTCCCTCTCTTCCTCCTTCCTCTTGTCCTCAAAACTCCATCCCCACCCACCACCAGCAGCACAGACCATAACTCTGGGCACAAGGTAGATTACACACACTTTCATACCTGGCTTATATAGTTGAGCACCAAGCATCATTAGGTGTCCATGTGAAAAGATTGCAACTTCCAAAGGATTGACGGATACATTTTGAAGATCAGTATATTTGGAATTTAAGGAACGCCCAGGCAATATTTTTTTTCATGTGTAGACCTGGCTTAATTTTTCTATAAATTAGATAAGGGATATTTGCAGCTAAAGGCAACACTCTGGCTAATGCTCAAAGTTATGAGCAAGGAGTAAAGCCATGAACTGTGATTTCCTTTATATGTCTATTGCCAAGGTTTAACCAAATTAGCAATAGAATGGAACTTCCTTAATCTGATAAAAGTTATCTAAAAACAACTTACAGATAAATATGGTGAAATATTGAACGTGTTCCCCTAAGTTAAGAACAAGACAAGGATATCCACTTAGACCACATATATTCAATACTGTACTGGAGGTCCTAGACAGTAGAGAAAATCAAGAAAAATAAAGGGAAGTTATAAAGATTAGAAAGGAAGAATCAGAGGTGTCTGTTTGTAGACAGTGATTGTGTGCATAGAAAATTCAAGGTAAATCATATGATGAAACTTTCTAAGAAGCTGAGAAATGTTATATATTATATATAACAAAAATATTATATATTTTGATCTAGGTGGTGGTTGCACAGCCATACACACATGTAAAGCCACCCAGCTGTACACTTAAGGTTTATGAATTTTACTTTATATAAATTTTACCTCCAGCTATAAAGCTTTAAAAATAATTTGCATTTACCTATAACCATTGATGGTTTCAAAACATGTCTGCAAATTATCTGACACACCTCCCTTCAAAATGTGGCACTTAATTCCCTTCCCCTTGAACGCTGACTGGACCAATGACACCCCTCTCATCACATTGGCTCAGTGGGAGGCCAGCTGCCATGACATCTAGACATTCAGTCAGCCTTGCAGGGACGCACACGTGGCAGAGAATTGAAGCTTGATACCAACAGCTGGCCAGCTGTGTGAATTGGCCGATATGCGTATAGGTCCTCCAGCTCATCCAGCCATCAGATCCTGGCAGCCTTCACCTGCATTTTGACTGTAACTTTGTGAGAGACCTGGAGCCAGAACCACGCAGTTGAGCTGTTCCTAAATCCTTGCCCCGCAAAAACTGGAAGAGATAATAAATGTCTATTGTTTTAAGTCAGGAAATTTTAGAGTAATTTCTTACACATCAGTAGATAATATCTGTCTTCAGGAACAGTGGTTATGTTTCAGTATGATGCTCCATGACAGTAAATGGTTAGAATGTCTGTGGTTCTTCATATCTTGTATTCTAATCTGAAACACCAGTGTGGAGTGCTGTGTATAAGGCATTACTTAAATTAAAACATATTCAGGCCTGAAAACAAAACAAAAAAATCCAAGTCATACTATGTTGTTAATTAACTAGAAATTTGTCCCTTCCTACTTTGGGATTGCTAGTGAATACAGTTTTCGCGTATTCTGGAGAGGTTTTCTATAGCTATGGTGGGTGATGTTGGAACAACCTGCTGAGTAAGAATGAGAGAATCATAATAAAGTTACTCTCCGGGGAATTTTTTCCATAGAAGCAGACCTAAACACAAAGACTGAGGACCCTTCTTGTCCAAGGGACAGTGCGAGAAAGAACAGGAAGGAGAAAGAACAGCTCTCAGCATCTACCAATTTTGTTTTTCTAAACTAGATTTCAAGTCCCTATGAACCATCTTCTTGTTTATGCTTTTTTTAGTACCACATTTTTATTGAAGTATAGTTGATGTATAATATTGTATGTTACAGGTGTACAATATGGTGATTCTTGTTTATACTTTTGAAGCACTGAGAAGTCACCCAAGGATGAATGTCTGGTGAAGACGGTGTCCCCATTACCACAGTGGCCTCCCCAGTTGGCCACCTATTCTCCCAGGGCACCTTCAGATTTCAGAATGACTGTTTTTGTTGCTACAAGACACAAATCCTCCTACACACGCTGAGTGATCACACACAGACACCTCCAGTAACCCTCCTTTTTGCTTAATACTCAGAACACTAAGAGGAATGTAATTTACAACACACCGCCATGCTCTGCCGCTCAAGGGCTTCTCTTTCAGATCAACCCTTTCAGGGTTAACAGAAAGAAAGCTACACACATGTGTTGACTGAAATAAAATGCCCCACCTAAAAGTTGAGAGTTATGTTTTATTTGGCGGACTTTCTGAGGACTCGGTCCCGGGACACGAGCTCTCAGATCACTCGGAGAGGCTGTTCTAAAGTGGCAAGGTAGAAGCCAGGATACGTGAGTTTTTGCAACAAAGACCACATCAAAATATTACTGTCAGTTAAAGGAAACCAGACATCTCAAGTTAAGGAAATTAGCGCCTTTCTATGTATGGGAAGGTGCGCAGGTCTGGGCTCGCTGAAATCATCCCTTTGATGTGCACCTGGCTGTCTAGGGCTAGTGTCTTGTTCTTTCCCATCCCGTGTCCCCTCAGGGGGCGCCGCTGGGGGTGGCTGCAGAGGCCGGGCCGCCTGCTTGTCTGCATCCTGAGTTCCCTCTGCTCACTGTCAGGGGGGTGGCGGCAGCCCCTGATGACTTGATGGTCCCAGCATTATCTGTTTACTGATATGGCTGGCAATATATTCGCTCACACGTGTTTCCAAATCAATGTCCTGTTCTTGTCCAATGCCACTTTTCTAGCCTTTCCTTTCTATACATGATTGCAAAATACAGTCATGAATAATTGTAAGAGTAAAATAATTTAAACCATAAGTGCTGGTAAGTAAACACCTGATTATGGAAATGTAAGACTTTCCCCTTAGAAAATCAGTATTTCTCTATAACAGCTAGTGGCTTTCTCAGAGCATCAATTTTCTCTGAAGAAGTAAGGAAATGTTGAGGGACAAGAATAAATTCTTGAACACTCAGGGCCCTCCTGTGCCTCTGAGTTGTCATCCCTGACCACAGGCACATTCTCCATGCCTTTTGCACACAGTGTGTCCTTGTGTGAAGCTCGTATGTTAGAAAAACACCTGGGGGTGGGGTGGGGAATGAGCAGGTATGGATAATAAAATGCAGACATCCGTGGAAATACTTTTCAAGCTGACAAAGTTAAGATTCAACAATAAAGCTATTAATTTCAAAAAATACAGAAGCAGAACGTTCTTATGTTAAGAGAGAGAAATTTGTCAGGATCAGAGTGGAAGTCAATGCTAAATGGTAATAATAATAATGTTGATTTAAAAATCATGAAAACAATATAAAACCTTTTCCTTCTGTCCCCAGACAATCTGAAGTCCTTTCAGAAGCAGTTGGAAGACGAGACCACTGTAGAAAGAGATGAAGGAACCCTGGAAAGATTTCTTTTGAAACAAAGGAGCTTTGGAAAGATGTAAGTAGATAATAAAATTTGGGGGGATGTGTGACTACATTGCTGTGTGAATCAAGCTAAGTTACCTGCATTCTGCTCCAGTTGGAGTTTTGTTGGTTGACATGAAAAGAAATGAGCTGTGGCCAAGGGGAGAGGAGGTGAGGGTCATGGGGCACTGAGGGGAACACGCAGCAGAGGTGATGAAAGGCAGATTCGTGGAGATGATAAAAGGAAACACGGGGAGATAGGAAATGCCAGACTAAGGGACATTTTTGGTCACTGGAACCTTTGGCTCAGTGGGGCCAAGTATGGACAGGAGTGGTGGTGGCGAGGGGACAGGTGTCAGAAGGCTTTGGTCCATGACCTCATGACAGGCGCCTCTCTCCTTTTCATCACCTCCTCAGCCAGGAGCGCACAGGGTTATCTAAGCACGCTCTGGTCCTGCATGGGAGCCTTATGCATTTTGTTCTCACTTTGATCCAAGAGATTAGTGTGTTCTTCACCGTGTTCTCTGTGAAGAGGGTGGAGACAGGCAGGATTTAGAGGAAGCCCAAGGGACCCAGCCTACCAGAGGCTGTGCTTGGAGGCAGAAGGCATCCTGGCTTTTCCCCCAAGATTAAGTGAAACTTTGCAGAATGCCAGGACAGGAACCAGCTCCAAGATGGTGTCTGCATGAGGACATACTCTACAGTGGAGCCAGAGCCTGGGGATGGCTCACGGGGCCACTGCATTACCAAGCAGTCCTGATCATCACGTGATACCTCCAGACTTTTGATCAGCACGTGAGTGAAAACACGCTTACTGAATAAGCAGAGTGTGCAATTAAGTGGCGAGAGTTCAAGCACATTAAAGGGCCTTATCATCATGGGTCACATTTCATTCTGCTTTCCAATAGCTTTACCCATGATGCAAAGTGACCAGACGGTCTTTATTTATATCATTTCTAGGGTGCTGTTATACTAGAAGTTGCCTCTAAAAATGACATATTGATCAAAGTGGATTTAAAAAAAGCAAGGGTTTAGGCATCAAACCAGGTGCCAGATCTAGCCTGGTTCCTGGCTGAGGTGTGCTGGGCCAGCTGCCTGACCACTGAGTGTCCCCCCCACCCCCCTTTGTAAAGCTGGGATGCTCTCGTTGGTGTTGCTGCTGCTCCCCAAGAGCTCCCGGTGTTATGAATAACCCATAACGTGTGAAGGGTCATGTGGATGTCAGCTGCTCTTGCTGTAATGCAGGGTTGGTGTCCTTGGTCCTATGAAATCCCAAATCTACCCGGTCTGGACTGCGATGCCAACTGGTGCCCTCTGAGGCCCTGCAAACTCCATTCCTGGGCTCTCAGATGTCCGCCTGCAATCCTTCAAAAAGACCAAGTACAGCCTTTTCTGACGTGGGTTTGTCCTGGCAGAATTAGCAGCCCTGGGAAATGGCTAACCTCACAAAAGCTCAGGCTGACTTGTCTCAGCTCACGTTTCCTTTTCATTGGAGTCATAAATCCAGCCACCCTCCCATATACCAAAGCCCCTTGCCTCACTTACAGCCAGTCAAAAATCTGTTTCCCCATCCCTTTGTGTGCACAGCCCCTTCAACGATAAAAGACCCTGCACATTCACCCTTGGAGCGCTCACACGGTCACCTCCCATCTGTGTGGCCCGCTGTTGACTGTAGCAGCAGCATATCTGCTAAACATTTCCTTCATTTCTTACATTTGCCTTTGTCTTTGTAAATTCTTTTACCGCCCACAACACCAGCTGGCCGTGTTCCCCAACCTGGCCTGTAGCAGAGCTTCCTGGAGTCAGGTGTGAGAAGTTCTCCATGATGGTTGTGGGTGCTGACACACCTCAGGTTCCAGGGAATGCCATCTCCAGACCCCACTGTCAGCCCCAGTGAGTGATGAGGGCTTCTCTGTAGATGCCGTGCGGCAGCAGCAGACTGGATGTCTTGCAGGTGTAGGCAATAAAAAACTCTACTTTACATTAGTTTTTGGAAATTACAAACTTCTTCAGAGATCTGAGTCTAGATTCAATAGTTTTGAAAACCTGATGAACAGAATCAAAGGAAAAGCTATGATTTAAAGACCATCAGATGTTTTCCTCTTTTAAGAGATAAAGTCTAAGTTAATAATTCTTCTACTTGAGAAAAGGAAAAAAATGCCCCTCATTATTGATTTTAGTTTTCCAAACATGAAGTCAAGATGCTGCTCTGGAATGGAGTTCAAGATGATGCAGAACCACGTGGTTTTCTAAAATAATGTCAAAGACGCTCTGTCCTGGAGGTGGACTTGCATTTCTTTGTTCATTCATTTAACTAGGATGCACTCAGCTCCCACTGTGTTCCCAGCACACCTCTCAGCCCTGAGCACTGCCCTCAGGGATCTCACAGTCTAGTGAGAGAGCAGACACCAATGAAACATGCATAGGTTTGTTGCATGCTGAGTGCCGTGCAGCCAAGGGAATGCGTGACTTGTGCCAGGTCTGGTCCCGAAAAGTTGCCCTGAATGAATAACTTTTAAGCTAAGATCTGCAGGATAAGTCGGACTTTATCATCAAAAGGGGAAGGGTGCTCACTTCAGCAGCACATAGATTAAAATTGGAACAATACAGAGAAGACCAGTATGCCCCTTGTGCAAGGATGACATGCAAATTTGGGAAGTGATTCCTTTTTTTTTGCACAACAATGTGAAAGTGTAATGCTACTGAACTGTATACCTAAAATGGTTAAAATGGTAAATTTTATGTTATGTGTATCTTACCACAATTAAAAAAAAAAGGAGGATGCTGTTGGGATGGTCCCATTGCAGGCAAAGGGAAGAGAAGGTACAAATGTCCTGTGGGAAGAGGGACAGTGGATGAGAGGAAAGCCAGCAGATCTGGGTTGTCAAGATTTGGGGGATGTTGTATGACCCCAGATGAAGCCAGAGTCATGGGCAGAGGCTGGACCACAGCGAACCTGGGGTCGATCTCTGTCCTGAGATAAGTGGGAGATTGCTGAAGGGCTTCCATCAGGGCAGCGAGAACTGTGTTTCAAAAAATGACGACCATGGACCAGGGTGGAGAGTGGGTGGAGAGGCAGTGGATGTGGCTGACCAGTTGGGAAGGTGTCAGAGTTCTTCAGGAGAGAGAGATAGGTGCTGGGGTTGAGATGGAGAGAGATAGATAGATTTGAGAAAAGTCAGAGGGCCGATGGTTGAGTTGTGGAATGGTTGCTCTGAGGGTGATGGGAAGAGACAGTCAAGAAAGCTTTCCATGTTTCTGGATGGATGGACTGTGCCAGCGACTGGGATAGGAAGCAGAGAGAAGGCGTTCGGAGAGGTGGATCGTTATTCTTGGTTTGGATGTACTGAGGTTGTGAGCCTCAGGAATTTTGCAGCTGTCAGTTCCGGGGATCCTAGGCTTGGAGCGCTGGTGCAGGGTTCACTGAGGCCCGCACTGATTTCTGGCAGAGTTTCCAGCGATGCTGCCTGGCTCACAGCACAGTGCTTGTTCTCTGAGGCATGTTTGTCACGGGACATGTGAGGACTCAGGATCACTCCCGAGAGAAAAGAGGTGGAACACCCAGTCTACCTCATGCAGCCGGCTGGCCTGCTCCACCGGGCAGACGACAAAAACAATTTCTTCTTCTTCTGAAAGGCCGCTCTGGGACAGAATCTTGACCAAAGCATACATGGTGTGGGTGGTAGATAAGATGGGGTTGGATGCATGCAGCTGGGGTACAACCTGTGTGTCCAACTGTAGCCTTTTAGACCCAGGGGTGAGAAGTGCTCACAGTGCTTCTGAAATGGCAAGCATAAGAGGCAGATACCCTGTGCTGACTAACTGAAACCAAATGTCATGTCCAGTCGCAGGGCGTGAGCCTCTGCAATCCTTGCCTTTTCATTGAATGATATTGGAAAATCAAAAACACACACATCTGAGATCCAGTTGCACTGGTGTTTTTGAGCTTCTTCCCTCCCTGTCTTGAGCTTGTCTGTAACACCTACCACTGGTCCAGACCCATCTGAAGTAACCTCATTCTTTATTTACCCCCCACTGATGAAACATACGCAAAGGCTTCGAATGAACGATCAAATGTCAAGAAAACAACACTTTAAAAGGCTCTAGCTTTAGGACATACCATCTAGGCAACTAAGCGTGTAATAAATGCCTGCAATTAGTCACACATGCCTCAAGAAGTAATCACTGGCTAGATTGAATGGCAGCTTTTAATCTCGCTCATGGACTGAGTTCTCTCAGTGGTGTAGAAAGGTGTCCAGGCCGAATTCTGGGGTAAGTTCAGAAATTCACTGCTCTGGAATTGGCTAGTCATAATCAATTTAAAAGTGGATCTGAGTATGAGAGAAACTGTCAGGTTTGATGGTAAGTATGTACTAAGGGAAACTTGTTAATCCATAAAGGTCAACCTGGATGAACTTGATGTGTCCTCAAGGAAATATGACATGATGAGAACAAGGCTGCATATAAACCAACAAATATTACACAACCTACGGAATGAGAGAAAATACGTGCCAATGATGCAACTGGCAAGGGCTTAATCACCAGAATATACAAACAGCTCATACAACTCAATAACAAAAAAACGAACAACCCAATAAAAAAAATGGGCAGAAGACCTACAGAGACATTTCTCCAAAGAAAACATATGGATGGTCAGTAGGCCCATTAAAAAATGCTCAATATCACTAATTATCAGAGGAACGCAAGTCAAAACTACAATGAGGTATCACCTCACACTGGTCAGAATGGCCGTCATTCAAAAATCCACAAATGACAAATGCTGGAGAGAGTGTGGAGAAAAGGGGACCCTCCTACACTGTTGGTGGGAATGCAGTTTGGTGCAGCCATTATGGAAAACAGTATGGAGATTCCTTAAAAACCTAAAATCAGACTTACCATATGATCCAGCAATCCCACTCCTGGGCATATATCCAAAGGAAACTCTAATTCAAAAGGATGCATGCCCCCTAATGTTCATGGCAACGCTATTTACAACAGCCAAGACATGGAAGCAACCTGCATGTCTATTGACAGATGGTTGAATTAAGAAGTTGTGAGATATATATATATATATCATTACTCCTCAGCCACAAAAAAGAAGGAAATAATGCCATTTGCAGCAACATGAATGGACCTGGAGATTGCCATACTAAGTGAAGTCAGCCAGAAAGAGAAATAGCATATGATACCACTTATATTTGGAATGTAAAAAATGATACAAATGAACTTATTTACAAAACAGAGACAGATTGACAGACATAGGAAACAAACTTATGGTTATCAGGGAGGAAGGGGAGGGTGGAGGGATAAATTGGGAATCTGGGGTTTGCACATACTAACTGTATTAACTACTATATATAAAACAAACAACAAGGTCCTACTGTGTAGTGCAGGGAACTATACTCAATACCTGTAATAGCCTATGTGAATGAAATACACTGCCACCCATATCAGTAACCATTATGCTGTGACCATCAAGTCATCAGGGGCTGCCGCCACCCCCCTGACAGTGAGCAGAGGGAACTCAGGATGCAGACAAGCAGGCGGCCCGGCCTCTGCAGCCACCCCCAGCGGCGCCCCCTGAGGGAACACGGGATGGGAAAGAACAGGGCACTGGCCCTAGACAGCCGGGTGCACATCAAAGGGATGATTTCAGCAAGCCCAGACCTGGGCACCTTCCCATACATAGAAAGGCGCTAATTTCCTTAACTTGAGATGTCTGGTTTCCTTTAACTGACAGTAATATTTTGATGTGGTCTTTGTTGCAAAAACTCACGTATCCTGGCTTCTACCTTGCCACTTTAGAACAGCCTCTCCGAGTGATCTGAGAGCTCGTGTCCCGGGACCGAGTCCTCAGAAAGTCCGCCAAATAAAACATAACTCTCAACTTTTAGGTGGGGCATTTTATTTCAGTCAACACTTATAATGAAAAAGAATATGAAAAGGTATATATATGTGTGTATACAGTGATTCACAACTGAATCACTATGCTGTACACCAGAAATTAACACAACATTGTAAACCGACTATACTGCAATAAAAAGAAAAAAAGAAAAGGAAACAGAAGGGTGAAAGTGCACCTGGAGTGAAAGAAAAAGGGTCAAAAAATGAGAATGTGTAGGGTTTTGCCACTGTTCTGCACCGTTCTCTTGTTAATTTGGCCCTGAATGTGGAAGGCACCGACAATTTGGAACAATGATTCTGAATTACCTAATCAAAATATTCTTGATTGTATATTGATGTACCGCTATTCAGATTCATATAATCTCTTTGATAAGTTTGATTGGCGCTAATCTGTTCCGTAGCCTCTAAACTGGTTTGATTCTTCTCGGGACCCCGCAATCTATGGGAGGGGGCAGGACACTTTAGGCCTGCCAGTTAACTGTATTGTGGTTTAAACGGAACATTTTGAACTTGAGCATTTGATCTATTTAAATGCTATTAAATCGCATTATTTGATCTATTAAACCGTATCAGGACTGGTTTAAATATTCTCTTACGTATGGCTCTCAGACAGAAGCTCAGTCTCTGAGATGTCACCCGTCTCTCTTCTACGACATGGTGTCCCAGAGAATGAAGCTGGTTACGCATAATAAAGAGTTTGCCTGGCCTTTGTCCCCGGTTCCTGGGACAGAGACTAAACCCTAGGAATTTCCTGAGTAATAGGTGTGACTTTGTTATTCATGAGCCTCTGGGGTCACACCAGAGTTTGTCCTAACAAGATGACTCAGAATGGAGACTGGTCACCAGAAGGACCAGCCATGTGATTAGAAGGGTGAGGTTCTGAGTCACCCTGGCCTCGGGGAAGGAGAGGGGAGCTGGAGACGGAGTTCCATCACGTGGCCAGTGACTCTACCACTCGGTGGAGCTTCCCGGTTGGTGGACCCACTAATGTGCTGGGAGGAGAATGCGCCCCGATTCCACGGAGGGAGGGCATGGAAGCTCGGGGTTCCAGGCCTCGCCCTGTGTGATTCTTCATTTGTCTGGTCCTGATTTGGATCCTTTATAATAAAACTGTACTTATAAGGATGGTTCTTTCTTGAGTTCAATGAGTCAGTCATTCCAGTGAATTTTTGAAACTAAGGGAAGTCATGGGGACCTCCTGGACTTGTAGTCATTTGGTCAGATGTGCAGGTGGCCTGGGCATCCCTGACCGTGTGGCTGGCGTCTCAGAGGGAGAAAGTCTTGTCGGGGACTCTGCCCTTTAACCCGAGGAGTCTGACGCTCACTTCGGGGGTTTGCATCAGAACTGAATTGTGTTGCCTTACACAAAGGCTGTGCTCATGGCGGACAAGGAGAGAGATCTGCTCTGCCTGGTGTCCTTGGGAGTCCTGCTGGGCCACATCCCTCAGGTAAGATTACTTTCTCTTAACTCATTTATTTTCTTACGGCTTTTGTGTCTAGAGGCACATGCATCTTGGGAAAAAAATCATAAACATATAAGCTGGCATTTTTGGTCATTTTTATACCATTCAAACTGCTTGTAATTTTTCTTTTTCAAGTAAAAAGTCAAAATTTCTCAGGAGGTCTGAAAATCATATTTTCAACAGCTGGTGGTTAAGCATTAAGCATATGGGCTTTATCCACAAGGATGTTGACCCAAGTGATGCCAGGGCCCTGCTCTGAAAAGCGAACTCCAGGATTAAGCACTGACGGGGACAAAAGGAACTACTCATGAATATGGACGTTCTGCTGCCTTAAGAAAAACACTCACCCAGGGGAGGCAGGGTTGGGAGTCAGCCCTCCCCACCGTTATTCTTATCAGCCTGCTACACAGAGTTCCTAGAGCATGGGGTCTTCTGGTCCATCTCAGGGGCATCTTCTGTTCTCCTGGGAGCAAGAGATGCTCCTTTGGCAGCCGCTGCTACCCTCCACCTCAGCACTAGTGGAAGGGCCTCAGTCCTGGCTGTAGGTTAGAATTACCAGGGGAGGTTTGATAAAATGCCCACAGCTGCCCTTATCTTCAGACATTCTTGCTAGGTAGTTCTCCTGGGCTCTGCTGGTCATGACCTTGCAAGGCATGGCCCCTGCCTGCAGCCTTCTAGTTCGGTTAACTCCAGGGGAAAAAGGTATCTCCCTAGCTTCACTCTCGGACCGGGCACATTCTGTCTCACTCCTAGTTTTAATAACTAGAAATAGAGTTGTCAGTTTGAAATTCTTCATCTAGTTTTGCACTTCCAATTACGCATTTCCAAAATCGTATCGACAAAACCAACAACTAACTTGCTTAATGAGAACTTACACGGTGCTAATGGTGCATGCGTTTTCTTTTTCTTAGCCTTTTGATTGTGCAGTAACACATCTACAGAAAGAGTTTATGGGACAGAAATGTACGTCTGAGAGAATTATCACAAAGCAAACTCTCATGTAGCTATCACTTAAGTTAAAAAAGAAATACGACCAAAAGGAATATGAAAACGAATATATGGATGTTCATGTGTGACTGAAGCATCATGTTGCATATCAGAAATGGACACATTGTAAACTGACTATGCTTCAATAAAAATATAGATATGCAAAACAAAACAAACAAAAAAGAAATACGACAACCAGAAACCACACTGTCCTCACTCCTCACTAACCCCTCCTTCCCCATCAAAGGTAGCCTCCGTTCTCACACTGAAGGTCATCACTTCCCTGTTCTTTTTGATTGTCCATCACCAAATACGCATCTCCAAAGTTAGGTTTTACCCTATAGTTTGTGCGAGTCGCACATGGAATCTCATGGTATGCATTCTTTTGCGTCTACGCTCCGTTGCTCACCGATCACGTTTGAGATTCACCCACTTGCTGTACGTAGCTGTAATTCATTCATTTTCATTGCTGCATAACACTTCATTGCATAAAAAAAAATCCAGTTATCCACTCTGTTGTTAGCATCTGAGACAAGTCCAGGTTATGGACCTTGTAGCAATGCTGTCATGAACATTCTTGCATGCGCTTCCCGACACACACAGGACTTGCTGGACTGTGGACCCTGCTCATCCTCCAGTCCACGAGAACCTTCTTCCCAAGTGGCTGCATCAATTCACATCCCCATGCTCTATCCTTTGCCAGCTGACCAGGTGTTAGCTCTGCTGGCGAGTGTGTATGGCTGCCCACCGTGGTTTTGCTTTGCATTTCCCAGTACAGTGAGGCTGAACCGTCACCCTCTTACCTAGTTCATTGGTCACCTGGGTATCTTCCCCTGAAAAGTGCCTGTTTACTTCCTTTGCTGATTACTCCACCTGGTTATCTGTTCATCTCTTCCGATTCTCAGGATATTCTGAACCTAAGCCTGTTATAAGTGACAAAACACCCCCTTCACTTCAAAGCCTGACTCATTTCTCCCAAATGATACACCTGGATGAATCGAGATTTCAGTTTTAAAGTAGACTTTGCACAGTTTCTTAAGCGATTCTTCCAAAATTTCTATGAAGTAGAATTGTTTCCCCCATCCTAAAGGTGAGGACACTGATGCTTATGGAGGTTCACTAACATGCCTAGTAAGTGGTAGACCTGAGATTAGCTCCTGTATCTGCCTGACCGAAAGGCCATACACATAACCCCTAGACTCTACTAATATCAACTTTGTATTTGAGTGTTGGTTGCAGCCCCAGCACGCAACACGTGGAAACCACATTTGTATGTTTCTGTGCCCTTTGTTAATCATTCCCTAATCACTGCTCTTTGCCCAGGACAGGTGCCCATTAACAGTTGACTGTGAATTATTAAATACTTACTTAAAAATACTGTGAATTTAATTCTGGGAAGAGTCTTGGAAGGCGGGCCACATTCAGTAAAAATTAACTCCAGTTAGCTTCTCTTATTTTTTTTTAACCAAGTTCTAACATCTAAACTCCATCACTTGGCTTGGTCCTTCCATTCAAATTCAAGTGGCATCTTCTGGGTCCCCCACATGTCCACTCATTGTCACAAGGTCCCCTGACCCGTGCTGCATTTGGGGGCACGCAGTCTAACTGCATGTGCCTGAGTTGGCAGGTAGACAGGACCAGAGTGATGTCAGATGTGTGGTGTTTCAGCCTAGTTCAATGTGCGGTGTCGTCCCCTCTCCTTATTTGGGGTTTTTACTTCCTAGGGCATAGAAGGAAGTGAGCCAGGCCTCAGTGGGAATCTTTGTGCACACATGTGACCAGCTTCTCTCCCCAGCGCGGTCACTGATGCTGGGGCGCCTGTCTCTGGCCAGGCTCTGGGCCAGTGTCCAGCCTGGGATCAGTCACCGTGGCCAGACAGCCAGGCGGGATCACTAGGTGCCACCTAGCCAGGGCCCTGGGGCTGGCGCTTGTGTCCTGGGGGCCAGGCCCAGAGAAGGACTTTTGACTTTGTGTGTGTGTGTATTCGTTATTTCCTGATTCCTTAATTTTTTTAATTACAAGAGAGAGAAGGACAGCAACAATGATCTAATTAAAAAATCAGCTCAAGAAATCAAAGGACCCAGAGGATAAAGTTGGCTTCAGATCTGTCCAAATCCAGGGACTAAAATAAAGTCCCCTCCACCTCCCCATCTCTCAGCTCTGCCTTCTCATGCTTCGGCTCCACTGTGGACAGCGCTGTCCCCGTGGGGACTGGCCGCAGATCCGGGCTCCGGCAGCTTTGCTGCTGGCAGACCCTTCAGTTCCCGCCCAGGCCCTGGACCCACTTGGGTCCTGGGTCATCCCTGAGCCAGTCTTCAGCTCTTCTTTGATCAGCTAGGCTTGGGTCACAGGCTGAGAGGTGGGCTTCCCTCCCTTTGCCACGTGGATGGTGAGTTAGGGGTGGGCCTCTCCCGCGTCCCCTGCCCCACTGCAGTCTTTTATAAGGGAAAGGGGGCCAGACACCGGCCAGGCAGATCCGACAGCTCCAGTATGAAGGGGTCCAGAATGAGCCAGGATCGGCTACCCCTGCGTGGCTCACTCCTTGACAAAGCAGGTCCACCTCTGAGAGTTTATCCTAAGCAGATAATGGACAGACATGTAAAAATAAAAATTAAAAATATGATGTTCGTTGAAATGTTGCTTGTAGTGAAAAACTAGAAAGTCTGCCAAAAGGGAGATGTTTAATTATTCACATCCAAATAATATACAGCCAGCAAAAGGTCTTCTAGCAATTTTAAGATGACCAGACCATATCGCTGAAAGGAAACACAGTTTATAAAAATCATTCGTGGTAAGATTACACTTTTGAAAAATTAGTTATCTTTTTGAATATACATAAATAGGGAGATGCTGGAATGTTTAAAAATATTAGCAGTGTTTATTGCTGGGTGGTGGATTTGGGGTAATTTTTATAAGCATTTTACTTTCCTGAAATTTTACCACAAACGTGCCTATTTTTATAATCAGAAATTATTTATTACAAGTGTGATTATTTATCCTTTTCGAAGAGAACTACTATTTTCTAAGCTAATTAATCGGAGGTTCCTGCCATGAGGAAATCCCATGTTCCCCGCAAAAGCATCCGTATGTTCTCGCTGAGAACGCGGGCAAGCAGAGGCTGAGGGGGTGCCTGGGGCTCCTTGTTCCTCATGTTGCCAGTGACCAGGTTCTTGTCCTATCCTAGAAAGAATTCAGATCCAAGACGCAGAGGTTAAGAATGTAAAGTGAGGATTTATTAAGGGCTAGACAGCACATTCTCAAGGGCAGAGCGGGCAGGCTCAGGTGAGCGGCTGCCCTGAGTTTCTTTGGCACGTTAGCTACATAGGGTGTGAAAATGAACGGGCAAAATATTCATTGGGGAGGGAAGGGTTTGGGGTCATATTCCCTGATTTTCATCCCAACCCCACCTTCCCGAAGAGAAGGAAGGATTTTTGTCCTTATTTAGCCTGGATCAGAAGGGTCACAGCATCAGTGCGCGATGGGTGCTTCTCATCTGCAAGGCTAATTTTATTGAAATGAGGGCATAATGAGCAAAAGGTTACACTCGGACACTGGAGATTCCTGCCTTTTCCCACCTTTCTTTGTCTGCCTCCAGGCTGCTCATCACCCCCAAAATACGTGACCACTTATCAGCCCAGAGGTTCCTGCTTTTCTTTCTCTGCCCAGGGACCCCTGGTGCTTACATGATGTATGGTTTCCTGTTTTTGGCCCCTGCCCCTCCTTTCTGCCCAATTCCTGCCATTTGGCCTGCGTCCCCCTTTCTCTGCTCGTATCCGGCTATCTGCCTGCTCTAACGCTAATGTACCCTCGCCTGTCCTATCGTGGCCCTCTGGGGAAGCCTGGCTTTGTGCCTTGTCATCACTTCAGCAGTGTTTTAGTGCTTGTGGTGTTTGGGGACGTGGCCCAGTGCTGTAAGTAATCCTCTGATTTACCCCAAGGTCTTTGGGTGTGGCCCCTGTCATCTGAATGCCTGGGACAGTAAATCTTTTCTAACCAGTGTCTCCCTCCTTCTCCCCGCACCCCCACCCACCATGTCTCTGGTGGCAAAGCCTCCAAGTGCCATGGTGTCTCCTGGCTGGATGCACGCATTTCAGCTTGTCTGCACCGAAACCAGGCCTGAAGTCCTGGGCGCTGGTCTGCAAGTTGAGAGCCCTTCACAATTTTACCATTTAATTGCTTTGTGAAAAGGGATCCTTTCTGCTTTCATTCCTTCTGTCACCGATCCTAAATCATTTGTCCAAAAGACAAAAGGATCTTTTACAGCTACTCATTATCAATCATAAATAAGGCTGCGGTTTAAATTTATTAAAGCCTTTTTGAGTGGCCGAGCTCACGTCTAATTTGGTGCAATTCAAGATTTTGCCATTTTTCAGTTTATGTTCCACATGGGGTCGTTAAAGGAAACGTGCGAATTAATTTTGAAGTAAAAAGCCAGAAGTTTAAAGGTGTTTGTTCTGAGTCACAGCATAAAGCAAATTAGGCAGCTTTGACCTCTGTATTTCATCACTTTAGACCACATCGCTATTTGTATTTTCACTCACCTTGAACAGGATAGAGACCACCTAAGGGGCATATTTTTAAAGAATCAAGCTGTTTGGATAAACCGAGTTCTTACAAAGACAGTCCCTCGCCTCTGTAGAGGACATTCCCCACGCCACGGCCACAGCTGTTTGACTCAGTTACTAAGACGAGTTCTTAGCAAGTTCCTGCCCTGCTTAGAAACCTTTGATCAGTCTCCATCGCTTTCGTGATAAAGGCCCAACTCCTTAGCCAGCATTTCAAGGGGCCTCGCCGCTTAACCTCATGCCATTTCTCAAGCTGAAAACATGGCTGATTCCTCAGGGATGTTGCTCTCCCTCCTTCAAGGCCTGATCTCCCCCTCTCTGAGAGCCCTCCCTTGCCTCTCCCAGGCTGGACCCCTCCCGTAGCATCTCATGTGCCTTTCTTATGGCCTTACCATGCTCGCTCAGTTTCCTCCCCTCTTTACTGAAGTATGTAACTGACAGATTGTCTGTATCCAAGGTAAACAACGTGAGGTTTTGTTACACGTGCACTTTGTGAAATGATTACCACAGTCAAGCTTATTAACATTTCCAGATCTCACCTTTTTTTTGTATGTGTATGTGTATGTGTACTGAGACAACTTAAAGTCTACCCTTTTGACAAAATTTTAAGTATACAATATTGCATTATTAACTATAGTGGTTGCCGGGGCTGGGGCCTGGAGAAGTGGGAAGATCTGCAACGTTTTGGTTGTGCGGGATGATTAACTTTTGGAGCTCTAGTGTACACCCTGGTGCCTGACTCAGCTTTAACTGTTTGTCTTTCTCCGTTAGATCCTGTGCCCTCTGAGGAAGCTATTCCCAAGTCTGGCTAAGCAGCAGAATCTCCCGGGTAACCTGCTAAAAATACAAAAGTCCCTGAGCCCCAGACCAGACCCAGAGAGTTGGAATCTCTGGAAGGGGAGTCCAGGGGTCCATACATTTTAGAAGGTTTTCTGGGTGATTCGGACCAGCACGGAGGCTTGGAAACCACTGCTTCAGGATGAGCTGTGCATTTTCCCTAGGCCCACCTCAGTGAGAACAAGGAATGCGACGAGGCAGAGGGGTGAGGTACACGGAGGACTCGCTCTGTACCAGCTCCTAGCCTGGGAGCTTTTACGTCAGCACATCCAATCTCAATGACCTCGAGAAACAGATGGTAGCAAACCCATTACTACAGATGAGAAAACCAGAGCTCAAGCAAGGGGTTAGGGCCCTTGTCCAAGGTCCCCACTGGTAACAGAACCAGCTTTGCTATCTTTTTAAGCTCATATTCCTTTTACTTAACCCATGTACGTTTAATGCTAGTTACAATAAATGAATATTTATATTTTTAGAATCTCTGTGTCTTGCTCCCCTACATTCAATCAGCCTGCAAAACCCATCCACTCTGTCTGCCCATTTCCATTTTCTGCCATGTAGACGTCGGAAACAGCCTTGTAATTTGTCTCCGGCCGTCTCCTGCCATTTCATCTCGAGTCCGTTTTCCCAGCTGTAGCAGAGTGATCATTTAAATCTCCACATGTGCCAAAGCCACTGCTTAAGGTAACTTTTACCACATATAAACTTTTTATGTTTAATAGATTAATATATTTTACCTTTGTGGCTTCAAAGTTTTCAGACTTGATCATGGGTGTTTAAGTGGGCCTTCCCTGCCCTCAAGACTCCTAATGCAAATGACAATTTATTACAATGAATAAAGAGTTTGTGTATAGCGACACAGGAAGGCAAACCTCAGAAAAATGAGCACTAGGTCTCAGTAAGCGATTCACAGGAGAGGAAATTAAACTAATAAACAAATGAAAAGAAACCCCCAATCACTAAAGGTCAAAGAAGCAAAGTGATGTCACTCAGCACCCCCCCAGATCAGGAAAAATTGAGAACAGCCATGACACACATTGCTGGCAGCCATGTGAGAGAAGTGTACTCTTGTAAATTGCTGGTTCACGTGGGAGTTTGCACCAGCCCTTTTGGAAAGCGTTCTAGTAACATAAAAGTAGGAAGTGCAATGCTGTTTGTTCTAATTTCCCATTCCTGGGAAGCAATTTGCTTTCCAGCTCAAAACCACTAGAATAAAGGACCTGTGAACCAGCATATTCACTGCAGCATTGTTTAACTGGCAAAGACCTCGAAATAGCATGACTGTCTATCTCTTAAAGAATTGTTGACTTTATTATGGAATATCCACATCGTGGGACAATATGATCCCACTAAAAATACGACCTCGAAGCATTTGTATCAGGAACAGCTGAGTGAGGAAGGCAAGATGCAGAAAGATGTGGTGTGTTCCTATTTGATAAACTGTTACCACATGAACACATTCATTCACACACAGTCCTTTAGATGTAGAGTGTGCGTGAATGTGAGTGTGTGTTGGTGTGTGTGTGTGAGTTTGTGAGTGTATAAGTGTGCGTGAGTGTGTGTGTGTCTGTGCGTGGCTATGTGACCACAGAAAAAAGTAAAGGAGAGCTCACACCAGGTTATTAACATGAGATGGGGGTACCAGGGTGGCTGAGGGTCGGGAAGGCAGAAAAAGGGAGGGAGCAAGCCCAGACAAGGGATAAAAGGCTAATAAAAACTGTAATAAAAATCATATCAACATGTATGATATGGTCATATTTATGAGCTTATATAAAATTATATACAAAATTTGAAAAACTTAAAAATGCAAATCTAATCGGTTCATTTCTCTACCTGAAAATCTCCCAGTGGCTTCCTGATCCCCTTGGATCAGGTGCAGAAGCCTTAGCCTGGGCTCCAGAGTCCCCTGCTCACCTCAACACCTTCCTGTGAAACAGCTGCCCTCCTCATTCTGTGTCACAGACGCATTTTCCGGTTCTTCGCCTCCCAGACCCCCAGGCGCCCTCCACCCTGCAGCCCTCCTGCTTCTCTTTGGTCCCTCACACATGCTGTTTCTTCCCTTCGGCATGACTCTTACTTTTATAGGTCTCACTTAAACATCGGTTTCTTAGAGGGGCTTTCCCTTAATTTCAGCCATGATTAGGTGTTCCAATATTTATTCCCATGGTTCTCTGTCCTTCATCAAGTTCTCTTTTATTTTTAGCCTCTTTTTCCCAGATTTTGCTCAGGTCTTCCCGGCTGTAATTCACCGCTTATTTGTTGTGCCTGAATTGGATAAGTGCCTAAAGCAAAGACCTGAGCGCTGTACCCTGGACCTCACAGCTGTGGGGGTGCGGAATCCTCTCTCCAACACTCCTGCCACCCCGTGGCCCTGTCGGCCATAAGGATCGCCTTTAGTTTTCCGGGGACAGCAGTTCATGGCACCATGTAACATCTCTGAGTGCTGTGACGCCCCGCCGCCCAGCACTGTCTGTGTCAGTCTTTGGGTCCGTCTGGCCGTGTGCGTTCCTTGGCTGCCTAGGGCCTCCCCCTCTGCTCCTGTCTCCAGTGAGGAATCCCCGGGCAGGGAGCGGAGGAGCCCTTGTGCCTGTGACTGGCAGACTCCTCCTGCCCTGAGACCACGATGCTGGTCTTGAAAGAGTCGGAAACTAACCAACAAAATGGCCTCCCTGATGCTAAAGCTGTTCGCTGATTCGTTCTGACTTAACACGCGTGCAGCTTTTCTCTGACAGATACCCATCTCTGCTTCCCTTGCTCAACTGATTTTGTGCTTAAACAGCACCCCCCCCCCATTTTTCCATTATGCATTCTTTACCCGGAATAGCTTGTCAGCTGTGCTCCAGAAAGGTGCTCACTGGCTGACGGTCTCAGAAGAATGAACAGACCCTCTGGAGTTTCTCTGTGATGCCAGGTGGATTCATCAGGATAAAGAAGAAGACAGCACCTGGGAAAATGCCCTGATAGTTGTCACCTTTCTGTTCCGTCCAGTTTTTCTATAAAACCTCAGGACACCAACCCCAAGATGGGTTCGCAGTCTGTAAGGCACAGCCTGCTATGACTCCCCTTCGCCTGGCAAAGCATTAAAGCTGCTCTTTTCTAATTCTTCCAGAACCATGTCTCCGAGTCCCAATTCAGCTATCGGGGTACAGAGGCTGGTTTCTTACAGAGACTGGGTAACACCCTGGCCCCAAGAGGAGGCTACAGTGAGAGTGACTTTAAATTCCAGAATGTGTCTAAGGGCAGCTGGAGCTGACACTTGCCGTAGCATCAGAGGACTAACCGAGGCAGGCATGAGGGAGTTAACACAGGGCACACGCCAGTGAGGACACAACAACCAAGTTTATTAAACATTACCTTGCTTTCACCACATTTTTTCTAATTAAACATGTTTATGGAAAAAAAAAACCCAATTTATATGAAGAGAAAATAGGTTAGTTCATTTTCAAACCATATTGTTAATAAATTATTCTTTTCCTAATAACAGCTTTATTTCTGTAAGCAGTAGCATTTTTGTTTTCATGAAAAAGTGGGAACAGAAAAAAAAAAAAAAGCAAAACACGTTGTATAACTGTTTTTCCAGAAGACCTAGGGAAGCCAGTTGCCCGACAAGGTCATTGCCCCTGGTAAGCTTGGATAAAACATTCAGGTTTCAAAATGAGAAGAAAATGTGGAAACAAATTATACTACATGGATCTTTGAAACCTCGCAAGTGCTAATTCCAAGAGATTTCGATCTTAGATAACCCGAGCTGCACCTCCCATTGGCGGCCATCCCGCCCTCTGTGCAGAGAGGATTTGGCCGGATAACGATGCCCATTAGCACCGGGGGGAGGGTTCACACGTAAATCCCCTCACAAATGGGAGAGCAAATAGTGTCCTGCTTAGTAAGTCAACGTAGCGTGGGTGTTAGTTTATTCTCCTAGAAAAGTGCCCTTGGTGGCTTGTTGTCTTTGAAGTGGACGAGGCAGGAAGCTCTCAGCCCACCGTGTCCGACTGCTTTTCCTTCCCATCAGGATTGTCCAGCATCCTCAGCCTTTTCTCCAGTCTCTGCTTCCATTCTTCTCTGAGCCTGAGGAGGGGAAACAAGATTCATGGTTACACTCCACATCCGGTGGTCCCCAGTAAAGTTTTATTTTTTCCCTTCTGAAGAATATTCTTAAGAGCAACACATAGCTTTTTACAAATTAATGAAGAAGAAGAAGAAAAAAAAAAAAAAACTCAAGAGGGAAATGAGCAGTCAATGAACATATAGTTTTCTCCAAAACGTACACCTTCCTAAATTGATATATGGATTTAGTGTAATCTCAATCAAAATCTCAGCAGAACTATGCTGGAGACACCGACAAGCTGATTTTAAATTTTATATGGAAAGACAAAAGAAGTGGATTAGCCAAAGCAAATTTGAAGTAGGAGAAAGGTGGAGGACTCACACCGTGTGATTTTTGAGATTAATATAAAGCTATCATCATCAAGACCGTGTGGCACTGGGGAAGGAAAAAATAGATCAATGGGGCAGAATAGAGTCTAGAAATAAATACACGCAAATAGAGTTGATTTTTGACAAGGGGCAGAGGCAACTCAATGAAGGAAGTTTTTTTTTTTTAGTAAATGGTCCTGGGACACTATATCTCCATATTGAAAAATGGACTTTGGTTGAGGAGGAAGGCGTAGCTCAGTGGTAGATCACGTGCTTAGCATACACGAGGTCCTGGGTTTAATCCCCGGTAACTCCATTTAATAAACAAATAAACAAACAAACAAATAAATAAATAAACCTAATTACTTTCACCCAAAGTAAAACAGACAAAAGAAAAAAAAAAAGGACTTTGATTCAAATACCACATCTTTTACAAAATGAACTAAAAATGGATCATAGACCTAAAATGTAAAATGTAAGACTAACACGTCAAAAAAAAAAAAAAGCCACAAAATACTACTTTTGCGACCTTGGGATAAGGAAAAAAATCCTTGAGCGATACAAAAAGCGTGATTCATAAAAGGAAATTTGGGACTGTAGCAAAATTGAACATTTTCTCTGTTAAGGATATTGTAAAGAAAATAAAAGACAAGTCAGAAGCAGGGAGAAAATGTTTGCAAGGCACAGATCTGATATGGGACTTCCTTACAGAATATATAAAGTCTCAAACATGATAAGAAAATAAACAATACAATGGGCAAAATATCTGAACAGACAATTTCCTAAAGAAGTTACATGGGTGTCAAATAAACACATAAATATGCTCTGCATAATTAGGAAAATGCAAATTAAAACCACCATGAGGTACCACTCATCTCACAGAATGACCAAAACAAACAAACAAACAAAACAAACAAAAAAAACCAACCCTCTCTCCCCTCTCGTCCTTTGGCAAAAACAAAAACCAACCCCTGTCCCCCCAAACCAAAAATACTCTCACAACAAAACCCAAGCCAAGGGTCGGCCGGGGTGCTGAGTAACTGGAACTCTCTTACGTCGCTGTGAAAATGTAAAACGGTGCCGTCAGTTTGGAAAACCATTTGCCAGTTTCTTACACACTTAACCGTGTATTTACCATACGCACCAGTAACCTCAATCCTGAGTATTTACTCAAGAGAAATAGGAATTCATGTTCATACAGAAATCTGTGTGAGTTTGGTTTTTTTTTTTTAAGTGGGGAGGTAATTAGGTTTATTTATTAATTTATTTAATGGAGGTACTGGGGATTGAACCCAGGCCCGTGTGCATGCTAGGCATACACTCTACCACTGAGCTATACCTTCCATGTGTATGTGAATGTTTATAGCAGTTTTACTTACAGTCATCAAAAACTTGAAATAATCTAAATGTCCTTCAGTGGGGGAGTGGATCACCAAATTGTGATATGTCCATAGCAGAGACAAGTACTCTGCGATGAGAAGGAATGGATACACACAGTTGAAACACACAACTACAAGAATGAATCCCAAGTCCATTTTGCCACATGAAAAGAGCCAGACACAAAAGACTCCATACTGTATAATTCAGTGACGACGTCCTGGAAGGCGCAAAATGATAGGGATGGGGAGCGGATGAGTGGTTGCTAGGGACTGGAAATTGGCAGAGGGGTCAACGCCTTAAAGGAGAAGCATAAGGGAGCTTTTCAGAGTGATGGGACTATTCTCTACCTTGACTGTGTTGACTACATGATTCTGAGCATTTGTCAAACTCGTCGATCTTTACACACACGCAAAACAAATGCCTGGTGCTTATATATCAATTAAGAAAAAGAAAGCCTGTAGTCAAACGGTCAGAAGTTATACAAAGGCATCTCCCGAAGAGGAAATCCAGCTGGTCCTCTGCATGTGAAAGGATCGCAACCAAACTTGTAATTAAATTTAAATTGTTTAAAACAGTGGCATGCCATTTTCTTCTGTCAGACTGACAATGATTAAGAGTTTGACAACACACAGCGTGAGTGACTGGGGAAACTGAAATTCCCATACTTAGAGTGGAAATTTAAATTAATGCAACCTCTTTGCAAGACAAGGAGGCAATAGCCATCAAACTTTAAAACACTCATCCTTTGACCTAACATTTTCATTTTTATAAACTGATCCTGGAATACTTGCCCACGTATGCAAAAATGCATGTACAAGTATTCTTATTACAACACTGTAAAGCCAGAAAATGAAAAACAAACCTACCCCTGTCCCTCGGTGTCACATCATTTCAGTTCAAGACATCAAAGGAAAACGGAAAGCGCTGATGGAGAAAAACTTCCAAGATAGAGTAGGTTACAAAAGGAAGATGTGGAATCGTGAGGATTGTTCAGGGCCCATTTTGCATAAAAATACAGCGCACACTTACTTGTTTACTGAGACAGGTTTGGGGGCGAGATATACAAGAAGCTAGTGATGGCAGTTGTCTCTGGAGAGCAGGTCTAGGAGCCCAGGTGAGAAGGGAACTCCCTTTTGTGATGTTTGGTTCGTTTCTTGGGCTGGGCAAGTCCTTTTATTAGTTTATTATGGGTTGGGGCCGCCAGAACAAAACGCCGCAGCCTGAAGCAGCAGACGTCTATTGCTGCTCGGTTCTGGAGGATGGAAGTTCACGGTCAGGGTGTGAGCAGCTCTGGTCTCTCCCACGGCCTCTCTCCTTTGCTGGCAGATGGCTGCCTGTTCCGCCCTCAGGCGGCCTTTCCTCTGTGTCTGTGCCTATCTGGCGTCTCTTGGTGTATCTAATCTCCTCTTCTAATACGGACATCGGTCAGTCTGGGTTAAGCCACCCTAAAGGGCTCATGTTAACTAAGTCACCTCTTTTAAAGACCCTGTCCCCAAATGCAGTCACATTCTGAGGTACTAGGGGTTAGGACTTCCACATAGGAATCTGGGGGGACATAATTCATAACAATGCTAAAGCAGTGCATGATTGTTACAGGAAAACCAGAATATACAAGCAAGAATAAAGAAAAATTGGATTCAAGCTCAATTTTTCACTCTTGTAAATAACCCTGAAATGAGTATAATAATACTTAATACTCTTTCCATATACATGTCTATTTTCCGCAAAGAGATTTCCAGAGATAAGCAATTAGAGGGTATAAATATTTTGAAAGCTCCAGGCGCCTATTACCAAGTTGACTCCAGGAAACGTCCTACTTAAAACTCTGCTCAATTATGGACCCGAGAAAGAATGGAAAGAATCTGGAGTGCTGTCCTGCTGTTTGGTGGTGGTGGTTGCTTAAAACAGAAGCAACCAGGGGTTGAAAGTTGAAATACTGAGAGTAGAATTAGGGCCATCGGAGACTATGGTTAAGACATTGGTTTTCATTCTCATTCAACCTCAACTTTTAATAAAATGAGTGACATAAAAATAACAGTTTGCCGCTTTGAAAGGAGTGATAAAAAAACCATGTAACGGCTGCTCTGCCATCAGCGGGCAGCTGCCTCGCCCATAGGTTCACGCCCACTTAAGGAGTGATGATTTATTGAGTTTATATGACCTTCTATTGCTATACATCTATTAGTAATTTTAATAATTTATGTTTTAATAATTTTATTTTATAAGTTTAATAATTATATTTCTTAATTTTAATTTTCAATAATTATATTTCTTTATTATGGTTATTAATATTAATAACCTTGTTATTTTAATTTGTCATCAACCTTTCCAACTGGGGAATATCCAAGCTCACAAGCTCCCCTTGGTAAGCATCTCTGAAAGTCTCTGTAACTAAACCTGCCTCCAAATGTACGTGACTTTTGTCACCTGGGATATTTTAAAGCTCACTAGTAAGGGTTGCTGCCTCTGTATCTCACTGACCTTGAGGGACGTAATATAATGTGGCTTCGTCATTAACTAAAGGGGCTTCAACGTTTCCTTGGTGTGGTGGGCATGAAAATGTGCCGCTCAGGGTTCCTGCTGGCCAGTTGCCTGCCTTTTTTTTTTAAATAAAGTTGTATCAGAATATAGCCCTGCCCATCTGTTGACATATTGTCTGTGGCTGTTTTCACACAACAGCAGACTTGAGTAGTTGCCACACACAGCACGTGACTCACAAAGCCCAAAATATTTACTACCTTGTCCTTTATAAAAAAAAAAAATGCTTGCTGACTCTTCATCTAGATTTAAGAAAGTGGTGGAGAAAATCTTTAATAATGCAGATTAAACTTAGAAGGATGTCCTGTCTCCTGTAGCTGTTATACTGTGAATCACACACACAAAAAAGAAGCGGAAATGCTGTTTCAGCACTAGACAGCCGTCATCCTTAGCGATCTGACTTTGCTAAACTGAATAGTAATTAAGCATTTATTCATTGATTTGGTCAAATCATGGCCGAAGGGCAATCATAGGTTGGCTATAGATACAAAAGGTTGACAAAAGCAACAGAAGGATGCTGTGAGACTCAATTGGCTATATGGAGTTTGTAATAAAGAGCATTATATGTTTTCTTATTATTTGTAAAGTGTGTTACACATCTTTATACCAGTAAAATTTATAATAAACTTACGTATGTATATATGGGTGTACATTTTTTCCCCACAGAAAACCAGTTAGACGTTTATGGGCACGCTGCAACTTGCTTCCCATTTTTCCCTTACAGGTGCTTCCCCCGATAAATCTCACACCTAATTTTTGTCTTGCCCTTTGCTTCTTGGAGGCCCCAAGTTAACACATTTGGAATGATGAATTTATTCTAGGAACAGAATTTAGAAACCTGGACTTTATGACGCATTGATTCACTTTTTGTAGTAACGATGTCACTATGGATTGCCAGGCGGTGAAGGAGTCAGGGCTCTGCCTAAGTTCCCATTAAATCCTGTTTTATGAGTATTTAGACTGTGTGCTGCCCCTTTCTGGTCAATATCTTTCAAAACTGTGTTACTCCCCTTTGCGATCTCAGTAAGCTGGTGCATGAAAGTGTACACAGGGACCTTTTACTTTGTAGTAAGGAGCGAAAAAGCCAGCATTCAAGCTTGAAGAGAACATTTTTTTGCCTTAAGCCTAGAAACATTGACCTCACTTTTCAAATGGAGACCAAATGATATTTACTATTTATTGTTCTAGATTCATCTGATGGGTGGAGGAGTTGTAATTAACATCTAAGAATACAGATTCTGTTTGATTATATGGGATTTGAGTAGAAAGGAGGATTCTTTTTTTTTTTTTTTTAAGAATCATAAACCAGAATCGTAATGTCCTTACTGGGAACCAGGGAAGATCAGTCGGGCACATAATTAGGTTTTTTTTTTTTTTTTTCTGTCATGCGCTTGCTAGGCACTAAATGGATGTGTCAGTCTGGGTGCGCCCCAGCACAGTTCTGAGAAGGCTTGGCTGATGGGTCATCGCTGAGTTGGGAGTTGCCCACCAGAGGGGCCCTGTCACTCAGGAATTTCACAGGACCAGTTACTCCTGTCATGCTGTGTCATCGGCTAGAAGCAGTCAAGGGTAAGGGTGACCTCAGCTCAAACGCAATGGCAGATGCAGAAAGTCAGCAGCGAGAGTTCTTTCTATAATCGGAAATCTCTGTGCTTTTGTTTTAATATGAAAGGTCAGGTGATGCTTTTGCTGCCCTAATTCCCGTGTAGTAATGAACACGCCTCTTCAGTTGTTTTTCCCAGAGTGGGGAGAGACGAGCCTGATCCTGGGTCCCTTTGACCTGCCACTCAGCCCAGCTGGACCTGGTCGTGGGCCAGCCTCAGCATGCCGATCTGAACAACTCAGCTCACATAATTCACCCCCTCAGTGTGAATGAAAAAAACGAAAACTTTTCTCACTGGTTATGTTTTGTAGATTAAATCTTCTATTATAAAATAATGATTGAAATAATGATTTCATCTGAGCAGGAGCTTATACGTTGGATATTTTGTTACCTGCAGCTGAAATCATCCTGATTGTCATAATTGGGAAGCAGAACTCTTAGTCAACTCTGCTCCCCACTGCGAGTTATCTTGAAGGCACTCTGAATCGAGCACTTCTGTGGCTACCCCAATATGTAAAGAACGTTAGTAAAACAATAATCATTGTCATCAAGGAATTCATAGTTTACTGAGTCCTTGATCTCCCATTTCAAATTTCAGTACCATAATCATAATTCAATACTGTAATTGTTATCAAAGCACAGGGAGGTGAGTGGTCTTGGGGTGAAGCTTAATAAATTCCTCTCCCCACTCAAGTCCACCAGATTTAACGTCTACTTGACACTGTGAGTTCTGCTCAATTCTGAAGAGCTATTTTGAAGATCATACTTTTTGCATTAAAACATTTGCTTTTCATATAAGCACTGGACAGTTTCTCAGTTATAGCTGGTTATTTAGACTTCAGTGTTCACATAATTAATCGCCTAAATTGAGATTCTTTAAAAAATAAAAGGGAACACAGTCCATAATTAGAACCAAGTGATACCCGTACACCTGGACTGTCCCCACCAGCCAGGAGGTTTGCGCACCGTACCTACACTACACCTGCCTTCTCTCAAATGGCCTCAATCAGTTGTTTGCAGACAGTTTTCAGCTTCTCTGTGGGACTGAGCCCTGCTGTGTTGCTTCTTTCTAGCCAGACTCAGAGAGAGGAAGAGGGTTTCCAGTCCACGGAGCACAGGGGTTCTCTGCAGCCCGGGCTACGTCCCTCTCCGTCAGTGAGCCTGCAGGCGTGTGCTAACGAGCCTGGTCATGTTAAAACACCTGCTGCCACTCCGCTCAGCTCTGGCACAAGGCCTGCTGCTTAGCTCAGCTGAGGAACGTTAAGGCCTCATTGGCTCTCTTCTGCCATCAGCAAAGGCGTTCGTGGAAGATTTTAAGATTTTTGTCTTCTACTGTTCGTCTAGAACATCTCTTGATCGCACAGTGGCTTGAATTTACCTTTTTATAAATGGAGTGTTATGTGTGTGTCTCTGGGGATGCACTCATATAAATGAAGTTTGGAAAGGCATAGCCCAGGGGGCTGAAACACAGAGCCAGAGCTTCATGCCATTCATTGGTCTGCAAATGTATATTAGAAGATTATTATTCTATTAGGATGGCATTTCAAACTGTATGCTTAGATACTCAGCATTTAAGGAAATATTCTGACATTCTGGTAGTGGTTTGAAAACATTTGCATTCTTCCTGTGCAACTTGGTTCATCTGGATATACATGGGTGTGTGTTTTGTTTTGTTTTTTTAGCAAAAGTAATTAACAAAACCACTAGGTTATCATTCATTGGTTACCCAATTAAGAAAGTGAGTTTTATATTCACAGTTGATATGGGCAACAGCTCTGGTGAGTGAAGCTCAGAAACAGAGGAGAAGACCCCAGGATGCTGCCGCTACTCCCCCAGCTCCTACTGATCTACCTCTGCTCCAAGCAATGCAGAGGCGCTGCCCACATCTTTCAGCATTTCCTTGGGGGAGACAATGATGAAATGTTTCATGATAAACAGATTTGGAAGATTTATTGCCCGGGCTGTAGAAAGAAGAGCCTCCCACCTTGAAGGGAATCTTGTCAGAGGCACGTGAGAGCCTGGAGAATTAATGCATTTGTTCTATGGACCATTTGCCATCAGTAGCTTTTCTTAAATAACTTTTTTTTCTCAGTTATAAAATGGCTCAGTATCACTGTAGAAACTTTGGAAAACAGAGCAGAGCACGTGCATCACAAATTTGCCATTCCATCTGTCAAAGATAACCCTCAGTTCATCAAGATATAAATTACAGAAGCTCATTTTTGTTTATACAAAAAAAAAAAAAGGAAAAATTCTTATCTGTATCTATAAGTCATTGGTTCTCAATCAGAGGCAGCTTTGCCCTTCAGGGGACATTCAGTAATGTCAGGAGATACATTTGGTGGTCACAGTGGAGGAGGGGAGTCATAGCTGCATCTAATGTTTTTGCCAAACATCTTACAAACACAGGGCAGCCACCCCTCCCCGTCAACAAAGAATTTTAAGGCCCTAAATGTTAGGAGTCCTGAGGCTGAGAAGCCCTGGTATAGATGGTGGCAAGACTAAATGGGTAGATGAATTAATCATGTCTTTAATTTTCTATATTTTATGATATTTTGACAGCTTAAAAAGTCTGCTGGCCGCAGAAAGACTGCCCTTCCCAGGGCCAGCCGTTCTCTCCTGCATGTCGACCATTCCTGAGTCTGTGGCCCCAGCCACTTCCTTATCTAAGTCTCACACATAAAGCCATGCTTCCCCCGCCCTGTAGCATCCCCGGGCCGGGCCAGGCACCAGCCAACTAGGGTTCACCCCTGAGTCCCCAAGCCCTCGGGAATTATTCGAACTCGCCAACCCTGAGCAATTTACTCTCCTGTGCTTTGCCTTTTCCTCGGAAAGCCCGACAACGGCTCTGGCTAAGACTCTCCCCTTGCTTCTGTCTTCTGCCACCTGCCCAAAACCTAGTGCTTCCCCTGCGACCCTGCGTGGTGCGCAGTGACACTCTCTCTGACAGCTGTGAGTATAAAAAATCTCTTCTAAGCCTCAGTCTCCTTCTGTCTTGTGGCTGCACGGACTTGATGCATACCGCATCCAACATCTGCAATCTTAGAAAAGTGGGTAATGAAAATAATTGCTTCCTCGTCTTCCCACCCGGAATAATTCTGGAGACTAAAAAGACAGTGGAGACATACGCCACATACTTTCTCAGGGCACTCCTTTCCTGACGGCCTTCCTCCAGCTCCCGGTAACAGGTCTGTTTCCTGATTTCTTTCTCCCAGAAGCTTTTGAGCTCATGACACGTTTCACAGCAGAAGACTTCCCGGCGGACGTACTGGTTGTTCATTCCCTGAAAATGAAAGATAAAGCGAACCCGAGTACTTCGAATAAAGCCACTGTAATTTTGGAGCGGTGAGGGATGAGCTCGAATCCTTACACTGGCGCTCGCACTTCCTGCGCGTGTCGACAAATCACACGCTCACTGTGACTTCGTTTGTCAACCGCGGACGGGGATGATAATGGCGATCATCAGAAAGTACTGCGAAAAATGCTGAAATGAACAGAAGTGCAAAGGACGTCTAATAACCCTTCCAGATGATCTGATTCTACAAGGGCTTGCCCCTTTCGCTGTCCCCGAGCCATTTTACAACTCTGTAAATTACAGAAAAAAATGGAGAATGCAAATGATTTTTGAACAGAGATTCGAATGTATATTGTTCAGTGGAATGAACTGACATCCCTGTGAATAGCAACCAATTTTCACCTGCTTATGAATTCACTTCTGTCTCCTTAATTGCTTGTATATGTGTGGGTTGTTTTTTTTTTTTTAATTCTCTTAGAATCTGTTGTAGTACCTTACTCATTTTCTCATTAATTATAATAAGTTAAGTAAAATATTTGACCCGTGTACATTTCATATTTGTAGGGGAGTCATGATTTTAACTTAAAACGTTATCCTTTAGCAGTTACTTCACAATCGTGTGTGTGTGTGTGCGCGCGTGCAGAATGAGATGGTGTACGCAAAGCTCCAAACACAATGCATGACAGTAAGAGGCACCCAACCAATGTTATGCTTTTTCCATCCTTCCTCGCAGAATGACAAGAACGTCTACCATTTACTGAGCAGGTGATGTGTGACAGGCATTTCTTACACACTGTCCCATTTGATCCCCACCACAGCTCTCTGAGATGGGTGATTCTTGTTTAGATAAGGAATTTGCCTATAGCCTTGTCACTACTGGACATAAGAAAGCCAGAGTTTGGACTGAGGTCTGTCCATTTTCAAAGTGAATGCCCTTTGCTCTACCAATCCTCATCACAAGAAATGGTGACTGTATTTGGAATTGGCTACATCCAGAGCAAGCTCGTGTGGCATGTGTGTGTGCAGGACCCGTGAAAGTATGCATGTTTAACACTAAAAAAATTTACTTTTTTTTACCTAAACAGTGCCCGTTTTCCAGATCTTAGTGGCTCTGGCGAGCAGGTAGATGCAATGAACTGCAAGACAAATCCTTCTCTGCCTGCTGGTGAGTTCCTGCTTAGGGGAGAGCTTTGGCCCTAGTGGGAGATTGGCGAGAACCTAGACTTTCTCTCCCTCACTACAGAGTCCCAGGGGTCCCATTCAGGCTGGACTGGCCGATCACAGCCCAGAGAACTGGGGGTGGAGTTCAGAAAAAGCTTCAGGGAATAAATAAGACATTTATTATTTTATATATATAATATAGAATAACAATTCTATATTATAGAATTATAATATTTTATAATATAAAATATATTTATAAATTTATATACAGAATAAAATAGAATATTTTATTTATATTCTATTTTTAATAATAGACTCTTACACTTGTATCGGAGAGGTGGCAAGACCTTCCCACTTGGAGAGAGATATAAATGTCCTGAAGCAGGAAGAAGCTTGGTTTTCTGGAACTGAAAGCAGCTTTGAGTACCCTATAAAGATTTTTATTTAAAAATCCATGTCTCCTATTTTTCCTCCTAGACCCATCTTCTAATCATCTGGTCATTTCTGTAGCTGCAACCGACCTGGGCAAAACTGTGCTCGGAGCACCTGGGGGAGCACTGGCCCCTGGAGTGTCTCCAGATGTTCTCTGCACCCCGCTCTGAAGGGTGGAGCAGGGCTGGTCCTGCAGCCTCGTGGGAGCACATGCTCTGTCTTATAAGGACATAATCCCACGTATTTTCTGCCCCAGGCTAAGGGATTCAGTGCACAGATTTCTAATAAATTCTTAGTGTCTTGACATTGAAAGAACTGTCAGTGAAAGTATAGATCAGACTTTTAAATTTTCATTCGTAGAACTAGAGTATGAGACAGTGCAGTTAGGTTTCCTGTGGATTTTGTCCAAGCTGCAGGGACATCGGCGGGCTCTCACTTTCCTGATGTGAGCTCTGCCTGTATAAACGCGAGGTGAGAAAGCAGCACTTGCTTTGAACTGGGAGGAAGGTGTTAATGCAGACGTGCCACTGAAATAGACAAAAAGGAATGCACGATGTAGTCACACTTTTATTAAAGATGCTCCTAAAAACTGAGAGTTTATATTTGGTATCTGGTATTCAGAGAAAGGACAGTTTGGTCAACTAGGAACTCACTAAATTTTTTTTCTTGAAATTTAGATTTATTTTATTCTAAGGAAGTTTTTGTTTAAAAAAAAAAAGAAAGGCTTAGGCAGGAACACGGGCTGCCCACAACATCATGTCATTTCACATTCATTCCATTTGGCACAAAGGTGTGGTGTTCACATGGAAGGAGGATTTATTCTAAAAGACACTGTAGTTGCATAATTATGAGTTAGGTTAAGAGAGATGGTGGAAAGCAGGGTGGTGTTCTACACACCCAAGGGTGTGATTTAATTTAAATCAGGGTAAGCCCAGAGGAAATCAGGCAGCAGGCTCTGAGCAATCTGAGGCATATTGCCTCTGCTTCCTATTCCCTTTGGGTCAGGAAGCACTTCTGGGGCTGTGATATCTTGTAAACTTCCGGAGGGGTCAGACTCAAACACACTCAGGGGCCAGGCCAAGCTCCCTTCAGTCAGGAGGGAGTGAAGCTACTGGACCTGAGCAATGGGGAGCAGTGGGCACCGTGGTCATCAGCAGAACACGTTCTCTGCTTCAAGACATCACATTTAAGAAGGAGGCAAACAGCGTGCTCACTGCAGAGAAGAGGGGTTTTGGATGCCTGCAGCCTGAGGGCTACCTAGCCGCTCCTCTTAAGGGATGCGTTCTCTGACCTACAGTTTTGGCCTTCTGTCTTTCTTTCTTAGCTTTTCTTAAAACCTCCTCCCCAGGCTCTCCCTGCAGGGCATCCTGAACTATTTCACTTTTGTTCTGCCTCCCTTCTCTCTACAGTCTCTCTGAGCATCCACTCTCCTGCCTCCAAACCTGAGTGTGCAAATACTATCCTCACTGGCCCGACTGGCTTTTGCTGTCATCCCGGCAGCAACTGGGGTTGGAACTTTCCACCAAGCCTCACGTCACCCACTAGAGGACATGTGGACGCAGCCACCTGCCAAACACAGCTTGGGTCCCCGCCTCACTCGCCAGGCCTGGAGGCTGTGTTCTGACAGCCAGGATGGCCAGGGAGCTAGGAAGGAGGACAGGGGACGATTGTCACTATTGTCACTTTGGGCAATAAGTCCTTCAAGGGCTCCGAGCCCCGGTTTCCTTATTCATGAAGTGGAGATTAAATGGCAATATAGAGGAAGGCACTTAACACACTACCATTCATTCCCCAATTGTTCATCTGCCAACACAACGCATGCTTGCCCTCCGGGAGCTCGCAGTCTATTGTCTCATCCCTGATAAGAAACTGCAAATGTTAACCGAGGCGGGAGGGTGCAGCTCAGGGGTAGAGTGTGTGCCTAGCATGCACCAGTCCTGGGTTCAGTCTCCAGCACTTCCATTGAAATACATAAATACATAAATAAATAAATGCCTAATTACCTCTCCCCAAAATAAAAAAAATTAAAATAGAAACAATTTTAAAATACTAACCGAATTTGAACCATCACCTATATAAATTCTCATTGTCTTTATACATGATATTAAATGCTTTGCCCCTTCTTGATTCAGACCATATTTAAGGTTTATTTATCTCCGTTGCTGGGTTTGTTGGAACTGGAAAGCCTTAGATCTCAGGGATAAGATGCTTCCTTTCTTGTCCAAGGTCAAGGGTTGGACTGTAAACAGAGAACCCCTTAGCAAAACAGTCTTGGTGATAAGTTCCACCCTTACATCATTTAGGATATTATATTTGGGGATCCTTGAGGTCAGACTTTATAACCACAGTCACTGAGCAATGCCCGGTATGTTTAAGAAGTAATTGTCTTACTGAAGTTGACAGTTTCCACTCTGCTAAAGATGGGACTCAGTTCTCCCATGTTACTTTGTAACATAAACCTAACTGCTTGTTTTGCTGGAAACTTGAACTTCAGCACTGAGGGTCACGGCAATCTGTAAGAGCTTCTGCAAGAGGAAATGCAGTTTGTTTTAGACAAGCTATACCACCCTCCCGGCGCCCCGCCCTGCTTTGTACTTTCTGCATCCGGTGCCTCGCCTACTGTGCTCATGGTGGTAGCTGCTGCCCTCCCCTTCGTACCCTCAAGAAACAGAATTGACGGTAATTTTAAAATAGCATTTTTAGGAAGATATCAAAATGAGGCAGGAAACAGAAAATTGAAGGTGTCCGCTTTTCCCCAGGGGCGCTGGTGGAACCAGCACCTCCACCTGGTTCAGGCAGAGAAAATCATCAACTGTGTATGTGGTCCCGCCCCTCCAGGGGCTCCGATGAAAGTGAAAAGGCACTTCTCTCCCCAGCCGTCCTCTGGGTGGGGTCGGGAAGAAGGCAAAGCCACTCTGATCTCCTGTGGGACAACTCGGTGGTGCTTTTTATAGCCCCAGAAATAAGAAGTGCTGAGGAACGTCCGGATGCCTAAAACCCATCGGTACCAGCAACCTCCTGAGTCACTTTTAAAGATCTTTGAGATTAAGATCTGTTTTTTTTTTTTACTGAGGAAACTTTAAGACTCAGCTGTCTCCATTATGTTCTTGTGAAACTGATTTTTTTTTTTAATAACCTAAGTCTAGGTCTTTATACTTATTCCTTTTAAATTTCAACCTGCTACTTTCATCCCGTGGTATAAGCAGATTAGAGGGGAGCAGACTTCTTAGATGGGTACATGCATGTGCTTTTAATGTCTTTTTAGTCCCCCCTGATCCTGAAATTCTCTAAGAACACAGGATAATTTCTTTTTCTTGACACCTAGATAGCTGTATTTTCCTCTACCCACCATGGTTCAAAACTCAGAAGCAGCAAGTTTAAATAACTAATGTGTCCCTAAGTTCACATAAATGACTCATTTTGCATTTTTCATAATAAACACTTAGGAATAGTATGTGATTCCCAACCTTTAAAAATATATATCAGAGTGAAGTAAGCCAGAAAGAAAAATACCATATGATATCATCACTCATATGTAGAATCTAAAAAAAAAAAACAGAAAAAAAAAAAAAGAAGACACTAATGAACTCATCTACAAAACAGAAACACACTTGCAGACATTGTAAACAATCTTATGGTTTCCAGGTGGGAAAGGGTGGGAAGGGATAAATTTGGGAGTTTGAGATTTGCAAAGGTTAACCACACTATATATAAAAATAGATTAAAAAAACCAAATTTCTTCTTTATAGCATAGGGAACTATATTCGATACCTTGTAATAACCTTTAATGAAAAAGAATATGAAAATTAATATATGTATGTATATATACATATATGCATGACTAGGACATTATGCTGTACACCAGAAATTGACACGTTGTAACTGACTATACTGCAATAAAAATTTATTTTTAAAGATGAAAAAATATATATATCAGTTTTACTGTATTTATCTTTTTGTTTCCCCAGTGTTGATAAAACCATAGATACAGAGAAATATTTCTCCTCTTGAAGGTAAGCAATAGGGTAAAATGAACTGATATTAAACCCTGGGTGACAGAAAGGAGTGGATGTGAGTTCAGGTATGAAGTGAGTTCACGCCTCCACAAAGGGGCCAGGGAAAACCTGCTATCATGCCTTTACCTACTGGCTGGTGGGCTGCTAGCCTGTGATCTCTGGCTTTTTTTTTTTAATTGAGGTATGGTCAGTTTCAATGTCATGTCAATGTCTGGTGTACAGCACAATGTTTCAGTCATACACGAATATACATATATTCATTTTCTTATTCTTTTTCACCATAAGCTACTATAAGATATTGAGTATATTTCCCTGTGCTATATCTGGCTTATTTTTATGCTCTTTATTGAGTATTTACTGAACACCTTCATTCTTCAAAATACTTTATATCTTGCATTCATTTCTCACAACCCTATTCTTACCCGCATTTGGCAGAGGAGGTGCAAGCCGCTGCCCAAGGTCATCTCATCCTTGGTGATGGAGTTGGGGTGCAAACCCACCCCGTCTCCTAAGCCTGTGCTCACACACTCGTACACTACCCGGCCAGCCCATCAGAAAGATGGCAGCTCATGGGAAGAGAACGTAAGAAGCACACACCGTGGTTAAATCCCTTCTGAGTGATAAGTAAATCGTTCATTCTTCATCAAGGCAGAAGTACATTGGCTTTTTGCCAGGATTATTTTACACTTATTGCACTAAGACAAACTTCCCTTCTCTCCAATACCTCTCTGAGAGGTGCCCACTAGTATCAGTTTTATGTGCATCGTGATAAGAACTAAAACACACATACACACAAACCAGGAGCACCTTCCCCCCATCTCACACAAATGCTAGTCCTGTCACCTGGAAATCCTGCCTCTACAGGGGTCAGGGAACACAGCCATCATTACTTCATGTCCTCTTGTGTGGTCTATCTCATCCACAGTGAACATATCTTTAGGAATAATGCTTCTAGCATCACTTGCTAAGATGACTACAACCGACGGTGGGCCTGAGACATGTTGATGGGTTTTCCTCCCACCCGGGCCTTTGGCCCCCTCTAGGCAGAGAATAAAATGAGTTTCCTTCGCCTCTCCTCCTTTGCAGGTGGAAGATGGAGCATTATGTGAAAACAGTCCTCCTCAGTTTAGCACTTTTTCAGGAAACATTTTTTCCTTAACCTCTCCTCCAAAATTCAGACAGTCTATTTGAATTTAAGTCTTGAGTCGCTCTCCATAGTTCTCTCTCCAGTTAATATCCTTCAACTCTACCTCTGATTTGGCCCATAGTAGGATATTTGGGTCTTAAGAAAAGCTGCAGGTGGAATGAAAGACTGCCTAGGGCAGTACGAGTGAGTTCTGAGATAGTTGCAGATTTTAAGTGAGGACTAATAAGAAAAAAAGGCTTGTACTGAATGTGTCCATAGTAACTCCGTCCTGTTGTTTCCTCTGGGGTTTATCTGAATTAATTGGAAATGACACTAAGTCATGAAGGAGGGACACCAATAATTATTAGACAAGTAACTGACAATTGAGTAAAGAAGTGACCTTGAGTCCATGTGACCTTGGGGAACTTCTATAACCTTTCTAAAGCTTAAGTTTCTCAATAAAAAAAAAAAAAAAGATTAAGAGGGGGAGGGTATAGCTCAATGGTAGAGTGTGTGCTTAGCATGCATGAGGTCCTGGGTTCAATCCCCAGTACCTCCATTAAAAAAAATTAAACAAATAAACTTAATTATCTAGCCCCACAAAAAAAATTAAAAAAAGAATTTAAAGAAATGGCATCTTAGCAACTGGTGCTAGAAACATTATTCCTGAAAGAAAAAAATCCTCTGAGAATTAAATGAGATTAACATCTAAAATGCTTAACGTAATGTTGTGGAGAGACACTCATCATTCTCACCTATGTTCAGATTAACAGCCTGAATCAAGTACAATGCTAAATGTTATCTCATTCAGTCCTCAGTATATTGTAGGTTTTATTATTTCTGTATTTGTGAACGAGAAAGTGAGTCTGAGAGCTTAAGTGACTTACCCCCAGCCCCACAGCTAACAAGAAGGAAAGCCAGGATTTGGCCTCTTGGTTCCCAGTTTTTGAGCCCTACATGGTCTAATGGGAAAAAACTTGGAGTTCTCCGTGGGCCATGTAGCTGTGCCTTAGATTCCAGTAGAAACATACACTGGGCACATGCAGTGTTATAATAAAACACTACAAACCAAAAGCAAACAGAGTTCAGCCACCTCCATGTCCTGGGTCACCGCTAACCACTGTAGGTTTATATTGGCCACATCCGGGCTATTCCATCTGACGCCCAGTCACCTAACTGGGGACCGGGAGGTCACAAAGCCCATCCTGTCATGCACAGAGAAGCCTCTGGGTCTGTGTTCGCCCAACACCACTGAAGCACAGAGAGCCTCTGTGCCTGGCTGAGTTGGGACCAAGAGCCAGCTCTCCATAACCTTGTCCCATGAACTAGACTGTAATTACTGTGGACAAGGACCTTGCTTAATCAGACATCCTTCACCCAGCGCATCGTAAACTTGCTTGTCCAACGGACACAATGCTTATGATTCCCTCAGGCTGACATCACTCATCTGGTCAAAATTCTCCAAAGGATTTTGAGCTAAATATGATAACTTCTCCAGCAAATGTTATGTTCCACTCCCATTAAAAGCTTTAACGATAAACGTTAAGATGGTTAAAATACAAAATTCGGCTAAAATGTTGTTTCTCCTCTCCCCACCCCCAAATTCCAGCGCAGCGGCTATCTGACTGTCACTAATCAACATTACTTTTTGTTCTGAACAGGAAATGAGCTGTGTGTCTTTTTTTAAAAGTGGGCTCCAGCCAGGGTCCAATTTCCCAAATAGTTGAGTTTCCAGAAATATCTTTTTCTTCTTTAAGAAAACGGAATATCTGGAACAAACCTCCTTAATCACCTAGGACAGTTTTAAAATCTGTTTCCTTTTGTTGTGTTGGCCCCTATGTTTGGGGATCCATATGAAAATGACTGCATGCCATAATTTATTCAATCTTTCTCATCAGTAAATCTCCCAAATAATTTGATCGAGTTATGAACTTCTACATTATTAGCAAATACGCTCCTTTAAGACTGCATTTAAAAAAATGTAAATGGAGTACAGGTACCCAGCAGAACATTTCAAGTACTAAAGGATATAAAATTGAAAGTCTTTCTTCTCTTTCCTTGCGGCCGCCTGATACACTTCCCAAAGATGTCCATTGTTAATGACGTCTTATTTATAGTTCTAATTGGGGGGGGGGGGTCATTAAATCTATTTATTTATTTATCTTTAGTTTTTCTTTTTCTTTCTTTCTTTTTAAATGGAGGTACTGGGGATTGAACCCAGGACCTCTTGTATGCTAAGCATGCACTCAATCACTTGAGCTATACCCTCCCCACCATATCTCCATTTTAATAAAACCACATGTGTGTATGTTTTTTGCAAGCAGAACCGTACTACATAAGACTGTTCTGCGTTTTTCTTTTTTTTTTTTTTTAACTTACCAGCCCATATTGTTTTTCATGGTTGCCATTGTTTATGGATATGCTGTAATTTATTTAAACAATCTTATGTTGATGGACATTTAAGTTAATCCCTATTTAGATCTATTCTCCCCAAAATTGCAGAGTGAATCATACATTTTTTTTCACATGTATGTCTGGAGCTGAAACGCCTAGAAATATAATTGCAGGTCAAAATGTTGAATATATAACCCCATATTGCCCTCTGCAGTTACGGGACTGTTGGAATGTTTATAGACTGAGAAAACCCTCTTCTGTAAAAACGCTTCCAGTCTCCACTAGGGAAGCAAATACCAGATTATCAGTGTATTCAGCTCCTAATGAAAAGACACAGCGCGGCTTCTGGTCTTGTACTCAGGAGAACATACCTGAATGTGTCACCCCTAGACGGACCATGGAAAGTAGTCGGCACTCAAAAAAATATTTGTTGAATTAATGGATAAACAGATCACACAGTGCCGATGTAGAGTTAGTATGTATTTTAACCCAACTGTGTTCAAACATAAAAAGAACTCATCATTTAAACAAACGTAAATTTTACCAAGTTTTATTGCATTCTTGTGCTAACAGAAAACATACATAGTTTAGGGTGAGTAAAAAGAAATGTTCCAAGTGCGCACAGTAGATAACCATCTTAAATGGCCAATTATTAATTTCTATTTCTCCTATTTTCTGTCTTCTTTGGATTATATTTGGCGTATAGTTATTTCAGCCATATTGCTATTAACATATAGTTATTTCCTAAATACAGGTTTAAATGCTTTTTATTTTATGTGTTTCTTTCCCTTTGTTTACAAAGTTTCTTTTTAGATTTTGGCAAAGGTATTTCCCTTCAGTCTGCTCCTCTGTGGAGTGAGGTGTTTGGTTTAGAGGTTCACTGAGGCTCCTTCTGGCTCTAACAGTCAGTGAAGTCCATTAGTATCAAGTTCAAGGGAATAATCTGTACCTTCGGCATCACAGGAACCTTGTATTTCAGTCCATGTCTTCCAAGTGAGGATGTCTGGTTGCCTTACACGGATGAGCAGGGCAAATGTCAATGACTGGACGAAAGGGGACTTTAGCAAAAGGGGACTGTGCTTTCATAAAGGAGCCTGTTCTATTTCTCTGCATCCCCACAGCAAAAGTATTTTTTTTTCCACTAAAGTTTATTTTTATTTATTTATTTTTATTGAAGCACTGTCAGTTACAATGTGTCAGTTTCCAGTGAACAGCACGGTGTCCCAGTCATGCATGTACATACAAATACTCGTTTTAATATTCTTTTTCATTGAAAGTTATTACAAGGTATTGAATATAGTTGTCTGTGCTATACAGAAAAATTTGTTTTTTTTTTAACCTGTTTTTATATATGATGGTTATCATTTGCAAATCTCAAACTCCCAAATTTATCCCTTCCCACCCCCTTTCTCCCGGTAACCATAAGATTGTTTACTATATCTGCATTTACTAAAGTTTGTATCTATTAACATAATTAGTTTTATTTGCAGCAACTCGTTACCAGTTTGGAAAAGTCATATTTCCAATGGCAATTAGTAAATTTACTTTACTAAATAACTTACACTGAAACGGTAGCAGAGCTCCCTTTAAATAAATATCAGTTTAGTCAGTAACATTCACTGAACCTTGATTTTGTGTGAGGCTCAAGCACTTATGTCATCTAACAAGGGGCTAGATAACGGTCAATTGTATAAACTAAAGCGAAAGAAAATTCTACAGTTTAATTTCCCAAGTCCCGGGTTATTCAGCCAAGTAAAAAACTCAAAGATTAATTCTCTTGACCTTCAGTTTTCTCAGAAGCCTCCCTGATTCTGGCATCCATAATAAATGTTTCCTTGGGATTAAGTTAGCCATTAATCAACATGAGATACGTTCTCTATTTTATTTAATTTTAAGAGTGACTTGCTCAGTGAGATCAAAAACTGATTTCTGTTTTTTCATACTCTTTAACTTGAAATTCATGCATAATTGACACGTAGAAGTCAGGGATGGAAAAGCTCCCTTGGCCTGTTAAATCTATTCCCAAACTGGTGCAGGGTAGGGTGTTCAAAGTGAGGGGAGAAAATGAGTCCAAGTGGGCAAAAAGACACGTAGACAAGGAGTGGGTCTCAACTCCCAGCCCCAGAAAGGAGCTGTCCCCGCACCTGACAACACAAGCTGAACACACTGTACCTTAAAGACGGATTTGCAGGTGAACTGATCTCCTGCTGGGGTGCAAAGGCAGGCAAGGCTCACAGTCCCACTCCTGGCTCCGCAGTGCTGATTTGTGAAGACGGCGGGTGCTGTCTTGAAATCTTATTGCTAACAGCCCTTTATATACGGAGTAGAGGAGTTAACAGAAATCCCTCAGCCTTTCAAGGTCATTTGAACCAAATTAGTAGCAGAATCAGACAACATCTTTCCAGGGACATTGTAGCCTTCACTTGTGGTGAGAGATGGCTCTAAACAAATCCCATCTCTCTCTGCCCTACCCACCCCAGGGTAGGGGAGCTTCTGTTTTGGCAGATCCCACAAGTGCCATGACTTGGCCTGAACCAAAAGGGATGATTTAGAACATGTATTGGATTATCCATGTGCCTTGTTCCTCTGAGACTTGTGAAAAGCCATCCTCTGCCCCTCGGTGTGCAAACGAGACTGGAACGGGCAGGCTGGTCACTATCGGGTGTCATGTTACAGGAAGACTTAGAGAGGCATCTTGTTCTTTGCAGCCATTAATCCTTGAGTGGAATCTGGTGATGACATATCACGGTCTGCTTAGTTCTCTACCAGTTGAAGCAGGAATTGACCCCTGGTGAGTGTTTTCCAATAAAATGCATCCAAGTGAGATGACTTCTCATTTTAGAGTGGCTCTTATCCCATTTTGGAGGAGCACATTTTGTCCTTAGGAGAAACATTTAGAATACTCACTCATCTGATAACAAAAATAGCTCTACTTTTCATCAAATCCTTCTACTACGTTACTAATTGCACACCCATTACTTGATTCAGTGGGTTAAATTCTTTAACTTACATGTGACAACCTTGTCTTATATTGATGTTCAAATTTTATCTTGTTGAAGTGGTAATGTTTATATTGTGTCCATGAAAGTACTTTAATAAGCTCATTTACTTTAAACTGGATTTCTACTTTAATAGAGCCAAATTTTATATGAAATTTTATTTTCATTAGGAGAGAGAGGAGCGAATTCTGAAACCATTTTGTAGGGCACCACTTGTACCAAAGCAACAATTTAAAGGGAAAAAAAAACTCAATAAAAAATGTTTCTAAGGAGTACATTGAAATCACAGAAGGGATTCTCTTGTTTAAGAAAATACAGTGAAACTGAATAACTAGCAGATGACAGCTTTCTAGATGACAGCTTCTTTCTTTCTCTCCTACTCCCTCCTAGTGAAATAAAAATATTCATATTTTGTGGCAAGATGAGAAAAATTTAAGCATAAAATTTTGTGTTGCTGAGTTAGGACTCCTTCCTCCCTTTTTGTGTGTTTGTGCACGTGCATTGACCAGACCTCCTTAGGAGACAGCATTCCTTCTTAACATTGTCAGGGGCCATGATGACCCATGACCCACTACTCACTTTGTACATACAGATCTGGATGGTGTAAACCACCTATAATACGTTATTTAATGTACAGCTGTCTGTCTCAAGAACTTACATGACAGTGCTTTGACCTCGAGTGGGCAGGATAGTTCTCAGAGTTTTCTGAGACTGTTCCCAGGTTATAACCCTCAGTTTGGCTCATGAAAATTTTCTGTTTCTTTCTTAGTCAACTGATTAAATTTTTTTGATTTTTTTTAACATTTTTTATTGATTTATAATCATTTTACAATGTTGTGTCAAATTCCAGTGTAGAGCACAATTTTTCAGTTATACATGAACATATATATATTCATTGTCACACTGTTTTTCTCTGTGAGCTACCTGATTAATTTCTTCTTCAAGATGCATGGTGTAGCTAACAGGATGTCAGAGATACCCACCAGAGGACACCTGGAGTCGACCCGGAACTGGTGTTTGGTACCAAGCATGGGCCCACTGAGGCCCGCTGGCTTCTCAGCGCGCCTCAGGTGTTCTGGTCTTTTCCTAACATCCAGATTTCATTGTTTGAGTGATGATCCTGAAGATTTTACTCAAGCTGTTCTTACTTGAGACTTGGAGTCTTAAGGGGGCACTTAAGGGGCACATTTCCTAGGCAGGGACCCAGGGGAATCTGGACAGGAGGCCCAAAGAAACAGAGGTGGCTGGGTTTTTGTTAAATTGGGCTTAAATTGAAGAATAAAACAAGTTGGTATATGATCTGAACAAAACTTCTGCTAGTTAAATGAGGGCCTGAATTACTCAGCTCCAAGGGAGACCTACGACAACCATTAAGTGAAAACTGTGTGACAGAGGCTGGTAACCAAGTGCCCCAAGCACCCGCCATGGTTTTAGACTGTTGGAGGGAGAAACCAAGACATGTAGAAGAGTCATACTGACCCAAGGATAATTCCCTGGGTATCGACACTCAGAGGTGGGTCACATTTGACTCACCGCACTGTCCTCAGAAAAACTTTGAGACTGTATCTCATAGCTGAATTAGGCTACCAAATTAATACGGGGAAATTGTGCCTCAAAGGCCAAACAGCTCCCATGCAGTCAGCCACCTATGAGAATACCAGTTGGGTTTACATATGCTTGCAAGTATTTAATTGAGAATTAAAAGAAATTCCACCCTGAAATGGCCAAGATAGGTTCCTTTTTATTTGGCATTCCAAACTCATTTTTCATGAGAAAGTTAAACCTGGCAGTCTCCTGGATTTTACCTGTAGGGTCTACTGGAAACAACACTGGTAAGGGTTTTCCTTTTCGTCTAAAATTAGATTAGCAGGAAAGAAATTTTGTAGGGCTAGATCCTTGGATCCTTTGAATTGGAAAGTCTTCTAAACTATTAAAATTTTAGAGAGCTCTCATCTTAAATTATTATACCTACTTTCATTGTATGCAGAAGACCCAAAAGGCTTCAAAATTCCAAAATAGTCTCATTGAAGGATTTGTTGTAGGATAATTAAAGATTGATGATGTAAAATGTACCTAAATCTCTAACCTTTATCTGAGCAGTGATTCTAGTAATCCCCTATCTGAATTTCCTTTCTACTCTGAAGACACTATTAATTAAATGGTTACCTTTAGAAATAGGACCGCATGAGGCCACTGGCAAGCCTCTTCAGATCAAAGGCTGAACTGAGGGTCATAGCTAAGCATTTCTTAAACCCAGGGAGGGGCCTCCACAGTGTTTGTAAATGGATTTCCAAAATGAGAGGCCACCAGACTGACTACTGACCAGAGCTAACATTTAGAGCGTAATAGGAATTTATTATTATTATTATTTTTTTTGAGGAGGCCCTCTTCTCTAAGCTAAATGAAGAAAAGTAAAACATGCCAACCCAGGTGAGTATGTCAGTCTTCCGATGTCACTGCGGTGGCCAGACAATTCTTTGAGAAATGGAAATCAACTGTCCTTATTTTACAAATCTAGTCTTTGTAAGGACCAGACGTTATGACTCCAGAAATAAGCCCAAACCCACCAATCCTTTTACCATTTCCCAAACTTCCTCTATTTATCTTAAGAGGCTGGTAAGTATTGGGAAAAAAATTCTAGCCATAAGGGAACAAAGTCCTTCTGGGAGGACCTGGCCTTTCTCCTCCTGTGCTTTTGAGATGACAATGTCCTGCCTAGTCTTCTCCAGCAACTCTCATCTTGGTCATCCTTTAACATACAAATTTCAGGGAGGCAAAACAACAGAATAGGTGACTTGGAACATGAATTATCAAGGACAAATAGAAATCTTAAATGTCTTCTCCATAAATATTAGTAAAAAGGATTTAGCCATCTAAATAGGTGACCTCAATTTGTTCCATCTGCCAGAAACCCAATTTGAATCCAACCTCCTTTGTAACTGATTCATGGCTGAAATTTTGGAATGGAAACTACGGAATGTCTGCTTGTGTCTTCTTGTATGTTTATGTATATATGTGTGTGTTGTAGATGTGTGGTAATCCCAAAGTTAATTTGTAAAAAGCTCTATTTAATTGGCTTAAAGGAAATTAGGCACTGATATAAATACTTACAAATATAAAAGAAATTGTCTAGAATGAATTTTGAGTTCACATGACCTGGGAAATATTCAGTATTGAATTAATATCTGGTATTAAAGAGATTATCTTGTTGGCTTAATTAATATAGACATCTTTAGAGTCATGAGAATTAAGTATAATACATTTATTGTAACTAGGTTTACCAGAAACCAAATAAGATCTTATTTTTCCTGTTACAAAGTTTGTCAGCAATAAAAATAGATTGGTATGATGAAACTTTTAAGTAAATAAAATAGAGGTCAATGAGACAAGAACTTTTAGGTAAATGCTTTAGGAATCCAACTTTGTGTAGCCATAGCATTTTGTCCCTTATTTTCTTTTCCATTCAGAAACAAACAGCTTTAGGACAAAATCTGCTTTCTTTTCCCTTAACAAAATGCAATTCCATTCCTCATACCTTCTTTTACTGAAAACACACATCTTACTTTCTGGCACCCTGCCATATCCCCCTTATTCATTTAGTAGCTTTAATGTTACTTCCCTTCCTAGGTACAGCAGAAAAATTATACTTAATACTGAGGACTCTTTAGATGTCTGTATCAATCAAACCAACAAGCTTTAGCTAGCTTCAATACCAGATTTTGATTCAGTGCTGAATATTTTCTAGATCATATGAATCTGAAATTCACTCTGGCCAGTTACATTTGTATTTCTAAGTATTTACATAAGCACTTAATTTCCTTTAGCCAATTAAATAGTGCTCTTTTACAAATTAATTTTGGCAATGCCACATATCTACAACACACATATAGATCCACAAACACAGAGATCTCATAGTTCCCATTCCAAAATTTTAACTATGAATCAGGTACAACAATTTAAAATTCACCAGCTACAAAGGAGGTTGGGTTCAAATTGGGTTTCTGGCAGATGGAACAAATCAGTCACATGTCTAGATGACTAAGACACAAGATTTATATTTGTCCTTAACAAGTCAAGTTCAATTACTTACCCCCTTTCTCAAAATTTGTATTTTAAAAAGATGGTGAGATAGGGGTTTCTCAAAAAGATGAGGTAGAACGCATGCATCTCAAAGGCTTAAGGAGAAAAGCAAGTTACTCCTAGGATGACTTTGTTTCCTTGAAGCCAGAAAAAGCTTTTTCAATACACACAAGTTGCTTAAGATAAATAGGGGCGGTTTTGGGAGTGGTAAAATGATTGATGGGCTTTGGATTATTTCTAGAGCCACACCTCTGGTCCTGTAAAGGCTAGATTTGAAATACTTTTGAGGATCCTTCCTGGATTTGAGAAATTCTCTAATTATGGACCTCAGTTCAGCCTTTGATACGAGGCTTGCCTGCAGCCTCAGGTGGTTTCATTTCTGAAGGTAGCCTGACGGAGCAGCTCTGCCAGGGACCTCAGTGTCCCAGACATTGGGTTCACTTGAGAAACAATACGGGGTGGAATGGAGCCCTCCTCTGGCTTGGGCCTGAGACAGGCTCTTACGGCCAAGAGCAGCCATTTTTCTTGGTGATTACATTCCCCATTAAAGGTCTCTGAACTGGACCATTGTCAAGGATCGAGGGAGCAAGTCCCTTCCCAATGATGGGATGGGACACTCAGGCATGAGCAGAAACTGATGTGCAGAGGTAGAATTTTCTAGCAGGCAGCTAAGTGGAGGGGAGTGGTGAATTGCTTGGTTTGGGGCGTTCCATCCCCATTATACAGGATTGGGAGGACAAAGGTCCAAGGAAATCAATCAGAGTTGGCAGCCTCCATATCTAATAAGAAAACAACCTTCCCACCTGCCATGTCGAGTTACCTGAGGCTTCTCCGGAGAAATGACCAGGTGTCCTTTGGGAGCCAGGGAGAGTCCTGGGCCCATCAGTCTTCGGTCCTCTTGGCCATCATGGTTTGGGTGTCCCAAGCCCCCTTTGGGACTGGGGGCAGTCCCCTTCCAGTGCCTTCTTGTTTGCATATCGGGCAGGGTCCTGGTGGACTTTCCCATACAGGGAGCATTTGTCCTTCCAGTGGCCCTCCTGGCTGGCTTGCCAAAGATGTTGTGGGGGGATAGGTTCTTGCTTCGTGCAGGAAAGTATTCAAGAGCAAGTCATGGTAAAGTGAAACCAAGTTTATTTAGAGAGGTACACACTCCATAGACAGAGCGCAGGCCATCTCAGAAGGCAAGAGAGAGAGGGAGTGACCACAAGGTGTTAGGTTTTTTTTTTTCATATTTCAGTTTTATTAGGTAGAACTGTTACAGTTTGACTGCACATATACAATGTATTGCATATAAATACATATACACAATATACTGCACGTATTTTTAAAATTTACATATATGTTCTGTTCATTGTTTCTAAGAATGTTTAGAGTTTTAGCTTTTTAAACTTACATAGTTATCAATGGAATAAAGCCAATCACAAAATAAGAATTAATTAAAAAAGATACATACACCCTGTTATTAACAGCAACATTATTTGCAATTGCCAAGATATGGAAGCATAGTCACTGCACATCAATAGATGAATGGGTAAAGAAGATGCAGCATAAGTATGTAATGGAATACAACTCACCCATAAGAAAGAAGGATATTGTGCCATTTGCTGCCCTTCATGCACTTTTTTTTCCACTTCAAAACCCATAATTTTATAACTGGCATAAGCATTTCCATTGCATCTAAAACAAGAAAATACCTAGAAATAAACTTAACCAAGGAGATTACCTATACTCTGAAAACTGTAAAATGTTGACAAAGGAAATTGAAGATGATACAAAGAAATGGAAAGGTATCTTGTGCTCTTGGATTGGAAGAATCAACATTATCAAAATGGCCATACTACTCAAAGCAATCTACAGATCCAGTGCAACCATTGCCAAAGTACTCACAACATTTTTCACAGAACTAGAACAAACAATGCCAAAATTCATATGGAACCATAAAAGACCCCGAACTGCCAAAGCAATCTTTTTGTAGGTCTTTTTTTTTTTTTTCTCTTTCTTCTTTTTGTTCTCTTTTCTTATGGTTTGATGACTAGAGACATTCCTTTAACATTTGTTGTAAAGCTGGTTTGGTGGTGCTGAATTCTTTTAGCTTTTGTTTATCTGTGAAGCTTTTTAAAAAAATTTCATTTTATTGAGTTATAGTCAGTTCACAATGTTGTGTCAATTTCCAGTGTAGAGTATAATTTTTCAGTTTTACATGAACATATATATATAGTCATTGTCACACTCTTTTTCACCATGAGTTACCACAAGACCTTGTATATATTTCCCTGTGCAATGCAGTACAATCTTGTTTATCTATTCTATATATACTTGTCAGTATCTACAATTTCAAACTACCAGTCTGTCCCTTCCCACCCCGCTCCCCCCAGCAACCACAAGTTTGTATTCTATGTCTATGAGTCTGTTACTGTTTTACACTTATGTTCATTTGTCTTTTTCTTTTCTTTTCTTTTTTTTAAGATTCTGCTTATGAACAATCTCATGGTATTTTTCTTTCTCTTTCTGGCTTACTTCAGTTAGAATGACGTTCTCCAGGAACATCCATGTTGCTGCAAATGGCGTTATGTTGTCAGCTTTTATGGCTGAGTAGTATTCCATTGTATAAATATACCACATCTTCTTTATCCAGTCATCTGTTGATGGACATTTAGGCTGTTTCCATGACTTGGCTACTGTAAATAGTGCTGCTATGAACATTGGGGTGCAGGTGTCATTTTGAAGTAGGGTTCCTTCTGGCTATGTGCCCAGGAGCGGGATTCCTGGGTCATATGGTAAGTCTATTCCTAGTCTTTTGAGGAATCTCCATACTATTTTCCACAGTGGCTGCACCAAACTGCATTCCCACCAGCAGTGTATCCTTGAAGAAATGACTCATATTCCAAAATAGGAATGTATCTGTCAAGCATTTACTGAACACTTGACTGGCACTGAGCTCAGCCATGCACCTGCATTATTTCATGTCACCTTCACAACAATCCCAGGATCTGAGCACTATTACTATTTCTTTCCCTTCCTCAGATGAGAAAATTGATGCTCAAGTCACACAGCTGCTGCACCTCAGTCCTCAGTCTGACTCCATCCATGGTTGTTAACATACCACCTGACAAAAGAGGAGGTGTCTCCACATCTGATGCACATCAGAATACCTGGGAGCTCTTAAAGTTCCCATCCCTGGGTCTCATTCCTAGACAAATTGAATTAGCACCTCTACATGGATGGGCTCCAGGTAAAGTCAGGTTTGGAAAGGTCGCCTGGTGATTCTAATGGATATATAGTGATGTGACCCACTGCCTTAGAACTCTTAGGTTATAATGAAGGCCACGATTTCCGTTAAATAAACCTTCATATCCAAGCCCTGAGTGTCTGGGTATATAAAAGTCTAGACACTTGGTAAGAGTCCAGTGAGTGACGGTCATCAGCGTGTTCACCAGCACCATCCCTCAGGTGGGATCACCGTGTCAGGGGCCTAAAAGTATGACTGCTTTTGATGCGCACTCAGAACTGCTTTGTGATAGGACTGTGCTAACTTAAAACATTCACATCTAGCCTAGGTAAGCAGTAGGTTGGTTGCTCTGAGAGCATTCCCAGTTGCCCTGGAGTAGCTGTTGACAGAATTGCTGCTTCCAGGTATCTTGGGGCCCTTCAACTCCAGACCTGGATTACTGAGAGTGTGGAAGCCTTGGGGTTTGTTCCCATATTTTGTAGAACAAAACCACAGTCTCTGCTGTGCCTGAACCCTGGCTGCTCCTTGCTGCAGAGAATGGCTTCTCCACTACATGGAGCTTCATCCTGTTCTGAATTCTCTGCTATATTTAGGGGCAAACTAACAGCACCAGGAGCCAGTAAACCAGACATTCAGCTGGGTCCAACACCACAGACCAACCCAGTAGGAGAAGCTTAGTATAATGTCAGCAGGTGGGGAGGAGGCAGTGATTTGCAACTTGCAACAGCTACCCAAGCCTACCCAAGCCTGTGCAAATAAAAAGCAGGGAACGTCAGCTATCTGGTAGAAAGACCTCTCCATCTATCAGACTGCATGTTGGTTCTCAGCACTGATTGAGGCTGGCGTAGGAAGGTTCCAGGCTGTTCCTGGCGCTGTGAAATCTGTCTTCCTCTCTGGGTGATGGGGAGTGAACCTTACTTAGCTCTGTGTGGGAGTGACTGCTCAGAGGTCTGCCTCATAAATGGAAAGAATTAATTAACTTCTACAACTGTTATATGTCCTAAGGCTGATAATCATGTCTCAAATCCTTGTAAATTCTATGCCGGATTTAACATTTGGACTTTGTGCTTAATGTGTGACACATCTCCCACAGAATCATGGAAGCTGGTACCTGAATGGTCCTAGATTCACCCTGTCCTGGAGTGTCCAAGACACATCGGACCACAGGGGCAGGATGTGTAGCCTGAGCTTGTCTTAGCACAGCCCTCAGGGCAGCCACTGTCAATCAAATCAGAGGGAATCCTGTGCTCCCTCCCTGACCAGTACCATCACTGCAGTTTGCAGACAGAAAGCAGGATTAACATGATGTAGGGGGAAAAGCAGCTGTCTCTGAGGCTCTGCGCTACTCAGGAGGGGAGCTTCTGGTCCTCTGACTTAACGTGAATGATGTGAATGCCTCATTCAGATGCAGCATTAACATCAGCATTCTCAAGTCAGAAAATCTCAATAATAATAGCAATGTACCTTGAAATATTAAAATAGCGCATTCACAAGTGAAGGCTCCATATGGGTAGAGACTTTTTTTTAAATTAACTGTCTAACAAGTGCTCCATAAATATTTGTTGAATGGACAAATAAAAAAAATAATGGCCATGGCATGAACTTGTCAGATAATGATAGACAATCACAGGCAGGTCCTCTGAACGCAGGCGCTATGTATCCAGCTGGGAGACGGTGCAGGGGCCCACGTGGTTCTCCAGAGTTACAGCCCCAATAGGTTTGGGCTCCGTGTACTTGGACCCCTAGCTCTTCAAGGCACAGGCTTCAGTTCACCAATGAACACAACCCTGTGCCCTACTCCAGAAAGTCTCACGATTTCCCTCTCTCTTTATTCCCATTCATCCTGGTCGTGGTCCTGGCCTGTGATGTGGGCAGGGAAGACTACACACTTCCCAGGAACAGGCCTCACCATGGTTGGCATCTTCAAGGACCCAGGTAGTGTTGCTATGCCAGACAATAGCCATGTCCAGCTCCTAGCTGCCTCTTGGTCATCACTTGCAAACTGCCACAAGATCTTACAGGCTATCATCTTATTGTACCTGGAACCCAACAGTGTTAATTGTGTTGCTCAGCTAGATTGCACTTGTTTATTCAGAGATTAAAGACAAACTACCAGGGGAAATGGTCACAAAATGTGCCTTAATAAACTCTACAGGGAAAATTCTGAAGCCCAAAGTTAGACATTTTCCTCCCTCTCTTCCTCCTTTCCCTCCTTCCCTCTCTCTCTTCTTTCTTCCCTCCAAAATGTGATTTTAACTCCAACAATAATGGTTTAATAAAATATTTAATGCAAGTGTTTTAAAGGACCAATTTGGGGAGGAGCGAAGATAATGGAGTAGAGAGACTCAAAGATCATCTTCTCCCACAAATACACCAAGAATTACATTTACAAACCCATTGAATCGCACAGAACACCTACTGAACTCTGGCAGTCTGTCTTTTGTTTTGAAATACAGGAGGATTCTCACAAAATCTGGTAGAAAAAAAAAGGAGAAAAATTCGGAGCAAGACTGGTCCTACAGGGAGGGAGTGGCATAGAAAGAAAGGCACCCTCATGCTGGGTTGCCCCCTCTCCAGCCGGAAGGTCAGCAGGGACAGAAGCGAAGCTTCCGAGGTTCAGGGGAGAAAGTGGCAATGACATGGCAGACAGAACTAAGGGAAACTGACACTGAGGGTCCCTGTAATCCACGACCCTAGATGCGAGCCGGCAGGGATGCCAGGACAGGCTGCTGGAAATTGGTGAGTTGCACAGGCAGAGGGCAGGGGCCCACTGCACAGAGGCAGCCTCAGGGGACTGGAGGGCAGTGTGAGCTCTGGCTGGGGGTGTGTGTGGAACAGAACAGCCTGGGACCCCTATTAAAAAGCACTACTGTTGGTGGCGGGGTGGGAGAGGGATGCAGCACAGCAGCGCCATAGCTGCTTTCTCTGTTTGGTTCCAGTGTTCTCTTGAGAAGAGAGGTGGGGCTTGGTCATAGCCAACACTGCTGCACAGAGAAGGGGCTGAAAGCTGAATTCATACCCAACAGCCCTGTAACTTCACAGGCCAGACTGAGATTTGTTTACAACCCCAGGCAGAGAGGGCAGATTTGCTTTCTCTGGACCCTTTGTGGACCCATGCCTCTGGAACTTACAGGCAGTGAATGGAGTTCTGACTCACGGGGGGCAGTAAGTACGGGTATTTATAACAGGCCAGCATATGGTACCATATGGGGAGGTGGGGCTGGGGTCTGTGCTGATCCTGTGGTGGGCCACAGATTCAGGTGTGTGACTGCACGCCTGCTACTATGGCTCCAAGCAGCTGACTTGGAGGATTTGGTGGATTGGTGGTTCCTGGGGCTCAGAACCTGGGGGACACCAGAGCAGGTGGCTGACATTCCCGCAGCTAAGGTGGGGACAAACGCAGCACCAACAAAGAGTACTTTGTAAGCCCACATAGTAAGTGACTGACAACGCCACAGAGGGCACTTCCCAGTAGACATCTCCTGCCTACTCTTCTTCCCACAAATCTAAATCATACAGTAGAGTCACAAAAACCAAAAGGAAACTAAGCTAATACAAAAGAAAATTATCAAACCACAAAGAGAAAAACAAAAAGGAAAAGAAAGGAACAAAGAAGAAATAACAAATCAACTGGAAAACGAAGTTCAAAATGGCTATAAATACACATCTATCAATAATTACTATAAATGTGAATGGACTAAAGGCTCCAATCAAAAGACATAGAGTGGCAGATTGGATAATAAAACAAAAGCCTACAATACGCTGCCTAAAGGAGATCCACTTTAAAGTGAAGGACACACAAAGATTGAAAATGAGAGGATGGAAAAAGATACTTCATGCAAATGGAAATGGCAAGAAAATGGGAGTAACATTACTCATATCAGACAAAATAGACTTTAAAACAAAAACCGTAAAGAGAGATAAAGAAGGACACTATATAATGATCAAAGGAGCAATACAAGATGAGGATGTTACACTTGTTAACATATATGCACCCAACAGAGAAGCACCTAACTATATAAAACAAATACTGACAGACATAAAGGGAGAAACTGATGGGAACACAATAACAGTAGGAGACTTTAGCACCCCACTAACATCATTGGACAGAGCTTCCAGACAGAAAATCAATAAGGCAATGGAGATACTAGATGACACAATAGAACAGTTGGACTTGGTTGATAGTTTTAGGACATTATATACCCCCAAAACAAAATATACATTCTTTTCAAGTGCTCATGGAACACTCTAGAATAGAACACATGCTCGGGCACAAAAGAAGCCTCAACAAATTTAAGAGGACAGAAATTATTCCAAGCATCTTTTCTCACCACAATGTCATGAAACTAGAAATCAACCACAGAAAAACAAATGAGAAAAAAACAACAGCATGGAGACTAAACAACATGTTTTTTAAAAAAAATAGGTCAACGATGAAATCAAAGAAGAAATTAAAAAATACCTTAAGGCAAATGACAATGAAAATACAACCACACAAAATCTATGGGATGCAGTAAAAGCAGTCTTAAGAGGGAATTTCATAGCAATATAGGCCTTCCTCAAAAAACAAGAACAATCTCAAATAAACAACCTAACCTACCATCTAAAAGAATTAGAAAAAGAGTAACAAACAAAACCTAAAGTCAGCAGAAGGAAAGAAATAATAAAGATTAGAGAAGAAATAAAAAATAGAGATTTTTTTTTAAAATAGAAAAAAATCAATCAAACCAAGAGCTGGTTTTTTGAAAGGGTGAACAAAATTGACAAACCTCTGGCCAGGCTCACCAAGAAGAAAAGAGAGAGAACACAAATAAACAAAATAAGAAATGAAATGGAGAGATTACAACCAATGCCACAGAAATACAAAAAAATCATAAGAGATTACTATGAACAAATATATGGCAGTAAATTGGACAACTAGAAGAAATGGACATATTTCTAGAAACATACAGTCCACAAAAACTGCATCAAGAAGAAAATAGATCACTTGAACAGATCAAGCACTAGAAGTGAAATAGAATAAACAATAAAAAAACTCCTTGCAAACAAAATTACAGGCCCAGATGGCTTCACTGGGGAATTCTATCAAATCTACAAAGAAGACCTCATACCGATCCTTCTCAAACTCTTCCAAAAGACTGAAAAGGAGGGAATACTCCAAAAATCATTCTATGAAGCCACCATCACCCTGATACCAAAGTCAGACAAAGACACTACCAGAAAAGAAAGCTATAGGCCAATATTGCTAGCCAACATAGATGCAAAAATCCGCAACAAAATATCAGCAAACAGAATGCAACAACACATAAAAAAGATCATACACCATGGTCAAGTTGGGTTCGTCCCAGGGGCACAAGGGTGGTTCAACATATGCAAATTGATCAACGTGACACACCACATCAATAAGAGAAAGAACAAAAATCACATGATCATCTCAATAGATGCAGAAAAAATATTTGATAAAATTCAACACCCACTTATGACAAAAACTTTTGCCAAAGTGGGTACAGAGGGAAAATATCTCAAGATAATAAAAGCTATTTATGACAAACCTACAGCCAGCATAGGTATTCAGTGGTGAAAAACTGAAAGGCTTCCCACTAAAACCTGGAACAAGACAAGGATGCCCACTGTCATCACTTCTATTCAACATAGACTTGGAAGTCCTACCTACTGCAATCAGGCAAGAAAAAGAAATAAAAGGGATCCAAATTGGAAGAAAAGAGGTAAAACTGCCACTATATGTGGATGACATGATATTATATATAGAAAACTTTAAAGCTCCACAAAAACAAAAAAACAAAAGAAAACAAAAATGACTAGAACTGATAAAAGAATTCAGCAAGGTAGCAAGATACAAGATTAATGTACAAAAATCAGTTGCATGTCTTTACACTAACAATGAATTAGCAGGAAAAGAAAGTAAAGAAAAAATCCCTTTTAAAATTGCACCCAAAACAATAAAATACTTAAGAATAAATCTGACCAAGGAGGTGAAAGACTTATACGTGGAGAACTACAAAACATTGATTGAGGAAATTAAAGATGACTTAAAGAAATGGAAAGATATCTCATGCTCTTGGATCGGAAGAATCAATAATGTTAAAATGGCCATACTGCCCAAGGCAATCTACAGATTTAATGTGATCTCTATCAAATTACCCAGGACATTTTTTTTTACAGAACTAGAACAAACAATCCTAAAATTTACATGGAGTCACAGAAGACCTAGAATTGCCAAAGCAATATTGAAGGAAAAGAACAAAGCTGGAGAAATAACTCTCCTATGACTTCAGACAATGCTACAGAGCTACAGTAATCAAAACAGCATGGTATTGGCATAAAAACAGACATAATATTAATGGAACAGAATAGAGAGTCCAGAAATAAATCCACAGACCTATGGTCGATTAATCTTCAACAAAGGAAGAAAGAATATACAATGGAGAAGAGACAGTCTCTTCAGCAAGTGGTGTTGGAAGAACTGGATAGCAGCATGTAAATCAATGAAGTTAGAACACTCCCTCACTCCATACACAAAAATAAACTAAAAATGGCTTAAAGACTGAACTATAAGACAAGACATGATAAATCTCCTAGAAGAAAATATAGGCAAAACATTCTCTGACATAAATCTTAGCAATATTCACCCAGAGCAGTCTACCCAGGTGATAGAAATAAGAGCAAAAATTAAAAAATGGGACCTAATTAAACTTATAAGCTTTTGCATAGCAAAAGAAACCATAAGCAAAACAAAACAACAACCTATGGAATGGGAGAAAATATTTGCAAATGATGTAACTGACAAAGGCTTAATTCCTGGAATATATATAAACAGTTCACAGAACTTAATAACAAAAAAACAAACAACCCAATCCAAAAATGGGTAGAGGACCTAAACAAGCAATTTTCCAATGAACACATACAAATGGCCAACAGGCACATGAAAAAGTCCTCAGTATCACTAATTATCAGAGAAATGCAAATCAAAACTACAATGAGATATCACCTCATACCGGTCAGAATGGCCATCATTCAAAAGTCCAGGAACAATAAATGCTGGAGACTGTGTGAAGAAAAGGGAACCCTTCTACACTGTTGGTGGGAATGTAGTTTGGTGCAGCCATTATGGAAAACAGTATGGAGATTCCTCAAAAAACTAAAAATAGACCTACCATATGATCAAGCAATCCCACTTCTTGGTATATATCCAGAGGGAACTCTAATTTGGAAAGATATATGTGCCCCAATGTTCATACCAGCACTATATACAACAGCCAAGACATGGACGCAATCTAAATGTCCTTCAACAGATGACTGGTTAAAGAAGTTGTGGTCTATTTATACAATGGAATACTACTCAGCCATAAAAAAGAATAAAACAGTGCCATTTGCAGCAACATGGATGGACCTGGAGAATGTCATTCTAAGTGAAGTAAGTCAGAAAGAGAAAGAAAAATGCCATATGACATCACTCACATGTGGAATGTTAAAAGAAAAAAAAAAGGACACTAGGAACTCAACTACAAAATAGAAATAGACTCGCAGACATAGTAAACAATCTTACGGTTACCGGGAAAGGAGGTGGGAAGGGGTAAATTTGGGAGTTTGAGATTTACAAATGTTAGCCACTATATAAAAAATAATTTTAAAAAGCACAGAGAAGTATGTTCAATATCTTGCAATAACCTTTAGTAAAAAATATGAAAATGAATATACATATGTATATAAATGACTGGGACATTGTGCTGTATACCAGAAATGGACACATTATAATTGACTGTACTTCAATTAAAATAAAAGAGACAAGAAACTAAAGGAAATCAGAATAATGATGTCTCTACAAATAGAGATGATCAATGAAGAGTTAGAAATGATTAAAAAGAACCAAAAAGAACTGAAAAGCACAATAATTCAAATAAAAATATTTACTAGAGGATTTCAATAGCAGATTTGCTCACGCAGAAGAATCAGCAAAGTTGAAGTTATCTCAACTGTAATTATCTAGTCTAAGGAAAAGAAAGAAAAAAGAACAAGGAAATACGAACAGACACTAAGAATCCTGTGGAACACCAGCTAGAGTACCACCGTTCAATTAATGTGAGCTTCAGAAGGAGAGGAGATAGGTAAAGAGATAGAATATCTGAACAATAATGGCTAAAATTTTCCCAAATTTGCTTAAAGACATGAACCTACACACCCAAGAAACTTAACAAACTCCATGAAGGATAAATACAAAGACATCCGCATTGAGACAAATTAAAATAAAATGATTGAAAGACAAAGACAAAGAGAAAATCTGAAAAGCATTAAGAGTGTGGCAACTCATCATGTACCTTTATAAGACTTATTTTATTTTATTTTATTTTATTTTATTTTATTTTTTGAAGAGTGATTTTATTTAGGTTTCTTTGGGGGGTGGGTGGGTAAGTAGGTTTATTTATTTATTTAATTTTGAATGAGGCACTGGGGATTGAACCCAGGACCTCGTGTATGCTAAGCATGTGCTCTACCACATGAGCTATAACCTCCCCCTACCTCTATAAAATTAACAGCCAATTTCTCATCAGAAACAATGAAGGTCAGAGGGCAGTTAAATGATATACTTGAAGTATTAAAGGAAAAACATAACATTAACCAAGAATCTACATCTGGCAATTCAAAAAGGAAAAAGAAATTAAGACATTCCCAAGATAATCAATGATAAAGGAGTTTGTTGCTAGGAGACCTGCCTTACAATAAATAATAATTACAATGGAGGTTAGAAAATACTTTGAGAAGAATGAAAATAAAAACAAAATACCAAAACTTATGGAATTCAGTGAAAGCAGTGCTCAGAGGAAGTTCATAGCTGTCAATGTCTACGTTAAAAAAAGAAGGAAGGTCTTAAATCAACTAAATTTATACCTTAAGGGACAAAAAAAAAAAGGAAAGGAAACTAATCTCAAAGCTACCAAAGGGAAATAAATAATAAAGATTAGAGCAGAGAGAAACTAGAAATCAGAAAAGCAATGAAGAAAACCAATGAAACCAAAAGTTGGTTCTTTGATAAGATCAACAAATTGACAAACATGTAACTAAACTCTCCCACCCCTGCTGCCAAAAAAAAAAAAAAAAAAAAAGACAGAGAGAGAGAGAGATAAGATTCAAATTATTAAAATCATAAATGAAGGTAAGGGCATTATTACCAACCTCACAGAAATAAGAAGGACTATAAGAAAATATATGAATAATTGTAGGCCAGCCAATTAGATAACCTGGATGAAATGGACAAATTCCTTGTCAGTTCTTATCAAAACTGACTCAGAAACATCTAAAAAGATTTATAACAAGTAAAGACATTGAAATGGTATTCAGAAACCTCCCAACATAGAAAAGTCTAGGACAAGATGGCTTCACCGGTGAATTCTCCCAAACATTTAAAGAATTAACACTAGTCTTTCTCAAACTCTTCCAAAAAATTGAACAGGAGGGAACACTTCAGAACTCATTCTATGAGGCAAGCATTACGCTGATATGAAATAAGGACATTAAGAAAGAAAACTATGGACCAACATCTCTAATGAATATGGGTACAAAAATCCTCACAAAATACTGGCAAATGGAATCTTAACAACATATTACAAGGATTATATGGCATGGCCAAGTGGGATTTATCCCAGGACTGCAATGGTGGTTATACAAAATCAATCAATGTAACACACCACATTAACAGAATGAAGGAAAACCAGTATTTGATAAAATTCAACACACTTGCATGGTAAAAACACTCAACAAATTAGGAATAGTAAGAAACTACTTCAGGGGGAGGGTATAGCTCACGTGGTAGAGTGCATGCTTAGCATGCATGAGGTCCTGGGTTCAATCCCCAGTACTTCCTCTAGGAAATAAAGAAAGAAACCTAATTCCCCCACCCCACCCCAAAGAGAAACGAACAAAAAGGAAAACATTTTTAAATTAAAAAATGAAATTACCTTAACATAATTAAGTCATATATGAAGAACCAGCTAACATCATACTCTATCATGAAAGACTGAAAACTTCTCCAAGGTCATGAATAAGACAAGGATGCCCACTTTTACCACTTCTATTTAACATAATACTGGAAGTTCTAGCCAGAGCACTTAGGCAAAAACAGAAATAAGAGTCATCCAAATTGGAAAAGATGAAGTAAAATTATCTCTGTTTGCAGATAACATGATCTTATACGTAGAAAACCCTCAAGATGCCACAAAAAATGGTTAGAAATAATAAACTGAGCAAAGTTGCAGGACATAAAATAAACATACAAAAATCAGTTGCATTTTTATACACTAATAATAAAAAATTGATCAGAAAATTTAAAAATCAATTCCATTTACAATTAGCATCCCAAAACATAAAACAGCCATTATTTGTGGCTCTGCAAACTAATATGCTTTCAGCTATTTTTTGTTTAGTCTAAAATTTTGATTAAAAAGAATTAACTTCATAAACCATATCTGTTCACAAGTTGGATTTTTAGGGTATGTATTTGAAATACATATTCTATTTTTTGAATTAAGATAGCCTTTTCTTTCTTTTTTCTTAACTATTTGAGCTACACGCACAAAGCAGACAAGGTGGAGCTACAAAAAAGGCAGCTTTGGGATATACCCTCATAACAATCTGTGACCTGATCATCATATTTTGTGAGTAATTGACAAGATATCAAAATAATGTCTTATAAGAGGAGAAAATCGCTCTTGCATCACAGTTGAGTTGACAGCTCTCCTCACTCACAGTGGGGGACAAGGGGAAACCTCCCTCTAACCAGAGCCAGCCAAGTGGAGCTGCTCCCTGCCAGGTAGCAAGCTCCGCAGTGAGCAGGTGGCCTGAAGCCTTCTAAATCCCTCACCAATACTACAGCCTGGGGGTCTAGAGCTGGTGGGGGGATGACTAGTGAATACAGTCCCAGGTCTCTGCCAAGAAGTCTAATCCCAAAGTCATGATGGAGAGTTATTTGAAAAAACTCTCATCCTTTACTTTTGAATAAATTAATTTTTTCCCCACATATCAACAGAATGTTCATGGGGGGGGAATTCATTTTTGTTAAGTCAAGTTCATATAAGTGATTTTTTCATTTAGGAAGAATTATGTTCTTTTAATGTATCACTAAGGGTGATTTGTAAATTATTAAAACTATTTAGCTAGAAATGATAATTTTACAGTTAATGGGGTTTACAGTAGGATTAATTAACAGACTCTGTGGAACAGAAGATCAATTTTGAAAGGTCTACCACGAATAGATAACGGCTTTTTTGTTTTTAATCCGTAACATTTATTTATTTATTTATTGAAAGTAAATACCAATACAATGAACTAAGGCAAAACATATATAGAAAAATTGTTTTTCCAGATACGGCTAAGTGATTCTTTTCAGTCCAAACCGTTATAGACATATGGCACAACTGGCAACGTAATTATAGTACTTAATTTTTTAATTAAAATTTTTTTCTTCTCCAATAAATTCTTGCTCTACGCCATGATAACTGGGCGCTTCTCCTATCTCATTGGGTCTGTGTCATTCTGCATATACCTTTTTTGGTGTTTGTGGTACCAGCTTTTCTAGAAGGAGAGATTACTTTTTTATTTTCTTTGCCAGAAGAAGTGGAATTGGGTGGCTGATAGTGCAAAAGAATAGCAACCTACCGAGTTCCCCTGCCACAAAAAATATTATCCAACTGACAAGGCTGCTGCAAAAGCTGGCTTGGTAACTGACCACATGCATCTTTGGCTGATTATCTCTAAATGATCAAGTTTCCTTTAGGATATCTTAATGATATTGTACATTTTAAATAAATTTATACTCAGTGAAATTAAACTGCATCAACATTATTGTCTATGCACTGAGTTGCTTCGCACCATATTAAGTTAAAATTCATAAGGTATATATCTTCTAATGAAATACTATCATTTGAAAAAAAAGTTGTTTATACAACCAAATCTCCGTAAATATGTCTATTTAATTACCTGTGGAAAGATAACAGAAACACAAAAGAGAAAACAGAATGCTTTTTTTCTAGTCGTCTGCGTTAAAAAACAAAGCAAAGCAAAGCAAAACAAAACAAAACATTGCAAATAGGTACACCAAAATAAAGCATCAATAAATAAAGCCCTTTGCCTGCCTGTGATGCTGCAGGACTCCATCTGGCGGTCACTGAAACTCCCCAGCGCCCTCTGCTGTACTGGGATGGGATCTACCGCCCTGTTGCCATAGAAATAAGCCTCGGGCAGCTCTGAAATCCCTACCAAGGGACTTCCAGGAGCCCAAGGGGCTAGTAAGAGAGCCTGAATATAGACACAGAAATACAGGAGAAAAATCAACAATTATGGCAAAAATATTTCACAGTATTTAGTACAGGAAAAACTGCCCTTCCCCTTACTTAAGACACCAGAGGAACTGAGTTCGACACGGTATGAGACAGCTACACCATTCACTGGTGAGGAGACAAGTTAGAATTGTTCTAACGTAAGATATTACCTGGAGTTGGGAGTTAAAACATAGGGGAAAAATTAAGTGTCGAAAAGTCCTACAATGGGAATTAGCGCACGTCCAATTGAAGAGAAGTTCGACTTTTTAAAAATCTCATCTAAGAGGTAATAATGCATTTTGGCATTATGTAGTGTAAGTGAAAGTAATTAAAATGAGTTGAAATAAAAACAAATGAAATAATGGGCTGCATTTTATTTTGAATATGCTGGATAAAAGTAACGAAAATATTTAGTTACCTCTATTTTTCTAAAAGCTACGTCAAACATCTTATTCTGTAGGTGTTTTGTGTATGGTGGTATGTGTGTTATTTAGGAATATTTAAAAGCCATTTTTTAAATATTGACTTGCCAGAAATGCTTTAGATTTGCCATTCTAGTAATCATTTTTTTGTACTAGGTGCTTTAGACAAATATATAATCGAGAGCTATATTCTAATGTTAACTCAACACAGAAGGTAACAGGACATGACATATTATGGTACAGAATGATTTTTAAAATAGTGCTATAGAATGTTCCAGAAATAAAAAATAAAATAAACATTTTATTATTTCCAATATTTGAGTTTAATATTAAAAGGCTCATCACAATCATCGACTAATTTCACCTAAATTACAAGTGGAAATGCCTATGACATAGTTTCTCTTTACAACCTCTGTCTTTATCTAAGTTAGAGGTCTGCAAATGTTTTCTATAAAGGGCCAGATAGTAAGCAATTTAGGTTTTGTGGGTCACACATGGCCTCTGTCATGCATTCTTTTATTTTTACAAATTAAAAAAATATATAAAACAATTTTTAGCTTGGGCCTGTACAAAAACAAGGAAACATCTGTGTCACAGGTAGTTGCTTAATTAAATAACTTCTCAGTAAAACATTTACCTATTGTATTGGGGTTTTTTTTTTGTATATTAACTATATCCAAAATGACCAAATATGACCTAAAAATAAAAAAAGAAAAAAGGAAAAAATATTTCGATGATGAACATGAAAAAACAAAGATGTGCTTTTATTTGTCAAAAGGTAATTTTAAAGAGGGAAAGATCCAGACTTTATATAATTATAAAAAGAACATGGCAAAGACTCCATTTAACTGACTAACTAATGAGGGAACCAGTAAGACAGTACAACTCATTCTGGTTTGAAGAAGAATTTAAAAACCACAGATATATAAGCAGAAAGCGGCAACTAATAATTTACTTATAACGTAAAATTATGTGTAGCAAATGGTCAAGTCCTCACTTGAGGTCAAGCTGACCTTTATCTTGAGAACAGATGTGTAATGAGTTGTATCTGCCTGATTATATAAACGACTGAGATTTCTTTCTGTCTTTACACTCTTTAGCGATTGCCTAATTTATACCTTGCAGTCTGGTTTAATGTTTATTCAGTAATAAAACTGTTTCGTTCTTTTCTACTTTGTGAACAGAATTGACTAGGTTGGCAGGTGATTTTATCTTTATTTCCCCTGCACTGGTTCCCTCATTAATTAATGACTTAGATAAAATCTTTGACACGTTTGCATTTTGTATATGTGTGTATGTCATGATTTGACCCTTTCTTGCAAACAAACAAACAAACAAACAAACAAAACCTATTCATGAGGAAATGGAAAGTAGGCTTACATTTTTTTAAGATAAATAATATCCACACCTCCTGCCCTGCTCTGAATACTTTTGTTTTGTCTTGCACAGTTTATCTTGGATCAGAAGTGGATATAGATTCTAACACGCAGGGGCTTGCATAATCGTTCCAGCGAAACGTTTTATTCAAACTTTGATACAAGCAGAGATCTGCTCTGTACACCTGTACGTGTGCTGCCGAAGCAAGCACTACTTCGTACACTTGTAAATCTAGCCTTTGGTACTTCTACGTAAGCAGCAGTCTAAACCTCACAAGAAAAAGGGCAAATTTCAGGAAAGCTGGGGAACCCCTTGTGAGATAATGAGGAAATATTCCCGCAAGAGTACATGGGAAACTGAATGAGGAAGAAGTCAGGAATCAAGAAGGAATTGGTCTCAAAAATGATGTAAGAAAGGATCTGGCGTTGGATGGATTTTTCTCATGGGAGTGAAAAACAGATTTGTCTTTCAAGAGTTTGGACTATGCTCCCCAAAGCATTAAGCTTAGTCTCATGAGAAAAGGGGCAAATTAAGAGATTTGCAGAACCCCATATGAGAGAAACAGGTGATATTTTCCTGAGAGTTGTAGGTTTATGCTTGCCTGAGAAGGGAATCCATAATTGCAGAGAAAAGAAGTTAGTCTCAGGAGTGGAACAGGAAAGAATCTGGTGACGGATGGAGTTATTCACAAGAGTTAAGAATAGGTTCAGTCTGCAAGTGATGGCCCTATTCTCACCAGAAAGCTTATTTTCACAATAAAAAGAACAAGTCTCATGAGACTTGGGGAGATTCTTGCAAGAGAATGCAGGTAGGAGAGAATCTGCAAAATGATGGAGTTCTTCACAGCGAAAGGAAGAGATTTCACCTGAGAGAGGTGGTACCATGCTTGCCAGAGCAGTTGGATAAGTCTCACAAGAAAAAAATGACAAATCTTGGGAGACTGGGAGACCCCTTGGAAGGAATATGGGGATATTCCCACGGGAGTGGAGACTTGTGGCAGAAAGGGGTTCATCTCGAAGAAGAAAAACATGTTAGGTTTGAGAATGTTGTTTGGAAGGATCTGGGGAAGGATGGAGTCCTTCACACAAGAAAGAACAGATTCCTCTAGGGAGCAATGGGACTATGCTGGCCAGAGCAGTTGGCTAAATTTCGGGAGAAAAGAGGCAAATCTTGAGAAAGTTGGGGAACCCCTTGTGAGACAGTAAGGGAATATTCTCCAGAGAGTGGCAGGTTTACATTTGCCTGAGAAGGAAATCCATAATTTCAGAGAAACGCAGTTAGTCTCACGCTTGGAAGAGAAAAAGAATCACGAAGGATGGAGTTATCCCCAGGAGCTGAGAATAGATTTGACTTGCAAGGGATGGGACTACTCTTGCTAGAGCAGAAAGCTTATTCTCCTGATAAAAAGGGCAAATCTCCCGAGACTTTAAGAGATTGCTGCAAGAGAATGTGGGTAGGGGAGAATCTGCAGAAGGATGGAGTCTTCACCGGAAAAGGAATAGCTTTCTTTTGAAAGAAATGAGACTATGCTCGCCAGAGCAGTTGGATAAGTCACAGGAGTTAAAAAGCAAATCTCGGGAGAATTGCAGGACCCTCTGGAAGGACTGCGGGGATATCCCTGAGAGAGTGGAGAAATGAAGGCTTGTGACAAAAATGGGTCTATCTTGAAAAAGAAAAAAAAAATGGACTGTAGAATGCGTACAGGAGAGTCTACAGAAGGATGGAGTCCACGTAAGAAAGAATAAATTCCTCTTGAGAGAGGTAAGACTAGGGCCACCAGAGCAGTTGGCTAAGTCTTTCGAGAAAAGGGGCAAATCTTGCTAGAGTTGGAAAACCCCTTGTTAGAGATTAAGGGCATATTCTTGGGAGAGTAAATGGGTCACTGAACAGGATAGAAAAGAAGTCCATCTTGGGAGACAAAAATGAATGAGTCTCGTGAATGAAGAAGGAGAGAATCTGGTAACAGAGTTCTTCACGGGAGTGAAGACTAGATTTCGTCCTGTGAGGGGTGGGACTATGCTCTCCAGAGCAGTGGGCAGTCTCATGAGAAAAAGAGAATGATTTGTGGACCCACTTGTGAGAGAACAAGGAAATATTCTTCCGAGATTGGCACGTTTAGGAACACCTGAGAAAGGAATCCATAGTTGCAGAGAAAAGAAGTTAGTCTCAGGAGTGGACTAGGAAGGAATCTGGTGATGGATGAATTTATTCCAGTGATTTAAGAACAGATGCGAGTGCAAAGAATGGGACTACTCTTGCCAGAGCAGAGAGCTTATTCTCGATAAAAAGGGCAAATCTTGTGAGTCTTGGGGAGATTCTTGCAAGAACTGCTTATAGGGGAAAATCTATGGAAGTACAGGGGGATATTCTCCCAAGAGTGGCTGGGTTACCTCTCAAATGGAAAGCGGGTCCACCGTATGTAGGAGATACCCTGTGGGGCCCAGCAGACCACTCTCCTCTCTGGTCACCAGAGTTTTATGCTCTAGGGAGGCCCTCCATGTGGGCTCTATGGATCCTCCTCTTGTGGTGGGCTGACTATTGTGGATGTGCTGGCAGGTGTGGCTGGCCCCCCCATCTCATTGGTTACCAGGCCCTGGCTTGTGCAGAGGCTGCCGGCCACTGGTGGGTGGGGCAGATCATGAAGTGGCTGGCCACAGGGCTGAGGCCCTGGGGCTAGTGTTGGACTTCTGGTAGGTGGAGCTGTGGCCCAGGGGTTTGGCGGCTAGTGTCAGCCTGCTGGTGGGTGAGGCCAGTTACTGACATAGCTGGCTACAGGATATGGGGAGTCCTGGAGTTGGTGCTGGCTTGCGATGAGTGATGCCAGATCTCGGGCAGCTGGCTGAGTGTCCCAAGGTGTCCAGGGGTGATGCCAGCCTGCCGGCAGGTGGGCTGAATCACATCATGGTTGGATGCAGAGCCACAGTGGTCCCAGGGCTGGTTTCCACCCACTGATGGGGGAGGCCACGTCCTGGCACTAGTGCTGGCCTTCTGATAGGTAGAACTAGGTCCTGGAGTCTCAGGCTGTGGGGCCTGTGGGGCCTGCGGGGCCTTGAGCTGGTGTCAACTCCTGGTGGCCAGGCCAGATCTGATGACCAGCTGTGCACCCCAGGAGTCCAGGGCTAGTGCTGACCCGCTGTGGGTGGGGCTGGGTCCTGCAGCAGCCAGGGGGAGGTTCTGGGGGCTTTAAAGTAGCTGGTCTGCTGGTGAGTGGGTCTGTGTTCCCACCCAATTAGCTGCTTGACTTGGAGTGTCCCCAGATTGGAGCCCACTGGCTGATAGGTGGGGTCAGGTCCTGACACTCGTAAGTTAGAGGGAGGATTCCAAAATGGAGCTTGCCAGCACCAGTGTACTCTTAGGATGAGTAGGATGAGCTCCCCAAATGGCTGCTACCAGCATCTATGTCGCCTAGGTGAAGCCCAGTTCCCTCCTGCCTCTCCAGGAGGCTCTGCAAAATCAGCAGATGGGTCTGACCTAAGCTCCATTCAAGCTCCTTACGGCTTCTGCCCTGGATCACAGAGCATGTGAGATTTTGTATGTGCCCTTTAGGAGGGGAGTCTCCATTTTCCTCAGCCCTCTGGTCCCTCAAAAGTAAGCCCTGCTGGCCTTTAAAGCCCAAACATCCTGAGAGCTCATCTTCCCAGTGCATGACCCCTAGCCTGGGGAGCCCCTCCTACCCATCTCACTCTGGTTTCTTTTTTATATCTTTAGTGGTAGAAGACTTTTTCTGCCAGTCTTCAGGTCATATTATTGATAGTCACTCTATAAATAGTTCTAATTTTGGTGTGCCTGTGAGAGGCGGTGAGCTCAGGGTCTTCCTACTCTGCCACATTCCTCAACTTTAAATTTTACATCAAATTTTAACATACACTTTATCAAATTTTAGATGTAAATTTTAAATGCATTTTTTATTGTATGTCAATTATTCTTCAATAAAGCTGCTTTTTAAAAAATGGAACAGAGACTCTTAAGTATGTGAGACAATATCAAATAGTTTAACATGTATTACTGGAGTATAAGAAGCAGCAATAATGAGAGCAATGATATATTTGAAGATATGATGGCCAAAATTAGTAAAATACATCTAACCACAATTCCAAGATGCTCTCTGTACCCCAATCAGGATAAATTTTTAAAAATCCACAGGTAGTACATTCTAGTCAAACTGCTGAAAACCAAAAATAATAAAATCCTTAAAGCACTGAGAAAAAAAGATAATGCATGTAGGAATGAAAAACACCTGACATGTAATCAGAAGCAATGGCATCCACGAGACAATGGAACTATATCTTTAAAGTGATGAAAGACAAAAATTGTCACCTTACAATTCTGCATCCAGTGAAAATAGTCTTCAAAAATGAAGTCAAAATAAAGAAGAGAAATGATAACAGGAAGAACCTCAATTCTACAGGAAGAAATTTTAAAAACACTGGATGGAGTAAAATCTTTTCGAAAGACTGTTATGTCAGTTGGGTCTTCCAGGAAGCAAATGATAAGACAGAGTTAGGAGTACAAGGGGTCTATTGAGGGCATTTTCTGTGAAAGATAAAAAGGAGGGTCGGAATTTGGCAGGGGAAGCATTCAGAGTACAATGTAAATCGAACACCTGAGAAAGGAGTGGGAGAGCATGATTTGGCAGGGAGATCTGTGAAATTTCAGAAAATCTAACAGGGAGCTCCACAGCCTAGAAAGCCCATCAGAAGAGCATCGCACTGGTTGAAATGGTCACTCTTTAGCAAGCCTGCCATTCGTATTCACTGGCTGGGGACCGCCTGAGAACTCACTCACGGCTTCAGTTCTAATCCTGAAGGCATTGTTACTGGAGGCTCTCAGGTAATTGCACATCTCATAGCTGAACAGTGAGGTTTTTTTTAAAGGAAGCTCTAAGCAGCATACTTCAATGGGTGCCTCAACCGTTTAAAGTAAAAATGACTATAATGTGGGGGTTTTAGCATTTAGAAAAGAGAGATACATTTCAACAGGAGCACAGAGCATGCACAGCTATTGGAAGGACATTGCTGCAAAGTTCTTACACTGCCCACAAAGCAGTATAATATATTTTAAAGGTAGACAATAAGTTATCAACGAAATTGTATCTCCAGCAGTGGTTCCTGAATGTTTTGATTTCAGAACACTTAAAAATATTGAAGACACCAACAAAATTCTGTTAAGTGGGTTAACTGTATCAACACTTACCATATTAAAAATTAAAACTGAGGGAAAATTAAGTACTTTTTTATTTTAAAATAATAGTAATCTTATGTTAAGATAAATAACATTCTATAAAAATAACTATTTTCAAAACAAAAAAAGGGGGGAAAGATTGGCATTGTTTACATTTTTTTGCAAATCTCTTTAATGTCTGACTTAATAGCAGACAAGTAGATTCTCATACCTGCATTTTCATTCAGTCTTCTTTCGTTTAAGTATATGAAGAAAATCCAGCTTCACGTAAATACATAGTTGGAATAGGGGTCATGTGTTTTAAGAGTCCTTTTAGACAGTTAGGGATATTCTGCTCTGATACTATACCAAAAGTCAACAACTGGTTGTTTCTTCATGGCTAGTCAAAATGTGGAATCTAAATACCTATTGGTAAATTCTCGTATCGTTACATTACAACCCCTCAGCCTACTTTTCTGCACGTCGAGCGGAACGTTTTACCCAGATGATGCGCGTTACACCACGCGTCAGTCACTTGGGAAAAGCTGGTTCACTGAGATGTGCAGGTCTTTCAAATGTTGACATATTCTACACATAATATCAGAAATATCATCAGTATCACCTCTGATCTCATCAGAAGCATTTTTAAATATTGGGAAACTGACAAACTCTCAATGGTATTTACAATTACAAATTACAACGTTCACTGGAAAGCTTGAATTTTATCACTGACAATAAATACTGTCATAAGCGGCTGGCTCTTATTCATTTCTGAGGAAATGCCTACCAAATACTCAGATGTGAATATTCATATTTTAACTGTCAGTAGTTCTTTCAAGGAAAAATGGTTTCCCCTGAAAAAAAAGCAGCTACTTCAGCTCACAAATTTAAACAACTGTTCAAATGCTTTTGTATACTTCCTGTTTTGTCACAGAGAATATTACAGTCATGTACCAAAGGGTTAAGATTTGCATCAAATTAATAAATTTTACTTCATCAAGGACAATCTTAAGTGAAACTGACTTTTTTAAAAAAACCTTTCATTGTGTGGCAGTGCAGAAAAGAATGAACACTAGTACAGCTTGGTGCCACTGCCTTGATTCATGATAAATGGGCAAATAGTTTCACTTTTTGCACCATCTTTTGCAAAGATTAACACATTAAAAAAGGAAAATATCATCTGAAATACTATTATAAAATAATTTTGCTATTTTGTACCTGTTGAAAGGATCTAAGGGCCCCAAGGAGGTCCCAGGACCACAGTTTGAGAACTGCCAAGTGATCAGGCAGTGAGCCAGCTCTTCATTTATGGTTCTCCTGGGATCAAGGTCAGAGGTGAAAACTCTACTCAACTTTTGACACCCTGTTGGCCACATTTAGAGCCACTGGATGACCATTATGTGCATGTGGTCTGTATCCACACATAACCTTCCCCTGCCTTTCATGACTTCAGGTCTCAGGTGGATGCTGTGACACACCACCTAGATCCATCTTCAGGAATGAAGAATCATTATCGCAGCTGCTGGCGGTGCTGCTGGCAGGCAGCATTCAGCTTTCAAACCCTTTTGGGATTGCCTCAGCTGCACAGAGCCAGATCACACAAGGTACACTGCCTTCACAGAGTGGCAACCGTCCAGTAATTGATCAGTGTGGGAGTCGAACGCTCACCCCACCTCAAGAAAACTCTGAAGGGCCATGTGAGATCCTTAGATCCTTAAAGGGCTGGCTGTTGTCATTGTTGAGCATCACAATTCAATTTTTCCCTCTGCCCTATCCTTTTTCTTCCCCTCTCCCAAAAACGTTGACCTCGAGAGTCTACCATAATAAATGTCCTGCAAACTTTCTTTATCTCAGAGTCTTGCTATCTGGGGAATCCACCAAATCTGTGGCAAGGTCTAAATACTGCCTTGATTTTATTGGCAGGACCTCTTCCATATCATTACTTCCTCCTTGGGTACCATTTTGCAAATGTGCACACAGATGCAAAAAAATTAGAGTTCCAGTCCTCGAGGGGGTTATATAGCACATCCCAGGATTATGGGATAAAAAGAGCAAGTAGCTTATTCATGCCTCACTTTACCTCTTGCCTAAAATAGATTACCTGCCCAACCCAAAATAATTGTATGAAAAGCACTGGAGTCCTATCTCTGCCTCTAGTTAGTTACATGGCCCAAGTAGGTCATCTCCACCCCTCTGCGGTGATTCCTCGTCTGTAGTGACACCTATCATGTACTGAACAAAATGCTAAGGATGTTACTTGCATTATTTCCCATCATCTATACGACCATGCTTTCAGGTATGTACTGTCATCATGACATTGGAGCTTAGGAAGCCAAAGCAGCTTGCCTGAAATCACAAAGGTCTTCACTGCTCATTCTGAATTCAAACTAAATTCTAAACTGTTCCAAAGTCTAAGCTCTTAATGATTTCTCTGCAATCTAAAAAGGGGCACAATGTTAGTACTACGCTTTCTAGTGTTAGGTGTTAAGTGTAAAATGAGGAAAACGAGGGAAAGATTGTGGAATGACTTTGTGAGTAATAACATGCCAGACAGGTGATACTAGAGTCACTCTACAAATGCAACGGTTTTGGGGGGAGGAGCAAGGAGGATTTATTTACTACGTTATGATAGAAAGGGCTGGCTTATTCCAGCAGGTCCAGCTAAGACAAGGAAACTGGCATCTGCAACACAGAACTGCTCAGTCAAGCAGGAAAGCTATCTATAGCCGACGCAGCACCACCTCTGAGCAAATTTCCAGAACTGATTGCTGGGATGATAATTTGAATTAAAACACTGTTCACCCAAATGAACATCCTTCATATGGCTAAGACCTAAGATTCTTAGGAAGATGGGACTTCCAACATGGAGGAGAGTGATAAAGAGGCTCAGCAAATCATCTCATTGAAAAACAGTAAAACTAGACAAAATTGTCAAAAAAACAACCATTTTGGGACTCTGGAAATTATCAAATTGCAAACAAACTGAGAAATGTTCATCCATGAAAAACTACTGAACAGTGGAAGTCTGTGGCATTATGACCTGCATTATTACCTAGACTGCTCCCGTTCACCCACACCAGCTGGGTCAGTTCTACCAAATTGGAACAAGTCCTGAAAACCAAAGATTCACTGCTGCCAGAGGAAATCTACTTTATTTGGAGCAGAATAAAAACAAAAACAAAACCCAACACCAACACCACCAACAAAAACACACAAAAAACAACTCTTCACTCAACAACGTTATCAGGAAGAGTAGCGACCTAGGAAGCGAGTGGAGAACACCTCTGACTCAGCTGCCATGGATCTGCAGTCCTGACTGGGGAAACAAGCGGCCAGCACATTAGCCAGAAATGTAACAAGGAGATCCTGAAGATGACAGACACAGAAAACCTTGCAAGCTCTCCACACATCCCAGGCTTACCAGAAGACCGCATGCACGTGTAGGGGAGACCAGAGAGAACTCAGGCTATCCATACCTTTCTGGATGTCCATAAAACTGTCTTCAGGTGAAAGAGCCCAACAGAAATAAAAGCTAAAGGAGACTTGTAAACTTGCTGAACTTTGAATATATTCTCCAAACTACACGTAGATCTATCAGCAAAGAGTGGGGATCTTAGTGGCTCAAGGTGTTTGAACAGAACCAGTTACCAGTGTTTGGCCGACAACTAAGATATACTGAAGCAAAAGGCACTTCTGGAAAGCCAGGGTTTTTAAAAACTGTGAGCACAGACATCTGCAGCCTCGCACTGAAGGCAAGACAAATGCGGCAAAATTAGCCCCGTCAAGTTTACTAAACAAACAGCAACAACAACAACAAGCCTCAGGGGTAGAAATCAAACTCCAGAGTTCCTATAATTGTGGTCCAGAATCCCAACTTTTAAACAACAACAAAATAATTACAAGATACGTAAAGAAACAGTGTGACTCATACTTAGGAAGTAAAGCAGTCAGCAGAAGCTTTCTTTGCGTAATCTCAGACAATGGGTTTAGCAAAGATGTAGTGGTTACTCTACATAAAAAGATACCAATTCCATCTAAATAAATCTATACAACTCCTATCAAAATCCCAGCTACGTGTTGCATAGATATAGATACACTTACTATAAAATATATGTAGAAAGACAAAGGAACAAGAAGAGCTAAAATAATTTTGAAACAATAACAATAAAGAATACAGAATCACTCTACTCAATGTTAAGACTTAGTATATAGTTACAGTAATTAAGACAGTGTGGTACTGGCAGAGAGATACATACATAGACCATGAGACACAACAGTAAATCCCAAAGTACTCATACATATAAACCCAGTTGACGTCTGACAAAGGTACAAAAGCAATTCAATGCAGAAAGGATGGTCTTTTCCACAAATGGTACTAGAGCAATTTAAACAAATTAATCTCAACCTGAACCTCACACCTTTTACAAAAATCAATTCAAAATGGACTGTGGATTTACATATAAAATGCAAAACTATAAAACATTACAAAAATATGGGAAAAAAGCTTTGGGAGATACAGCCGGGTAAAGAGTTATTAGCAAAGTCACTAAAAATAATAAATAAAAGAAAAATGACAAACTGGAGTTTATTAAAATAAAAATGTTTGCTTTTGTGAAAGACTCTTTTCAAGGAAGAAAAGACAAGCTATCAACTGAGAGAATTTATTTGCAAAACCTATACTCAACAAAGGATTCCTGTCTACAGTATATTTCAAAATTCTGAAAACTCAACATTAGAAAATCAAGAAAGTGGGCAAAAGGTATCGAATAGGAAATAATGATGGCACTTAAGCACATGAAAAGGTGTTCAAGCATCATTAACCAGCATAGAAATTCAAATTAAAACCATGGGAAAATATAACTATACACCTATTGAATCACTAAAACAAAAAGAATTAGCAAGATGTAGGAAGCTCCAGGCCCTCATTCCAAGGAAACATTAAAAATACAATTAGACACTGACTAAAGTAACATTATAGGGGCTCCGGAAAGCAGTAAAAGATCTATAGTGACCAAGCAAATATCCAATCAAGAAAAAGCCACATTCAAATGGTAGGAAATCTGTGACCTTTTCACCCACCCTCACCCCACCTCCTTCCAGGTGCGGCATGGTTGAGAGAAGGCGATCCGACTCCCTGTTCTCTCACTTGAGCCAGAAAGACCCGTCTGTGGGACACCTGTCTTACCTGACTCAGCCCACACAGTGAACAAACAACAGCATAGCCCAGATCTCGGACTGGCAGAAGTCACTGAAGGAAATGGGAAACACGGCAGCACGTGAAACTGCAGGGGGACCACAGACCCACGGATGCCTGCCTGGGTCATGAATTCTAAGCAAAGGAACACAACAAAACGTGTAAGGCCCTGAGAAGCTGCGCTAAGACTCTTTGAGAAGTTACCACATTTAACAGCAGCCACGTGTTCTGGGGAAATTGGAGGGGAAATAAATGCACACGTGTCGTCCAAGCAAGACGCAAGCTCAGAGAAAACCTGAGATGTCAGTTTCATCCCAGGTGGATCCCAAGGCTGAGGACATGCCCTGCCAATGACTAAAGGTACTGCATGCCTGTCTGCAAAGACAAGGAGAGGTGGCTCTTCCTCACATGCCCAGTTTTCAACAGAAGATCACAAGGCATACACAGAGACAAGAAAAAGGGCCTATTCAAAGGAACAAGATGCATCTCCAGAAACCAGCCTTGAATAAACACAGGCATCAGACTTACCAGACAACATCTCTAAAACAACTTACTCAGACGTGCAAAGAATTGAGGGAAACCTGGACAAAGAACTAAAGGAAATCAGGAAAATGATATACGAACAAAATGAGAGTATCAACAAAGAGAGAAAGTGTACAGAGGAGCCAGAAATAAATTCTGGAGCTGACAATACAATAACTGAATTGAAAAATTCTCTGGAGAGGTTCAACAGCAGACTCAAGTAAGGAGAAGAAAGAATCAGTAAACTTGACGATGAGTCATTTGGAATTGTGTCTGAGGATCAAGAAGAAAAAAAAAGAATGAAGAAAAGTGAATAGAACCTAAGGGATTTACAGGACACCATCAAAAGGACCCATATATACATTATAGGAGTCCCAGAAGATGAGAGAGAGAGTGGGACAGAGAGACTATTTAAAGAAATAATGGCTGAATGCTTCTGAAATTTGAGGAAAGACAAAGCAGTTTAGAAAAATACCAAGTAGGATAAATCTAGAGACTCACCAAGACAAAAAGTGAAAAAAACAAACACAAGAAGAATCTTGACAGCCGTGAGAGAAAAGCTACTCATCACATGCAAGGGATCCCAAATAAGATTAGTGGGTTTCTTGACAGAAACCTTGAAGGCCAGAAGGCTGTGGGATGATATATTTAAAGCGCTAAAGGGGAAGAAAAAAAAAAAACCAAAAAACCTGTTAACTGAGAATTTTATATCCAACAAAAACTGTCCTTCAAAAATAAGAGAGGATTAATGAATTCCCAGACAAAAAGCTGAGGGAATTCATTACCACAGGATCTACCCTGCACGAAATGTTCAAAGAAGCCCTTCAAGTTGAAATGGAAAAACAGTAGGCTTGAAACTATAAAACAACTAGAAGAAAACAGGAGAAAAAAAAATCTTTGACATCAGTCTTGGCAAGGAATTTTTGGGTATGACACCAAAAGCACAAACAAGAAAAGCAAAAATCAACAAGTTGGACTACAAACATCAAACCAAAAAGCTTCTGCAAAAGAAACAGTCAACAAAATGAAAAAGCAGCCTACAGGATGGGAGAAAATATCTGCAAACCATCTATCTGATAAGGGGTTAACATTCAAAATATATACAGAATTCCTTCAACTCAGTAGCTAAAAGCAAATAATTGGATTTAAACAACGGACAGAAGACTTCTACAGACATTTTTCCAAAGAAGACATACAAATGGCCAACAAGTACACAGAAGGGTGCTCAACATCATTAATCATCTGGGAAATGCAAATTAAAACCACAATGAGAAATCACGTCACACCTGGCTAGTATCAAAAAAACAAAACAAGGGATAACAGATGCTGATGAAAATGTGGAGAAAAGGGAACCCTTGTGCACTGTGGGTGGAAATGTAAATTGGCATAGCCACCATGGAAACAGTACAGATGTTACTCAAAATTTTTAAAAAGAACTACCATATAATCCAGCACTCCCATTTCTGGGTATACATCCAAGAGAGATGAAGTCAGTATCTCAAAGAGATATTTGTATTCATGTTCAATGCAGCATTATTCACAACAGTCAAGATATGGAAGCAACCTAAGTGTCTACTGACAGATGAGTGAATAAAAATAAACATCGCCACACACATGAATATAACTCAGTCATTAAAAGTGAAGGAAATCCTGACATTTGCCACAACACGGATGGACCGTGAGGGCATCATGCTCAGTGAGGTAAGTCAAAGACACTGTGTGATCTCACTTATATGTAGAATCTAAAAAAGGTTAACTCATAGAAGCAGAGAATAGAATGATGTTACCAAAGGTTGCAGGGGAGAAATAAGGACATGTTAGACAAAGGTACAAACTTTCAGTAATAAGAAGTATAAGTTCCAGGGATCTAATGTACAGCAAGGTGACTACAGTTGGTAATACTGGACTGTACGCTTCAAAGTGGTGTAGTAGATTTTAATGTTTTCACAATAACAGCATAATGGTACTTATGTGAGGTGAAGGATGCTAACTTTATTGTGGTAAACATTTTGAGATAGATTATATATATATATATATACATACATACATACATACATACATACACATATACACATACATACGTACACCAAATTACCATATTGTACGCCTAAAGCTTTTAATGTTACATGTCAATTACACCTCAATAAAATTGAGGGGGAGCTACAATGAGATATCACCTCATTCCTATTAGGATGCTGATACAACCCAGAAGTTTAGAGGAATTAGCTCCCACAAGAATTTATGACCAGTGGGTCCTAGACTAAGTGAGAAGCAAGTCATGGAAGAGAGCTGGGCATATTTTAAGAAGCAAAGGGGGAGTACATACACAGGCAATTCTTGCTTTGCATGGTACCATGTTAATGCAAATGCATTCATACTAGAAACTTGTTCCTTACTTTCATGGTTCTCTATCAGAAAAAGCAAAGGAAAAACACAATTCTCACGAGTGTGGATTTTTGTTAACAAGGGACCATGCAAAGCAAGGACTACACACACACACACTCAACACACTGCATTTACTGAGAGCCTCTCATGTGAAATGTGCTCACACAAAGTACTCTGGATAATATACCTCTGGGTATAAAATGGGGTGTTAGAAACTTGTTCTACATTACCTGTGAGAAATAGATAAGCTATACAGTTTGCTTTTAAAAATCTGTTTCTACATCAGTATTTCATTGCAAAGACATGAAATCAAAGAGGCTCTCTCCTTATGAATAGTAAGTTCTGCATTAGGGTAACTGTAGAATTCAAAATTTGCAGTTACCATTCAAAAGCACAAAAATGTAACTTAATCATTTTTTGGAAGACTTAAAATGCTCCATTTCTGCTAATGACAGAAAACTGAAATTTTGATGTAAAGCAGTTTGGGGGGAGGGTATAGCTCAGTGGTAGAGTGCATGTGTAGCATGCATGAGGTCCTAGGGTCAATCCCCAGTACCTCCATCAAAAAATAAATGAGAAAGCCTAACTACCTCCCCCAGGCCAAAAACAAACAAACAGAAAACCATAAAAAATCATTCAAAAATTAAAGCAGTTTATTTTAATAGTCTATCAAACTCGGTTCTCCCCTGTCCCATTTTCCTCCTTAAGGGTGACCTAAGATTTCAAGGGGATCTCAGCATCAGGAAGGGATGTGGTCCACATGTTGTCTGAACTTGGTCCTTGCTGACCGCCAGTTCTAAGACCTAGGTTTCTGAACTGTGGTTTTTGGCACCAGCCTTTCCCCACAGCATACTGTGGTCCTGTTCAGGGTCCCACCATGGCGTCCAGGTGCCAGAGATCTCGTCTCTATCACCTTTATCCTAGCCACAAGGCTCCTTCCCAGTTGATGGTTTCTTCACACCTTCACTCCTCTCTCATACTTAAGCACACTCAGGGGCTTTCCTTAGACTTCCCTGAGTATGAGGGATCCTAAAAGGGAGCTTTCCTCTGTAAAAGCAAGCATACACACTCAGTGTGGGGCAGTTTATTTTTCTCACATAACTAGAAGGATGGAGGTGGGCAGATGCTGGCATCAGCTCAACAGCTCAATGATGTCAGAACTCTAGGTTGGCACTGATCTCCCTCCCTCCCTGTGGCCTCAAAGTGGCTGCAGTAGCTCTGGTCATCACACAACCACATTCAAAGGTAAGCAGGGTGCAGCACAAGGCACTTTCTCTTCCACAAAATTCCTCTTATGAAATCCTCTCCCCTTCCACCACTCCTTACATCTCACTGGTCAGATCCCGTCCTGAGACAATGAAACTTGAGGTTCTCCTGACGGAATCATTTGGATAATAGGCCTTCTACAGCACCTCCATGGAAAGCCACAGTCCTCCAGCCCCCACTGCCGAGGTGCCATGCTGCACTCAGGCTTCCCTACAGGTCTCCCAGTATTTGTTCTGGGGGAAGAAGGCAAATCCGCCACCCCCTGATCCTAAACTCTCCCCAGTCAATGTATGCAGTTCCGCCATGACCACCCCAGAGCACTGAAGACAGGAATTTCTTCTCCAGCACTCACTGAAGTCTGACTGCAGTCTCACTCCGTCCTTACTTGCTGGTAAAACTCTTCTGGGGTGGAATGTTCATTACACATTTTCTTCTACTCTGTTGCCATAATGCAACTCATTGTCCTCTGTCCTCCAAGTTTATGCAAAATTCAAAACAAATCACTTTAAGTACCTGCTTCTGGTATTAATTTTCAGAGCCAATTTTGGCACTCAAAGCCAAGTATTTGTCCCTTGGTCATTGTGTGCCCTTCCTTCCATGGGGCAATAAGCTAAGCCTCTTAGCCGAATTCTAATGGTGGAAGAACTTTAAAGGCTTTTTTAAAAAATGTTTTAGTAAAATGCACCACTGTGGTCAGAATAGTGGTCGACAGTGAGGAAGTTTGGGCTTGGGTTGGGGTGGGAGGTGGTAAAGCGTATGTGAATCCTCTGTACATCCTGCTCAATTTTGCTGTGAGCCTAAAGCTGCTGTAAATTTAAGATCGGGGCGGGGGATGGGGGGGACTTCACTGGTTCCAGTTCCATACCAGGCCCTATGCTGGAGGTGATACACACTGAAGGAAGGGTCCATGCAGGCCCCCTCAAGAGCTCAACCGAAATGGTTAAGTCCCGCACAGCCCTTCTGTCTTAACCTCTCCATCTCAACTGGTATTCCTCAAGTTCAGGGCTTGGAGGGGCCCTGCCAAAGGCCACCCAAGTATGGCAAGGGTGGAAGAGCCCACAGATCTTTATGCCAAGTTTTCCCCTAATGCCCTCCGCTGCAGAGTTACGGGTGCACTTCCTTCTCTCATCTCCTTACTAGTGGAAACAGTTCTGTTCAGCCTGGAAACTGGCCTGCTAAGGCACTTCCCAGCCTTCCTTGCAGCCACAGTAGTGTGCTGTGGCACCAACTGATGACTCACTAGAGTCACCATGTGGCCCTGCTGGGAAAACTTCAGGTTTGACAGCCGAAATCTTTCCGCCTGGAAAAGGAGTGATGGCCAGTTAACAGTCATATTGTGACAGAGGTGATCTTAAGAATGGAAACCATGTGCTAGATTCGGCAGGAAAGCTAGAAAGTCTGGGACAGCAGCCACGAAGCTTCCATACTAGCGCTGGATAACGCTGGCATTTCTTTTTTTTTAGTGAGGGGAGGTATTTAGGGTTACTCATTGATTTATCCTTAGAGGAGGTACTGGGGACTGAACCCAGGACCTCATGCATGGTGAGCATGTGCTCTACCACTTGAGCGATACCCTCCCCATAACCTTGGCATTTCTTTGAAATGCAAACGTATCTAACTCCTTACGTCCAATCTCCAGAGCTCCTAAGCTCCCCTCCCACCAAGATCCCAACCAGGGGAGGCAAAATAGGAAACACTAAATAGAACAATCTGAAAATTAGTTCAGTGGAATGGAGGGGAAAATGAGGGCTGGCTGATGTGGCACAAATACTTTAATAAAATGGCTAAAGATCTTAGAAGACTTTTATAAGCAAAACTAGAGAAAATTTAGAATATTAAAAAATCACCCCTCTGTTACAGCCACTATCATTTGCACTCAGTATATATGAAATTGGTGCAGTTCTGCTACTCAGCAACTGAAAATTTTAAAATCTGATTTTAGAGGGCTGCATAATGTAAACAATGCCACACACAACTAAAATTTAGAGAAAATTTAAAGCCCCAATTGGTCAGAGGTGTGGAACATGCCTAGAACCCACCTCCTGACCTTTCTTCCACTGTAAACATTTTCTAAGAGAACAGGATGGGAAACTTCACTGACCTTGTAGACTTTTAAATGTATTAACTGTTCAAAATCATTTGAAAGAAGTTAAAGCTACTCCTGTGATGCTAACTGTACACACACCCCAGGCTCAGCACCACTCCTAGTGTGGTAAATGTTTGAACAAGAGAAGGGCTGAGAAGGGCTAATGAGCAAAGCAGTGTCTGCTTTAGTAAACTCAAAGACTGAGATTTCAAGAAAGTAGGATGTCCTGAGCAGATGTAACTATATGTACAAAGACACAAAGGCATTTATAAAAACGGAAGAGTAGGAGACCACTCAGGTTAGCTTAATATACATCTGAGAATGGTACAATCAGCAACTTACTGCAAATAAAAAGTGAAGTACTTTAACAGACCTTAGAATTAAGTCCAAATACTTGCAAAAAAAAAAAGCATCCAACTCTGCAAGCATGATGAAGGTTAAGAAATGATTTTAGAAGCACAATTTTAAGTAAAAGTAATATTTTATTAGAAAGATGTTTAACAAATTATAACACTACTATCTTATAACCATGTTCATTTCTGTTGACTTTCCAGTCCTTGTACACATCAAACAGATTCAATCACAGGATTACATACCATAATGGGTGCTCAATGCAATGATGGGTTTTCACAACATGCAATAATGCCACCCCTAAGAACTGCTCCAAATTTTAAGTCCAGAAGACAAATAAACCCAGAAATTTAAGATAAATATTTACAAACACAGTGTAGGGAAAAGTAAAAGATTTCAATAGTCTTGTAAAATGCGTTCTTTCAGGTTTAACAGAGTCGTCTCTGGATCAGGAAAGGGAACTTGACCAAAACCGAAAAACTGTGCTTTCCAAAACCTGCCAGCAACCCCAAAGTGAGATTACATAAGCAACTAGCTAGAATTCTGACGTCTTAAACTCTCAGGAGTTGACGTTTAGTAATTGATGTTGGTACCATGCTGCTGCTTGTACATCATTAATGCAAGCACCGCTTCCTTTGGTACTCCTACAATGTTTTCAGGAATTCAGTGTTCTGCAGAAAGAACTCTGCTTCATCAAAGCAAGGCAGCAAGGAAACAGGTTACCGTGGAGTAATAAGGCCCTAAGAAAGGCAGCAGGTCGTATAGTTACCTCCTTGTGGGCAAAATCCCTGCCCTAGAACTATGCAACCTACTACCTCTTCCTAGGAGCCCATTTTTTTCTTGCCGGTCTTCCACTTAGCAGGTGGACTTTCAAATTAACCTGTTAAATTAGGCCGTATTTCTTTGGTTTTATTTAAAATTCAAACCAATTAGAATTCTTTCACTGATGCTTTTAAAAAGTTACTGGCCACATGACCTTGGTAAAAACCACAACTGTTTGCTTAGAATCAAACCTCTTGCTAAAAAGGAGTAAAAAGTAATTCAGTTACATCGGAGGATGCAAACCAGAAGCCTAACACCCAGCCCACCATGTATCACTGGAGACACAGACTTTTAAAAACATTTAATATACTACCAAAACTTAAACATCATTTCATAAGATCTCTGCCTCCCCTGATAAACTAGAAAATTAGGTGATACCATGTATAAATCCTTCTTGCCACCGTCAACTGAAACAAACTAATTTACCGACTTTAGATGCCATGTTTTCTAGTTACAGCCAGCTACTTTCGGACCCAGGTTATCTGGGTTTTGACCCTTAGAGTAAGCAGAAGCAGCAAACGCTGATCACGGTTTTTGTCACTATCAAAAAGCTTTCAGACTTGTCACACTGCACCATAAAGGTACTTTTAAACGTTTTTTACAAAATGGAGTCCACAAGTTGATTTAATTACTGAACCTGGCCAATAAGGGTAAGAAATGAATCCTTGTGTAATTAATAAAAGCTATAAATACATTTTTTTTTAACATCACCAGAACTTAGGTATTCTGGAAGTTTCCAACCGCACAAGGGAGGTGATACCCACACGGGAGGCACACATACTGGAAACCCACAAAACTCCATGACTGTACTTGCCTAGCGATTTCTTGAATGTTTCTACTTTTCTTTGGCACACAAAGAGGCAACGACTACAAAAGGTTTCCGCAGACGTATACATACGTACAGTTCGTAACAAAGCCCAATTCTGGACCAGGCAGGTTTCCATCTATATGCCAGGGATGAAATAAAAAGCATAAATCTGGCCCAGGATAAATCACTTGGGTTGGGCCCACCCGAGAGAGAATTTGATGTTTGCTCTCATATAAATTCCTGCTGCCAATGGCACCACACAGTGATTATCTTAGATATTAAGATTTAGGATAGATGGAACTATTTGGGAAGAGGTGAGCTCTCCTTCACCTCCACTTTGCATCTTTTTCTTCTCCCAAAATAAAAAAAATACCAAGCACTTACAACAGGGAGCTTTTAGCCTTGCTTGATTATACGGGCCCGAGAGAGCATACGGTTCGGCCGCTGGAAGAAAGCTGAAATAAGGGCTTTCATAGGTGTGAAAACTCAAGTAGCTCTTTCTAGCATTATCCTCAAACTTTCCCTAAAACAACGAACTATGGATTTCCCCATCTGACAGCGTCAGGGGACCTCCCTTTGTGAACGAAGTCCCACTTCAAGTTTCGTGGGCAGTGCAAAGCTAAGGTCATGAGGACTTATCCAGGGAGCAAGGGTTGAACCCAGAGCCCATCTCTTCTTCTCCAGGTTGGAGAGTGAAGCTGTCCTAAGAAACAGTGGTTACAACACTGTCCAAGGCCGCTCAAAAAAGCAAACTGAGGAATGAATCATAATCCACATGATTCCATTTCAGCTTGGACAGTGCGTTTCCAGTTTGTATTGACTTTACCACCAAGGATCACACCCTGGACATCTATACCAGGGGGCAGTGAGCCTATTCCAAAGGGACCTTGGTCTCCTATTAAGATTTCCTGAAGGTTATTTCTTTCTCCACTCTTTTGAGATTCCTGCTTAATTTCAAATTTCTTAAATATATCAGATACCAAAATTTTAAATGTTAGACCACTGTCTATGCTTGAACAGAGAATATGATTATCAAATGACATAAATAAACTGTAAGTACAAAACAATGTCAAAATTAATTTTTCTGAGTTTTACTATCATCTACATAAAAACAAAATGTAGCAAGTCTACTCCTCAGGGAAGGCAATAGATTGTATAGTTATCTCCTGAACAGGGTAAAATCACTACCCCACAACTATACAATCTACTACCTCACTCTGATAGAGCAATCTTTTCTTGTGGAATGAAGAGCGCAATCTCTTTATGTTGCATTATCAGCATCTAACAAAATAAAATATACACTTATTCTGACATAGAGAAATGAGAAGCAGAAAGTATCCCCACTCCCAACCAGTCTACTTGGTAACACTTTTAGTCTCTAGAAGAAGAAGCAACCATAAAGAAATGATGCACTGCAGCATTTTTACACAAGTTAATCTTAAATGTCAGGCAATTAGTTATCAACTTTGCATGAGGTTTCCTGGATGCAGATTTTTCTATCACGTTAGGAAAGACAGTAGATTGTATAGTTATCTCCCAGTGGTGGGTGTGACCCTAAAACTATACAACCTACTACCTCATCCCACAGTGAAGAGAACGTCCAGGGTGAATGCTGAATAGGGACCACAGCTGAGCACCACAGGAAGGCTTTCTCCTAGGGAATTCTGGTTCTCCTGTGTGATTAAAGGAGAAAAAAAAGTATTAGACCACCTTCATTCACTTAACTGGAACCAAGTTTAACTGTACAAACCTTCCAAAAATCAGCAATTTAAATTGTAGCTACATGCATGATCTATACAGGGCTCTTATTTCCTGTATTTGGGTATTATTTTAAATGCTTGGTTATCTGAATCCATATATTTACAAGATTCAGAAATCACTGTTTTACCGTATCTCTTGACTATTACCAACTTTTAACCTTCTTACAGTTACCAGAAATCAATCACTTATCCTTTCTTGAGAATCCCTCCTCCAAAATCCATTACAAAGGATAAAAGAGCCTCTAACAAAGTTTAATAACTCCAAAACCCGGAAGTCCTATGCACATGCATAATCCATGATTAAATGCACTAACGTACCAAAGGGATATCAAAAAACATGCATAAAGGGTACCTAATTTTTAAACTAACCTACTCATGTACTCCATGTCAGCAAACACTAAGTGCTCTTATTAACAGAAAATCAAAGATAATCTCCTGGATCTGAGTCAGGATCAGGATCCTTCCTTTAGCTAGAAAGGTACTGTGAAGATCAAAGACAAGAACCAAGATATTTGACACTTTGGCACAATACTCTCTGAACTAAGCACTATGATTAGTTTAGTTTCATAATCAAAATCTTAATTAATCTAAGCCATATTAAACATCAGTCTTCAATTTACATACTTCATGCTTAACAGGTAGCTAACTACAGAGGTTAATTTTTCAAGAACATACTAAATTTAATGCCAAAGGAAGTTACTAAGCAGTGGCTTAGCACCAACCAAAATCTGTAACCAAAAACACTCTTATGACATATAGCTCACCATAGTAGAACTGACTGAAAGTCTCGAAGTAAATGCCATATATTGGGTCAACTGATTTTCAACAAGAGTGCCAAAACAATTTAATGCAGAAAGAATAGTTTTTTTTTCCCCAACAAATAGTGCAGGGACAACTAGATACCCACATGCAAAAGAATGAATCTGGACCCCTACTTCACACTATGTATAAAAGCAACTGACAGCAAATAACCTATTTTAAAGAACGGTGAAGACTTTGAACAGACATTTCTCCAGATACAGCTAATAAGCACAGATGGCCTATAATAAAAAAATCAGTGGGACAGCACTCTCAGATCCACAAGGATGGCCATAATTAAAAATAAAGAAAGCATTGTCCAGATGTGGAGAAACTAGATCACACCCCTGCTGCTGGCAGGAATGTAGTAACATAGTGCAGGTGCTTTGGAAAAGTTAGCAGTTCATCAAAGTTAGTTACCAAATGATCCAGTAGTTCCACTCATAGGTAAATTCCTAACAGAATTAAATATAAAACTCATACACGAATGCTCACAGCAGCATTACTCATTTGGAGTCAACAAAAACCCAGGTTCAAATCTTGGCCCTACTCACCCACTGGCACTGAGACTTTATGCAAGTAACAGCTTTTCTAGCCCCTCTGTAACATCAATACACTGGAATAAATGATGTGAAATAATAAGGGAAAAGATTTACCACCCCCCAACAAACAAAAGGTCCACATCAAGCCCTTCATGTGTGCCACCTCAAATAGTCTCATCTCTATTTTACATGGGCAAAAACTGGTGCCAAGAACTCTAATACAAAAAAAAAAAAAAAAGTTTAGCAACTTGCTCCAAATTACAGGAGAAAGCATCCGATCTCCAAAGTCACCGTTTATCTAAGCCCATCTCAGTTCTGCAAGGCCAGGTGATTCGAGGTATGAACATGCAGACTGTCCCTAGAAAGTCAAGCCCAGTATCCTTCACCATAACCAGCACAGTCCTTACTTAAAAAAAAAAAAATGACAGCAACAGTTAAAACTAACTGGAACGTCTACCCTAACCCTCAGGCCCAGCACAATTTTCTCATTTAAAGCACGTTTGAATCTTCATCAAACACAGGAATCTAAAATGAAATAAACGTAGAATCTAAAATGTATTCATTTTTCAATCTTGTTAAGTCTGGCTTGTTTACTCTGCACTATTTTTCTTGATCCAGCAATGTAAATAGGTACCCGTATTGGTAGAAAGCAGTCCGGCAATTTACATACCAAGGGCTATTAAAATGCTCCTCAGTTGGGGTGGCATATATATAAAATACAAAAGCTGCGTGTTTATGTTCCCTAGAGCAGTGATTCCCACCTTTCCACAATCCACACAAGAAAAATACTTTGTATTTCTAAATAGTACTCATATATATCTCTATAGATACATAATACTAAATACTAACACAATAAAATACTAATATTCAGTATTGTTCACAGCTCAACACTAACCCTTATTTTATACTTTATTATACACATTAAATTGATTTTATGACCCACTGATGGTCTTTAACCTGCAATTTTTCAGGTAACATTGATTAGAAGAAATTTTGGAAATTAAAATCCAACAGGAGAGAGGAGGCAATGTTTAGTTAAGCAGCTTTCAGAACACATAACACAATCCATATACTAGAATTTATGGATTATAAAGACCCATGGAAACGTTCATTAAGAAATAACATGTACACTGATCACAACTATGTTGGCTACTGGGAAAGAGAAAGGATTTGGGGAACTTTCAGTTCAGTGTATTTTCAGTTCTTGAGAATTTCTCCTCTACGTTCAAGTACACTTCAGAATCAGAGACCTGGTTTGAATCCTGAATCCCCATTTACCACGTCTTTAGACACATCATGTAATCTCTGGGCCTTTTATGAGTTAAAATAACTCATAAAAATGAGACAAATCTTACAGGGCTGCTAAGAGAAATTGGAAATAAAATGCAAAAGGCATCCAGTACAATGCTAAGTGCATAGTGGATGCTCAATAACTGGAAGCTGCAATCATCAGTGTAACTAAAACATTCTTAAACAAGATTAATAACTAACAGTATCTGAATCTATTATTTCAGATAATCCCTTTTCTGAAAGTAACATAACTTTATATCCATTTTCTACTCTAATTCACATACTACCTCAACTTGAAGCTTGAACTCCTCCCCTCCCCATTAAAAATCTGATTAAAAGTCACAACTCAACTTGGACAAAATGCTTCTGCACAACACAGCAGTATAGAAAGAGTGCAGAGCAATGGCTTTGGGGTCAAGCAGCTACTTAGTGGCTGTGTTCTCGGGGCAAGTTAAACCACCTCCCTCAGGTTTACTTCTCATCTCCAGTTGCGGAACTAACATCCACACCTCACAGGGTTGTTCTGAGAACTATGCACACATGCAAAGCACCTTAATAACCTTGAAATAAGTAGTCAAAAAATAGTAACCACTTTTCTTAATAAATTAAATCAATTTGAGAAACTAAGTAATCTTATTTTCCTGGATATACTTGTAACAGTCGAAAATACTTATCTTCAATTAAACCATGCTGTGTCAATTTAAAATGTGCTGTGAAGAGGCAAATCTACTTATTATGAATAAACTTGTTTCTATCTGCATTTATATCACGTAAAGTTCCATAACTAACACTCACATTTTAAAATCCACTTATATTTTAGTAAATGACAGTGTATGTCATCATGTAATGTGAACATACTTGTACAGTTAACACCTTAAACTCAGGGTTTCTTAACCTGCATCTGTAACAGGCTTCAGTAACTACCAGAAATTTATATATAATTTTTTCTGCAAGAGCCCATAGCTTTAACGTTTGCAAAGTCTATAACCAAAAGATTAAGTGTCATGGTCCTAAAAACATACTTGAATATACATTTTGAAGGCTATATATTGAGTAAAATACCTTTGCACTTGTCAATTTTACTAAGAGTATTTTAAACAAACAAGCTTCTAAATTCTTAAAATACACTAAACTTAGTCCTCTTATGGTTGCATAAACTTCCTTTTTGACCAAACTTCCATACAGATACAATGAAGCATTTCCTTCAGTCTCATCATTCAGTTTCATGATAACTACTGGCTACTTAATACAGATTTCCTTCAAGTACTAATGTTGAGTATCGATGAAAGCATTTATCTGATGCTGGCTGAATATTAAAACACTATGCAAAAGATAAAATGTTTCTTAAATATAAAACATGCAAACTCTCCAACAGTATTTTGATTCCTTTGACAGAATATGCCATTGTTTTTAGCAATGGATCACTTCATCAATGTATAAGTTAACATGTGAAACTGACAAGATGATTTAAGCTTTTAGATGTAACTAAGTTTTGCACCTTAACCTACTTCTAAGATTTCAATTTCCTTTTTGGGGGGGGAGGGGGTTAACTGAGGTATAACTGACTTACAACATTATATTAGTTTCACGTATACAGCATAATTCACTATTTGCAGACACTGCAGATCACCACAGTAAGTCTAGTTTCATCCAGCTCAATTTCTTATCCTACCAAATACTGCACCTAAGCTTGTCACTCATGTTAAATTTTAAATAGCCAAGTACTAGGTAATGTAGGTAATTGTTTCCAAAAAGACCATTTCCTTTACTTCACTCTTAGACACACAGTAAGTATATAAGACACTCTTTTTGAGGGGGACGGGGATTATGTTTATCAATCTATTTTAATGTAGATACTGGAGATTGAACCCCGGACTTTGTGCATGCTAAGGACACACTCTACCACTGAGCTACATACCTGCACCCAAGATACTCTTGATTAGATGAAATTATCTAAATTCTGAAATTTTCTTAAAAGGTAACTAATGTCAGGTCAACTCTGAGTATTCCTTTGTAGATTCAACGCAAATTGTTAATCCGGGGCCAGTTTCCCTGCTATAAGTACATTCTGTGCTACCCATCACCGTATACCTAAGAAAAGTAAATTCTGCTACAAACCCTATATTGCACACAAGTAAGTAGGGTGAGGCAGAGTATTCCACCTGGGTGACCTGTTCTGCATAACGGTCCCTATATATACACCATTATTTCTCAATCCTTCATCATCTTGTCTTCCTATCCTTAGTATGGTCCCAGGTAGAAAAGTCACTGTATAATCCATACATCCCCAAAAGCCAAGAAAAAGTGGGTTATTAAACCCAGATCCCCCAGTTTACTATAATTAACAACTGAGTCTATACTGTACAAGAATGTTTCCTCCTATGCATTAGGCAATCATAACTGACTGAATAAAAATTGGGGGAAAGAGAGACAGCCAAGTGAACAGTTCATAGTATAACTTCAGGATAATGAGTACTGACACAAAGCAGCAAATGACTACTTATCAGAAGAACAAAACGCTCCCAAATTATATTCATCACTAATATGTCATTTTAAAACAGATCATCCAAAATCTTTTAAAATATTCCTAGAGAAGCAAAGTTAACACTTAATAAAAGTGTAGTTGTCAGCTGCCTCAGAATACTTAAATCTTAGACCTAGAAAGAGCCTAAGAAATCACCTGATGCAATTTGCTCACATCTGAGATGAGGTTGTGGAGAAAGGGAACATTTCTGGCTGACAATCTGAAACAGCAAATACTTAACCAGAGAAAGCTAATTTCTGAAAAGCAGCTAGGCAATCCCCTGTAACGGCACTATCCATTTGGTCACTATTACCCACATGTCACTATTGAGTACTAGAAATGTCACTAGCCCAAAATGAGATGGGCTGTAACTATAAAATGCATTCTAGATTTCAAAGACTTAGTATACGTTCTAGATTTCAAAGAAAAAGAAAAAAAAAGTAGCAGCTCTCATTTTATCTGGTTATTTAATGAATTCCACTCTTTAAGTGGATTGTGCAATGCTTAAAACACCCATACAGTTAAAGAGCACACAGTGACCAGGCCTCCTTTCCTCTAGTCCAGAGGTCACATGAGGGCAATGTTGACAACTCATTACTGAGTATCCGGGTTCTTCTATTCTCATCTAGACATGGAAAAATCATTGGCAGTTAATATTCTGGGATGGAGAAAATCCTTTACTGTCTAAATAAAAGCTTCTCAGACTATCAAAAATATTAAGTGATTAAGATGCATGCTGGCCCTTGATGGCAAATTTATTCCCCCAATTCCTGAAAATTAAAGGGAGGGGGACAAGTTCTACCAAATACAGAAGAAACAGGGTTGCTTTTAACACTCCTTGGAGAACACAGGTGCTATGAACGAGAAAAACATCCATTAGAAGAACTGATTTTCAAACTTTTTTGACACTTACCCTCCGAAAAGGTATTTTTGCAGGAATAAACACATATACAGCTGAATCAACAGTTTGATGTAAAAAACTAAAATTTTCTGTTTTTAAAAAAATTATCACCACCCACTAAAGTGATTTCACGATCCAGTAAGTCAGGATCTACAGCTTGAAACACTGGTTTAGAGCTCTTAATACTGAGCAATTCCCACTATTAATAAAGCTACCACTGTATTAGCTACTGAAAGAGAAGATACACAAATATCTAGTGTGCCGTACACTAAACCAAGAAATTCTAGTTAACGCTAAGTACTCTACTCTCAGACTTCACAGGTTTCAAAATACTTTAACTGTGTATAGTAAATCACCCTCACAAAGCCCAAAGTAGCTCACAAATTTCACTGCCTTAATTACATACTGCCCCTGAATATACTGTAAAGGAACCTGACTGCCATACAGCAGAAAAACCTGGATAAAAAAAACGATTTTATTTTCTAAATACATACAAATTCAGAATTTAACACTAAATTTTCTCAAACTACTGTATAATTTTCAGGCCAACAGAAATAAACGGGGACTGCTAGATGAAGTTCTAACTCTAGCAACTGAGTGCCAAGAAAGCAATAATCATCAGTAAAGTTAGAAAAAGGAAAACTCATCCAGTCTCCTGATTCACTTCAAGAATTTAACACTCACTATCCCTAATGCCTTTTTACCGGTTGCCAACCCTCTCATAAATGATCAGGCTATTAAAAAAAAAAATCGAAGAGTTAAAAATGTGCAAAACATACACCCTCACCTCTGACACAGAAGGAAGGGGGCCAGGCCCTACTGTAAAAGTTGGAGGAACCGAAGGCCACTGCTAGCCAAGGACAGAAAGGTTACGCATTCCTCACACCGGAGTCCTCCGGGGACATGTATCAGCCAGCCTGCTTCCAGGCTGTGCAGCCCGATTCAGGGCTGGGGCCGCTGGCGGTGGCCCAGGTCGCCATGCACGAGCCCGTCCCCCGGGATCCTACTTCCTCCTGCCCCCTCCCCCGCCAAGGACGGCTGCCGAGGTGGACCCGGCCTCCCAGTTGCTCCGGGACAGGAGGCTGTGCGCGGCAAGATGGACTAGGAGCAAGGAGCCAACCCAGGGCCCGCCCGCCAGCTCCCGCACGCCCCGGCCCTCCCCCGCACTTCCTACCTTCCTTCTCACATCCCAGCCCCCAAGGCCAAGGTCTCCCCGGCCCACAAACCTGATAGCGGAACTGACGTCAGGGGGACCTGTCGGCACCCACAGCCAGTCACGCCACAGTGGGAGGCGACGCCGACCAATGGGCACGGCCCGGAGGTGGGACTTCCCCCGTCCAAGTTTGATTGAAGTAGGGGGAGGGGCAGGGTGAAGAATGTGAAGAATGACCCCTCCCCCCCGTCCGTGAGGCGCTGGGCGGGAAGCGGAGGGGGTTGGGGCTGGCCGCGCCACGCGGCGCCCATCCCCCGCCAGCGCCGCCGCCTCCTGAGGCCTCCGCTCTCAACCCGTCCGCCCAGCTCGCTCCGGCCCGCAGGCCTCCACCAACCGACCCGCAGTGCTCCCCTTTTCCCACCGCCGACTGGGGTCCGAGTGAAGGAAAATGGCGACAGGCCTGCGCTCGCCGTCCCGCCTCTGTACCCACCTCAGGCTCTCGGAGGAGGCCGCTGCCTTCCGTCATCTTCCGCAGGGCAGCCCGGACCTCAAGCCGGCCGTCCGCCACCACCCGAGAGCCGCACGCGAGGACCCGGATGGAGGCGCGGGCGGGCGGGCCGCCGCGGCCTGAGGGAAGGCAGCGCGGGAGCCGGGAGGCCGAGGCGAGGGCGGGCTCGAGGGCAGCGCGCGAACTCATTGGCGGGGCCGTTCGATTGACGTGCGTATCGCCCTTTTGCCTCGGCCGAGCCGGGTTTGCCGGGACCCCACTGGAGGGCGGCGGCTGGGCCCGCCCCGCGCTGGGCGGCCTCCTCATGAGGGGCGGGCCAGTCCCGCCCACCTTGCCCGCTCCCCATTTCTTATTGGACAACCAGGAGAATGGCGGCGCGGTGTCCTGCCTTCCGCTCGTGATGGACCGGCGCCGTCACGTGGCCGCCGAGACCGCGCCAGGCGGCCGTGCCGCTAGCCCTGGGGTTGGGGGCGTGTTCGGTGCGCACCACAAAGGACCGTCCCGCCAGCCACCCCTTGGGGCCTTAGGCAGGTCGGCCCGTTTTGTCTCAGTTTACCCATCTGTAGATGAGACTGTCGTGTGGGCCGCCCCAAGTTTTGAAGGTCCTTGTCTTTTCAAAGCAGTTCTTACTTTTCTTGCCGAAAATTAGCCTAAAACAGTTCCTCCGTGCCGGCTTTGACTTTCCCAAACTAGGATCCGGGAACACACTGGTTAGGTTCCCCTTCAGGTCTCCCTGTGGCTGGGAGCCCCACTACGCGGGCCTCGCTGTTTCTCCCAACTCACTGTAACTTTGTGCGCAAGATTTTAAAAACAAAAGCAAAAACCAAAAAGATTAAAAAAAAAAAAAAAGCATTCTCACAGGTAATAGAACTGTTTTTCACAACACTTAGTTTACCTGGTGCGTTTATGTTCCTGCTCTGAGGTGGCACTGGTCTACTACACGCGATAAATGCCCAAGGGATTCTTTGGAGAGTTCATTTTGTGGGCTGAAGTGAGCAAGAAACTAGAGGAGGGAAAACTTGAGCTTGGGCCTGAAAGATGAGCAGGATTTAGAGAGCACTTCCTGGAAGGAAGATGTGTTCAAAAAGAAGAGACCTGGCCCACTGGACTGGCTAGAGTTGTGCCGTGGAGAGATGGAATCCTCGTCGGTGTCTGTCCCCAGTACCTAGCACAGGAGGAGGTAGTCTGGGAATGTAAAAAAAAAACAAACCTCTGTTAAATGGAACCTGGTACTGTTGACGTAGGCGAGGTGGGAGGAGAGTGCAACAAGGAGACTGGTTAGCGTGTGGTTCGGTGTTTGAGTTGAGAGGTGCTGTGGGCGTCAACAACACAACAGAGCCCCCTTGGCTCTGTGAACTTTTCTGACATTTTCTTCACCTACTCACTTGAAAGTTTTTAGCAAGTCTGAAACAGTAATGTGAAATATATTACTCCGTGCTTTCCAACCCGTGTTTCGTTCTCTACCCTTGAAAGCCAACCAAACAACCCTGAATTCTGTAATGAAAAAGATGAATAGTTTTGACCATGTAAGTGAAAACCCAACTTTAAAAAAACTTTAAAGTTAAAAAACAAATGAAAATTTGGAAAAAAAACCATTTTGTAAAATATATAACAAAACATTAATTAGAATGTCTAGTGGTCAAGAGCAAGGAAGGACCTGAAACCAGGCTGCTGAATCTTAACCCCAGTTCACCCTCTTCCCACCTACACAGTGAGGCATCAGGCAGATTGCTTATCCTCCTTGTGCCTCAGTTTCCCATCTGTAAAATGGGGCGATAACAGCACTTACCTTATAGAACTGTTGTAAGGATTAAACAGATAAACATTGCAAGTACTTAGAACAGTGCTTGGTAACAAAAGCACTGTGTAAGTGCTGATATGGTATCCTTAATGTAAGTGAATTTTTCCCCAAAATCAATAGTTAAAAAGTGAATGGTCCATTAAAATATAGACAAACGACATACTGTCAGTTCACAAAAGAAATAAAAATGGCCAATGGGTGTGAAGAGGTGTTCATCCTTGTTGGCAATCAAATAAATATGAATCATAGCCATTTCCCAAAGTCATCACAGGTCATCACTTAAACATGCCATGAAAAAGTACGATGCTGATGTAGACCTAAATTTATCAATATGGGGAGATTATCAGGGTTATATTGTTAAGAGAGAAATAAGGTTACAAAACAATGTGTATAATGACCCCATAAATCTTAAACAATGGTTAGCTCTGGAATCACTGGTGACTTTTACTGTCTTTACACATTTCGTAGCAGTAAGTATGAATTGCTTTCATAATCAGGAAAAAACACCAAAGTTATCCAGAGATGGTTAGTTGTTCCCCAGTATCCATTGACTCCTTCTGTAATAAACAAAAACCAGGTTTTGGGGTGACGGCAGAGCTAGAGTGCCCTAGGGTGTAGCCATAAGTTCTGGGTGTGGAAATGTGAGCAGGATGGGTGGAGTTTCTGGGTTCTGCCCTCCAAGAGAGAGGCTTGCTCTTTCTTCCCCCCCTTTCTCATTTCCAGCTGCCTGGGTGGAGGGAAGTGTAGTGGCAAACTACATGCAGAGAGCCCCAGTCCCCTGCTGGCATCCTAGAGTGTTCTCCCCTGAAGCTTGAACTTGAAGTGAAAGAGACATGACTTATCTCATCTAAGCCCCTTAAATTTAGGGAAACTTCCTTAGGAAGCTAGCCTAATCAAGTGGGCATGCTCACACGGTGTGCTATCATTCTGCCTGTGGATTCTTCGGAGATGAAGAGGGTATCGCGGAAAGAACACGCAGCTTTTGGAATAGAGCGAACGTGGGTGAAAACCCCAGCTTATGTGTCCCGGGGTGCACTCTTGGACAGAGACAATGTGTTCAATTAAATCATAGTAGGGTGTGATGTGGAACTGCTGAGTGACACATGGAACCTGGTTGTCGTTACAATCATTATTTGCAGAGGTGGCAAGGGCTAGGAAGAACTGCATTTGAATCCTCGCTCAGGACCAAGTCAACTGCTAGCAATGCAGACCAGCCCACAGTAATTAACTCTTAGGTTCCAGTTCAAGCTTGTCCCCACACTTCACCCCACTGCCAGCCTGGCCTCAACCTCCCTCTCCACTCTTCACACTTGTTGGGGTGTAACTCCTACCACTGCTCAGGCCACCTAGAATGTTCGTCCCCATCTTCACCTGGCCGGACCTGGTCTGACTGACGGCACTAAAACCTGGCCTGCTCAGAGAGAGCTTTCCTGACCGCCCAGTCTAACCCCCAACCATCACTGTATCACCACTCTATTTTTATAACACCTTCAGCATTTTGGCACTCTCTGAACCCACCTTGCTTGTTTCCTGTTCTCCCCGCCCCCAATGGAACAAGAACCTTGTCTGCATATCCACAGCTGGGTCCCCATCTTCTAGTACAGGGCCCTGTGCACACAGTAGGTGCTCAAGGATCTTTTAAAGTGTGGAATGAAAACAGAGACTAGGGCAGTTTGCCGTGGAGGCTGAGCTCAAAGGACGTGAACTCCAAGAGCGGGAGTCTAGGTAGAGAGGGACTAGCAGACAGTGTGAAGAGGAGGAAGCAACAGCCAGAGGGGCCGGGGGAGGAGGAGTCTGGAGTCCGGAGAAGACCCACAAGCTTCCTTGGCTAAGGTTCCCAGAGCAGCCAAGCCCCAAAAGACCAGAGGCCCAGTGGTCCTGAGGCCTTGCTTTCTCAGATCCCACTTCTTGTCCACACCTCTCTGCAGGCAGCTTCAGGACAGAACCTTCCCTCCACCTTTGTTTACCTGCAACCAAAACTACCTGAGTAAAGCACACAGTCCTGGGAACTCCCTCTGCCCCTGCCCCACCCCCCCATCATCGCCCCTCCCCAGGTGAGACTGGAGCTCTGTTTGGCTGCTCCATGTCTGGCCCTCCACTCAGCATGCTGGGTCCAGATAATCAGTTTGCCTCTTGGTCTCCCCGCTTTTCATAGAAGATACCCTCGTCCTTAATCCTGCCCCTAATCCTGGATCCCCGCCTCAGTGGGCCCAGGTCTTAGTACGGAGCAGGGAGGATGTGTCATCTGGAGGTTGATATCTGGCCACGCCCCCGGATATCTCACTCACTCTGACTGCCCGTGATTCCAGGGGCCTCTTGCGTTCCTGTGTCCTTGCCAGGAAGTGCTCCTGCCTAAGGAGTCACAGCGGAAGGAGGGAGGCCCCAGGCTTGGCAAACACTCCCAGCATCCCTGGGGCGGAGCGGGCTGTTATTATTCAGTTATTATACTGTCTACCTTGACCAGAGGCTGCAAACTGGTGATGGCCTGGAGGTCACATCTGGTTCACAGAAGTGCTTTGTTATGCCCATGCAGTGTTTTACATCTATTTTTAATTAGCTGACAGCTTTCAAAAGGATCAAGACATTTAACGTTGAAAAGTCTGGATTTCTTGCTTTTCTCAAAAAAAAAAAAAAAAAAAAAACAAACCAAAAAACTGAAATCTCTGGCTACACTCAGCTTAAATTCCAAGAGGACAATATTTGCTTTATGTGCAGTGTGGGTTCTGCTATTTGTCACAGCCCCCATCCTGCCCCCACCCCCAGCCTGCTTCATTTTTATTACAAGCCTGGTTCCCGTGCTCATCTGAGCTTGTGTCCTCACTGCCTCCTCTTTGGGGCACTGTTCCTGCCCGACTTGGGCCACAGGGGTTTGGTCTAGGCCAAGCAGGGTCCTTTCCTGAAGATATCTTTAAACAGGCACTGGGAGAATAGAATCCCTTGGCCCCAGACCCCAAGCTGTGATGACAGGGGAGAAGAGGCCATTCTGCACGGAAGAAACAAAACAAGCATTGAGAAGCAGAGACAAAAGAAAGAGGAGGGCCGCTGACTGCAACTGAGTCTAGGTCTTATCATTCCAGAGGCTTCCCCGTCCTTTCCCCAGTGCACAGTTGCAACTAACAGTGAGGCAGCGGAAAGGAGGCTGGGCTTGAGAAATGACATCAGGAGTCATTTCTGCATTTCTGCACATGCTGAGATTTTGGACCAATTGCTGATCTCTGTCTCAGTTTCTTCATCTGTACAATGGGGACTCTACAGCTTACCTCCTAAGGTGGAGTGGAGTTCCAGTAACGTCATTTCTGTGAAACATTAAATGCAACGTTTATGCATAACAGGTGCTACTTAGGATTCCATAAGCACTTAGTGAATTTTATGCTAGACGTTAACTAAAAATTGGTGGGCTAGAATTAAGTGAGCTCCCTCTTGAAGAATGATAGCACTGTTCTTTAAGGAGCTGTTTCCAGATCAGTAACTGGGGTAAGCTAGGAGAAGCCAGGCTTCCACCAGAAGGACCTGGATTTGCATTGCAGTCCCCTCTTTCAAAGATTGTAACATCTTGGGCTCTTAAATTCTATGACCCTGATGCTCCTCCTGTAAAGTGGCGATAATAATTCTCATCTCTTTCACTTATTTTGGAATAGAGTGAACTCATTAACATAAGAGTGCCTAGTAGCGTTTGTATCCTCGGCATTCCACAAATTGTGATTATTGCGATGGAAAAAGAACAAAAGACACAGGGGAGAGCTAGTCAAAGGTTTCATTTCTGGGGAATCATTGCTATTGTGATTTCTACTATCTGAGGCTCGATTGAGCTAAAAGTGCACAGTAAGTCATCAGAGCACAAAGCTGTTCTGTTCTGTTGTGCCAAGAAATTACATCCCGCACCACCCACTCAGATGGTCAAGCCAGCAGTCCCCACGATTCAAAGCCTTCTATGTGAGCTTCAAGCAACTAGCTTTCAAAGCAGATTCCCATTAAAAAAGAAGAAAGAAAAGAAAAAACATTGGATGATCAATTAACAACATAAGACCCCAAATCAAGAGAGAAATCTCAATGTAAAATAGTGTAGATCTTTTTTTTTTTCAAGAAGTGAAGTCTAGCAACTTTCAAGTTGCAGCCAATAAAGGATGCTGATGTTTTGAGACCAAAATACCGTGTTATACAGTTGATTCCCTAGACCCAACCTCACTTCTCTGTGCTGAGGACGTGCTAGCGGAGGAAGAAGAGGAGGAATGAGATGGGTTTCCGGGAAGCTTTGCCTCTTCATTTGGTTTGGATGCTGAGCCCATCAATGCCTTGTACAAAGTATCCTCAAGCACCTGTTGGGACAGACGGCCCTGCATGGCACAGCCTGCCTGCCAAGCCTCTAGGAGCCCAGGCGTGCTGACCAGCACTTGATCAGTCTCAGGGAAGACGAAGGCAGTGATGTCTATGCCTCTGATGAGCTCCTGAAAATAGCGCCTGATGGCAATAGCGTCCTTGGTGGGGACGTGGGGGAACACGCTGCCCTCCACGAGTCTCTCCATCTCTGCCTTCAGCCTTTTGTGCTCATGGAGAAACTGCACAGCGTTAGTGTGATGCTGCAGAAGCATCTTCATCTGCTGGTAAAGCTGTCGGGGGGCTTCAAGCTCCCGGGCCACCAGCTGTAACTTCTCTAACTTGGAGGAGTGCTCGCTCTCCAGCTGCCTTTTCAAGGTGGCAACCCGGCGTTTGATGCCACCGAGCAGGCTGTCACCGATGGCGTCGATCATGGCCAGTGTGTCAGCAGCGCTGGTGGCGAGTTCCCTGATGAGTTTCTCTGTGGCCTGTGGAGGCAGCGTGAACATTTCTTAGGAAAGCCCTCCAGGGGGCAGGCCTGAGCACCCGGTTCCTGGCACTGCCTCCTGTCCTGCACTGAACCAGGAACTCTTCAGGGGTGTTGGTCACTGCTGGCTGCCCGCCCAGTACCCAGTTTTCAACTCTTTCCTTCCAAAGAACTCTGATTCTCCCAGCCAGCAGTGTGTGGGCAGCTAAAAATACTTACATTCATTTCCTGTTTCCCTTGCAGTTAGGGGTGACCAGCCGAGCAACAGAAGCAGAAGTCTGAGTTGTTGGGTGCGGCTTCTGGGAAAGCTGCCTAAACGTGGGCAGATGCCTTTGGGACAAGCCTTGATCCTCCCCCCGCCCTGCAGGGACCCGGGGTCGATGCCCACATGGAGCAGCATCCTCGTGACCTGGTGCTGACCAGAGCACACACAGCACAGCTGAGACAAGAGGGCGGAGCACCACGGGGCCACCAGGCCGGCATCCTTGACTCCCTACCTGTGGGCATTTCACTAAGGTAAAAAACCAAAATCCCTAACTTAAAAAAAATAAAAAGCCACTGCTCATGAGCTTCTATCACAATGAAACAAGGGGTCATGGGCAGAGGGCTGAGAAGGGAGGCAGCTCTGGATTTGGAGTGGTCTGGGAAGACACCCTGGAGCAACTGACCTCTGAGGAGAGGACTGAACGGTGGTCACGCAGTGGTCATATCTGAGGGGTATTCCTCCAGGCAGGATGGCGAGGAGGACAAAGCTTGAGATGGAACAAGGAGTCTGAAGAGCCCTCCAGAGGCTGGTGAGCCTGAGACGGAGCCCGGCTCAGAATGGGAGCAAGGAGGGCAGAGAAGCGGGTGGGGGACTGCTGATGGATTTATTCACAGTGGGAGCCATTAGAGTGTCTAGGCCAATGGTGATGAGAGTGGGCAGGAGAGGTGGGAGGGGTGGGGAAATCAGGGAAGTGTCATGGCAGTTGTGGGTGCGGGACTGGGGCTCAGGATGGACATCTGGGTTGGAGATAAAACTTTGGCATCATCAGCGATAGGGGATTTTTAAAGCTAAGAGACTAGTGACCAGAGAGATTATTTATGGAGAGAGTGTAGCTAGAAGGCTGAGCTGAAATATGGGGCAACCCCAAGTTTATAGATCTGACAGAGGTGGAGGAACACTGAGCAGAAGTGGCCGGGTAAGCGGCTGAAGGTGGGACAGCCAGGAAAGGTTGGGGTCTTGGAGGTCAAGTGGCCATTTTCACTCACTCCAATCCAGAAACTGTTACTGGCTGTGGAAATGAGTGTTTTCTGAGATGCTGGCTCAGGCAAGAGAGAAAGAAGTGAATAAAGAGCAGGCCAATGATCTCATTTGTATCCTCCATCCACTTGGGTCTTTTAAAAATTTGACTATTTCTTTGTTATTTCTTTTGAGCTTCTAGTATTAATTTGGTTGTTCTTTAGCGTCCAAGAAAATTTACAGTTCTGTACTAGACAGGAAATTTTAAAATGCTACAAATTGTGGGATTGTTTTATATTTGTAAGATGGTATATTTTCTGATAGAGAAATGTAAAATGATGTATTTTCTGGTATTGTAGGCTTTGTTTAGAAAACAGAGCCACAAATAACCGAATGAATGAATGAATGAATGAATGAATAAAAAGATAAATAAATAAATAAACAAACGGATGGATGGATGGATGGATAGATAGATGATAGATAGATAGATAGATAGATAGATAGATAGATAGATAGATAAATAAATAAATAAATAAATAGATTTCAACACCATATTTTTCTAGGGACAGCAAATCCCACAAAGTCACAAAAGAACAAGCTTGATTATTTCCCCCAATCCTGAATCTCACTTAAAATACACTTGAATTCTCCAAGCCAGGGAGGGATGGTTTTCTTGAGCGAACGTGGGAGTGAGATCAGGAGGGTGCCCTATGGCAGAGTCTCCCCACTCAGCGTCTACTGTGGGGACATCTCTCAAAACTATTTGTGTTTGTTCTTCACCACCAGTGAACTTCAGCGTCACATGATCCTATTCCTTTAGCAGAGCCTAGGTACTAATGATTGACAAATCTGCTGGTCAAACCAAAGCATTGTGAGCAGCTGGGGCATAAATTCTTTGTTTAGAGCCTTTGTCCTGCTCACAGTGTCTAGCACCCAAAAGTCACCCAACAGATACAAAAGCCAGAATGAACGAATGAGAAAATCATTCCTCTAGTGATAACATCATATGCTTACTAGCGTTCAATAAACCCAATTTTTCAAAATATCCTTTAAGTTCTTAAAACAGCTTTTTTGAGCATAACTGACATGGGAAAAATACACAATTTGATAACTTTTGAAACGTATTGGATGTTTTGAAGCCATCACCACAATTAAGACAGTGAAATTATTCATCACCCTCAAAAATTTCCTTGTGTCTCTTTGTAACTTCCTCCCTCCATCCTTGACCTCCCCTACCCAAGCAATCACTGACCTTTTTTCTATAAATATATGTTAGCTTGCATTTTCTAGAATTTTATATAAATGGAATCATTCTCTCTCTTTTTTTGATCTGGCTTCACACAGCAATTTTCAGATTCACTCATGGGTTATTGTATGTATCAATTTGTTCATCCATTCATCTGGACATTTGGCTTGCTCCCAGTTTTTGTCTCTTACAAATGTAGCTGTATGAACATTTGTGTACAAGTCTTTGTATGCATATATATTTTCTTTTCTCTTGGGTCTTGAAATCTAGGAGTGGAATGACTGAACTATTTATTTAACTTATAAAAAAAAATTACCAAACTGTTTCCAAACTGTATCATTCTACATTCTCAACAACAGTGTACGAGAGTTCCAGTTCCTCCACATCCTCACCAATACTCAGTATGATCTAGCATTTCTAATAGCTGTGTATCTCATTGTGGTTTTCATTTGCATTTCCCTGATGACTAGTGATGCTGAGAATCTTTTCATGTGCTATTTGCCATCTGTACAGCTCATATGGTGGAGAGTCTGTGCAAATATTTGCCTATTTTTATTGAGTTGTTTGATTTCCTATTGTTGAGTTTTGGGAGTTCTTTTTATAGTCTTTATTTTTTATCAGATATGTCTTTACAAAGTTTTTTTTTTCTCCTACATATTCTTACTAATTGCATGGTTTTAGGTGTTTTATGTAGGTCTTCAACCTATGAGGGGTTAATTTTTGCACATAGTGTGAAGGACAGATGTGGTTTTGTCTTCTTTTCTTTTCTTCCTTCTTTTCTTTTCTTTTCTTTTCTTTTCTTTTCTTTCTTTCTTTCTTTCTTTCTTTCTTTCTTTCTTTCTTTTCTTTCTTTCTTTCTTTCTTTCTTTCTTTCTTTCTTTCTTTCTTTCTTTCTTTCTTTCTTTCTTTCTTTCTTTCTTTCTTTCTTTCTTTCTTTCTTTCTTTCTTTTCTTTCTTTCTTTCTCCCTTCCTTCCTTCCTTCCTTCCTTCCTTCCTTCCTTCTTTCCTTCCTTCCTTTCTTCCTCCCTCCCTCCCTCCTTTCCTGTCTTTCTTTCTTTCTTCCCTTTGTTGTTGTTGCGTATGGATTTTCAATTGTTCCATCACCATTTGTTGAAGAGGCTATTCTTTCTCCAGTGCATTGCCTTTGCAGCTTTGTCAAAATTCAGGTGTCTATGTGTGTACAGATCTGTTTCTGGACTCTTTATTTCGTTCCATTGTTTTATTTGTCTGTCTTTACACCAATACCATGCTCTTTTGATTACCAAAGCTTTAGAATAATTCTTGAATTAAGGTAGTGTTAACTCTGCACCTTTGTTTTCAAACTGTTTTGGTTATTCTGTAGCCCTTGCCTTTCCACATGCGCTTTAGAATCACCTAGTCAATTAAAAAAAAAGTCTGCTGGAATGTTAATTGTAATTGCATTAAATCTATAGAAATATTGAGGGAGAACTGATATCTCAGAAACATTGAGCCTGTGCATGAGCAGTATATATTTCTCCATTTATTTAGATTCTCAGTTTCTCTCAACAATATAATAGATTTCAAGGTACAGATTTTACACACCTTTTGTAAGGTTTATATATCCATAAAACATTTTTTATCTTTGATGCTATTGTAAGTGATATTTAAATGTTCTTATTTTAATTGGTTTGTTGCTAATATTTAGAAATACAATCGATTTTTTTGTATATTGATCTTATATCCTTCAACGTTGCTAAACTCACTTATTCTGGTAGCTTATAGAATCCATCAGAATTTTTGTAGAGACAGTGATATCATATATGAATAAAGACAGTTTTGCTTCTTGCTGTCCTATCTGAATGCTTTTTAAATTTTTTTCTTGCCTAATTGCACTGGTTAGAACCTCTAGTACAGTGTTAAATAGCAGTGATGAGAATGACATTTCTGTCTTATTCTTGATTTTGGATGGAAAACATTCAGTGTTTCAAGATTAACCATGATGTTAATTGTAGGTTTTCATAGATGCCTTTTATTATTTTCTGTTTGGTGATATAATGGAAAATATATGGTCATTGTCCCTGGTTCCTGTTACAGAGCTCCTAAAATTCTCCGAATTTCCTGAATGATAGAAAGAGCTTTTGTTATTCATAATAAGCTCTTTTAAAACGTAGCTGAGATTATGCTAATTAGGTGACTGTTGGTGGGTTCCCCAGATAGCTTCAGGATGGGGCTTGATTGCCAGAAAGAGCAAACCACGATTGAAGAGTTGGAACTTTTATCACCACCCTCAACCTTGGCGAAGAGGAGAGGGTCTGGAGACTGAGTTCAATCACCAATGGCCAATGATTGGATCAGTTGTGCCCTACACAATGGAACGTCCATAAAACCCCTTTAAAAAGGGTGCAAGGAGCTTCCAGGTTGGTGAACACACTGATGGGCTGGGGGGATAGGGCACCCAGAGAGGTCATGGATGCTACCCCTCTCGCCAACCCCCAGCCCTTACCTTGGCATATGCACCTTTTCCATTTGGCTGTTCCTGAGTTGTATCCTTATAATAAAGAGGTGGACATGGTAAAGTGTTTCCCTGAAGTATGTGAGTCATTCTCATGAATTCTCAAACCTGAGGAGAGGGTTGCAAGAACCCCCAAGTTTATAGCCAGTCAGTCAGAAGTGCAGGTGGGAACCTCACACTTGTGACTGGTTTTTTGAAGTCGGGCAGTCTTATGGAACAGCCCTTAATCTGTGGGCTCTGCACTAATTAGAGTGTTAGTGTCAGAACTGAATTGAGTTTTTAGGCACCCACTTTGTGTCTTAATCTGAGATATTACTAGATTGCTGAGTTTTATCAAATTGATGTTAAGTTTTTTCGAAAATTATTTCTATGTCTATTGAGATCATATGATTTTTCATTTTTCTTTTGTTGTTATAGTGAATTACATTAATTGCGTTTTGATTGTTAAACCAATTCCAGGGAGATCCCTTTTGGTTATGATGTATTAATCTTCTTGTATATTTTTGGATTTGATTTGCAAAATTTTTAAACGAATTCTTTCATCAATGTTCATAAGGGATATTGGTTGTAATTTTCTTTACCTGGTTTTGCCTTCAGGGTAATCCTGGTCCTATAGAATGAGTTGGGATATATTCCCATGTCTTTAATTTTCTAGAAGTTTGTGTATATTTAGTATCACTTCTTCCTGAAATGTTTGATGGAATTAATCAATGAACCTATAAGGAGTTTTTACTGTGAGAAAGTTCTAAACTATACATTTAACTTTTTAAATAGATAAATGATTATTCTTGTAACGTTTCTTCTGGGAGAATTTGATGGTTTGTATCCTCCACAGAATTTAATCTAGGTTGTCAAATTTACTGGCATACAGTTATTCACAACAGTCCCTTATTAACCTGTTGGAGCCAATCCTCAGAAATAGAATGACTGATGATGACACCACAAAAACCAAGAGGGGATGAAAAGGGCTATTACTCACATAATGAGGCTTTCTAGAGGAGAGCAGGGCAGCTTCCAACCAAGTCTAAACTCCTGCAGGTGCCAAAGAAGGGAGCACCTAGACTTGCTTACCAGTTTTTCCAGATGTGGAACAGAAGGGGAAGAGGGAAAAGTGAGGCTTGAAAGCTGTGAGCAGTGTCAAACATCAAATAAGGAGTCAGACTATTATACTATCTTTTAAATATCTGCAGAATTTGTAGTGATGTCACCTCTCTCATTCCTGGTTTTGATAAATTGAATTCTCTTTTCTCTCTCTCCTCTCTGTCTCTCTGTCTCTGTCTCTGTCTCTGTCTGTCTGTCTGTCTTTCTCTCTCCTTGAGCAGTCTGGCTAGAGGTTTACTTCTATTGATCTTCTCGGAGAACTAGTTTTTGGTTTCTTTGATTTCCTCTATTCTTTTTGGTTTTCTATCTCATTATTTTCTGCTTTTGTTTTTATTATTTCCTTTATCCTGCTTACTTGAATTACTTTGCTCTTCTTTTCTGCACTTTCTTAAGGTGGAAGCTGACGTCAGTAACACCAAATCTTTATTCTTTTCTAATTTAAATCTCCCACTAAGCACCTTAGTGGCACTACGTAATTCTGATATGTTGTGTTTTCATTTTCATCCAGTGCAAAGTACCTTCTAATTTCCCTTTTGGCTTCTTCTTTGATCTATGAGTTATTTAGAATCTGTTATTCAATTTCCAAATAATTGGAGATTTCCCAAAAATCTTTGTGCTAGTGAGTTCTAATTTAATTCCACTGTGGGTCAGAGAACATGCTTTGTATGATTTGAATCCTTTTAAATGTATTGAGACTTGTTTTATGGTCTATCTTGATGAGCTGTGTGCACTTGAGAATGCGTTCTGCTGTTGTTGGGTGGAATACTCTATAAATATCAGTCAGGTCTGGGTAATAAGGTTGTTCAAGTCTGCTGCATATTTGCTGACTTCCTGCTTACTTGTTCCATCAATTATTGAGAGAATGGTATTGAGAATTATGGATTTGTCAGTTTCTCCTGGTAGTTTTATCAGTTTTTGCTTTATATATTTTGAAGCGTCCTTATTAGGTGCATAAGCATTTCCGACTGTTATTATTCTCTTGATTAATTGATCCCTTTATCAAAATGAAATGACCTTCTTTACCCTTGGTAATATTATTCAGCCTGAAACCTACATTGCCTGATGTTAACAGAGCGACTCTAGCTCCTTTTGATTCATGCCAGCATCACATATCTCTTTCCTTTCTTTTACTTTTAGCCTGTTTGTGTCTTTATACTTAAAGTGCATTTATCACAAGCAGCATATAGCTGGGTCTTGATTTTTTTTCATTCTGACAAAATCCTTTTTAATTGGAGTATTTAGACTATTTTCATTAATGTGATTATTGATAAGGCTAGATTTAAGTTTCATCTGTTGCTATTTGTTTCAATTTCTCCGTTTTTTTGTTTCCTTCCTCCTTTTTTTCTTCTTTCATTAAGATTGTATATCTTTTATAATTCCATTTTATCTCTGTTGCTGGTTTATTAGCTATAACTCTTTATTATTTTACTGTTTACTTGAGGGCTTATCGTACATGCCTTTAACTTATCACAGTCTACCTTCAAGTGATGTTACACCACTTCACATATAGTACAAAACCCCCATACTAGTGCACTTCCATTTTGCATTTCCCAGGCATTGTGCTATTATTGTTAGGTATTTTGCTTTTATATGTTGTAAACCTCACAATTTATTGTTATTTTTTTAAACAGTGAGTTATCTTTTGAAAGATTTAAGTAATATGAAAACAATCCTATATAGTTACATTTCTCAGTGTTACTCTCTTGTGCAGAATCGGATCTTCCTTCTGCCTGAAGAACTTCCTTGAACATTACTTACTGTGTGGTTCTGCTGGTGACGAGTTCTTTCAGCTTTCGTATGTCTGAAAAAGTTCTGATTTTGCCTTCATTTAAATTCTAGGTTGACTTTTTTAAAATTCACGTTTAAAAATTTTCTCCACGGTCTTCCTGCTTGGATTGTTTCCAACAAGAAATCAGGTGTCATCCTTATTTTTGTTCTTCTGTACATGATACGTCTTTTTCTCCCCCTCTGTCTGCTTTTAATATTTTCTCTTTATCATTGGTTTCAGCAATTTGACTATGGTGTGCTTTGGTATAGTTTTAGCCATATTTATTGTGTTTGATGTTTGGCAAATTTCTTGGATGTGGACTTACAATTTTCATCAAGTTTGGAAAATTTTTAGGCCATCATTTAAAAAAATAATTTTCCTACCCCTCGCTTACCCTGTCACTTTCTTCAGGGACGCCAATCACCCATATATTGGGACACTTGAAGCTGTTCCACAGCTAATGCTGTTTTAAAAAAAAAATTCTTGTTCCTCTCTGGGCTCTACTCTGAGTAGTTTTTATCGTTATGTCTTCAAGTTCACAAAGATTTTCTTCTCAGTGTCTAACCTGCTGTTAATTCTGCCCAATGTATTTTTCATGACATTATACTTTTTAGCTCTAGAAATTCGATCTGAATCTTTTTTTAAGTAGCTTCCATGTCCCTGACTTTTTGAAACAGGGAAAACAATTGTAATAATTTTAAATATCTTTGCTAATTCTAGCATCTGCCTCAGTTCTGGTTTGATTTTGATTCATTTATGGTTGTTTTCGTAATGGGCCATGTTTTCCTGCTTCTTTGCCTGCCTGGTAATCTTCAAATGCCAGACATTGTGGGTTTCACCTTGTTCGATGTTGGGTATTTTTGTATTCCTATAAATCTTCAATTTGGGGGTACAGTTAAGTTGTCTGGAAAGAGTGACCCTTTAGTGCTTGCTTTCATTGTTAGGTGGGTCTGGAGCAGTGCGCAGTCTGAGGCTAACACTTCCTGAGAACTCATCCCAATGTCCCATGATTTACGAGTTTTTTCCTGTCTCATCAGTGGGCACGAGAATTGCTCTAATCCTGTTTGAGCTCCAGGCACTGTTCCCTCAGTCCTTTCCCACCGTTCTCTTCCTGGCCTTAGGTAGTTTCTTCACAGACACGTGCTGACCAGTTCTCTGTTGAATACTCACAGGACACCCTCTGCAGATCTCTGGGCGCTCTCACTGTGCATTGCCCTGTTCTCTGGACTCTGTCTTGTGCACTTGAAATGGCTTGATCTCCCCAGACTCTCAGCTCCATCTCCTGCACTGGGGATACCTGCCAGACTTTGCTTGGGTTCCCTCCTTCTGCTCCAGGCAGTAAGCTGGCTCAATTGCCGGCCTCACCTTGTTTATATCCCTTCTCTCAGGGGTTAGTGTCTCTTATTGTCTGATGTCTTCCAGTGTCTTGAAAGCTGGTTTTCATGAATTTTAGTTTATTTTGGTTTTATTTTTTCCAAAAAGGAGGATAAATTCAGGCATGGTTACTCTGTCTTAGCCAGGTGAGGAAATAATACATCCAATATTAACAAATATTATTTGGTATTGAGAAGAAGATCTATAAAAGTCAGCTGTGGTAGATAGAGATTTTCTGCCCAGATTCCCCTTTTCAGAGGGAACTTGCTGGCTGCCATGGTATGACCAGCCTCCAGCGGTCAGATCCTTTGGGGTTGCAGTGCCCCTCCCAGAGCAGCCCACTTTTGGTGGCTCAGCAAGAGGACCTATGATAGCCTGGCCATTTCATCTCAGCTTGGGGTACTCTGATGGCAAGGCTGGCTCCAGATTCCTCACTGTATCAGGTGCTGCTCGTCAGGCCTGCCGTGTAGCTTGCCTTCCCTTCTGTTTCATCTACTTCTTCCTCCTTCCTTTTACAGATGTCAGACTTGGATATCTTGTACCACGAACTCTGTCTCAGCTTCCAGAGGACCTAGCCTGAGATACCAACTCTTATGTGGCTACTGTGGCCCAGAGATCAGTCCCCAGAAGCCTCTGCCCTGGCCGTTCATAGATGTCCCTTCTCTACAAGAGCAGAATGCTCACTGCTAGAATTTATTTCTAAAAGACCATCTAGTCTTCAACATGTGTATGTGTGTGTTTGACTTAGAAAATTTTATTCTCTTGACAGATGTATCCAGAGGTAAATTCCTAAAACCTATATTTGCAGATAGGGGGATATTTGCAAGGGGAAAAAGTCATGAGATAAGGAAAATAGGCCATAGAAGCTAGGATACTTCTCGCTTAATCATCTCATAAGAGGGTAAAATGGCCATTAAGTTACCATTTTGGAACCCCTTAAAGCGATGGCGAAATCACCATCTCTCAAGCTGCACATTTCAAAACTCAACACATTTCAGGACACACTTAAGGAGAGTTAGTCTCTAGAGAATTCCTTCTTCATGTTTAAACACTGCCTCTGTCAGTCTAGTGCCCTCAAGAGAAAGCCAACTGTCTGGACTGAAACCACACATTTCCCTGTTTCCCTGGAGAAAGGACACCAGTCGTGGGAGCCATACCTGCATGGCCTGTTCTGTGCTCTCCCATTTCTGCAGCACCAGCTGGATGTCCTCAGCAAAGCTCACTTTCTTCTCTGCGTAGGCATCAGAAATCTTGGCTACCGGGTGAGACTCGTGGTCCCCAAAGAGCTTGCATATTCCACATATTGGTTCTTCATCACTTAGGCACATCTGATTGACAAAAGAAAAGTCAATAACACTTATTTCCCTTCCTGTTCCAGTCCTTGACACTCAGGACTGGTCATATCTCAGGCTGGTAACATTCTAAGTGTACTTTTTTTTATTGAGGTATAGTCAGTTTACAATATTGTGTCAATTTCTAGTGTACACCACAGTGTCATACATGGAGATATATATATATATTCATTTTCATATTCTTTCTCACTGTAAACTACTATAAGATATTGAATATAGTTTCCTGTGCTATACAGTATGAACTTGTTTATCTATTTTATATATGCCAGTCAGTATCTGCAAATCTTGAACTCCCAGTTTATCCCTTCCCACCCCTCTCCCCACTGGCAAACACAAGTCTTTATTCTATGTCTGTGAGTCTGTTTCTGTTTTATATATAAGATCATTTGTCTTTTATTTTATAGAGTCCACATATGAGTGATATCATATGGTATTTTTCTTTCTCTCTCTGGCTTACTTCACTTAGAATGACATTCTCCAGCACCATCCATGTTGCTGCAAATGGTGTTATTTTATATTTTTTATGGCTGAGTAATATTCCATCATATAAATATACCACAACTTCTTTATCCAGACATCTGTTGATGGACATTTACATTGTTTCCATGTCTTGGCTATTGTAAATAGTGCTGCTATAAACACTGGGGTGCAGGTGTCTTTTTGAACTAAGGTTTCCACTGGATATATTCCCAGGAGTAGGATTGCCGAATCATGTGGTAAGCCTATTTTTAGTCTTTTGAGGAATCCCCATGCTGTTTTCCACAATGGCTGTACCAAGCTGCATTCCCAGCAACCATCTAAATGTATTCTTAAGCAGGTATCAAAAGTCAATTGCAGAGGAGGCCCTGGTGTGTGGAGGACAGAAACGATGGTCGTACCAGGATGCTTGAACAGTAATTTAGCAAGCACATACTATGCTTGGTATTTCATGGAGTCCTCACCTCAACCCTTTGATTTGGATAGTATTGTGCCCATTTTACAGGTGAGAAGGCTGAGAGGTCTCCAAGCTGTGACTTGCCAAACAACACACTGCCTGGAAGGGGTAGCACTGAGATTAGAAGACAAGGAGTTTTCTGACTCCAAGAGCAAAGCCTTTACCACTTGGCCAAGCCAGTGCTTCACAGGGCGCTTGTGAGGATTAAATACCGTGATGTATGTAACATGCTTGGTGTGGTATCTGGCACTCAGCAGACATCACACACATGGTAGCCATCGATAATATCATAAGGAGCTTGACAAAGCTGACCCCACCCACTACCGGCTCAAGTTCAGTTGGGCCTATTTTAGTTGCAAGGGATCGAGGACCCTCACTGCCCTGCTGGCCCCTCCTCTCCTCAGCTTGGCTAAGGGGAGCCTTGGAATGAAAACTCATTCTTGGAATCTTGGAAGGGGAGGTAACTGCTGAGGATGAGAAAGAACTATGGAGAACTAGTGATAAACGCAACCGATTTTTAAACGCAGAGTCCAGCAGGAATGCCAAGTCACATCCTATTGTCCTGAGTCCTCTTAGTGGCCTGAGCTAGCCTGCCCCAAGCATGCCACTTATGTCCTTACAGGAGGCGGGGTGGCTGGAAGGAACAGAGCAGAGGCATGTGGAGCTCAGAGCAGCCCAGGAGATTGGCTGAGGGTGGAGAATCGCAGAGAAACCCTGCCCTATGGGGACAGACCCTTGATACTCTGCACTGAAAAGCCGGGACCCCTGGAGAGAGGAGACCCTCTGTTGGAGCCATGTCCGTGTTTTCGGAGTTGGCTGCAGGGCTTCAAGCCAGAGCCAACTTATGAAGACTTAGGAATACTTTTGATCTTCTCCAAGAAAACCACCAACTCAGTTCATCCCTGACAGCTGACAAAGCCACCTACACCTGGCGGTTGGTGCCGCCTAATCTGTGAAACATGGAAACTTCTGCTTCATCCTGCCGCCTCCAGGGTTGTTGGGGGAATCAGATGGACTCAAGGGCGTGAAAGGGCTTTGTCAGCAGAGAAGAATGAAAGATGAAATGGTGTTACATCTGATTCATTTCTGACTTACATCTGATGTGGAGATCTTCCTAAAGTCAATGCCAAAGGGGAAGATTATGTGCATCAAATTACCCTTGAAGATCCCTTGGCTGGGAAATATGAAATTAGAGTAGAACACACGTGGTTTCATATAGATCACACTGTAGACATGTGTGTATAAATGTACAATGTATCCAGCATTGAACAGAGTACAATAAAGAGTTCATATGATGTATGAAAACTCATTAAAAAAGATTAAACAGCATTAGTCATAGCTCTTCAAACAGGCACGCTTAACCAACAGGAGGAATGGCAGGCTCACTGGTCCTGTCTTAGCCCACCCTCTCTCTCTGGGATGATCAAGGCTCACTAAATTCTCATAAATCTGAATCTAATGCAACTTCACTGTACCTACTTGAGCCCCTCTCTCTGTGGTCTTTTAGATTCTTCCGTGGGCTGCGTGGCTGAATACCACACACACTCCCCTCCCTGGACTCCATCACTAAATGAGGAATGAAGTCAACCTTGGTGTGTGCATTTATTTGGAAAGTAATCCTCTACTATGGACCTGAGCAGATACCCGGTTCCAGCCTTAAAGTTGCTGAGTAATTTGGCACATTGGGTAGCTAAGCGAGAGTAAGGTCGAACTCAAAGCGTAATTGAATACCAGATTCACATTATCTCCATGCTTTTCACACGTCTGACCAAGCTGGTTCTAAAGTTCTTCCTTAAACTTCTCCAGTATGTTTTCAGCCAGGATGTTCCTCTGCAATCCACGTGTTCCCCTTCCCTTCAAATAAATGACCTAAAACACAGAGCTGGCATGAGCTTGTGGCAGATTCCTGTGGTCAGCTGTGACATCGTCGCGGGGAAGGATGAGACACCCCTCTTCCTGCACATAAACACCGCTGAGCGGGAGGAGAGAGCAGGTGACTCAGTGCTGACCAGACTTTCAGAAGGAAATGACTGTGAAGTCTCTCATCCCTGCAAAATAACCCCCGCTCCCAAGCCCTCTCGCCTGGGCTAGTGTGTGCATGTAATTTCCATCCGCAAAGACAGTTGCCAAATGCTCCATCAGATGAAATGGGAGCCTGCCTTCTTTTGCCCCATGAGTCTTGGTAAGCACCTGCTCTGTCTCCTGGGGAAGCCCAACCCAGTGGGAAGACAAGCTCACAGGGGACCGTGTGGATGGATGCTCAGGGGAGCACAGAGAAGGAAGGACTGTTTCCTTGGGGTGATGGAGGAGATCAGGACCGGAGTCTCAAGAAGAAGCCTGAAGTAAGCTTTGAAGACCAAAATGTATTAACCAGACATCTTTTATTTGCTGTGTTCCAGTGTCCTGGTGGGTGGGGCCTGGAGAAATGGCCCCTCCCAGGGCGAGTCAACTCCTAGAGACAGAAAGATTCTCCTGGGATCATGCCTTTCACATACAAACCAGCAAACTCAGGGTCCTTTATATTTCCTATTCCCTATGCCCCTGCCCTAATCACCCAGGGCTGGGCACTAGAAATCTAGGGACCGCCCTTGTGTCCCAGAAACTGCAGAAGGTATTCAAACTGGCCAGTCCTGAGATTCTCCCCCTACCTCACCTGTTTCTTCCTGAAGAAACACAGCAAAGGTTCCTGTCTACATTTTCCCCATCTCCCTCTGTTTCCTGACGGGCTCTGATTCTTCTCCATGTGGCCCCGCCTCTTGGACTCTGTGAGTTACAAACTGTCTTTCAATGGCAATCATCTCCCGATCTGTTGGCCTTGTGTATATACCTGAATAATAATCAAACCTACACTTTGAAACACAAAGCCAGTTGCCACGTCCCAGTCCACCCATCTGGCAACAACCTTAAACCGCATTTGTTTAACAAACTTTTATTAAGCACCTATCATGCTGGGAGTGCGAGAGTGAACAGGACAGACCCACCTGGCCCTGCCCTCCAGGGGTTATCTGCTAGGAAGGGAAATAGATGCCAAAAAGCCAACGTGCTAGCTCCGTCCTCTGATCTCCAGCCAGACAAGTTATCAGACCCTTCTCAGACCCAGCTGCCTTTTCTGCAAAACTAACCCGTGGTGAAAGAAGTCAGAACAGTGTCCTGTGTGTGTGTTGGGGCAGGGGTGGGGGTGTCACTGGGAAGCACATGGGGCGAAGGAAGTGCTCTAGATCTTGCTTTGGGTGGGGCTTAGATGGAAATACACATATATAATTTATTGGGATAAATTATGTGCCCTTCACACATCTTACTGTGTGCATTTTATGCCTTGAGGGGAAAACTAGCTCTGTGAACTTAAACATTGTAACTTGAATTTCAAACCTTGGTTTCCTTGTCTGCAAAATGGAAATACCAACCCCTTCTCTCTGTGGCCACTGAGACCGCTGCTGGGGAATGCTCCTTAAAGGAGCCACTGTCGCTAAGCTTAAAGTGAATTTTGTTACTTCTTTGAAAAAAAGTGCCTTCTTAAGCTTTCAGAGAGGTTCCATAAAGGATCAGCAGGCTTAGATTTAGAGATTATCTTGCCCGTAATCTGGATGTAGAAAATGTTAGCGTATTTTTTTCGATTGCCCCTCTCTCTGGACAGAGGAGTGGGGCTGCTCAGCTCTCCCCGGCCAGCACGCCATTTCCACAGGGGTTACACCCTACTCAGAATTTCTCTGGTCCCTCTGGGATGAGAAAAAGATTCGGTTTAAGAGGGGCTGGGGCTAGGTTTGGACCTCAGCCTAGCCCTCACTGCAAAATGCCAGTGGTGTGTTCCATTCCCCAGGAATTCAGGGGCTTGCATGGTCCATGGGAAATGAATTATCCAGATCCCCAGTACCAGAATCTGGATCTTCAACAAAATTGTGGGCAGCAAAATCGAAGAGCACTGAGATGTCCCAGAGGGGCCAGTCCTCTTCTAGCCCCCTCTCTCCTCTCCCTGCCTCTGCCCCCAGTTCATCAGTCACAAGCTTTTTTCCGCCTCCCTGTTCACAGGCGCGGCTAGGGAAGCGCCCCGTCCCTGCGGGCTGTGTCCCATCAGGGTCAGGCGCACTCAGCTACCCCGGCTCAGCGCCACGCCCTCCTCTAGGACCGATCGCACCTGCACAGCGCTCCCCACCCCGACGTCCAAGCTCGACGAAGGCCTCCAGCGCGCACTTCCTGGGCCCTGTGCTCTTCGCCCAGAGTGTGAAGGGTCTCGGGCCTGGCAGGAGGAGAGCCGGAGAGCAGCCTCAGTTACGGAGTGGGTGGGCGGAGGTGCCGTCTCTCATTGCTGGGACCAAGAAGCCAAGGTTTGAGAGCATCTCTTAAAAATCACAGCCTAGAGACTAAAAGAAGTGCCGAAGCCCCTGGCGGTCGGGGTGGAGCTGTGAGCTACACCCTTGGCCACCAGAGGACGTGAACGCCAGTAATGTCCACAGCTGATCGTAAAGAGATGCGCAGACGAGCACATTATTGTGAGGTATGGTGGCAACCACAGAGAGAACTATCTAGAGAAAGTTCGAAGAGGATGCCTCCCAGGAGCGGGACTAGGGTGAGAGGACATGGAGCGGAGAGCATGGCTTTTCACTCTAAACTCTGTTCCAGGGTTTGCCCTTTTAACCTCGTGTGTGTGTTACTTTGATATGATTTTTAAATAAATGCACAAATAAGTGAAAATTCCAGGCTGAAAAGTGAAAGCGTGCATAAATCTAAGCAGCTGGTGCTTTTGAACTGCTGTCGCCCTCCCCACCGCACCCTGCGCGCGCACGCACGCACGCGCGCGCGCGCGCACACACACACACACACACACACACACACACACACACACACACACATTCAGTCAGTTATCCTTGGAGTGTCGGCACCTGTCTCTCCAATTGGCCCCCACTCTGTTCCTTCTGACCCAGGTCCCTACATTACTTCCCTCTTCCTGCAATTTTCCATTCATTTTCCATTTTCTTCCTTCGTCCCTTCCACAAATACCCAAAGAACCTAGAGAAACACCGATCACTGTTCCTACGTCCCAGTGGGGGAGAGAGACTACACCAGCCATTGTACACAAAGCCTCCATGAGAGGATGTGATGTAGAAGATGGTGTGATTTCAAAGCCGATGCTCTATGACCCTTTCCAGGTTAAACATTGCTTCTGGCTCTCATTGCTTACAGGAGGATATGCAAAGCCTCTGGCATGGCAGGTGAGACCTCCTTCAGCGTGTCCTAATCTGCCCTCCTGGTGGGCACCCTAGGTGCCCTGGCCTCCCCTCCAGCCTCACACTGAAGCCTTCTTGTCTGCTAACCAGCTCCAAGCATTTACCGCCGGCCCCTTTCTTGGCCTTTGGCACCTGCTACCCTCTCTCCCCAAGCGCCCTCTCCATTCACGTCTGCCCTGCTCTGTAGACTCCCCCAGCTGTCACCTCCTCTGAAGCCTTTCCTGCCTCCACTGTGGGACCTTTCCCTGTACGCAGGGCCACCGGCTCCTGCAAGGACGCCCCTCATCTCTGCATCCCTGGGGTCCTGGCACAGTGACAAGGCCACTAACAGGTGCTGATAAATGCCCTCCCCACCCCAGCACCCACTGAATACGTGAAGGCTGGCGTACTTTCTCTCTTGGCGGTGCCGTGAGAGCCTTCTCTCTGCCATTAAGCCACAATGCGTGTCTCCCTGCAGCTCCTCCCCTGGGCCTCACCGTGTCTTCTAAGCCTGCTCCCAACCACCGCACCATAGCCCTTCAGCGATGTGAGTTCTGGCCGGCCAGGCCAGGCATCCCCAGTTCTTTCCTGGAAGACCTTCCCCGAAGTGCTGACCGGGAAGAACTCGGCTAGGCCAGCAGCAGAAGGGCCCGAAACCTCTCTTACTCTCCTGCACACCGGGCAGCAGAACTGTCCGTTGGCGTGCGTGCAGCTCTGGCACACCAAGATCAGCTCCAGGCACTGTTTGCAGAAGCCGTGGGAACAGGACAGGAGCAGCACCGGGGGCGTGAACAGCTCCACGCACACCGGGCAGGCCAGCGCCGCGCGCAGCGCCTCCATGGCGGCAGTGGCCGCCCGCCCTCTCCGGGGCCTTCTGTCCCCGCCGGGCTTCTAGAATACAGCCACGTGGGACGGGTCACAATAGACACGGCCAGGCTCTCCTCAGAGGACGGGAGCAGCAAGGGGACCTCCACAGACACCCGGGGCCCAAGGACGTGTTGGGCACGAGGTGGGAAACTGTGGCCCGCCAGCCAAATCCAGCCTGCGGCTTCTTTTTTTCCTCTTTTCTTTTTTTTTTACTTGAAGTATAGTCAGTTTACAATGTTGTGTCAATTCTGGTGTACAGCACAATGCTTCAGTCATACATGTACATGTACATATATTCATTTTCATATTCTTTTTTGCTGTAAGCTACTACAAAATATTAAATATAGTTCCCTGTGCTATACAGTATAAACTTATTTATCTATTTTATATATACCAGTCAGTATCTGCAAATCTCGAACTCCCAGTTTATCCCTTCCCCCTACCCCCCTGGTAACCATAAGTTTGTTTTCTATGTCTGTGAGTCTGTTTCTGTTTTATATATAAGTTCATTTGCCTTTTTTTTTTTTTTTTTAGATTCCACATGTGAGTGGTATCATATGGTATTTTTCTTTCTCCTTCTGGCTTACTTCATTTAGAGTGACATTCTCCGGGGCCATCCATGTTGCTGCAAATGGCATTATTTTATTCTTTTTTATGGCTGAATAGTATTCCATCATATAAATATATGACAACTTCTTTATCCAGTCATCTGTTGATGGACATTTGGGTTGTTTTCATGTCTTGGCTATTGTAAATAGTGCAGCTATGAACATTGGGGTGCAGGTGTCTTTTTGAATTAACGTTCCCTCTGGATATATGCTCAGGAGTGGGATTGCTGGATCATATGGTAAGCGTATTTTTAGTTTTTTTGAGAAATCTCCATACTGTCCACCTTAGCGGCTGCAGCAATTTACATTCCCACCAACACTGTAAGAGGGTTAGCTGGCCTTGCTCATGTTTCTTCATCTACAAAACTTTGCCCGGGTCATCTGTACTCCCCACCAGCTCTGTAACACTGCACATCCAGTCACTGGCATGTTACTTAGACTTTCTTAACCTCACCCACTTTCATTAATGGGAAAACTGCATAGGTCTTACTTGGCCAGTGGGTTCTTGGGAAGATGAACTAGTCTTAAAAAGGAACATTGATTGAGCACCCAGGCTGGGCCAGACAGCTGTCACATTATCTGTCATTTTATCTCCACAACTGGAAGAGACTCGAGTAACTAGCTTTCACCTGTGTCTGGGAAGCAGAGGATGGAGAGGTAGAATGACTTGTCCAGGGCTACAGTTCATGTAAGTGGCAGAACTGGTGATGTACCACACTCCACGACTCTTTATTTGCCCCAGTGGGCTGTTGCCTCGCAAACGAGGTCTTCCGGCAGATGGGAAGGCTCCTGGTGAAATGCACCATTTCCTTACACTCCTGGGTGTGCTTATGAGACCATGGAGAGCAGGCAGAAAGGAGTAAAAACCTACCCCATGTGCTCTCAGGCTTCATTTGACACAAGCTGGAGCACTGAACAGGTTTGAGACACATGATGGGGCATGTGGGGGCTCAAGATGCTTGTTATTCGTGATGGTGACAGCCAGCCTGCAGGCTCATTAGTGCTCAGCGCACACCATCCCATTTACTCACCACATCGCTCCTGTGTAATCAGCTCTACTTCATGAATGCAGACAAGGCAAATCCCTGCTCTCAGAGAGCTCTCAGTGCAAAGGAGACGGCAGATGTAGAAGAGGAGGTGCAGACGTCCCAGAAGGCCCACCAGCCATCCCTTCTCTGGCTGTCTTCCAGGACAGTGGCCAGAAATGTCAACTCCCTCTCATTAGACTGTCTGACATTGAGAGGGTGGTTGTGGTCAGGTGCTTTTGGCCAATGACACTTGCAATGATGTCTACTGATTTCACCACACTTCCCTTTATCTTTCTGCCTTGTATGAAGATGCAAAACTTGGAGTTGCAGCAGCCACTTTGCAACCATGAGGATCACAGACATGGAGCCGGACATCAGTGAACAGCTGCACTGATGTCAGGTCTCACGTCCCTCCAGCTCACTGTGTACGAGTAAACAAAGCCACCCTGAATTGGGTTTGCAATCCTGACTGACAGAACAAGGCAGGAAGTATCATGAGTCACGGGAGAGAAGCTGGAAGCCTTTTGGGAACACGAGATGACTCACAACAGAAAGGATCGTGGAGAGTGGAGCAGCCGTGGCTGTTGCTCACTCCATAGAGCCATGCTTTCTGCCTTGCTAACAGCCCCCCAACTACACTCAAGACCCCAAAGTGCCCCATCCACTGGGACAAGACCCTAACAGCAGTGTCATCCCCCTGGCCAGTCACTCAGACATTTAGGGCCAGCTTGATTACATGGCCCACTTCTTTCCAGTGAGACATTAGGGGAATCTGGCTAGAAGGTTACTGAGAAGTGTTTCTAATAGGGGGAAATCTCCCACCCCGTTTCTTCCTGCCTTGAGCACGGTTGCGTGAAGACGTGATCTTGGAGCTACAGCAGCCGTCTATGATCGAGACGTAAATCCCCGAAGATCTGCAGAGACGCCGACCCAGACTGCTGACACTGACATCAACGAGCTGTTGAAAGAAGCCTGGTTCCAGATTTCTCGGAAGGAAAGAGCAGACGCTTTCATTGCTTAAGCCCTGTCGGTGGGGCGTGCAGTGGCTCATTCCTGGCTTGCACGCAGGCTTTCCGGAGGACCAGGCATCGTGGTCACGTTTGCAGGTGCAGAGGCAAGGGTGAGGAGGCATCTTCCAAAAAGGGAGCATCAGGAGCAGGTGTGGAGTGGGAAACTGTGGAGTATGAGATGGAGACAGTGAGTCGTCTGGTTTAGTAGTAGAGTTAGTGTTTGAACTAGGATTCTTTTTTATTACGTGTGTTAGAAATTGCTAGCTCAAACTGGCCAATGGGGAAACAAAATGGAATAAACTGGCCCCACACTTAAGAGAGTTTGGACTGGCCACAGGTGAGGTTGGGGTCTGGGCTCGAATGATGTCCTCAGGCCTCAGTTCCCTGGAGCGCAACGGGACGTGGAGGCCGGACAGTGGGATTCAGGAACGTGGGAGAGGAAGGTGTGCGAGCAGCAGGCCCACTCTGGCTCTGCATGTCTTCCAGGCACCCTGAGCGCCTCCCAGAGGCCACCCGACTGGACGAGGTGGACACCCTTCTGCCTCGTTGTCCCCCCTCCCTGTCCCTGCCGCATTCCTGCTGGAGAGTGCTGGACAGTGGGGTTTCCCTTCGTTCCCTTTTCTCCACTTGCTTCCTTTCTAAGGCACAGTCTTCCCCACCTATGTCCCTGTTGGACACCACCTCTGTGCCAGACTTCAATCAGAAGTTGCCCCTGCCTTCCAGGAACCTGTGTTTGGGTGGAGGAACCAACACGCAGCCCCTAGACTCTTCCCTGGAAGTCAGCGCTCTCCTTGGGGGAGAAGGTACCCAAGGTACTTGGCCTGGCCCCCAAGAAGCTGCAAAGAGAAAGTGTCCCCTGGGGTGGGCCCAGGAGGACAGATGTCCCTGGGGGAAGGGCAAAGACAGAGCAGGAGGGCTCAGGGGCAGGGATCCTGGATCCCCGAGTCCAGCGTGGTGCAGAGCAGGTGCCAGTTTGGTACCCATCGGGTAAGAGCCCAGGGAGACTGAGGTGGGAGGACGTGATGAGATGTGTCTTTAGAAAGTCCTGAGACGTGTGGCGAGAGCCCCAGAAACTGGGGTGGGGGTGCAGAGGAGGGGATGGAGCTGAAAGGCAGTTACCCACAGATCCGTGGACAACTGGTTCACAGATTGAAAGCTGGGGCCTGGGGGAGGGACGAGGCAGAGGCGATGAGAGGGGAGCCAGGTTCTCTGGAGGAAACAATAAAAAACCAGCTGCATCTTGTAAAGTTGCTCACCCCCCGGCCCAGCCACCCCTCTCCTAGGCTTCTTCACCAGGAGAAACCCAAACTGAGTTTTTGGAGAGGAGAACCCACCCATCCATGCACGTGTTTCGCATCTTTATTCACAGTTGGCAAAGCCTAGAATCAACACGCGTGTCCTTGGGTGAATGGATAAACACACGCTGTGGCCCATCCACACAGTGGAAATTCCCCAGCACAGAAATGAGCAAACCACGGATAGACAGGGCAGCACGGGAGAGTCGCAAATGCATTTTCCAAAGTGAGAAAAGCCAGATGCCAAAGGCTGCACGCTGCCTGATGTTCTGGAAACGCAGAACCAGGGGGACAGAAAACAGATGGCTAGGTGCCGGGCCGGGGGTGGGGGCTGCCAAGGGACACCAGGGGGCTTTCTGCGTGGACGGAGTGATCCTGTGTCTTGACTGTGGTGGTGATCATATGACTGTGTGTTTGTCAAAACCTAGAACATGAAAAGCAGAGAATCTGTATATTAATTATATCACATATACCTGACTTTAAAATCAGCAGCCACTGGGGTGACAGCCTTCGGGGGGGAGGTGGTTGAGTCGTGGTGGCTGATGCTGTGGTGAAGGGCCGAGGAGGGGCTGGAACGCGGGGTCAGGCCCTAGGGGTGAACTCAGGAAGGGGCTTCTGCATACAAGCCTGGTCCTCGGAGCTGAGGGAGGGACAGATCCTGGTCCTCCTGTCAGTGTGCCATGCCCAAGACAGCCTCAGCCAAGACAGCACCCCTAGGGGCGCACTGGAGAAGATCGTACATTTTGTTTGTTTGTTTTTGTTTTTAACTGAAGTATAGTCGATGTGTCAATTACTGATGTACAGCTCAATGTCCCAGTCATGCACATACATATACTCATTTTCATATTCTTTTTCATTAAAAGGTTATTATAAGATATTGAGTATCGTTCCATGTGCTACACAGAAGAAATGTTTTTTTTAATATGTAATGGTTAACATTTGCAAATCTCAAACTCCCAAATTTATCCCTTCCCACCCCCTTGCCCCTCTGGTAACCCTAAGAGTGTTTACTATGTCTGTGAGTCTGTTTCTGTTTTGTAGATGAGTTCTTTAGTGCCCTCTTTTCCCTTCTTCTTCTTTATTTTTTTAGATTCCACATATGAGTGACATCATACGGTATTTTTTTTCTCTTTCTGGCCTCCTTCACTTAGAATGACCATCTCCAGGTCCATCCGTGTTGCTGCAAATGGCATTATTTTGTTCTTTTTTATTGCTGGGTAGTATTCCACTGTATAAAAATACCACAACTTCTTTAGAAGATCATAGTTCTTTTTTCACCTTCTCCCAAGAGTTACAGAAGCTCCTGTACAACTCATCTCCTTAGCCAGCCTCAAACAAAGGGACAGAGGAAAGTGATTTCCTCGGGGTCGAGAGTGGATCCCAGATTAGAAGACAGGTCTCTGAGCTCCTGGAGCCCCTTCCATCAGGATGTCTGGGGATCAAACAGCACACACTTCCATCTAACTGCTCATCTGCTTATCAGGCTCACCCTCTGGCTGCTTAGAAGGGGCCAGCCTCCAGGACACAGTCCTATATTTTAAGGAGAAAATCTGTATGTGTTCCAGCCTTGCTGAAGGTACGTAGGCAGCAAGCCCAGTGTAGCAGCTGGGAGACGGAGCAGAGGACCCAAGCCTGGAGGCATATTCGACATCTTAGCTCCAAATGATCCCCGAACTGGGCCGGGCATAATCTTGGGGCCCAGAATAACCTAGATCAGATATTTCACCAGTCCCTGGGGGGAGACGGGGACTTGGAGTCAACACTGAGTTCATCTAAAGAGAGCAAAGAAATGTGATCTTTCTTACCTTCTGCTGTTTGTGGATTTAAAAGCGTGGAAGAGGGGGGAGCTCTTTGAAATTTGGCACCAGAATGACCCTCGGCTTTATTTCTCCCCCAGCCCTCTCCTAGAGTCCAGGGACAGAATGATTTGGTCTCAGAACAAAGGCCAGAAACATTTCGACGTATTGTGTCTTTATCCAGAGTTCTCATCCTTGGCCAAGTCTCTCATTTTCCTTGGCCAAGTCCAAGTGTCCCCTGGCATGGGAGCCTCTCATTCTTTCCAAAAAAATTTGGCTCCAGGGACCTGTTCCGCCTGGGCTGCCGTGTGCTCCCAGGGCCACCTGCCTCCTTAGAGGGGAGCCTGCTGCACATCCCACATTCCGAAGTGGGGGATGGAGTATGGGAGCCTGAAGGTGCTTGAGCAAGGACAAGAATGAATGACTCCAGAGAGGAAGAATTTAGATGGTCCTACATTTAATTCAACTTTCTACTCTGTGGCTCAGACACAGTACTTTCTGAAGGACCATTTCTCATTTGCCTGAAAGTTTATATTACACTCGGGGTTTCTTCATGACTCACGGTCCTTGGGCGGCAGCCAGGAGGCTCTATCAGAATTTCTGGGGTGATGACTTCTGGGCACATCATTAGCACCATCGTAGGAGGCTGGAACTTTTCTGAAGCTCTTTAATTAAACTGAGGTTTCTATGCCTCGATTTAATTAGTTTGTGGCTACCAGGGGTCAAAATTTTTAATTGTTGAAGGTTCAAAACAATTATGTGGCTATAATGGCTAAATGGCGTCTGAAGCCTTTAAATACACAAAGCAGGAAGACAAACATCTGGTAACAGAGGTTGTGTTCCGAATGGGCGGTGGCCAAAAACATGCACGCATTCGTCAGAGTCTAGAAAAATACTGAGCAGGGAATGTAAGACATCTGTTAAAAAGCAGAGTTTTCCAAACTCAGTCCTTTAGAAATTCTCAGGGGAAAAAAAACCATTGAAAATAAGAAATAAATTTCAATTCACTTAAAGATATTTTAGATTGTAAAAACAAAGTTCTCTCTGTAAAAATACTGTAACTCACCAAGGTTCTCTGCAGATTCAGAGTCAATGAATATCAGAGCCCACTGGTGCGCCATCCATCCCTTTTTTAACTTTAAAAAATAGCACAGTTACTATGTGGGCATATTTGTGTTCTAAAAATTCAGATAATCCAGGTAAAGTTCCAGTCCACCTTGAAAGGAATCACCCCATTCAATCCCCTCTATAGAGAAAACCACTGTGACCATTTACATTTTTTTCCTTCCAAAATGTTTTCTTTCGTCCTTTACAAATGTAGTTTCTTTTCTTTATTTGAACAGCCTTATTGGGGGTAAAACTGACATACAATATTTAAAGTGGACAGTCTGATAGCTTCTGACAGGTATACACTCATGAAACCTACTTTCTGTCGCTACAGATCACGTTGCAACTTCTTGAGATTTATATAAATGGAATCATACAATATGTCCTTTCTCTGGGGAGGCGGGGAGCTTGGCTTCCTCCACTCGGCACAATTAGCCTGAGGCTCATTCCTGTGGCTGTGTGTATCAGTAGTCCACTCCCTTTTATTGCTGCGTGCCATTCCTGGTGTGGATGTACCACAATTTAGTATCTGTGCACCTGTGTGTAGACATTTGTGTATTTCCAGTTTGGGGCTATTCCAAACACAGCTGATACAAATACTCGTGTACAAGTCTTTGTAGGAACAGACAAATTTTTTTTTCCCCTCTGGAGTAAATGCCTAGGAGTGGAATGGCTGGACCACGTAGCAGGTACCTGCTTAACTTTCTAAGGCACTGCCAAACTGTTTCCCAAAGCGTGTCCCATTTTACACCCCCACTAGCAGTGTTAAGAGAGTTCCCATTTCTTTGCATGCTCTCCGACACCTGGTATGATTGGTCTTTTTCATTTCATTTTAAAAGATGTGCAGTGTATCTCATTGTGGTTTTCATTTGCACTCCTCTGAGTAATAATGCTTAGCGTCTTTTCATGTGCCTATTTGCCAACTATGCATCTTTGGTGGTGTATTAAAATCTTTCGCACTTTAAAAAAATTAGGCTGTTTTAAAAATTGTCTTATTCTTGAATTTTGAGAGGTTTTATATAGTCTGGATACAAGTCCTCTATCAAGTATATGCTTTGCAAAGATTTTCTCCTGGTCTGTGGCTTGTCTTTTCATTTCCTAATAGTGTCTTTTGAAGAGCAGAAGTTTTTAATTCTGATGTAGTCTTATTTATCAACATTATTTTATGGACTGTGCTTTTGAAACAGCACGTGACTGACCAGCTTAAACCGGTTTTGCTTCCGTAAAACAGGTTGTTGATTAATCAAACCTGGAGTTATTTTACAGAGGTAACACTGCCACGTGTGCAAGATGGGAACCCATGTCTCCAGAATGACCTCAGAACCAAGAATCTTTAGTCTATGAAACTCCAGAGTAGAATGTTGACACTGGGGCCCTTTAGGAAGCAAGAAGTCCTCCAGGAAGGGAAATCTGGCTTCCAGCAGCTGATCACCGTGTATGGACTGATGGCGGCCAGCCAATCAGCTTATTCCCCTCATCCCTTAAATTGTACCTGGTACCCTGGATCAGGGAGATGGATTTGAGCTCTGCCTCCTGTCTCCTTAACTGTCGACCTTGAATAAAACTCTTTCTCAAAAGCTGATGGCATAGTGCTGGCTTCTCTGCACATCGGGCAGTGAACTGCTGCTCAGTCACACTTTTGGTGTCTTATCTAACAAATCTCTGGCTAACCTAAGATCACATGTATTTTCTCCAAGAAATTTTATAGTTTTAGATTTTGCATTTAAAAGCTGACTTCCGCAGATGGTGCAAGAAATGGGTCCATACTTTTTGGGGGGAATATAAATATCCAAATTGTCCTAGCGCCATTTGTTGACAGACTGTCCTTTCTCCATTCCATTCCTTTTACCTCTGTCAAAAACCAGGTGTCCATGGACGTGTGGGTCTATTTTTGGACTCCTTTTTTCCTGTTCCATTGATCTATTTGCCACAGGTTTGATGACTGTAGCTTTATAATAATACCAGAAAACAGGTAGCACTAACCTGCAGGTTTTGTTCTTTTTCGAAGCTGTTCAAGGTCCTCTGCCTTTCCATATACATTTTAGGATCAATTTGTCAATTTCAACAAGAAAAGCCTGGTTGGTTATTGGTTAGGATTGTGTACAACCTGGAGGGAAATGACATTTTAACAACCTTGGGTCCTCTGACTCACGGATAGGTGCAACTCCCCTGTCTTAATTTGGTCTAAGTTTCTCTTGTATTTATTATTTATTACATTTTGTAGTTTTCAGTGTACAGGTGCGGTGAATGGAACCATTGCTCCCCCATCCCATCCCCCGAGCTATGTCCACGTCCTAATTCCCAGAGCCCGAGAACACGATTTTATTTAGAAAAAGCTCTTTGCAGATGTAGCTAAGGGTTTTCAGATGAGGAGGTCATCCTAGATTATCCAGATGGGCCCTAAATTTAATAACAGGTGTCCTTATAAGAGACATGTAGAGGACAGAGAAAGAGGAGAAGGCAAGGTGAAGACGACAAGTGACGTGGTGGATATGGGCACACACTGGACTCGGTACCCGATGGAGGGGTTAATGACTGAATGAATGATTCCTGGGTCCACAGCATCAGCAGAGCACCAAGCACAGAGGAGGCACAAACCTGCTGCTGAAAGAACAGGAATCTCATACTGGCCTCTCCCACTGTATTGGGATTCTAACGTGAGCCCATAGGATGTTCCTGGAAAGTAACTGATCATTTAATTTTTGCTAAAGTAATTCAGAAAATGTCACCTACCAGTCCCAGGAACACTAAATTTAATGTTAGGTTAAATCATATGAAATGACCAATATTTGATCATTTCTGCCCTGCAGAAATGGCCATTTAATATGTTTCAACCTAATTCAATGTCTGAGTAATCTGTTTTTATTTTTAAGAGAAAAAAATGATAAAGCAATTCATCAAATCAGAACCAAGGAGTATTTGTAGACTGTAATCAAACAGTCACATAAGTCGGAATGTATTCTAAAAATACATTCTTCTCCTTCTAACAGGCAATCTTAAAACATCTTTTCATTTTAATTAAGAAAGCCAGGAGGAAAGGGCGTGACAGCCTTCTGTGATATAAGCTGCAATAGAAACATAGATCTTTTATTTTCAGTGCAGAAGACTTTATATTAATATGATACTAAAGACTTACTGGGACATTAGTTTTAGTGACTGGATGTTTTAACTGATGGCTTAGAAGGCAGGCCAACCACAGCTCCACTACTGAATGACTCCATTGTGGTTATTTATAAATCAGTTTTATTGTCAGCACTGGGCTAAGCAGAGATCAGCTTGTGCCCAAAAGCATAACTAAAAAAATAATACACCACTGAGTGACAGGATTTGTTGAATTCTTCTCCTGCCATTTTACCTGTAAATAATTTTCAACCACTAGCACTGCAAAGGGCTCCTTTGGTAAAGGTGCTCACCTTGGGTCACGTTTGTAAAAATAAAAAGCACCAAAGGAAATGCTGTTCTTGAATTACCTGCACAGAAATTATATCAGTGCTTATTAACTTTGAACAATAACAACGAAGATTCTATGAGTAAGCTGTCATTTTTAATCAACCCCCCAATTATTTGGGGGCATTCAGACAGCAAGAACTTGGGGCGTGCCCTCTGTTGACAGCATACTACCTCTGGAAATCTTTTCAGATCTTTAGAGAACAGTCAGAACAGCACCGAAGCATATGAGTAAGTGTCCTCCACTTAAGAGAAAACAGAGAAATTTTTTCCCCACTGAAGTATGGCATATTGTTGTTTTCGTGGAACTCAGAGCGATGAAAGCACACAGCTTTCTCAGGTAACACTGGGAAGCCGCTGAAGCTCTGACGCAGTTGACCGGCACGGCATTTCTGGGTGATGCGTGTAGCTGAAGCAGTCGCTAACCCAGCAGCACTTCGCCTCAAAGAGCATCAGCAAGATCTCTGAAGCAGGAAAACCCGCAAGCGGCAAGAAATCACATACTTCCTAAATGCGATGTGCTAGAGGCCATATATATAGTGACTGCAGAGTGAGCGCAGCCTTCTTCAGAGGATTGCAGATGTGGAACACTTTCCCAGGAGCCGCTCTACGCTGCTGCCCTGGAGCCTAGAGCGGAAAGGGCCTCAGGAGCGGGGAGAGCGCGGCTCAGAGGCAGTCGGAGGTGCCGGCTTCTCGCTGGGCGGCTCAGAGGGGTCACGAGCAAGACAGGGCCCGCGCCTGGCCGTGGGCGTTCAGCTCCGAATGTGTGCGCTTCCGGCCCTTCCCACTCTGTTGATCTGAATTTGGGAGCCCCGTAACTCCCTCCAGTAGGGAGATTTCTATCCTCTGGGCTACAGAGAACTCCCCCTCCGCTCAAATACAGGAAGCCTCCTTTCTGCTCGCCTCCGTCCCTTGGTCATTCTGAACCAGCAGAGCAGGGACGGACCAGACCTGGCCAGCTGACGATTCAGCCTACGACTCAGGCTGCCCCTCAGGGCAGTTCAATCACAGGGGCGTGTGTCCCTGCACCGCCA